>NC_090647.1:416358753-416958753 GCF_040937935.1 Hyperolius riggenbachi | reverse complement strand
AGATATTTTTTTTTTTTTTAAATGTACTACTGGTAGTAAAATATGGTAATTGTATGTACTCTCCCTCTCTTCTCTGCTTTTAACCACTTGCCGACCGCACGCTTATACCGTGCGTCGGCAAAGTGGCAGCTGCAGGACCAGCGACGCAGTATTGCGTCGCCAGCTGCAGGCTGATTAATCAGGAAGCAGCCGCTCGCGCGAGCGGCTGCTTCCTGTCAAATCACGGCGGGGGGCTCCGTGAATAGCCTGCGGGCCGCCGATGGCGGCTCGCAGGCTAAATGTAAACACAAGCGGAAATAATCCGCTTTGTTTACATTGTACAGCGCTGCTGCGCAGCAGCGCCGTAAGGCAGATCGGCGATCCCCGGCCAATCAGCGGGCGGGGATCGCCGCCATGTGACAGGGGACGTCCTGTCACTGGCTGCACAGGACGTATAGCGTCCTGTGCAGCCCGGAACACCAGGGGGGCCAGGTAGGAGAGGGAGGGGGGGGGATTTCGCCGCGGAGGGGGGCTTTGAGGTGCCCCCCCCCGCAACACCGGCAGGCAGGAGCGATCAGACCCCCCCAGCACATCATCCCCATAGTGGGGGAAAAAGGGGGGCGATCTGATCGCTCTAGATGCACCCTGATCTGTGCTGGGGGCTGTAGAGCCCACCCAGCACAGATCACAAATAACAGCGCTGGTCCTTAAGGGGGGGTAAAGGGGGGGTCCTCAAGTGGTTAAATAGTCTCTCTACGTCCCTATGCAGGTGACATCAGCACCTCTATAAATACTGAGTGTGTCTGGGAATACGGGGTCAGCCCTGAGTTATTTTAGTTATGTTAACATTTTTGTATTGCAAAACAATACAACATCTTTTGAAATAATAGATGGGCTTACCACAGATTTCTCCATAGGTGATTTCTGCTGTTTTATTGGTTGCGTCAGAGCTACCATGTTCAGGGTTTATAGTTACATAGGGTTAGATTGGGCAATTGCCCAGTGCCCCAAGCTCCTTAGGGCCCCACAAGCCAGGGGTTGTAGAGGGGCCTACAAGTCAGTAGCAGTACAGTGTGAGTATGTAAGAGGCACCATATTTATTTGTTCCCAGGGCCCCATTTTACCTAAAACCACCCCTGTATGCAATGTCAAGAGAGAACAAAAAGAATCCATATCGGTTTTAATGTATGACAAGCTTACATTATGTCCTTTATACCAAAGTTCCCCAACACTGTCCTCAAAGCTCACCAACAGTACATGTTTTGCAGGAAACCACCCACAATCACAGGTGGGGTAATTAGTGTATCAGCAGAGCTAAATAACAACCTCTGTGGATTTCCACAAAACATGCACTGTTGGTGGGCCTTGAGGACAGGGTTGGGGAACACTGCAGTTTATACCTTCCACCTCTGGGTGACCATGAGCTGTCTGAGTATTCTTATATAAGTTTTGTTTCACCTTAATCTGACAACAGGAAGAATTAAGTGTCAGGGAGCACTAGTTTGTAATTACTGTTTTGTTTGTATAAGGTTCACTGCAATCTTTCCTAGTCTGTCCTAGCGTAAACCGGAAGCAGGATTTAAAACTGATTTCCTCTTCAGAAGAGCACAGCTGTTCTGATTAGATAATTGACAAATATGTATTCACTCTCTCAGATTTGGAAACTTTTCTGGTGCAAGGTGTACTTGAAATGATACCATTTGTTGAGTGGATAGAAATGCTTAGTTCTGAGACAGCTTGTATCTGTTGTCGGCCTTTGTGTAATACAGAAACTAAAATGACTTTGGCGTCAATTCACTAAGCTTATCTCCTGTCTTTAATAACTCTTCTAGAGTTATCACCATGGTGACGAGGCATGTCGTATTCAGGAAACATTTTACCTCAGGCAAACCTCTTCTGTCTTTAAGATAACTCTTCAATCCTTAAAATAACTCCAGAATTAAAGACAGGCTGTTTATTAACTGCGTGTGAAAATAACTACAGAGGAGGTAAATTAACTACAGAGGAGGTAAATTAACTACAGAGGAGGTAAATTAAGGAATGAAGAGATAAGATAACACTCTCACTGTGTGGAGGTAAGTTTTCTCTTGCCTTATTATCTCCAGCATGATCTTAGTGAATTGCAGCCATTGTCTTTCAGGTTAGTAATACATGATGGTGCATTTTGTTATCATTTTGGCATGTACAGCACATGTGTAAAACAGGTTTTGTACAGACATTAAGCATGCATGCCATAATATTTACAATTCTATCACACATTTGAATTACACACAATGTATTACACAGATTTCATAATCTCGACGGGCCGGAGTACACTTGCCTGCTTCTGTGCATTTTCAGCTGTGCATATCAGTCAGTAGCATTGAGGTGTTGCTGAAAAAATGCATAGAAGCGTACAAGTGTACTCAAGCCTTAATACAAAATTCTAGACAAAGTTTTGACTAAAGATGGCCAATGAGTTGCAAATAATAATCTAGCTTTCTTAATTATGACTATTATTATTTAGTATTTATATAGCACTGACATCTTCTGCAGCGCTTTGCAGAGTATATAGTCGTGTCAGTAACTGTCCCTCAGAGGAGCTCACAATCAAATCGCTAGCATAGTCATCAGTCCTTTTGTAGTCTAGGGGCCAATTTAGGGTTAAGACAAATGACTTATGTGTATGTTCTTGGGATGTGGGAGGAAACGCACTCAGACACAGGGAGAACTACGTGCAAACTATGCAAATAGTGCTCTGGCTGGGATTGGAACTAGAAACTCAGCACTGCAAGGCGAGAGTGCTATCGACTATGCCACCCACATGCAAATTTATTGCAAACTGTATGTAGCTTGAACCTAGACAGATTCATTTCCTGCTGAATTTGAATTGACCAAATCCAACTGCAGTATACACTAAATTTGCATGCAAGCTGGAATTGTTTGCATGTTATGGAACATCACTAGTCCTGAGTTATCCTCAAAGCTTGCAATTGTAATCTACACAAAGGATGTACATTTCCCTGCTTCTGCCAACATCCAGCATGGTACAACACTCTGCTGCTACAGAAATCCTGGGAACAATGACAGGCTGTGAGAATAAGGGTTTAGGAAGAGTCCTTGTAGTTAAATTGTATTCAGACAATCAAGTTATACACACTCTGCAAGATTCAGTGAGGTTCTCTAGGGCTGGAGATCATCAGGGAATGTAAGTCATTCAGCAAAATTGTCTTGGGTTTACTAAAAACTGTCTTTTATTAGATAGAATTTGGACCCTCCACCAGGGTCATCTCACCATAGCAATAGTTATTGAAGATTCGTGAATCAGCAGTCATGCAATTGTAGTTATGCAATTGCATCAATAGTGAGAGCTTGTGTTATTAAATCCAGGTTGTCCTAGGTTAAAAACAAAAAAACAAAAACGGAATGCACATGTATTTACAACTGCAAACTAACAACAATTACACAGCACCAAAATATCAATCTTTCTGTTAACACATACCATTTATTTTAAGCATTATAGTCAATAAAAACATCCATAAGAAGAGCATGAATTTCATGCTAGGTACATGATGCTGCTGGACACGCGTTTCATGGCCATCCGCGGCTTCTTCAGAGGCTCAGTCCATAAATCTTTTCATGCAGATAAGTATTGTTAAAGCAACCCAAAGATGCTGATCCCTCCAGGATAATAAAAGCCCCCTAGGATCACTCACAAGTAATTAGTAACACTAATTGATAAATGTCTGAAGAGCAGAACCACTTGCTTGTACATGCTAGCGGCTAACACCAAAAGGATTGCCACTCTTGTAATTAAGTCCCAGAAGTATAAATATGGAAGCAATTGAGAAATACAGTAAATTCTGTGATCCTGTAAGATCACAGAGAGTAGCTCTCTGTGAGTAGGACTGCAGATAGGTTTTCAGGCAATGTTCGCTTGTCAATTAGTACCTGGTATGGTTTGTCTTGCTATATGAAAACACACACATTATTTGTTTTGTTTGTTCTTACTAAAAGATTACTATGGAAGAACACTTGTGCCAGTGCCAATTCCCCTCGACATGGTATGAGTGTCAGCAGAGGGTCAGTGCCAAAACATAGATTAACCCTCAGTGTAGACTAACATTTCCTGTTGGCATGGCATACATGCAAAGAAGGTTTGCTGGTCAAACAATAGTTTGTAATAGTACATGCATGTTTGGCTCGGCCAAGCTAGATGTTCTTTCTTATAGAGAGGGGAGTAGAGGCAGGAGGCTTCCTGCATTGCCTCAGGGCCAAAACAATTGGCTGAAAAATTCCACCGTGATCAGGGGCTTGTCACATACGTTTTGATGAACACTGTAGACAGGGAGTGCTAGCATAGACATCTAACTAATGCTTGAACCGGTTATAAAGAATAGTTTTGGACTTCAATTGTTTAATGACCGTGTGCTGCTGACAAGAATTATAGTTCACCAGCTAAAACAAAAAAGCTAATTCTTGTTTTTTATAATTCTGGTATTTATGTCAGCTAGAGGACTCTTCGTTGTAATGAGTACCATAAATGTTTTTAAACAAAATATAAACATACGTGATTACTTGGATTTTCAAGATTTTTTTTTTATATCATAGCAAATAGACTATTTGATTATCTAATTTGTTGTAAAACCACATGATAGATCCAGCATGCTGGATATAGATGATATTTATTGAGATTAAGTGGCTTCTGATTACAGCCTAATATGTGCTTTATGCTTCTTCCCTGCAGCTGATTGGAATGTTGCTGGCATGCTGTCTTTCCCGGTTCATCACTGCCAATCAGTACGAGATGGTGTAACATGGTAAATTTCTATTTCAGCTTTTACCGAGGTGCCTCTTGCTTCCACCTTCACTTACCAGCTCTAAATCACATTTGCTTTAAAATTGCTGGAGCAATTGCTGTGATTTCAGACTAATCAATTTCAAATGGTAATAACATTTCTCTGTAATAAGTGCGTAAGTGGCTTGCATACACAGCTTGTACAAATCACATATTAATGGCTTCTCTTCTTGCTGGAGAAGGCAGGCTAATCGCTGGAGGTAAAATACGTACAATACAAAAAACACACATTTGTAATGTTTATATTATGTCAACTAAGTGAATCTACCGCTTATAAGATATAATAGCATTAACACACCGTGCATACATCTGTTATTGTTATCACCCCCTTATCCTGTAGCCTAAAGCTGTGTCTATCCTAAACCCCATCCTCAGGGTAATTTCCTCTTCTTAACTTATGAAGCACTTTCAGATTGATTTTTAAAAGGCCTGTAAGTTATTGCAGACCTGTATTCAGCGGAGATGAAAAACCATGAATTTCCTGCCATGTGCGGTTCTGTATTTTTAGTTATTTAATTTTTATTTTTTTTTGCGTTTTTGTTATTTGCATTTTGCGTAATCTCCCTTTTTCAAAGGAGAAAAATACAATATATGTATTTTGTTTAAAAAAACACAAGCAAAATGCATGCTTTTCCCCTTCCTCTTTCGTAATAAGCATTGTATGCAAATCGCATGTGATTAAAATACCCTATGCAGGAATATCCAACATACTGTGTGTTTAGACAGCTGCGATTTCCAATGTAGCTCATAGACTTTCATTCTATGCAATTTTGCATGCATTTCTCCCTTCTGCAGGAAATGTATGCAATTAAAACAAGTGTGCTCCCAACCTAAATGTTACAGTACAGGGCTTTCGCTTTCTTCCCATTTTGATGGAAAGTAAGCAGAGGGGGTCTCCTTCTGGGTGTGTTACAACACAACAGCTGATGTTTTCAGAGACAAGAATCTTAATAATTTGATTACTTGAGAGGTTCATGTAAGATTTTCTCCACTTGGCATTTGCAGCTGCATCATACATAAGATGAGTTATTTTTTACATTATGTATAATCAACTTATTCTTCAGAACATCATAGAGGTATTTACACTAAAGCCTCCTCAGCAGAGGTTATTGTCTAATGCATATAAAATAAAGCCATTTTGTTTTTTAATTTTGATAGACAACAAAGAGGAAATCCCATATATAGCTGTATGCTGACTAAGCCCTGGAAGGAATACAATCATACCTATGCTAATCAATGAGAAACAAATCCCAGCGATTTCATAAATCAGCAGGGCCTGATGGGCATTTCATGGCACACCAAGGCCACGTCCTCAGAGACAAGATCATGTAATGTAGATGTTAGCCATGATCAGTTGATCACTTCCCAAATATAAACTACAGGAAATCTAACAACAGTCATGGAGCCATTCAGCAGAGAATGCACCCCATAATATTTAAAAACGTAGTGAATTGATCAAAAACTACAACCAATGCTGACCAGGTTAAGTAGAGGTATGGACCAATACCCATTTATGTGAGGCAATGTGCAGGACAGAGTCCCCAAAACTAGATACAGAAAATGTGTAGTCTTTTAGAGTCTTGCTCATTGCCAGCGATGATCAGTATTAAGGATATCAGTAAGATATCCATGGTTTACCTGATCTACCACACATCAACTTCTGCAGGGGCACAACTACAAATGACCCTCCCAGAAAAATTCTGATGGGGCCCTCTTACATTCAGTGTGTCCCACAGTGTCTGTAGGCTCACAGGCATCTGCTCGATGTCAAGTGCTCCAGTTAATCCTACCTAATAAAAGCTAAGTGTCGCTGCGTCCAGCAGTTTTGTCCCTGTGTCTCAGGATTTTTGTTACTGGGCATGTGCGCAGTAACTGACAGCTTGGACCAGGGAGCTGGAGGGGCTAACGAGGTGGGCGGGTGCGGGTGGAGCGAGGTGGGCGGGGGCGAGTGAGGTGGGCGGGTGCGGGCGAGGTGGGCGGTCACGCACCCAGCGCGCGGCGGTTGCGTGCGTGCGCATGCGCACTGGCGGTGGCGGCGGCCGTAGACCTAGAGCCCGTCTTTAAACGGGCTGGGTCTACTAGTGATGTATATATTCTTGCTCAATTTTGCAATACAAGAGGGAATATATCCATATTGTGGTTGAACTCGGGAATCTAGTCATGGATGCCCTCTTACATTTACACACCCTTCCACCTGCAACCTCAGTGACCCCAATGGCCAGGGGTGCCATCCCTCAGTGGTCATATAACAGGGCAACCACCATGACAATTGTATTTTCATCATGTTATGTTTCTGAAGGGTGGGCAAAATGGGTTTCCCCATTAACATTGTAGTTTGTTATACTAATATATTGTTGTTGTTGTTGTTTTCCAGGGACCAGCAGTTTCTACATGAGGAGCTGAAAGAATCATGAAGGATTTTACAGAATGTTAGAGCACACAACACATTCACCAACCACTCTGTGTTCCCATTTTGTAGTGTAACCATCTGTTCCAGTACAGCTGTGCCATGAAGAGTAGCCTCTATAGTGTAACTGCACACTTCCTCCTGGGAAGGCTTTTCGTATGATGGCACGCTATGTGTGTTCTTTAGTCATACCGTAGTTATAAAGTTCTTATGAAAGTCCATTAACTGCCTCGACCTGGCTGTGCATGCAGTGGCTGATACAAACAAAAGGGACAACCACGTCCTTACCAATGGTTTATTGAATGTTTCACACATTTCTCTAAATCAGTACCTGGAAATCAAATATAGCCTATCTAATCTTTTATATATATATATTTATTTACAAGGCATACTTTTTATTTTGCCATATACCGTTGAGGAAAAACTAAAAGTCTGTGATATGACAATACTTGAAGAGTAATGTTGAAATATGTTGTGCTTTGAATTATAGGATCAATGGGGCCTCATACAAGGCCACACCCCCCGATCCTAACTCTGTGCTGTATGCCTAATGCTAATGATCTTTGTCTAGTGAATTTCTTTTGCTGCAGATTCCAAGAACATGTGTTTCACTGTTACTAAGCTGTTGTCGCTTACTGTGAAGGCAGTATAATTATGCTTTTTTTTTTTTAAGGAAAAAAAATCTTTAGTGTAAAGTAATCTAAATCATGCTCTTGCACCTATTTTTATCTCTTCTCCTTGATGATGTTCCCTCCTTACTTTTTGCCCCACCATGCTTTGGAAGTGCACCAACCAAATGATATTTTCAGAACGGTGTGAAAACTGAAGATTAGGAAAGAAGTCGGAAAAGTTCACAAATTTTTAAAAATGAAACTGATTTTTTTTAATATATAATGTCTCCATCTAGCATGCTGAGAAAATGCTTTGATATTGTGAGCATTTGTGATATACATATTAATAAACTGAACTATGACAGATATTTGATTTTTACTGATTATCATATTGACTATCATTGTTACAGCATAGGGGTTTTTTTTCCATCGTATTCATGGTAGGCAGCACAAATCTGCATCTAATGCTTCCTTCTAATATAATTATGGGAAAATAATTTGACTAGAACCTTAAAGCACAAATGTATTTTTCTTAAATCCTGCTTAAAGGAAACATCCGTTTTTTTGTTGTTTTTTTTAAAGCAGATCTACTTACGTGGGGCTTTTTCCAGCTTATGTGTCCTTCACCATAGCTCTACTCCCAGCTGAGAGCCCGGGAACCCCTCCGTTACAGCAGCCAACCTGGGAAGGTTGGCAGCATCTGCACGAGCGCGCAGCCGCGCCGCTTGGGACATGCTCCTGCAGCTGGGAGCATTCAACTCAGACGCAGTACTTCTGCGCCTGCGCAGAACGCTCCAGGCTATGCGAGCGGCGCAGTCACGTAGTTTGCACAGGCGCAGTGGCTGCCGACATCGCCAGGTCGGCTACTACAATGGAGGGGATCCCGGGCTATTGGCTGGGAGCAGAGCTGCAGCGATGGATACATAAGCTGCCAGGGCTTGGAGGAAGCCCCAGGTAAGTAGATCTGTTTTTTTTGAAATCCCGGATGTTTCCTTTAAAGCAAATCTGAAGCAAAAATAAACTTATGATATAATGAATTGTATGTGTAGTACTCATAATAAATAGATCATTAGTAGCAAAAAAGTCTCATATTTATATTCAGTTGTACAGCTTTATTTATAACATTGCTTCATACTGTCCCATTTGCAGTTTAGAATCTACACTATTTTAAGCTGTAAAACAAAGCCCACCTAATGACCCTTTGAACTTTCCTGCAGTAAAACCTTATCTCAAGCTGTCTTTAAAGGGGCACTATGGCAAAAAAAATTTAAAATTTTAAATATGTGCATAAAATGAGCCACAAATGACTTTTCTCCCATGTTGCTGTCACTTACAGTAGGTATTAGAAATCTAACAGAAGTGACAGGTTTTGGACTAGTCCATCTCGTCATAGGGGATTCTCAGCAAGGCTATTTCTTTATAAAGATATTCCCTAAAAAGGATTTAAGCAGTGATGCTGGCCAGCTTTCCCTGCTCACTACACAGTTTTTTGGCAGTTGGACAGAGCAACTGCCATTCACTAAGTGCTTTTGAAAATAAATAAATCCCTGAAAATCCCCTATGAAGAGATGGACTAGTCCAAAACCTGTCGCTTCTGTCAGATTTCTGCTACCTACTGTAAATGCCAGCAACATAGGAGAAAATTCATTTATGGCTCATTTTACTCTGGAAAAAAAGTACTTCTTATTTGTATATGTTTGCGCATATTTAAAATTGTACTATTTTTCGCCATAGTGCCCCTTTCACTGTTTCTTGGCTGTTTAAGGTCTGAAGAAAACAGTACTGAGTTGACCAAGTTAGTCAACTAGCTCAGAGAAGCTCTTTTACATAGATAACAAATCAAGTTTTTTTTAACTCTTTCTGTACTGGAAAACAATATAATGTTCTATTTATTATTTGTACTACACAAACAATTATCTCAGAAGTTTATTTTTACTTCAGATTTGCTTTACGCACACAATGTAAGTTTTTATCACGTGAATATTAGCAACTTGTAGCAGATAAAGAGCCTCTTAACCAGGAACTTCCTGCACGACAGAACTTAAAGAGAACCTGTACTGAGTAAAATTATTTAAAATAAACACATAAGGTAACTTCAAATGAACATTACATAGTCACCTTGCCATCAGTTCCTCTCAGAAGCTTACCATTTTCTTTTTACAGTGATCCCTTCCAGTTCTGACAACATTTTGTCAGAACTGAAATATATCAGTTGCTGTCAGTTATATATCAGTTGCTGTCAGTTACAGCTGAGAGGAGAACTGATGTGTCCATGTTTCCCTATGGCTCAAGTGGGCGATGTTACAGTTTAACAGTGTGCTGACCAGGAAGCGGTTAGGGGGTAATAGCCATTTTAAAAATGGAGGACAGAGAATTCCCTTGATCACAGTGGACAAACAGGATGCAGGAGAGGAAAAATAGATTGAGGAGTAGACTACACAGGAGGTAAGTATGACTTGTGTATGTTTGACTTTTAATGTTCAGTTCAGGTTTTCTTTAAAGGACTTACGAGCCCAAATTTTAAAAAAAAGTCCTATACCTGCATGATTTTTGAAGGCACGGAGGACGCCATCCGCTCCTTCCGTGCAGTTCCGCCGGGTCCCTGCTGCTTAATTCCCCCCCGGGCCGGTTCCCGACCCCACAGCCCAGGTCGGGCTCTCCTGCCTCCACAAAAATGGCCGCCGGAGGTTGCCGCAGCTGCGCAGCTCTAGGGCCTCCCTCCCCGGTCCACGCTACAGGCTGTCTCCTGTAGCGTTGATCGGGGGGGGGGGGGAGGCCCTAGAGCTGCGCAGCCGCACTCGTAATTTGGGCTCGTAAGTCCTTTAAGGTGAACCTGAGATGGGGACAAATAAAAAATGTATGCATACCTGGGGAATCCTCCAGGTTCTACAGTTGACAGTTCCTGTCAGAGTACAAACCAGGCATGAGGTCAAAGGAGTTGTCTGTAGACCTTCGAGACAGGATTATCACAAGGCACAAATCTGGGGAACGTTGCAAAAAAATTTCTGCTGCTTTGAAGGTCCCAATGAGCACAGTGGCCTCCATTATTAGTAAGTGGGAGAAGTTGAAAACCACCAGGACTCTTCCTAGAGCTGGCTGGTTATCTAAACTGTGTGATCGGGGTGAAGGACCTTAGTCATGGAAGTGAAAAAGTGATGTGTTGTGAATACTTTCTGGATGCACTATAAGACACTCATTATAGATTGCAGATTTCTAACTATAGCCAAATACAACTTGCACTAAATGCAGGATAAGAGGAGCTGCAAATACTCCATAGAGCCAGGCAGGGTTTACACTTGTAAATTCAGAAAGTGCACAGTTTCACTTGTAAGGAGTGTAGTATCAATATTAGAATATAGCAGGACATACAGTACAACAATGCAATTCAAGGAAACTATCAGAGGAAACACATTTTTCCTTTTGAAGTGTTTCAATCAGTAGCTATTTCACGTTGCAAGAATGATCCCATAGTTGTCAGTTCAAGCAGAAGATCTGACGAAGGCGCAGAGCGCCGAAACGCGTCATGACGTCGTACGCACGCTGACCTCCAGCCACGCCCACTCCTACAGCGAAACGGCTTCCAGTCCACCGGAGATCGCGCTGCTGGCCACAGCGCGCCGCCGGCATACTGCCAGTGAGTGAAGCGGTTGGCTGTACCGCTGAAAGGCGTTTTTTACATTGTCAATCTTGTGAGTATAACTTTTATATTTGCGAATAAAGCCCAACCTTGATAATGCACTATAGTGCGCTCCATCTCTCCCTTCAGGACCCATTATAATCTCTATTAGTTTATTCATATTGATTCTAGTGGGTGCCTCCTACCCATTGTCCAATTACTATATTCCTCTCAAAGGATCACTTACTAATGAGCGATCATTTAGGTTTTGTTTTTTTTAGGACCAGGGACTGTATTTTTGAATTAAAGGCTGAGGGGGGATGGTACTTCCCCTCACGCGCACTAAGTGGTTACTTGTGAGTATACGGATCAGTTCATTTCAGCGCGCAGCTCTGAGTGCCGAGCGCCGAAACTGGGCGCCGTCATAGCAGCAGTGCTATGATGCGCGCCCCGCGTAGCGGTAATTCGGGGCTCTGGCGGGCGCCAGACCCCGAATTACATCTCCCTCCGAGTTAGGGGGTAGTATTTAACGCCGCCTCTGAGTTTACCGGCAGTGGGGAGAGCCGTCATTCGAACTGAGCGGTGCGGAGAAAATATGTACCCGTGAGTATAATATTCACACTTGCTCTTTACTTCACCATACTGCTAAAACACTACACAAGATTGGGCTCCTGGTATCTTTCTGTGTTTTCCTTTCTCCAAGACTCGAAAACACAAATTATGCACATAAAACAGATTTTGCAAAAAAATTATGCAAATATGTTTGGACATTTGCACTGATATTTGCAAAGTCCCATTCCTGTAAAACTGATATTAATCCACAACAGTGCAATAATATATACAATTTCCAAAATATTTAATAGATGAGACTCTGCTCAGTCAAAGTAAACCCAAAGCAGTCCCCCCCCCAAAAAAGGTTAGATCTTCACCTATATAGAGGGATGGCTCTGGATGACATAGAGCCTTCCCAGTCCTCGCTCCTTCCTGTTGGTCTAGCGGTGTGCTCCAGTAAAGTTATTTAATTTGCCAGGTCAAATACCTCTTCAGCTTGGGCAGCCTTCAAAAGTGCTCACGTCTCTGAGGGCTTCCAAAGAGAGGTGCACCAGCACTACCCCTGCACAAGCCCAGACTCCAGCGTGGGTAGCACGGATGCACCCATCTTTGGAAGCCCTCACGGACGTTTGTACTTCCAAAGGATAACTTCAGCAAGGCATGGTGCTGGAATGACGAGACAGAGGAGCAAGGATGTTATCTATGCTACCCAGAGCCTTTCCTCTACATACATAAGTACAGTATCGGTTTGCTTTAATAATTGCAGATATGTCTAAAGGTACATGCACACGTCCAACTTTTTCAAACAACTTGTTATCCAACTTGTCGTTTGAACGATAAGTTGGATGTGTGAATGCGATGTCGAGCATCTGATAACATGCGGTTTGCCCGATCCGCTCAGCGGATCCGTTAGACCAACTGCGTTCAAACGACTGTTAGGTCTGTACATGTGTACAAACGACTCTTAACCTCCCCGGCGTTCTATTGAGATCGCCAGGGAGGCTGCGGGAGGGTTTTTTTTCAATTAAAAAAAAACAATTTCATGCAGCCAACTGAAAGTTGGCTGCATGAAAGCCCACTAGAGGGCGCTCCGGAGGCGTTCTTCCGATCGCCTCCGGCGCCCAGAACAAACAAGGAAGGCCGCAATGAGCAGCCTTCCTTGTTTGGCTTTCCTCGTCGCCATGGCGACGAGCGGAGTGACGTCATGGACGTCAGCCGACGTCCTGACGTCAGCCGCCTCCGATCCAGTCCTTAGCGCTGGCCGGAACTGATTGGTCCGGCTGCGCAGGGCTCGGGCGGCTGGGGGGACCCTCTTTCGCCGCTGCTCGCGGTGGATCGCCGCACTGCAGCGGCGATCAGGCAGCACACGCGGCTGGCAAAGTGCCGGCTGCGTGTGCTGCTTTTTATTTAAAGCAAATCGGCCCAGCAGGGCCTGAGCGGCAGCCTCCGGCGGTGATGGACGAGCTGAGCTCGTCCATACCGCTCAGGAGGTTAAGCTAAGTACACACGGACCAACCTACAGCCTGATTATCATCTGACTTAGTCTGTTGGATGATAATCAGGCATGTGTACACGTGCAAACAACTTGATGAGCAACTGATAATAACAGGTTGTCATAAACCTGTGCGGTTGTTTACTTTTTCATGATTGCTAACTCAGTAAAGGACCAGCCTTTAAAGCATTGCTATCATATAAATCTGGCATAGTGGGGTCTGAACCCTCTATAACAGTAATTATAGATTGATGATATACCTTGAAATGAATCAGAGCACTCAGCATATGATTTTATATAAAAAATTGTATGTGCTTATCATACAGCATATATACAAAATATGAACAGTTCCAAGTAGCGTTTCCTTACAGTATTCCATCTCATCATGGCCTTTATAGCCAAGCGATCATCAATCTTCTAAGTACAAAAATAATATAACAGTTGTGTTATGTGTAATAGGATCAAAAGTAGTCTCATCTGTATCAATAGCTGTGTATCTAGTAGCTGTGTTTATACTTGTACTAATCTTCTTAAAGAAATAGCATAAAAAATAGCTTATAAAAAAACTTCCTGCTAACATCTTAACAGAACTTAAAGCGGAATATAACCCTGCATTTCAACTTTGCTCTAAAACATTATTTGCAGCATATTATATGCAACCAGCATTTTTTTTTACTAGACCGGCATTGGAAGGGTTACACACAGAGCTTTAAAGTTTCGTGGAGAGAAATGCAGACGCATCTGAAGTTTAGATAGATACATTTAAGTAAACACAATGTAACAAGTGTAGAATGTGACACACACTCTGACTGTGCAGGAGCTCCGGGACACAGTCAGAGTGTGTGTCACATTCCTCACTTGTTACATTGTGTTTACTTAAATGTATCTATCTAAACTTCGGATGCGTCTGCATTTCTCTCCACGGAACATTAAAGCTGTGTGTGTAACCCTTCCAATGCTGGTCTAGTAAAAAAAAAAAAATATGCTGGTTGCATATAATATGCTGTAAATAATGTTTTAGAGCAAAGTTGAAATGCAGGGTTATATTCCGCTTTAATGCTGAAAAATTAATAAAGTAAATCACCAGAATATTTCAGAATATTACCCCTTCTCTGTCATCTCTTCAGCGTCTAGAACCACATGTGGGAAGGTAGCTTCTGCCTCCTGTGTCTTCTCAGGAGATTGGTAGGCTAGTGCAAACTATGAGCTTTCAGCTTCTATTTTTATAGTGATTGGATGCAATATGGCTGCCTAATTTGGAATTTCCCTAAATCCCAGGTTCTGATTAGCTGAAATTTCCGTGCACCAATGCTTCATCATGTTTTGAATACCTAAGTCATAATATTATTGTTTATAAATCCCTTAAAGGGAAGGTTCAAGCAAAATAAAAAAATGAGTTTCACTTACCTGGGGCTTCTACCAGCCCCATGCAGCCATCCTGTGCCCTCGTAGTCACTCACTGCTGCTCCAGTCCCCCTCTGGCAGCTTGCCGACCTCGGAGGTCGGCGGGCCGCATTGCATACATTTTTACGCATTCCCGCTAGTGCAGGAACATTAACACATACATTTTTACGCATTACTGGTTCAATGCGTAATTTTAACCTTTTTTCCTGTATCTTAACCACTTCCCGACCGCCGTATTGACAAATGGCGGCCGAGAAGTAGACCCCGCAAGGACCGCCGTATTGACAAATAGCGGCGGTCCTTGTAGGGGCATGGGCGGAGCGATCGCGTCATCCGTGACGCGATCCTCCGCCGGGAGTCGGTAGCCCGGCATTTTGCCTCTGCTCGCTGGCCACTTAGCAGAGCCGGCGAGCGGAGGAATTTCCGGGATCCGCCAATCAGAGAGTATAAGGCACTTTGTTAGGTAAACAAAGTGCCTTATACGTGCTTCCTCCTCGCCTCGTGGTCTCATTGTTCCAGAGAGCACCAGCGAGGAGGAAGCACTTTGTGAGTATCCACAGCACACTGCCTTTTTTTGCCCAGAGTCCCCGATCTCCCACCCCAGCCTTCATACCCCCCCTGATCACCCCAGCAGACCCCTGCCCAGCACCCTTGCACCCCTGTAAACCCCCCCCCCCCACCTGCCACTAACTAGCGACGCTGTCCCTTAGTTTAGGTCCCTAACTGCCTCCTAGTCACCCCTGATCCCCCCCCCCTACCTTTAGATCACCCGCAGACCCCATCCCAGACTACCCCCCTGTATACTGTATACATCTGTATACAGCTACCTTACCCCCTGAACCCCCTCTGATCACCTGTCCATCACCCCTCAGCACCCCCACCCATCAGAGCAGACCCTAACTGCCCCGCGGGGGTAACCAATCACCTGCCCAGGCCCTCGATTGCCCTCATACCCCCCTCCTGATTACATTCCCTGCTCTTTGTTTACATCTGTCCTCCCCAGCAATCACTAACTGATCTGCGATCAGTAACCCCCTGTGTCTGCCTCTCATCAGATCAGGACTCAGTCTGCCCCGTGCGGGCTCCTGATCAACCCCCTCAAATCGCCCTCAGACCCCCCCCCTAATCACCGTCCAAGTGCATTGTATTTGACTGTGCTGTGATTGTATCGATTGTGCTGCGCTTGTATTCGATTGTGCTGCGACTGTATTTGATTGTCCCGTGATCTGCTTCGATTGTCCCGTGATTGTTTGATTGCCTCTGAGGCCCCACTTCCCACCACCCCCACCCCCCATCACCTTCCGAGTGCATCAGATTTGATTGTGCTGCGCTTGTATTCGATTGTGCTGCGATTGTATTTGATTGTCCCGTGATCGGCTTCGATTGTCCCGTGATTGTTTGATTGCCTCTGAGACCCCACTTCCCACCAACCCCCACCACCACCCCCAGCCCCCATCACCTTACGAGTGCATCAGATTTGATTGTGCTGCGCTTGTATTCGATTGTGATGCGATTGTATTTGATTGTCCCGTGATCGGCTTCGATTGTCCTGTGATTGTTTGATTGCCTCTGAGACCCCACTTCCCGCCACACCCAACCCCACCCTCCCCCCCACCACCTCCAACCACCACCTTCCGAGTGCATCAGATTTGCTTGGCCCCTTAGCGCAGTTAGGGTGCAAAAAAGTGCCACACATGTGGTATCGCCGTACTCAGAAGAAGTAGTATAATGTGTTTTGGGGTGTATTTTTACATATACCCATGCTGAGTGGGAGAAATCTCTCTGTAAATGGACAATTGTGTGTAAAAAAAATGAAAAGATTGTCATTTACAGAGATATTTCTCCCACCCAGCATCGGTATGTGTAAAAATACACCCCAAAACACATTATACTACTTCTACTGAGTACGGCAATACCACATGTGTGGCACTTTTTTGCAGCCTAACTGCGCTAAGGGGTCCAAAGTCCAATGAGCACCTTTAGGCTTTACAGGGGTGCTTATAATTTAGCACCCCCCAAAATGTCAGGACAGTAAACACACCCCACAAATGACCCCATTTTGGAAAGTAGACACTTCAAGGTATTCAGAGAGGGGCATGGTGAGTCCGTGGCAGATTTCATTTTTTTTTGGTCGCAAGTTAGAAGAAATGGAAACTTTTTTTTTTTGTCACAAACATTTTCCGCTTACTTGTGACAAAAATAATATTTTCTATGAACTCACTATGCCTCTCAGTGAATACTTTGGGATGTCTTCTTTTCAAAATGGGGTCATTTGGGGGGTATTTATACTATCCTGGAATTCTAGCCCTTCATGAAACATGACAGGGGGTCAGAAAAGTCATAGATGCTTGAAAATGGGAAAATTCACTTTTTGCACCATAGTTTGTAAACGCTATAACTTTTACCCAAACCAATAAATATAGGCTGAATGGTTTTTTTTTAATCAAAAACATGTTTGTCCACATTTTTCACGCTGCAAGTATACAGAAATTTTACTTTATTTGAAAAATGTCAGCACAGAAAGTTAAAAAAATCATTTTTTTGCCAAAATTCATGTCTTTTTTGATGAATATAATAAAAAGTAAAACTCGCAGCAACAATCAAATAGCACCAAAAGAAAGCTTTATTAGTGACAAGAAAAGGAGCCAAAATTCATTTAGGTGGTAGGTTGTATGACCGAGCAATAAACTGTGAAAGCTGCAGTGGTCTAAATGGAAAAAAAGTGCCTGGTCCTTAAGGGGTGTAAAGCCCACGGTCCTCAAGTGGTTAACAAAATGTGTCAAGCAGGGGTCTAGTGTACATTTTGAGACCAATAAAAGCTTGAAACACAAAATCTAAATTAAATTTCAAAAATACTCCCGAAAATCTCTGACCATTTATACTTCCAAGCTGCAGCTGCTCAACCTGCACTAATACAATAGAGATGATGGGCAGATTCGACCAAGAGACAGATCTTTATCTAATCAAATGTGATTAGAAAGAGATCGATCGGCTGCCCATACTCCACAGGTTGATTCCCGATAAATTTCAACATGAAATCGCTCGGGAATCGGCCGTGCCCGTTACCTCGTCGCTGCCTTCCAATGTAAAAATGTACTCCTGTGTGTGCTTTTATACATTACCTGTCCTGAGTCGCCCATCGTGTGGTTCCCATCTGTCTTCGGAGTCCCCCGCAGATTATTGTAGGTAAGTAGCCAGGTCTAGGTGCCCCCAGTATAGACTAGGTAGGTAAGGTGTCCCCCAGTATAGGCTAGGTAGGTACATGTGTCGCTCAGTATTGGCTAGGTAGGTGCATGTATCCCCCATGATAGGCAAGGTAGGTGCAGGTCCCCCAGGATAGGCTCAGTAAATGTAGGTGTCCCAAAGGAGGATATGGTAAGCAGGTGACCCCCGGGATAGGCTGGTTAGGTGCCTCCAAAGATCGGCTGTTTAGGTGCCCCCCAGTTTAGGGTAGATAGGTGTCCCCCAGTATAGGCTATATAAGTAACCCCTGAGTATAGGGTAGATAGGTGCCCCGCAGTATAAGATAGATAGGTGGCCCCCAGTATAGGGTAGATAGGTGCCCCCCAGTATAGGGTAGATAGGTGCCCCCCAGTATAAGGTAGCTAGGTACAGGAGCCCCACAGTATACGTTAGCTAGGTGCAGGGGCTCCTGTACACTATCTGCAGCATTAGGAATGTACGGCATAGTTCCCCCCACCCCTCAATCCACCCCTAATACCTCCCCCCCCCCCCCCCCGCAATGCAGCCGCTGCCCGCTAAATACATACTGAACCTCGTTCCAGCGGCCGCCCCAGCCGGTCTGCACAGCTCCGCATATCTTCCGGTATGCGGAGGATCTGGGCTGAAGTCATGTGACGTCACCCACCGGCAGATGTCACTATTTAATCATTCTTAAAACATTGGGAAAACCCCTTATATTTGTTTTATATTTTATGAGGCCTGTTCCCAAAACATTGCATTTGTTATCAGCTATCAATGTTCAGCTAGCTGAGACGGCCTTCAAGTAAGAAGAACATCTTTTAGTTTCAAAATTAAAACAATCTTATAAAAGTTTTACTGTCTCCAGCTATCACTGGCAGAATCCTGCATTTAAAATGTATTTCAAAGTAATACATTCTATTACAGTATATGTAATTATAGGGTTTAACAATAATTATTTCTTTCTTTAGAAGGACTGTATTGATTATTAATATTTATATGTAATAACTGAGCAAATATACATAATTGCTGAGTAATGTGACTTCTAAATTTCGTTATTTTAGTATTCACACACTGCACTGTCTAACCTTGACATTTGAAAGATGCTTGTAACATAAACAAAAATGTTTTAGCTTCTGTAACTAAAATAATCTAATTATGAGCTTTACTGTCTGGAATATGCTGAGATGTCCCAGAGCAATATTTTAAAGAAGTACTCTAACTTTACAGTTTACAATGAAATTTTGCATAGAACATTAAAACTTTAAACATACACATATGACAGCTTTTCCTGCATAAATAAACTGCTAGAATTCTGACAAGGTGGTTTGATCAATCCAACTGTTGGATCTATGTTGGTCTGATATCATGCAGTTGGTGCGTGTGTACAAGTTGTTTGAAAGACTTAATTGAGTTGGTGTAACAATCGGTGTCAGCACACAGAGAGAATCTGATTATTGGTGATCTGCAGTATCACCAAGAATACAGATATATACCTGATTATTGATGATCTGCAGAATCACCGATAATCCAAGTATAACTAACCTCTGGACTCCTAACACAGTAAATTACAATAAAGACAGCAATATTTCGTAAGTTCGTGGAAATATCCATCACACGGCAATTCCTCAGAGGTGTGGTTACCTCTGAATGGGAACCTCGTATGCAAGATCCTTAACCCAGACAAAGAAAGGAATCTCAGCCCCTGGCAGTAATCGTCTGCCGGGGCAGGCGTCTCGGAGAGGCAAGCCTCAGAGATAACCCGTCAGTGGGAGACGTTACACTGAAGGGAGAAAGGTCAGACAAGCGGAGGTTCGGCAACAGAGAAGGCGGCAGCAGTACAGAAACGGAAAGCTGATTCAGAGTCGGTAAACAGGCAGGGTCGGCAACTTGAATCAGGCAGAAGTACAAGAGCGATCAGCGTAAAGAGTAGTCAGGGATAGCCAGAGTCAAAACACATGTAAATATACAATACAATCCTAATCTAAGGTGTGACGTCCTTGGTATCAACACCTAGGAAACTGAGCTAAGGTCTGAGCGCTAACACAGATGTATTCACGACAGCAGACAACTTGCTACTGACAAACAAGTCCTCAGTGCAGTTTCTAGGCTAAAATGCACCCAGGGCGAGGGTGTAAAAATTGCGCCCCCCCCCCCGGAGCAAGGTATGGGTGCCCGCAGTATAGGTTAGCCAGGTCTAGTTGCACTTAGTATAGGTCCCCCCCAGTATAGGTAGCCAAGAATAGGTACCCCAGTATAGGTAGCCAGGCATAGGTGAGCCAGTATAGTTGCCCCCGCTATAGGTTAGCCAGGTAGGTGCCTCCAGTATAGGTAGCCAGTATAGTTGCCCCCAGTATATGTTAGATAGGCAGGCGCCCCCGGTATAAGTTAGATAGGTAGGTGCCCCAGTACAGGTTATTTAGGTAGGTGCCTGCAATATAGGTAGCCAGTATAGTGGCCACCTGTATAGGCTAGCTAGGTAGGTGCCCCCAATACAGGTTAAATAAGTGCCCCCAGTATAGGTTAGATAGGTAGCTGCCCCCCAGTGTAGGTTAAATTAGGTAGCTGCCTCCCAGTGTAGGTTAGATAGGTAGCTGCCCCTCAGCGTAGGTTAGATTAGGTAGGTGCCCCCCCCAGCGTAGGTTAGATTAGGTAGGTGCCCCCCCAGTATAGATTAGATAGGTAGTTGCCCCCCAGTGTAGGTTAGATAGGTAGCTGCCCCCCAGTGTATGTTAGATAGGTAGCTGCCCCCCAGTGTAGGGTAAATAGGTAGCTGCCCCCCAGTGTAGGTTAGATAGGTAGCTGCCCCCCAGTGAAGGTTAGATAGGTAGCTGCCCCCCAGTGAAGGTTAGATAGGTAGCTGCCCCCAGTGTAGGTTAGATTAGGTAGGTGCCCCCCAGTGTAGGTTAGATTAGGTAGGTGCCCCCCAGTGTAGGTTAGATTAGGTAGGTGCCCCCCAGTGTATGTTAGATTAGGTAGGTGCCCCCCAGCGTAGGTTAGATTAGGTAGGTGCCCCCAGCGTAGGTTAGATTAGGTAGGTGCCCCCAGCGTAGGTTAGATTAGGTAGGTGCCCCCAGGATAGGTTAGATAGCTAGCTGTCCCCTATAGTGGAGGGGGGACCTGGAGCCGCGGGGAGGGCAGCCCGACCTCTCCCTCCCTCCCTCTCCCGGGCCGCCCTCCGTGCTCCCCCCTCAGATGCAGAGCGAGCAGCCGGGAAGCGCTGTTTGCAACTCACCTGCCTGGCTCCAAGCGCTGCTCTCTCGCCGCTGGTCTGTCTCTTCTCTCTGCATACATGCTGATACACGCGGCTTCCGGCTAAACAGGAAGCCGCGTGTATCAGCATGTATGCAGAGAGAGAGGAGACAGACCAGCGGCGAGAGAGCAGCGCTTGGAGCCAGGCAGGTGAGTTGCAAACAGCGCTTCCCGGCTGCTCGCTCTGCATCTGAGAGGGGAGCACGGAGGGCGCCCGGGAGAGGGAGGGAGAGGTCAGGCTGCCCTCCCCGCGGCTCCAGCTCCCCCCTCCATTATAGCGCCCCCCTCCTAACAGCGCCCCGGGCGGCGGCACGCCCCGCACGGGGGTAGAAACGGCCCTGCAAGTCCTATATGTAGCAAGTGAGCTGCCCTGCGCCGCCCCAGAGCCCCAGCCAATCACCAGAGGAGATGGAGTCAGCTGACTGGCCTGGTCAGCTGACTCCCCGTCTCGAGACATAAAGATCCTGCCTCCTCGCGCGCGCGTTATGTGTAGGGTAAGGGCCAGCGAAGGGGACCCCACAGAAGGCAACTGCGCGGCGAAGTCCGCCGAGCATACGGACTTCGCCGACCGCACAGCCCCGCTTGGCGGCACTCCGGCGGTGAGAGTCTGGGAAGCGGGGCCTGCTGCCACATGCATGCTGGCAGCGGGTCCGCTATCCCTCACAGTTGGTTGTTTAGCCATCTAGGCATGTGTACGTACAGGTCATGTGGTTTGTCATGTTCGTCATGTGGTTGTGTGCATGTTGGACGTGTGTATGAGCCTTTAGTACTAATAGATGTTCAAACAACAAGTCGTTTGATCAGTCATTTAATCTAACCCATTGTTCTATCCAGCCCATTGTCCATTATCAAGTTGGTCAAACGACTTGTAAATTAAGTAAATTAGCATATCAGCCGCTTTGTTGGTCAGTGTGTACATAACATCTGAACGACTTGTTGTTTGCACTTCATGTCGTTCAAACGACCAGTTTAAACAACAATCAGGCGTAAAGTTAGATGTATGTACGCACCTGTAATGTAAAATTCCTCACTTTTGTGAAATGGCAAATATCCAAAATATGGAGAATTTCATTACATAGAATGGAAAATGTAAAAACATTTATTTTATATTACAACAGACCCAATATTATTATCATTACATATGGAACAGAAGAATAAAAGTTCGGTGCTTGGAAAAAGTGGAATCAGAAGTCACAGTGTGTCACAGCCCAGAACGTTTTACCTAATGCTTGTGGAATCTCCAGAATCGAGGACAGGATGTGCTCACTTGGATCCAGAGAAGCTAATATAGACCAACTACAATAATGAAGACATGATCTGAGCACCATTCACAAATCCAAATTGTTTATTGTATAAGCAATCCACATGCAGTGGACAAACAAGTTTAACGAAGGTGGGAGACATACCGGAGAAAGCTGGGTGCATGGAGGGAACACCAAACCATTTGGATTTGTGAATGGTGCCTGGATCACATCATCATTGTAGTTACTCCATGTCTAACATACATAATAAGTGTAGTGTACTAGTGTTTTTATATACATCTCTGCATATCAGTTGCCTGTACAGTATGTGAGTAACGATGTGTTATGTTTGTGCAGGCACTACGCTCTAGGCTATAGCTACTAAGAACATGTATGTCCCCAAGCAGCTGTATGTGTGAGAGGTCCTTTTTAGGAGACATCAGATGTCCGAATTTGACAGCTCCTGTTGACTTAGCAGAGTTCAGGGACATGGGCGTAATTTCATCAAGCATTACCACATTTGGTAATGCTGAAAACAGTTTACGGAGCATTTAGTAAAATGTCAATTCATCAAGGCTGTTACCGCATGAAAAGCTGAAATTACTGAGCAGTGAGGTAAATTATCGACTTGTGCGGTAAACACCTCCAACACGTCAGTAAATGTCAATTCATGAAGATCAAAGCATGCGGTCAAGCCCAGGAACATGTTCCCTATTTACCGGCAGCTCTTATCCGTCAAAAACTAGCTTTGAATGCCTTCCATGTGGATATCCCCATGATTGACAAGAGCAGAGAGCCAATAGGAACAGCCTCTGTCTCCTGCAAGTCCCTGTGATAGAACCTCATGCCTTCTCCGGAAGGTCCAGCTTTTCTACCTCCCAGGCAGTGAGCAGAGAGATCGGAACAAAAGAAGCTTTCCCTGTGGCCAATTAACCCCTTTTTGAAGATGCAGGAGCTAGTGGGGAAATCACCTAAGCATGGCATATTTTAAGTTTTTTAAAGTTCATCTAAGCTATGGCAATTAAATAAAATGTTAAGAAAGACTAACGGACAAACTCAGAGTGAGCAGAGGGAGTAAAATAAACATGTACATTCTAAAGAGATGGCGGGATGCCTCTTACTATTGTAATGCCCTCACTGCACGGAACAGCATGTAACAAAACCAACAACTCCACACTGCTCTGCTGTTAATCAACAGGTTTTTGTGAATTGAAGCATATCATTTTGGTATTTTCACACTTGGGAACTCAAAATCGCAATGTTCCGTTGCGCTACTTCGTGATTTTTCACCAATTGCGTTTAACGATTCTCATTCTAGTGAATGAGAATTATGATGCAATAGGGACAATTCTGCACGTTGCGTGTTAGCGATTGGCGTTAATTGCAAATGCGCCACAATCGCTGCAGTGAGAGAAATCCCATAGGATTCCTTGTGCAGCAGTGTGCCCGAGTGTTAATGGGCCCTAAGCGATGCCCAGAATCAGTGTAGTGTGGTTGTTTTCATTTCAAGTTTTACCTTAATCACTTTTGCAGTCAAAAGGTTGATGACATAGTCATGCTGATTGTTTACATTCCGTTATACAAGTCACATATCTAGAACAATAGTTCATAAATACTCATCATACTTTTCCATGTATAGAATGAAAGATTTATTTCTCCAAAAACATGTAATGTTTTCGGGCTGTTCTTCTGAGCCCCTTTTACATAGAGATAATTCAGTACGAATAAGATGAAGGAGGTGGAGAAAGTCGAGCTCTGTTAAAACAGTGCAGAAGATTTGGGCGCAGCCGGCACCACCATAGGCTGTAATAGGAATTACGTCTATAGCGGCAGTCAGTGAGTAACTTGGGCGCCATCATAAGACGGAGCACAAATTACTTTTAAAACACTGTAATTCGGCCGCCAGCAATAGCTGGAAGCCGAATCACATCATTCCCTACCATCCATAGTATAGAATAGTAATTATCGCCACCAAGACTTTAGCAGGAGCAGGGCAAGCCGTATATCAGCTTTATCCTGTGCCAAAATCTCCCGGCAGCATATTCATAGGTATGTGGAGAAGGTTATCATGCTGGCAACATCCCAAATAACGCAGCGGTTTCAAACAATTAAACTCATCGGCATTTCAATAAATAGTGGCTGGAGAGTGTACTGGTTAAGGGCACCTCCTTTGTCATGGGAGACCAGGGTTTGAATCCTGGCTAGGGTCAGTACTTATTCAGTAAGGAGTTCAAGGCAAGACTCCCTAACACTGAAGGGTGGCCTCTTGAGCGCATCCCAGTGGCTGCAGCTCTTGAGTGCTTTGAGTCCGACAGGAGAAAAGTGCTATACAAATGTTCAGATCAGATAAATAAATATCACCATTGTATAAAAACGTAAGAAACAAAACAACAAATACATTTAACCATCTTAAGTTAGCAGCCAAATACTTATCAATAGCTAGGCGCTAGCCTACACACATCACCCTTCTTTGCTGCTTCAGCATAACAGAGGGTTACATAGTGACCATATGTATATGTATGTCCTTCTACATCACACAGGAAAAGGATCCATAGCCAAAAACTACCCCTTTCCAAACCCAGTTTCCTAGACAGCTTTGTATGTGAGCAGGGGCGTCTCTAGTCATTTTGTCACTCCAGGCGAGAAAACCTGAGGTCCCCCCCCCCGTGTGGCACCCCCTGGTGAGAATAATCGTAACGCAGCAATTTTTCACTGTAAAATATTCGTAACGCAGCAATGTTTCACCATTAGATAAAAGTAATGCGGCAATCTTTCACCAGAAAATAATTATAACGCAGCAATGATTCACTTAAAATAATCGTAATGCGGCAATCTTTCACCAGAAAATAACCATAACGCAGAAATTATTCACCATAAAATAATTATAACGCAGCAATGATTCACCATAAAATATTCGTAATGTGGGCAGCGTTCACCAGAGAATAATCGTAATGTGGCAATATTTCACCATAAAATAATCGTAATGTGGCCAGTGTCCACCAGAAAATAATCATAATGCGGCCAGCGTTCACCAGAAAATAATAATATTGTGGTCAGCGTTCACCAGGAAATAATCGTAATGTGGCCAGCGTTCACCATAAATTAATCGGGATGTGGCCAGCGTTCACCAGAAAATAATCGTAATATGGCCAGTGTTCACCAGAAAATAATCATAATGTGGTCAGCGTTCACCAGGAAATAATCGTAATGTGGCCAGCGTTCACCATAAATTAATCGGGATGTGGCCAGCGTTCACCAGGAAATAATCGTAATGTGGCCAGCGTTCACCAGAAAATAATCATAATGTGGCCAGCGTTCCCCAGGAAATAATCGTAATGTGGCCAGCGTTCACCAGGAAATAATTGTAATGTGGCCAGCGTTCCCCAGGAAATAATCGTAATGTGGCCTGCATTCACCAGGAAATAATTGTAATGTGGCCAGCGTTCACCAGGAAATAATCGTAATGTGGCCAGCGTTCACCACAGGGGCGTTTCTAGGGTCCTTGGAGATCGGGGGGCACCTGTGGGCACCAGGTGGGGAGGTATATGCGGCGCGCGCAGCAGCAAAAATGGGCGTGGCCATGAGGTGAGTGGGCGTGGCCATGGGTGGGGCCAAATGTACATGAACTTAGCAGCGGTGTAAGCTACAGATAGCGGGCTTGCCCATCGAAATATTGGATGGAGCCCCCTGTTCTTTATTTAGATAATTTACAATCAGTATAGGCATAGATCAAAGATGTATACGCACAAACAATTTTGATTGGTCAATCACTGACCCCCAATTTTACCCCCCCCCACCCGTGCAGTAAGTGGGCCAACAGACAATGAATTTTATGAACAGAGCTAAAATTGGCTAATCAAAATTGTATGTGTGTACCAGGCTTTACAGCTAATACTGTACATACTGAAAGTAGCAGGGATCAGCATACAATATAGCTGGTTTACAATCAGTAAAGGCACAGAGTAACACCTTACACTGTACACACTGGAGGTAAATCAGCACACAGTGCAGGCACTAGAGAACAGCGTAAACTGTACATACTGTAGGCAGCAGAATTCAGCACACTGCAGCTAGCGTGCCAAAAATATGAGGATCACGTTGTGCGGCGTGCTTATCGCGCTGCACCGAAAAATGGGTGGGCCATGGACCAGAATATAGGTGTGGTAACGGGTGGAGACAAATTTACATGAACCTAGCAATGGTGGGACATTAGATTATGACAGTGGTGGCGAACCTTTTGGAGGCCGAGTGCCCAAACTGCAACCCAAAAGTCACTTATCTATCGCAAAGTGGCAACAGCAATTTAAACTAAATACTGTACAAACGTTTTAACTCATACATGAACATTATGGAAAATCCAAGTTGAAAATAAACTGTGAAGATAAACAATTTCATCCATCTGACTCCTGAAAAATGATTTCAATTTTTTAGAACATCCCAGTTTAATTTTCTGTTTTAAAATGCTAAAAAAAAGTAGGTTTAATGCTATTGTCTCATATGATAAGGATTCAGCTTTTCCCATAGTCTCGCAGTTAGCAATCATGTGACTCCCAACAAGACAAATTCAGCAATCATGAGGCCCCCAACAAATCATGAGGCCCCCAACAAGACAAATTCAGCAATCATGAGGCCTCCAACAAATCACCAGGCAGTGTATTCAGACCTCAGGATCAGCGGCGACCCGACCAGTACTAGTGGGCGCCGGATGCACCCGCTCGATATGCGGAAGTGATGTCACTTCCGCCTATCAGTGCGGGCGCTGTGTCCTAGCGCCCGCACGATTGGTTGCCAGCTCGCCGCCTGATCCTGAGGTCTGAGTGACGCGGCGGCGGCTGGAGGGGGTGGCGGCGCGAAGAGATCCGTGGCACCCCAGGACAGATTGGGGGCACGTGCCCCCCCAAAATAGGGCTAGCGACGCCCCTAGTTCACCAGGAAATAATCGTAATGTGGCCAGCGTTCACCAGGAAAAAATCGTAATGTGGCCAGCGATCACCAGGAAATAATCGTAATGTGGCCAGTGTTCACCAGAAAATTATCCTAATGCGGGCAGCGTTTCACTAAAAATGGATATTTACCTGTAAAAAGAAAAGCATTTACTCACCTGCAGAAGACTCCTCTCCCTGGGCAGCTCCCCCGACCATCTTCCTACGGCCAGCAGCCAGCCTCCGAAGGTCCCGTGCTGACAGGCAGAGTAGGGCTACAGGAAGATGGTCCCCGAAGCCCTGTACTGGAGAAATAAATAGTCTCCAGTACAGGGCTTCGGGTGTCATCTTGCCGTAGCCCTGCTCTGCCTGCCAGAAGACTATGCAGGCTGGAGCGGTGAGCTGCGGGGATGAACTGGCAGGGTGTCTATTAGATGCTGCGGCCAGTTCACCACAGGGGTCGCACAGTCTGGCGGGGGAAGGTGGCCACTCCTCTCCCCCCCCCCCCGCGGCGTCGCCCCTCCCCCACCCAGCGCTCCAGGCCACCGTTTGTCATTGCCTGGTGGCAGCAGGAAATGGTGGGAGGGTAAATATGCTGCACTAAACAAGACTGATTGGGGCAGTTTCTGTTGAGAATCCACGTGTGTACAATCTCCCCCTTTCCTCGCTAAATGATCATGGATCATCTTGCACAAGCGCATTGTTCCCGATAGGAATTGTACCATCTTCTCTGTGCTCAGTAAGCAAAGTTGGGAGAGACAGAACACACAAAAACACCATGTTTTCCATTCTCAACAGCTCTTGGCCTACTCAAAACAAAACCTTTAAGCTGGCCATACACTGGTCCAATTTGTGGCCGTTTCGACAGCAGATTCGATCACTGGGATCGAATCTGCTGCCAATCGTTTCCGCAGCACGCCGAATTTCGATCCATTTCGTCCGATCCCGTCGATCGCTCCGTGCGGAAAATTACCGTCGATCGCCCGCGGGTAGGGAGCGCGTCGCTAGCGGCGTTCGAGTGCCCGACGACCGACACAATAGAGCCCGCATACATTACCTGCTCCGCCGGCGCGACTACAGTCCCCCGGTCACCGCTGCTCTGTCTGCGCTCTGGTCTCCAGGTCCGGCATGCCTCACTTCTTCTAGCCCGGCAGGAAGTTTAAACAGTAGAGCGCCCTCTACTGTTTAAACTTCCTGTCGGGCTAGAAGAAGTGAGCCATGCCGGGCCTGGAGACCAGAGCGCAGACAGAGCAGCGGTGACCGGGGGCAACAACAGATTGTGAACGGTTTCAGACTGAAATCGGTTCACAATCTGTTTGCAGTAAAGGTAGCCATACGATCCCTCTCTGATCAGATTCGATCAGAGAGGGATCTATCTGTTGGTCGAATCTGATGGCAAATCGACCAGTGTATGGCTACCTTTATTGAACAAACATTCAGCTTTACACAGATAGTGAACAGGAATACTTTTCATTTAAACACTGCCACCACTGGGCATAACTGGTATTGCAACATAAGGGCATTGTCCAGGATACAGGTGTGTATTTAGACCACTGTTTCATGTTATACCCATGAAAAAGTGATCATGTTAAAAATGATCTTATTTCCTTTCAAACAGATCAGTTTGTTACAGGGTCATCAGTTCTTCATATGTCATTCCTGTTCCGTTTAGCATTGCCAATCGTTCTGTATAGTTGTCGCCATCACATTTGCATGCTTCTGCATGGGAAAAACAGCGGTATGCAGATTGGAGCCCCAGCAGAAGTTTTAAGGTTCCCCATTGGATTGCAACAGATCATTGGGGATCCTGCCTTAAACCAGGGAGGATTCTCATTGGTCTGTTGCAATCCAGTGGGAGTCTGATTCTTCTGAGGAACCGAGCTTAACACTTCCCCTCCTCACCTCATCTGATCTATCCTGTTTTACACCATAGTTTCTCTTTCCTTCCCCATTTAGTCAGGTTCTTAAAGCGGACCTGAAGATTCTTACATAAAAAAAAGAAGGAAGTTTTAAATCAGGATGATACCATTTATTGGCTAACTACAAATGAATAAGAATAAACAAGCTTTCGGCCTTTAAAACTTATTTAAAACTTCTTGCTTTTACTGATGGCTAACACGGTACAATACCCTACTGCTACTACTATGCATAAAAAAAAGAGTTTCTCTTACCTGGGGCTTCTGCCAGCCCCCTGCAGTTGTCCTGTGCATGCATCGTCCTGGAACGATCCTCCAGTCCTCTGCCATGGCTCACTTTCTCTTTTGCCGACTTACAAGTTGGCATCCACTGCCCTCCCCGTCGCCAGGAGTGTCCTGCGCAGTATGAGAAAATCTCTACTGCGCCTGTCCAGGATGCTCCCAGCGATGGGACGCACGGCCAGGGCTGCGTAAGCGCAGTGGATGGCAACCGGCAAAAGAGAAAGTGAGCCGCGGTGGGGGACCGGAAGACGGCTGCAGGGGGCTGGCAGAAGCATCAGGTAAGTGAAACTTTAGGTATCTTCAGGTTTTCACTTTAACCACCCTGTCGTTCTATTACCTGCGCCAGGGTGGCGGCGCAGCAGTTTTTTTTTTTATTTTTTAAAATCTTCAGAACGGGATTTCCTTACGTGGGTACGCACCGGCAGCGATCAAAGTTACACTCCGCAGGGAGGGGGCATCATGTAGCTAGCACTAGGGGATTTCCTTAAGCTTTCCCCGTCGCCATGACAATGATCATGATGATGTCATCGACGTCGTGACGTCAGACGGAGTCCCGATCCACCCCTCAGCGCCGCCTGGCACTGATTGGCCAGGCTGCGCAGGGGTCTCGGCGGGGGGGCGGCAAGTAGCAGCACATCGGCGGTGAGCGGCACGAACGGGAACCAACACGCTGCAAGCAAAGTGCTTGCTGCGTGTTTTTTTAAAAAAATGTGAAAATCGGCCCAGCGGGGTCTGAGCGGCGCCCTCCAGCGGTCATGGACGAGCTGAGCTCGTTCATACCGCCAAGGAGGTTAAAGGAATCATCAGGCTGTAAGGCCCCCACCTCAATCTACTTACCAGTGGCTTCCTCCAGCTCGCTCCTGGCAACATGTCCCACGACGCAGCTCCGCTCACAGCCTGCGGCCCAATATCCCCGCCGGTACTAAGGCCGACCTGTCACTCACCGCCACGTTGTATGCGCTGTACTGCGCAGGCGCATTAATTCTGCGCCTGCCTCAGTACCGGCAGGGATATCGAGCTGCGAGCGGAGCTGCGTTGTGGGACATGTCACTGGGCAACTATGAGGGCAACCAGCTAAGCCTATACCAAGACCTGACGCCCTGTACACTGGCTTAACGGAGATCGCTCCAACCTCTTCTAAAAGAGCTACAGGAGAGAGGTGCCGTGTATAAATGGGGATTTCCTTTTCATTTGCAAATCACTTTGAAAGGGAAATCTTTTACCCTGCGCGCCCCAGCAGACCTACCAGAGTTGTTTCGATCCCTAGATGTCCCGGAGACCGAAGTTCCAGAATGGCAGCCTGAGCAACTTTTTATTGGCCTACCTCAACGCTCACGGAAACAAGCACAGAACAAGTCCCAAGGAGACGCTTGATCATGTGCTACTGGTGCAGATAAGTGAGGTCCACAGGCAAAAAAACATATCTTGAAGGGATCTTAGTTAGGTGGGATGGGGGAGATGGGGATTGGGGAGTAGCTCTGAAGTAGGGGGGGTTTCACTTTGATGACTAATTGCAGTCTAACTGTATTAACACATGGCGTCAGGTCTTTTATGACTCTTTCGCTGCCGGTGAACTGTATGGGAAGTTCGTGCTCTCTGCAACCTCAGGGACGTTATATACTACTGTATAGAAATACTTCACAGTCGCTGACATTGAGCAGCAGTTGGGTCTAGTATATAGATCTCCGGTCATACAGACGTGATTTGTCGCCTTGCTGATACGAGATACATTCTCCTCACGCATATACACCCTATCTGCCTCTCTTAAAGTACGCTAATGCTCATTATGGAACAACTGCTATGTGTAATAACCTATTGTTCATAGTTAAGTGTACCCTCATAGAGATTCCGTATGTATGTATTCTGATATGTGATAAAGGTATGACCTTTCTGTGGGTAACCTGAACAAATGCTATATGAAAGGTGCTTAGGAAGTCTCTATTTCAGCCGAACGTTTTTTCCCCGCTTATTTGCTACTTGGGGTTTATACATAAAAGGAGGAGGGGCGCTTTGGCCTACACGGGTGCTCCACAGTGGAGAGATGATGGAAGATAGATGGGGCAGGATAGTGCGCTGACAGTCCCTGTAGCATTGAGTGCGAGTGTGGTTTGCCGTGTACACTGCGGCTGGAGGATCTCAATGGGAGTCTATAACAACTGGCAATCGGGCTTCAGCCGTATTTACTATAATGGCAATCCACGCGGAGTAATTTGTGCTTTTGAGCGGCATAAGGGCGGTCTTGGGGGGGTGGTTCCCTCGGCGCGGTAGGGAATCTGCCATTCGCTGCGGAGTTCCGTATTGTGACGGTTGGACGGGCCTCCGGGGAAAAGATTTCGCCCCTGATTAAATAAATATAGCTGGCGAGTATACCACAAGACTCTGATTATGAGTCCCAAAGCAGAGGTCTTTGACCGGGGGATTAAGGTTATAGATCTCGACTAGACTCTGCTCTACTGAAATAGCACAAAGGATGGGTCAATAACAGACTTATAGCATTTGATGCATTATCTCAGGACTCCGCCCAGCCTCCTCCATTTTGGCAATATTTACAACTTAAAAGCTTTCTTTTTTCTCTGGGCAAATCATTTAATTTAACTAGGAAACTAACTGATTTCGAACAAATAATTATCCGGAAAACTCCTCAAACACATGTGGTTTCAGAAATGCATCATCTACTCCTAGACTTGGCTCATGGACAAATGTACTCTGCTTGGGAGAATAGGCTACAGATTACAATTAAAGATGAAGACTGGGAGAAAGTTTGTATCATGACACATAAAAGCTCTCTTAGCGTATTAATACAGGAAATGAATTTCAAACTATTATCCCATTGGTATAGGACACCAGCTCTCCTTCACCGGTTCTTTCCCTCAGTATCAGATCTCTGTTGGAGATGTGGAGAGTCAAAAGGTGATCTGCTTCACATTTGGTGGCACTGTTGTAAAATCATTCCATTTTGGAAACAGGTACATGCTCTTATCAAAGAAATCGCTTCTGAAGAGGTATTCCTCTTTCACTTATCTAAAGAAAATCCGATCTTACAAAAAATCCTTGGTTAAACATTTACTAAACGCAGCAAAGGCATGTATCCCTCTGAAATGGAAAGATTCTGAGCCACCCCCACTTTCCCTCTGGTTCCAGAAAATTAAACAAATTGCCAAAATGGAGGAGCTGATACATTCTAAAGAAGAACAATCAGAGAAATATATAATCATGTGGACACAATGGTTTGCTTTCCAGGAAAGCGACGCTTACCGAGCCATTGTTACACCTCCAACTTTACGTCCCATTCTCTCAGCCATTATCAATATGGGCCTTTCTACGTCTTAGATACCCACTGACTACCCACCACCACATCACATGACATGTGCCCTTCCCCCCTCCTTTTCTATGAGGCTATGATAAGTTAAACTTCACCCAACTGGTAAATCCATCTGCTCACTTCAAGCTTTTTGATCTATTACCTGACCTGTAAACTCGGCATCAACGTTTCATTCAAAACCTTGTTCTAATTCACATGCATTACGACTTAAAAGATATCCTCTATTAGGTTTTGCAAAGTATCATTTGACAACCATCCTCTTTTTCTGATATTGCTTTACTTTGAGAAGTTTGTGTAAGAAGTATCACATGATGTATATCGTACACGATCTGATGTTTGTATACTATGTAGTGTGAATTTGACTTGGAAGCTCAACCTTGTTATGAATAAAATTGTTTGAAATAGCACAAAGGCTTTGGGCCACAGCAACCTTCCACATCAAAACCGACACAGTCCATAGAGTTTAATCTACGGCCTGCAATTGAAGTATATACTATTCTCAGTGACCCCTGAAGTCCAGGTGCCTAACCAAGTACGAATTACTTCACATACACCGTAAGAGCTCCTTTCCTCCCCCCTCCACAAAGTAACTTAAGTCCCCAACATATGGTGCCCCCATGGTTCTGCACACGAGCACTGTTAGAGCTATATGCTCCAGACACTTTTAGTATTACTCAAAGTACTCTGCTTTTAATTGTGAGCTTATTTAGATTGCTCATATGAACCGTTCTTTGAAGGTCCCTGTGTCTAGGGAACCCCCTCTTTTCATTCTCCTGCTTACTAGGTAGTCCATACATTAAGGGTAGTTAATAATAAGCCTTAATTAGAAACTTCTTTTGAGTGAGGAAGCGATGGTCGAGATATACCCATCATGCTTTCTTCTCTCCCACATAGGGCAGTCCTAGTGACTGTTATTGCTAAAAGTTTGGTTTTGTTTTTTCCCCAGTTCGTTTTTGGGATGTTAACTGTATTTTTCTGTGTTTTATCTTCCGGGACACGAGACGTTCATCTTCAGCTCTATACTAGTGGAATGTATCAATGACATAACACAAAATAGTATCGCTCAATGCCAGGGGTCTAAACATTCCTGAAAAGAGAACAGCCCTACTGCATGATATATGGAAGCAAAAAGCAGATATAGTACTTATACAGGAAACACATTTTAAGGGAACTAAAACTCCTAGACTCACTAATAAACATTTTCAACTTTTGTACACAAGCAATTCCCCCGACTCGAAAACAAAAGGGGTTACTATTCTCTTAAACAAAAATATACCGATCACTGATATTGAAGTAGAGGCTGACGACCAGGGCAGATATATTATGATGAAATGCCTTCTTAATCATCAAAAACATACCATATGTTCTATTTACGCCCCAAATCTAAACCAGATTACCTTTCTCTTAGATTTTTTAGAGAAACTGGATATATTTAGGGAAGGAAGTATAATAATAGGGGGAGATTTAAATATAACTCTGAATCCGGAGGTGGACACTTCTCATGGAAAATCTTCCATTTGTCATCAGAAAATAAACAGGCTAAAAAGGGCCCTTCGTGAGCGCCAATTAGTAGATGTTTGGAGATTGTTAAACCCGAATGATAAAGACTTCACCTTTTATTCCTCCCTACATGCTGTGTATTCGAGAATAGATTATCTGCTTGTTTCGCATCATCTACTCTCAACAATACAGAGCGCTGATATTGGTATAATTTCTTATTCGGATCATGCTCCTGTCTCAATTGCACTCTACTGCAGGCCCCTACACGAAACGCCCTTCAACTGGAAATTAAACATCTCAATGTTGTCTGACCCAGAGACCACAGAAGCTATCAAGCGTGAACTTGAAGCATACTTTCAGACCAACACTACAAATGATGTCTCTTATCTGACAACGTGGGATGCCCACAAATGTGTCCTTAGGGGATTCCTGATCCAGCTTGGCACCAGACTTAAGAAACAACCTAGCAAGGAGCTGGTTGATCTTACGTCCGAAATCCAAGACTTGGAGCAAAGGCACAAATGCCACCTCCTACCACAAGACTTCCAAAGATTAAAAGAAGCTAGAGAGTCAGTTATGAGAATCATGAGGGCTAAATCCTTAAAAGCTGCACACAGATGTCATAATATTTTCTATATGAATGGGAATGGGAACAAATCGGGCAGATTATTAGCAAAGGCCATGAGAGAGCAGCAATAAAGGAATTACATTCCTCAAATTATAGATTCCAACTTATAGATTCAAACTCCCAAAAGCACATACGTAATGAATCAATAGCCTCGGCCTAGGAATTTTTACTTCAAACTATATAACTTACTGGGGGGTGCTGGAACAAATCGGGAGTCTGTAATAGGGTCTGAAATGAAGCAATATCTGATGGAGGCTTCTATGCCTAAACTATCCCCAGAGATGGTTAAGAAATTAGAGGAACCAATTTTGGAAGATGAGATAGCCCAGGTGATTTCTCAAATTAAACCGGGAAAGGCTCCGGGGCCTGATGGCTACCCGATAGAATCCTACAAACACTTTAAGAGCATTCTGGTCCCATTCCTGCGTAAAGCCCTTAACGAAGTTGCAGATCCAGATGGAGATAGATCCTTCTCAGTTCAATCGCTTGAATCCCACATCTCGGTCATACACAAACCGAACAAAGACCCCACCTCCTGCGCCAGCTATCGGCCCATCTCACTACTAAAATTAGATCTTAATATTTTTTAAAAAATTCTGGCCAATAGGTTTGCCACTAATATGGATCATCTAATACACTGGGACCAAGTGAGATTAATTCCGGGAAGAGAGGGTAGAGATAATACCATCAAAACTCTTAACATGGTCCAATCGGCTCGGTCAACATCTACTCCTTTAATGCTGCTTTCAACAGACGCTGAAAATGCTTTTGACCGAATGGATTGGACCTGGATGGTGGAAGTGCTCAAGCACATTGAAATGGGACCTAGGATGCTCAGGTGTGTCAGGGCGCTGTACTCTATACCCACGGTGCGGGTTAAGACAAATGGGTTCTTATCGACATCGCTGCAAATTAGAAACGGCACTCGACAGGGATGCCCGTTCTCTCCTTTAATATTTGCCCTGGCCCTGGAGCCTTTCCTGTGTCATATAAGAAATAATGCAGCTATACAGGGTCTTAAGCATAGGGATAACCAAACAAAAATAGCTGCATATGCAGATGACTTGCTATTTTATATCTCCAATCCATGGAACTCTCTGCCGAATCTCTTGAGAGAGTTTCACAAATTTGGTGAAATTTCGCTTTTTAAGATCAATCTAGACAAATGTGAGGCTCTGAATGTTAGCCTTCCATCAGATATTCAGTCTTCGTTAAGGGCAAATTTCTCCTTCAAATGGAATGACCACTGTATAACTTACCTGGGAACTAAGATCACTCCCAATATCAGAGATATCTTTCAGAAAAATTTCCCACCTCTACTGGAGACCCTGGTAGCAGATTTAAAGAAATGGGACAAACCCCAATTCTTTTGGTTGGGACGTATAGCCATTATTAAAATGAACATGATGCCACGGATCCTATATTTGTTCCAGACTCTCCCGGTTCGGGTCCCTAATTCTTTTCTCAAAAGGGCACAGATGGTATTCAACAAATACATCTGGAAAGGCAACCCCCCCCCCCACCCCCCCGAATCCATAGACAGATTCTTTATAGACCCAAACATGCAGGAGGCCTAGCTCTCCCGGATGTACAAAAATACTATTATGCTGCCGTCCTAACCAGAGTTATTGACTGGCATAGACAGGCTGCTTCTAAACAATGGGTCAATCTAGAACAACTCAGTTCCCAATATCCCCTGGTCAATTTGCCTTGGTTGTCAGTAATACACAAATCAGAATGGTCCAACCTGGATCTTGTCCAGAATACTTTAAGGGTATTCTCTAAGATACGATCCCCGCCTGACATCTCTCCTTGGCCTACCCCCTCTACACCAATTTGGGATAATCCATGCTTCGAACATGGTTGTAACCCAGGCTATCTGAGATTTTGGAAATCAAATGGTCCATCAAATATTCGTGATTTATTTTTTCCAAATAGATGGGCGACGCTAGAATACCTACGATCAAAATATCACAACCTTAATCTAGATTGGTGGGGACATATGCAATTGAAACACTTTTTGAGGGCCTTGGGGGCAATGCCAGCAAATAGACGCAACCCCACAGAGTTTGAAAAGCTATGCCAAGCTGGAGATCCTTTGAGGAAAACTTTATCTTTGATTTAGTCTCTCTTATCCTGCCAAGATGTCGACTCACTACCCTTTTTGGAGGCATGGGAAAGAGATTTGTGTGTATCCTTTACTACGGCTCAGAAAAGCACTATGTGTATCTTTGCCCATAAGGCCTCCTCTGCCTCCCGTATACAAGAAATTAACTACAAAATTTTAGCCCGGTGGTGTCAGGAACCGGCCCGCGGCACGCCTGCGTATACGGTTCCCGACTGTGGGTTTGACCAGATCAAGCGGGGGACAGCCTTATTCAAGCCACAAGCAAGGCTGTGACCCCTAAAAAGCTTCTTACTGCCACCACTAGCGGTTGCTAGACACGTCAACTCAGCTGTCGGGGGCTCAACACGCAATCTGCGTTTTCGTATCCGGGTCAGTTTTGCGTTTAGGCTGAATACGGGAACGCCACGCACCCACACACACAGTACAGTTGTACAGTAACACAGCACAATCAGGCACTGACTTGTAATGCAAGTTACACTGTCGTGCAGCAAAACCACTAACAGTCGTTCCGAACAATACTGTTAGCCACTCCCACTCTGCTGTCGAGCGCAGAAGTGCCCCATACACACAATGCAATTACAATTTCATATAGTAGTGTTGCTCAAGCATACAATTAGGCATGGGCTTATACACAGCTACACTGCAGTCTCCTCTAGGCTATGAGTGTTAGTTTAGTACAGCAGAAGTCAAGCTTATTAAATAATAATTTAATATTCCAGGAAAAAAAGTGGAACAATGCAGAACAGAATATATAGAAAAGATTACAAAAAACTAAAATAAAAAGTTACAAAATTAAGAGTTTACAAAGATACACACGAGACAAGTTGCTAAAATAAAAATGGGATAAACGTAAAGTGAACTTTTACCATCGCAAATGTCCAACCGTGGAGAGACGCGGATTTATCGATTTCCTTGGGATCATTTCTAGCAATGAGCTACTCTCGGGAGAAGATACCTGTGACTGTTCTGGACCAACTTAAATAGTCTGAAGTGTCCCATGGGGCATTTAATGTCCAGCCCCCAGGAACTAATGCAATTTCCCCGTTTGTGACATCACCGAACGCTTGTCAGGATCTTCCTGTGATATGCGAACTTCAAAGGGTTCCTGTTTCAGCTTTTTGAAGGTTGCAGATTTCACAGGTAAGACTGTATCCTGAGAACCACAAGTATCCTGTTTACACTTACAGATTTCAAAGCAATTCCACTTCCAGCCCACTATTCAGACTAAGAGGTAGCCGAACGCCTGTGTGGGCTTCAACCTGGTCGGGTAAATGTCTAAGTAAGTGTTTCCTTCCTAGTGGCTAGGTAGACAGTTCCTAATTACTGCCCAGGTTCTTTTGCCTATTGAAGGTGACTGGTCTATTCAATGAAGACAATGGCAGTTCCCTTGATCTCTGCCCTGAATGCAAATTTAATCTACATACAGACATTATCCAGGTGACACCTTCCAAAAGCCAGACTGGCTGACATACCTACACCTCTGACAAAATATACAGCAGATTAGAAAAATGTTAGAAATATACCCCTGTATTCCTTACATCCTCAGCCTCATAACTAGCTGCTATATTCCTGACACACCCCCTCTTCCAGATGGCCCTGGCAGATGATTCTAACGAATCATCCTGCCAAAGCCTACATTGACAGCCCGGCCGGGTGGGGTGACCCTTTAGCATCCTCAGGAGGGTTCCCCACCTGTCAGTTAACTCCAAGCTACACGAATGGAAAGCTAGGTCAGGTTGCTGCAATGTGTTGTTGCCCTTGGCAACCTGACGTAACCAACCAGGGGAATGCGGGTGAGTGACGACCGTGAATTCGCGACCATAGAGACAGTGCTGCAGCTGGGGACGGGTTCCAACCGTCATTACCCGCACTTTCTCTATAGTGGCAGGAGCTATCTCTCGGTCCCTTTGGGGAACGATTATCTGCCGGTCTGCCTCCTCCACTTCGGACAGCTCCAAGGGAATAACTTCCCAGAACCCTCTCAGCCCGCCCCTCCCAGCTGGTGACTTGCTGGCTAGCCCCCTGAGCTCTTCCAGGCTGCTGTCAAATCGAACAGCCCCAGAGAGCTCAGTGCTGCCTGTCACACATTCTAAGAAGGCTGCAGACATAGAGGCTCCTGGGCCCTCAGGGCCAGGTTCCGAAGTGGATGTTGCGGACCCAGCAACATTTGTCACTTCAGTGGACAGTCCCTCTGCTGTAGACTCGCTAGCGCTGCGGGTTACCACGGCAGCTGAGGGAGTGCCCACATTACACATATCATAAACCACATCACCTTTGGTCTTGAAAACATGAAGGGGGAAGATCTGGCCTGGTGCCGTCTGCCCCTTCAGTGGGCAGTTCATCTGCTGCAGCGCAGCGAACACTGCTGGTTACTCCGGCAGCTGACGGAGTGTCCACATGACACACAGCATTATGTAGCACAACACATATGACATCAGCATTATCCGTCTTACACATATTGACATTTAGAACATCACATTCCACATCAACATTATCTGCCGCATTATACACAGTGCTACTCAGCACTTCACAAGTAGCATCAACAGTTCTTGCATCGATCGCCTCGATAGTCCGTGCGTCATAAATTACATCATCAGTTTCTGCATTCTCCGTATCAACATGTCCCACTCCAGGCCTAGGCACGGGAGAATCACTAGGGCTGGCTCCTAGTATACAGTCCGTAGTCCCTGGGGCCTCACCAGCACTCCCCACTTGCACAGCATTATCAAATAGTACCTTGCAAGAGTCCTGAACTTCTGCTGGGGATGCAGGCCCCACGGGGTTTGGAGTAGGCTCATACCAGGCCACTAACCGTCCCAGGTCAGTACCCTGCAAAACGTTGGTGGGGATTTTGTCAGTTACCCCAACTTCCTTCATTCCGCTGCCGGCCCCCTAATCCAGGTGGACCAAGGCGGTGGGTATGGCTGGGGCGACACCCCCAACTCCTCTGACAGCAATCATTTTCCCAGTTATGTACTGCTCGGGGTTCACAAGCTGGGGATGTATGAGAGTCACTTCTGCTCCAGTGTCTCTCAGCCCAGTGGCAACTGTACCCCCAACCGTGACAAGCTGCAGATTCTCTGCATAGCCAGTGGCATATCTGGTAGCACACAAAGCAGTTGGGACTTCACTGGGGTTTGAGGCCTCACTGGATTTTGGGGCCTCCCTCTTCCTCTCTGGGCAAGTCGTGCTGATATGATCCACCCTGTCACATACAAAGCATTTCCGAGTGTCAGTGGTTGGTTGCTTGAATCCAGGAGACAGCGGTGCTTGCCTCCTCTGGGTGCTGGGTGAAACAGGTTTAGCAATCTGTTCTCCCCTCCAGCTGGGCGTAGTAGTCCTCCGGGACTCGTGCGCTCTATGGGCCGTGTAGGAATCTGCCATTTCTGCAGCCTCATCCACTGTCTTTGGTTCTCGATCCAGCACAAACAGCCGGACCTCAACAGGACAGGTGTGTAGGAACTGGTCTTTTATCATCAGCTCCTGCAGGGCATCCAAGGTTTTGACTGACAGTCCTTTTAACCACTGCTGGAAGGCAGTGCACTGGTTGCACGCATGATCCAGGTAACTGTCATTAGGACCTCGCTGCACTATCCTTAAACGTTTGCGATACACTTCTGGCGTTAGGTGGTATCGCGCAATGATGGCTTTCTTAATTGCCTCAAAGTCTGTTTCTTCCTCCTGGGGGAGACTCACAAATGCCTCCAGGGCCTTGCCTCTCAGCCCTGGTGTGAGGTATCTTGCCCACTGCTCACGGGGCACCCCATACTGCCGACAAGTCCTTTCAAACCCCTGTAGGAAAGTGTCTATGTCAGAGTCCTTGTCCATAGCGGGGAACTTATCCAGGGGGATTCTGTGGACTCGCTCACCTTCGCTTTCTGCGGGTCCAGGAGGCCGGTTCTCCTGATGAAGTTTAGCCAGCTCCAGCTGGTGTTGTTGTTCAGCTCTCCCCTCCTCTGCCTGGAGTCGCTGGGCAGCTTGTTACCTCTCGGCCTGGTGTCGCCGTTCAGCTCTTCCCTCCTCTGCCTGTCAGTGCAGTAGGATCAGCTTTAGGCGCAGTTCAGGATCAGCCGAGTTCAGTAGCTGTAGATCAGCTTCCAGAGATGGCATCTCCCTGCTCAGTGGATTGTCCAGGACATCGTCTCCACTCGCATTCTGCAGCGTGAGCGATTCCTCCTCTGGCGTGTCGTGAGCTGCATCCGCTGGCGTTGGAGCACGGGCTTGCTCTGCCTCATCATACTCCTCGAGGGCACGAACTAACTGCTCCTTAGTCTGGCCGCTCGCCGTCTCGATGCCTTTGTGCTCACACAGGTTGAGTAGTATCTCTTTGCTTTGCCTTGCATAGCTGGATGCTTTCTGAGCCATCGTGTTGCAAAAATAAAAAGAAAAAAGGGAAGGGGAAGCAAAATACCTGTGTGTATCTTTGAAAAAAAAAAGTATATAAATTCTGCACTGAGAAGACTTCTGTAGGCTAGTTGCTTCTAGCAAGCTTCCAGCCTTTAGTACTCAGAATAGCGAGCTTAACTGTGTACTAATGTACTAAACGTTCCCACCACTTCCAGCCAATTATGTCAGAAACCGGCCCGCGGCACGCCTGCGTATACGGTTCCCGACTGCGGGTTTGACCAGATCAAGCGGGGGACAGCCTTATTCAAGCCACAAGTAAGGCTGTGACCCCTAAAAAGCTTCTTACTGCCACCACTAGCGGTTGCTAGACACGCCAACTCAGCTGTCGAGGGCTCAACACGCAATCTGCGTTTTCGTATCCGGGTCAGCTTTGCGCTTAGGCCGAATACGGGAACGTCACGCACCCACACACACAGTACAGTTGTACAGTAACACAGCACAATCAGGCACTGACTTGTAATGCAAGTTACACTGTCGTGCAGCAAAACCACTAACAGTCGTTCCGAACGATACTGTTAGCCACTCCCACTCTGCTGTCGAGCGCAGAAGTGCCCCATACACACAATGCAATTACAATTTCATATGGTAGTGTTGCTCAAGCATACAATTAGGCATGGACTTATACACAGCTACACTGCAGTCTCCTCTAGGCTATGAGTGTTAGTTTAGTACAGCAGAAGTCAAGCTTATTAAATAATAATTTAATATTCCAGGAAAAAAAGTGGAACAATGCAGAACAGAATATATACAAAAGATTACAAAAAACAAAATAAAAAGTTACAAAATTAAGAGTTTACAAAGATACACACGAGACAAGTTGCAAAAATAAAAATGGGATAAACATAAAGTGAACTTTTACCATCGCAAATGTCCAACCGTGGAGAGACGCGGATTTAACGATTTCCTCGGGATCATCTCTGGCGATGAGCTACTCTCGGGAGAAGATACCTGTGACTGTTCTGGACCAACTTAAATAGTCTGAAGTGTCCCCTGGGGCATTTAATGTCCAGCCCCCAGGAACTAATGCAATTTCCCCGTTTGTGACATCACTGTCAGGATCTTCCTGTGATATGCGAACTTCAAAGGGTTCCTGTTTCAGCTTTTTGAAGGTTGCAGATTTCACAGGTAAGATTGTATCCTGAGAACCACAAGTATCCTGTTTACACTTACAGATTTCAAAGCAATTCTACTTCCAGCACACTATTCAGACTAAGAGCTAGCCAAACGCCTGTGTGGGCTTCAACCTGGTCAGGTAAATGTCTAAGTAAGTGTTTCCTTCCTAGTGGCTAGGTAGACAGTTCCTAATTACTGTCCAGGTTCCTTTGCCTATTGAAGGTGACTGGTCTATTCAATGAAGACAATGGCAGTTCTCTTGATCTCTGCCCTGAATGCAAATTTAATCTACATACAGACATTATCCAGGTGACACCTTCCAAAAGCCAGACTGGCTGACATACCTACACCTCTGACAAAATATACAGCAGATTAGAAAAATGTTAGAAATATACCCCTGTATTCCTTACATCCTCAGCCTCATAACTAGCTGCTATATTCCTGACAGGTGGTATTACACCCCCGCTAATTTAGCTCATATATTTCTAGAGAAAGACCTGAATTGTTGGAGGTGTAAATCGGTAGTTGGCTCGCTGCTTCATGTTCTGTGGGATTGTGCACTTATAGTCCCATTTTGGAGGAGGGTTGAGGTGATCCTCAAGGAGATGTCGGGCAGGGATATTCCATTTAATGCTCAGTTTTACCTACTCAATCTTAACAACTGAAAGATGAAATGCTACAAAGGGTCTGTCATAAGACACATTCTAAATGCGACTAAGACTTTGATCTTAAGAGCATGGGGAACCTGCAGAGTCCCTACTCTTTCGGAACTTGCTAAGGAACTTGACCTGATATATGACTTAGGGCCCTTTTTCATTAGAGCGATTGCGATTGCTTAATCGCAAAACCGCAAACTGCTAGTGATTTTAAAATCGCTACAGTTTGCTTTTTAACATAGGAATCGCGGTAGGTAATTTCCACTACCGCGATTCGTTTTTTACTCAATCGTGATCGCGCCGCGGAACGATATTTGCCGCGATTTTGCTATGCAGTGCATAGCATAGCAAAATCGCGATCGCAAACGTCGGGAAATCGCGGCGAAATTTTGAACATTTGCTGAATCGCAATCGCTAGCATTCAGCGTGAACGCTAGCGACTGCTAGTGGAAAAGGGCCCTTAGAGAACACAGTCTACGCCCTCCAACATAGATCTGAAAAATTCAATAAAATATGGAGGATTTGGGTCATTTATAGACACTCTCCTGAATTTCGACAACTGGAAGATGCTGAGGGTTAGCCCTGCCAGATCTCCCTCATCTGCAAAAAGCCTTCTACCTCCTGGTACTGGTCGATACTTGCTCTTGCCCAACGCTGGTACACCTGGTGGCTGAGCACTCGTTTACCGGATATTGTTTAATAACTGTTAACTGTTATTACTAGTTATTATATTATAAAAAATGAGTCTAATCTTTCATTAATCCCATTGAAAATATGAATGTGACTATCAGTGTTTAACTATGCTGCTTTTTTGTGCACCATGTAGGCATTTGCACATTCATGTTTATCGGATGTATGTTTGCTTTATATTCGCTGACTCAAAATAAAGTATTTAAAAAAAAAAACAGCAGAAGTCATTATTAGCACTGAACTAACATCATTGGAACTCTTGTATAAGAAGGGCCAAAAACATTATCAAGGACAACACTCACCTTGGAAACTAGCTTTTTCCCATCTGCTATAACCTTGAATCTTCACTGTGTGCAAATTGTTTAAATATTTGAAATACCTGTCACAGTTGTATAATTCTTCTATTTCTATTGTTGTTACTATCACTATGTTCCCTATATGCACCGTGGGGCTGTCATGAAAAGTAATTTCGTTCTGTTACACAATGACAATAAAGTGCTTGAATCTTAAATCATAGTGACAGAACACCTAGCTCCCCGTCTGTATAACACTCGGCCTCCCAAGGGGTTGAGTCCTGATACCTACAGGCCACAGTAATTATATTTGTGTACACACCTTAATGCTAGGTACACATGATTCAATTTCCCGTCCGACTGACAGGAATCGGACAATTATTTCCAACATGTCTGACCTGTTACTAATCAATAATGAGCTGGATTTTGTAAAGTTATCATCAAAATCTGATCCCATTATCGATCAGGAGCAGTTTGGACACACGATACAACTTCCCATCAGATTATCTTACTTTTAAAAGTTTTACCATTCGCTTTCTCATAGAAGTGAATGGAAATTGTTAAGAAAAGATAAGAGCATTGAGTGGGAAATCGAGTGGAAAAAACGAATCGAAAATCGATCGAACTGTAAATCGACCAAAAAAACACATTGTGTATTCCCAGCATTAGTTTCAGATTATAATCAGAGTTTTAACAAGGTAATGTCACACACATTATGACTACACGCAGTACAAAACGCCTGGACTATTCATTACCAACTGAGGAATGGTGCAATTAAAATGATCAGATTGTCCATTCAACCGGAGCAAATCTCAGTCAACCATTCAGAAATGAATGCAAAACAACTAGGCTGGTGCTGATTATTTACAAACACATACCTGGATCCCCCCCCCCTCCCCCAAAAAAAGGAAATGAGTGAGTGCTGTGTACAAAGCATGCTGTGGTGGAAAATGGGTGTGGCCATGACACTGACATGACTTGGGCGGAGCTAACTGTAACGGTGTAACGCTAAGGCACTGCCCTGAGTTTCCTCCCAAAACACAGTTAAGCAAAGTGACCCTAAAGGTAATTGGACAACGTTCCCCAAACACATAAGAAAGCAGTGTTTCCCCATGATGTGGTGAAACTGGAGATTCGCATCGTGGATGTGCAGACAATAAATCTGCAGAAACTGCATGTTGCTATCATGTCAATGTGGACCAAAATCTCTGAGCATTGAGAATAGGGAAGTTTGAAAGCCAAAAAAGGGTCAAACTCAGTACTTGCAAGACTTTACATTTCTCTGGAGTCTAGTTCCCCCCTCCCCTATCTTGCAGGCTGAATTTGATGACTCTGCCGGACAGAGTTAGACATGTATGCTCTAGGTCAGGGGTGTCAAACACAAATACAAAGTGGGCCGAAATTAAACATTAGGACCTAGTCACGGGCCAACCTCAATGGTTAACCTTGACCTCCCTGGTGTCTAATGGCTCTCCTCCAACAGTTCCCCGGTGTCTAGTGCCCCTCACCATCCCCTATATAGCTCCCTAGTGTTTAGTGCTTTTCCCCTACCTCCCTCATATGGCTTTCCTGGTGTTCTAGAGCAGGGCTTTTCAACCTTTTCACTAATTGTACCACTTTTTTCACCTGAAAATGTTCAAGTACCACCAGTGTGTCTGCGCAGTAGATTGGACGCGATCGGGCTTGGCTGTTTCCTGAACGCAGAGCTGGAGCCTGAACGGAGAGCAGCTGCTGCGCATGCGCACACACCGACGAGGAGAACTTTGGGGCCCCCAGCGCTGGATCCCATCTACTGAGGAGGAAGGGGGAAATCTCTTTAGGATACAAAGGGGCCTCCCTTTCCCTGAGGCAAGTACCCCCCCAGCACTTTTTTCTTACAGGTACACTTTAAGAAAAAGGGGCATTTTGCAGGGGACAAGTAGGAGGCATTGGTGGGGGAAAAGACAACAATTAGATTGCTAGCCTACAGATTGTCAGTATTGGCAATCTAGAGGTAGATTGCCAATATAGGTAGCCTTACAAGTCCCCCCCCCCCCCCCCCCCCGCTTAAAGAGAATTTGTACTGTCCGATTTGTATAATACAAAACATACCAATCGAGTCATTGTGATCTCCTGGATCCCTCTATGGTTTCCACCGCTCCCTGCCGCGATCCTGGCTCTTAACCACTTTACCCCCGCCCGTACGAATTTCTCCGTCCCTTTTTCCATCCTTTAACCCCCAGGGACGGAGAAATCCGTACTTTTTGCACTCCCGCCGCTGCCCGCGCTCCCGCTCGTAAACACGCCGCCGGCCGCTCGTAAACACGCCGCCGCCCGCTCTCCCGTAGATCAATGAACGGGAAAATCCATTCCCGTTCATGATCTAAGCCCCGCAATGATCCGCTGCTCTCCGATGAGCAGCGCGATCATTGTGAAAAAAAAAAACACATTACCAGCCTCCTTGTACTTCCTCCAAGCCTCCGGAAGGACGCTTGGAGGTTGTATTAAACAAAAAGTTACTGTTGCCATCTTGTGGCCAAATAGTAAAACTACACCCTAAACATTTTTCACATACAAATGAATTACTTATACACAAAAAATTAACTCATTACCTCCCACACTCCCCATTTTTTTTGTTGTAATTAAAAAAAAATTAAAAAATTTACAATTAAAAAAAATACATAAATAGTTACCTTAGGGACTGAAGTTTTTTAAATATTTATGTCAGGAGGGTACAACACTGTTACTTTATAAACTATGGGCTTGTAATTAGGGATGGACGCAAAACTGAAAAAAATGCACCTTTATTTCCAAATAAAATATTGGCGCCAAACATTGTGATAGGGACATAATTTAAACAGTTTTATAACCGGGACAAAAGGGCAAATACATTTCATGGGTTTTAATTACAGTAGCATGCATTATTTAAAAACTATAATGGCCGAAAATTGAAAAATAATTAATTTTTTCCCACATTTTTCCTATTTTTCCATTAAAACACATTTAGAATAAAATAATTCTTGGCATAATGTCCCACCTAAAGAAAGCCTAATTGGTGGCGAAAAAAACAAGATATAGTTCATTTCATTGTGATAAGTAATGATAAAGTTATAGACGAATGAATGGAAGGAGCGCTGAAAGGTGAAAATTGCTCTGGTGCTCAGGGGGTAAAACCCCTCAGCGGTGAAGTGGTTAATTGCCAGTTTTAGGCAGTGTTTACAAACAAAAAACATGGCCGATAACTAGGAAGTGATGTTTGTGTGTGTATGTGTATATATATATATATATATATATATATATATATATATATATATCATGTTACAGTATACTACAAGTTTTTATTACATAGTGAATTATCTGCACTCCAGTCAGGGATTCTCACAGTTTCTCAGTATGGGCAGCTTCCTCACCCCTCAGACAAGCTGAAATTGAGAGCAGAGACCTGTCTGTGAGGGATAAACAAACACACACACACACAGAGCCTGGAGGGGGCGTGCATAACTTCTCCCTATCACAACAGAGGCAGTGCATTCCTCACTGGGTCCACAAAGCTTGACAAAGAAAAGAAGATTAGATATATTACAGAGACAGTGCAACTAGAAAAGGCTGCAGTGATCCAGACCACATTAGAACAGGTATAGGAACTTATAGGATAGAAGAAATAAGGCTGAACATTTTGTTACAGAGTCTCTTTAATTATAGGTAGCCTGGCCCCACCACCAGAGAGGTGAGAGCTAGGCTCTCACCACAAAGTTCGGCTCCCCCAGGCCCACTCCTTGCTGTGCTGCCTTGCGATACAGTTTACACCTCAGATCATCGGCAGTGATGTTCGGATACCCCCAATCACGGATTCGACTATTCGGCCGTGGTTGAAAAAAAAAATACGGAAATGGCGTGATTAATTTCCGGATTTGAAAAAGACTCACGAATTCGACCCGGATTTTCCCTGTGAATGAGTCAATCACGGAAATTCACGGCCGTGATTACGGAAAAGCGTTTTAGCCAATAGCAAAGCCCCCATACATGCTACATTCACCAAAATTGCATGGATTATGAAGGTGAGATGTGGCTACAAAATTCAAAAAGAACTTTTAGTTTTTGAGAAAATCGATTTTAAAATTTCAAACAAAAAAGTATTTGTGATTAAAAAGCTGCCAAAATCCGCCGACTTTAGCAGTTAGTAGCAAAGCCCCCTTACATGGTAGGGACATCTTTGAATTTTGGCTCCAACTCTCCCCATTGGTCTATTAACAGACCAATGGGAGTCAGGAGGATCCCCATTGATCTGTTAATAGACCAATGGGAAGACTTGGAGCCAAAATTCAAAGATGCATATACACAGAGTATAGCTAGAGCTGTGTCCTCTGCAGCGGTAAGCGGTGCTGTGTGTCGGCAGTGGCGTGTCTTTGATCTTCTTTCAAGATGAAGCTCGCAAGATAGAGGATATTGGCGTGGGACCTTTCTGAGGATATTGGCGTGGGAACTTTTTCTTAAAGGTACAGGTAAGTATTTATGTTAATTAAGATTAATAAAGGAATTTTCTTTACAGTTACAAAAAACAGTTGAGATTTGCCAATTAAAAAGTACAGTTGGAAAACGGCAGTTGCAAAATGACAGTTGAAAAATGGCTTTTAGAAAATGATAGTTGGAAAATGACGGTTGAAAATGGCAGTTGGAAAATGGCAGTTGCAAAATAGCAGTTGGAAAATGACAGTTTGAAAAAGGCTGTTGAAAAATGACAGTTATGAAAATAGCAGTTGGAAAATGGCAGTTAAAAAACAACCATTAAAGTTTGGCAGTTGGAAAATGGCAGTTGAAAAATGACAGTTGGAAAATGGCAGTTGGTAAATGACATTTGGAAAATAGCAGTTGGAAAATGGCAGTTAAAAAAATGGCAGTTGAGAAATGAGTTGGAAAATGACAGTTGGAAATTGGCAGTTGGAAAATGGCAGTTGGAAAATGACAGTTGAAAAATGGCAGTTGAAAAGTGGCAATTAGAAAATGGCAGTTGAAAAATGACAGTTGGAAAACGGCAGTTGGAAAGTGACAGTTGAAAAATGTCAGTTGGAAAGTGGCAGTTGAAAAATGGCAGTTTAAAAATGACAGTTGGAAATTGGCAGTTGGAAAATGACAGTTGGAAAGTGGCAGTTGAAAAATGGCAGTTGGAAAACGACAGTTGGAAATTGGCAGTTGAAAAATGGCAGTTTGAAAATGACAGTTGGAAAATGGCAGTTGAAAAATGACAGTTGGAAAATGGCAGTTGGATAATGGCAGTTGGAAAATGACAGTTGGAAAATGGCAGTTGGAAAGTGGCAATTGGAAAATAGCAGTTTAAAAATGACAGTAAAAACATGGCAGTTGGAAAGTGGCAGTTGGAAAATGGCAGTTTAAAAATGACAGTTGGAAAATGGCAGTTGGAAAATGGCAGTTGGAAAATGACAGTTTAAAAAATGGCAGTTGGAAAAATGACAGTTGGAAATTGGCAGTTGGAAAATGGCAGTTGGAAAATGACAGTTGGAAAATGGCAGTTGGAAAATGAGAGTTCAACTGTTGTTTTCCAACTGCCAAATTTCAACTGTCATTTTTCAACTGCCAAATTACAACTGTTTTTCAACTGCTATTTTCTGACTGTGTTTTTTAAACTGTCGTTTTTTAACTGTCAAATTTCAACTGTTTAAAGGACCACTGCAGTGAGCAGTTAAAGGAGAATTGAATTGAGAGGGATATGGAGGCTGCCATATTTGTTACTTTTTAAGCAATGCCAGTTACCTGGCTATTATGCTGATCCTCTGCCTGTAATACTCTTAGCCACAGCCCCTGAACATGCACATGCAGAACAGATGTTTCTGACATTATTGTCAGATCTGACAAGATTAGCTGCATGCTTGTTTCTGGTGTGATTCAGACACTACTGCAGAGACATAGATCAGCAGGGCTGCCAGTCGTATAGTTTAAAAGGAAATAAATATGGCAGCCTCCATATTCTTCTCACTTCAGTTGCTCTTTAAAGAGAAACTCCGACCAAGAATTTAACTTTATCCCAATCAGTAGCTGATACCCCCTTTTACATGAGAAATCTATTCCTTATAACAAACAGACCATCAGGGGGCGCTGTATGGCTGATATTGTGCTGAAACCCCTCCCACAAGAAACTCTGAGTACGTACTCTTGGCAGTTTCCTGTCTGTGAACCCTGTTGCATTGTGGGAAATAGCTGTTTACAGCTGTTTCCAACTGCCAAAACAGCAAGCAGCAGCTACATCACTTGCCAGCAGTAAAAATGTCACCATGTGATAAATGTCAGAATATAAATCAGGGATTTAAAATATTTTACAATGGGCAAACACTGTCTAAATCATTTATACATAATTATTGTAAAAATGAAGCACTTTTTTTATTACATTATTTTCACTGGAGTTCCTCTTTAAAGAAGACCTAAACTCAAGCACTGCAGTCAAGGAAAGCAAATATAGTTGCTGAGAATGTGTGTGTGTGTGCGTGTGTGCGTGCGTGCGTGCGTGTGTGTGTGTGTGTGTGTGTGTGTGTGTGTGTGTGTGTGTGTGTATATATATATACAGTGGTAAGAAAAACTATTTGCCCCCTTCCTGATTTCTTATTCTTTTGCATGTTTGTCACACTTAAATGTTTCTGCTCATCAAAAAACGTTAACTATTAGTCAAAGATAACATAATTGAACACAAAATGCAGTTTCAAATGATGGTTTTTATTATTTAGTGAGAAAAAAAAATCCAAACCTGCATGGCCCTGTGTGAAAAAGAAATTGCCCCCTGAACCTAATAACTGGTTGGGCCACCCTTAGCAGCAATAACTGAAATCAAGCGTTTGCGATAACTTGCAACAAGTCTTTTACAGCGCTCTGGAGGAATTTTGGCCCACTCATCTTTGCAGAATTGTTGTAATTCAGATTTATTTGAGGGTTTTCTAGCATGAACCGCCTTTTTAAGGTCATGCCACAACATCTCAATAGGATTCAGGTCAGGACTTTGACTAGGCCACTCCAAAGTCTTCATTTTGTTTTTCTTCAGCCATTCAGAGGTAGATTTGCTGGTGTGTTTTGGGTCACTGTCCTGCTGCAGCACCCAAGATCGCTTCAGCTTGAGTTGACAAACAGATGGCCGGACATTCTCCTTCAGGATTTTTTTGGTAGACAGTAGAATTCATGGTTCCATCTATCACAGCAAGCCTTCCAGGTCCTGAAGCAGCAAAACAACCCCAGACCATCACACTACCACCACCATATTTTACTGTTGGTATGATGTTCTTTTGCTGAAATGCTGTGTTTCTTCTATGCCAGATGTAACGGGACAGGCACCTTCCAAAAAGTTCAACTTTTGTCTCGTCGGTCCACAAGGTATTTTCCCAAAAGTCTTGGCAATCATTGAAATGTTTTTTAGCAAAATTGAGACGAGCCTTTGTTCTTTTTGCTTAAAAGTGGTTTGCGCCTTGGATATCTGCCATGCAGACCGTTTTTACCCAGTCTCTTTCTTATGGTGGAGTCATGAACACTGACCTTAATTGAGGCAAGTGAGGCCTGCAGTTATTTAGATGTTGTCCTGGGGTCTTTTGTGGCCTCTCGGATGAGTTTTCTCTGTGCTCTTGGGGTAATTTTGGTCGGCCGGCCACTCCTGGGAAGGTTCATCACTGTTCCATGTTTTTGCCATTTGTGGATAATGGCTCTCACTGTGGTTCGCTGGAGTCCCAAAGCTTTAGAAATGGCTTTATAACCTTTACCAGACTGATAGATCTCAATTACAGTACTTTTGTTCTCATTTGTTCCTGAATTTCTTTGGATCTTGGCATGATGTCTAGCTTTTGAGGTGTTTTTGGTCTACTTCTCTGTGTCAGATAGCTCCTATTTAAGTGATTTCTTGATTGAAACAGGTGTGGCAGTAATCAGGGGTGACTACAGAAATTGAACTCAGGTGTGATAAACCACAGTTAAGTTATTTTTAAACAAGGGGGGCAATCACTTTTTCACATAGGGCCATGTAGATTTGGAGGTTTTTTTTCTCACTAAATAATAAAAACCATCATTTAAAACTGCATGTTGTGTTCAATTATGTTATCTTTGACTAATAGTTAACGGTTTTTGATGAGCAGAAACATTTAAGTGCGACAAACATGCAAAAGAATAAGAAATCAGGAAGGGGGCAAATAGTTTTTCACACCACTGTATATATATATATATATGTGTGTGTGTGTATGTGTGTGTGTGTGTCTCTAGAGCAGGGCTTTGCAACCTGTACACTAATTCTACCACTTTTATCACCTAAAAAGTACCACCAGTGTGCCTGCGCAGTAGATTGGACGCGATCGGGCTTGGCTGTTTCTGCTGGAGCCTGAATGGAGTGCAGCTAATGCACATGCGCACACACCGACAAGGAGAACTTTGGGGCTCCCAGCGCTGGATCCCCTCTACTGAGGGGGAAGCCTCTTTAGGATACAAAGACCTCCCCCTCCCTGAGGTAAGTACCCTCTGGGGCACTTTTTTTCTTACAGGTACACTTTAAGAAAAGAGGGCATATGGGAGGGGAAAGGTAGGAGGCATTGGTGGGAAAAAAGAGTCTACAGAATGTCAGTATTGGCAATCTGGAGGTAGTTTACCAATATAGGTAGCCTTGCAAGTTCCTCTCCCCCACCCCTGCTTAATTATAGGTAGCCTGGCCCCACCACCAGAGAGCTGAGAGCTAGGCAGTGACTCACCACAAAGTTCGGCTCCCCCCTTGCTCACTCCTTGCTATGCTGCCCTGCGGAATAGTTTACACCTCAGATCATCGGTAAGCCAGCCGCAGTGAAGAGACAGCCAGGCAAACGGTGCACGGTGACGGCGTGTATACTTCAAATACAGGAAGTGCGCAGTGATGTAACTTTCTGTATCTGCGCCATCACTGTGCACCGTTCGCCTGGCTGTCTCTTCCCCACTGATCTGAGGTCTAAAGTATGCTGCAGAGCAGCACAGCAAGGAGCGAGGGAAGAGGAGCCAAACTTTGTGGAGGCAGGACAGGACCAGGACAAGTGGTAAGTGCACAAAAAAGTGGCAGGCAAACCTGGTGTGTAACACCTGGCCAACAGCAAAGTACCACCGGTGGTACGCGTACCACAGGTTGAAAAGCCTTGTTCTATAGCTTCACCTCCAATATAGCTTCTCTGGTGGTCTAGAGTGGGCCAAACATTATGCAAAGTGGGGAAACCACTTGGGGGCCAAATGTAATGGCTCACGGGCCGGAGTTTGACATGTATGCTCTAGGGCAGGGGTGCCCATTAGGTAGATCGCGATCTACCGGTATATCGCGAAGGCCTTCATGGTAGATCCCGACCCCATTATATCTTCCATTCTGTATATACAAGTGTGCTCCTAAAATTGTACATAGGTAGATCACTTTGACTTGCTAATTTTTAAAAGTAGCTCACAAGCCGAAAAAGTGTGGGCACCTCTGCTCTAGGGTGTTTCATATTTGGACCTGCTGTTTAATATTGATCAGTCCTACATGAATTGTGTGTTTGTGCAGGGCCCATTGATATGGCGCCGATGCGCGCATAACACTGGATGCAAAATGTGGATGGGGGGGGGCATTGTACATCACTTTCATGTATTCATGTCCATAATGATCCAATATTGCTTAAAAAGCTGTCTTTTCACACTGAATGTTGTTACAGACCACCTTTTACATTAAGATCTGCTTTGATGTACACCACTACACGTTTTTATTTATTTATTTTGTATTTATATAATGCTGACATTTTCCACGGTGCTTTACCAAGTTTTGTCACTAACTCTTCCATAGAGGGGTTCCCAATATAATCCTCTATAATAAAACCCTTGTCCCTGCGTGTGCTGTCTCTGTGTAGCTGGTCCGTGCTTTTTGCTACTGCGCATGTGGCGGGTGCGTGCGCGGCGGGAAACACAGACCTAGAGCCTGTTTTTAAACGGGCTTAGGTTTGCTAGTCCCTTTTATATAGGCCAATTTACTTATCTGTATGTTTTTTGGGAGTTGGAGAAAATCAGAGCACCAAACAAACATGCTCCATGCAAATAGCACCCTGGCCCAGATTTGAACCAGGGACCCAGCACTGTAAGACAAGAGTGCTATGCATTGATCAAAGGATCACCCCTGCAGAACAAGTGTTGTTGAGACCACTCCTGTTATAGGCGTGGGGAGTAATTGTGGCTGCACTTGCTATATGACCTCTCGCAGATAGGCCCCGTTTGTGGGGACAACACGGAGTAAAACCTTGTTTGCATTGTAAATCACCAGTGCTATTGCAAACGCTGAGCGATTTATAGAGTGATTTTGTCAGCGCTTTTCTCAGCGATTTTCGCTTCCTGACGTCAGGAAGTGAAAAAACAGAATCGCTCTGCAAAAGCGCTTAGAAAAGCGGTTTATAAAAAATTACAGCACGCAGGTAAGCACCGGGAGGTGCTAAAAAAGTTTCGCAAAAAAAACATTGGCATCAGCGATTTCGATTTTTGATGTGAACAAAGCCTAAGAACTTGGCCTTCACCACTACGAGAACTGCCATTGATTTGTGCTGGTTGGTTGAGACTGCTGGATAGTTGAGTCTGGAAAACCGGAACGCTACTTATTTTTATTTCTTTAGGGGTTATATATTTTATTTCCACTGGTTGGTCAGAACGGGTTCAATTCATAGACATGAGATGACAGTTCATCAATCTGGATGTTTACGTGTGTACATACAAGTGTATATGTCAATGTTTGGCTGTACCACTGTCTGTCTATAGAAACAATGCTAATTTCTGATGGCAGTTTTCCCTTGCTGAGATAAGCTGGCACTGGAGGCTCTGCATGTCTCTATGTCACTTCCAAGGCATAAATATGTGCAGTCAGACAGCCTTACCTTCACTGCCTGGAGATTATTTGCCATAGTCATCAATCTGCAATTAGCTTTAAAGGGAACCTAAACTGAGAAAGATATGGATTTTTCCTTTTAAAATAATACCAGTTGCCTGACTCTCCTGCTGGCCCTGTGTCTCTAATACTTTAAGCCAAAGCCCCTCAAGAAGCATGCAGATGAGGTGCTGTGACTGAAGTCACACTGGATTAGCTGCATGCTTGTTTCAGGTTGTGATTCAGCCACCACTGCAGCCACAGAGATCAGCAGGACTGCTAAGCAACTGGTATTGTTTAAAATGAAACATCTATATGCCTCTCAGTTTAGGTTCCCTTTAGAGATGGCCCGAACGGTTCGACCGCGAACTTATTTGCGCGAACTTCAGTGTTTCACGTTCGCAAACGAACGCAAACTTTATGGCAGTTCGACCCGTCCCCCTATACTACATCATTAGGGCCAACTTTGACCCTATACATCACAGTCAGCAGGCACAGTGTAGCCAATCAGGCTACACTCCCTCCTGGAGCCCCACCCCCCCTTATAAAAAGCAGGCAGCATCAGCCATTTCACCCACTCGTGTGGCTGCAGTAATTAGAGAAGGGAGAGATGCTGCAGAGACATTAGGGAAAGCTTAGTTAGGCTACAGTTAGGCTTGTTAGGTTGCTCTTTCTTGCTGATACTTATTGCTAAAAAGCACTCCTCATCCTCAACAGCTTTTTAGAGAGCTAATGTTCTTGTGATCTATTTTTGTGTGTGTGTGTGTGTGTGTGTGTGTGTGTGTGTCCCACAGACACTTGTGTTGCATATACAGCCCTGTCAGTCAGTCTTAGCTGCTGGACCTTGGCCCCTTGGTAATTCCTACTGTGCCACTGCCAGGCCCAGCACATTCAGTGACTACTTGTGTGTGTGACAGCTGCACATTTGTAATACCCATCACTGCATATACCTACCTGTTGCTCAGTGCACCCACCCACTTACCTACGTGACCGCACGCAGTGTCACTGCACCTGTTCACGGTACCTGTGTGTGTGTGTGTGTGTGTGTGACAGCTGCACATTTGTAATACGGATCACTGCATATACCTACCTGTTGTTCAGTGCATCCACCTACCTATGTGAGCGCACCCAGTGTCACTGCACCTGTTCACGGTACCTATTTGTGTGTGTGTGTGTGACAGCTGCACATTTGTAATACCCATCACTGCATATACCTACCTGTTGTTCAGTGCACCCACCAACCTATGTGAGCGCACGCAGTGTGATATTTAAAACCATCAGTCACTGTACCTGTTCACGGTACCTGTGTGTGTGTGACCGCACACTATGTAATATACCACTCCGTGCATACCTGTTAACTGCACCTGTGTGACAGCTGCACATTGTATTGTAATACCAGTCACTGCATACCTTTCACTGCACCTGTGTGACTGCACATTGTATTAGTCAAGTCAGTGCATACCTTTCACTTCATCCCCCCCGATATGGACGAAACAGGTAGAGGCAGAGGCAGACCCAGAGGAAGGCCACCCGGCCGGTCTGTTCGAGGTCGTGCTGATGTGATTTAATGCGGCCCTGGACCAAAGTACAGTGCTCAGAAAAAGGCATGTCCCATCAACTCCTAAGATTGTCAGAACGTGGTTTACTATTTAACACAGAACACCTCATCTGCCGCAGCCACCAGTGCTACTACAAGCACAACATCTGGTGCATTTGACACTTCGCAGGAGTTATTTGGTGGGGAATTAATTGATTCACAGCCACTACTGTTACAACAAGATGAAGGCGCTAAGCAAGTAACACCACCTCATATGTCTGAGTTAGGTCACACTATGGACGTAACGTGTGAGGAGGAGGATGATGAAGTACCTGCTGTTGGTGCAGTTTATGAGGTGTCTGAGGCAAGCAAAACTGGGGAGGATGATTATGATGATTATGATGATACAGATGCCACGTGGGTTCCTAAGAGACAAGATGACCAAAGGGACAGTTCAGAGTGGGAGTCAGAGAGGAGTAGGAGGAGACGAGTTCCTGAAAGAAGCAGGGGGAGCTCGTCGTCAGAAACAGCTAGTGACAGTGTCCGGCGCCATGTATCGCCACCTATGTACAGCCAGCCAACATGCCCTTCAACATCAGCTGCTGATGCCACCATAGTGCCATCACCCCAGGGGGGGCTCAGCAGTTTGGAAATTTTTTAGTGTGTCTGCCTTAGATCAGAGCAATGCCATCTGTTCTCTCTGCCTCCAAAAATTGGAAAGGCCAACAGCCGCGTAGGGACAACTGCCTTACGAAGGCACATGGAGAAAAGGCACAAACTGCAATGGGAAGAGCACCAGAGGAAAAGCAGCACACAAAAGAAAAGCCACCCTCCTTCTCCTCTTCCTCCTTCAGGTGCATCATCTTCAACCTCTTTCTCCCTTGCACCTTCACAATTACAGCCACCCTCCTCCACTCCCCCTCTCACCTTGAGCGGTTCCTGCTCCTCTGCCCACAGCAGCAGTCAGGTGTCCGTGAGGGAAATCTTTGAGCGGAAGAAGCCAATTTCTGCCAGTCACCCCCTTGCCCGGCGTCTGACAGCTGGCTTGGCGGAACTGTTAGCTCGCCAGCTGTTACCATACCAGCTGGTGGACTCTGAGGCCTTCCGTAAATTTGTGGCCATTGGGATACTGCAGTGGAAGATACCAGGCCGCAATTATTTCTCTAAAAAGGCGATACCCAAACTGTACCATGAAGTTGAGAGGCAAGTGGTGTCATTTCTGGCACACAGCGTTGGGTCAAGATTCCATCTGACCACGGATGCCTGGTCTGCCAAGCACGGGCAGGGCAGGTACATTACTTACATGGCCCATTGGGTCAACCTGGTGACCACTGGCAAGCAGGGAGTACGTGGCAGTGCAGCGGACCAACTTGCGACACCTCCACGGCTTGCAGGCAGGCCACCTCCTCTCCTCCTGCTACATCATCTTCGCTGTCGTCATCCTCCTCCTTGGCTGAGTGGCAGTTCAACTCTACTGGTGCTGCAATCTCTTCTCCAGCTACACAGCCCCAGCTCCCCAGGGTCTATGCTGCATGCCAGGTACGACGGTGTCACGCCATCTTAGACATGTCTTTCCTCAAAACAGAGAGTCACACTGGAGCAGCTCTCCTGGCTGCTCTTAACAAACAGGTGGATCAGTGGCTGACCCCGCACCAACTGGAGATCGACAATGTGGTGTGTGACAACGGCAGCAATCTCATTTCAGCTTTCAATTTGGGAAAGTTGACACGTTCCCTGCATGGCACATGTGCTGAGTCTCATAATTCAGAGATTTGTGTCTAAGTACCCAGGCTTACAGGACGCCCTGAAGCAGGCCAGGAAGTTGTGTGGGCATTTCAGGCGGTCTTACACAGCCATGGCACGCTTTGCCGATATTCAGCGAAGAAACAACTTGCCGGTGAGACGCTTGATTTGCGATAGCCCAAATCGCTGGAATTCCACCCTGCTGATGTTCAACCGCTTGCTACAACAGGAGAAAGCCATCACCCAGTATCTCTACAACTACAGTAGAAGGACACACTGTGGGGAGATGGGGATGTTCTGGCCGAAGAACTGGACACTCATGCGAATGCCTGCAGGCTCATGCGGCCATTTGAGGAGGCGACAAACCTGGTGAGGCGCAGTGAAGGCACAATCAGCAACTTGATCCCGTATGCTTTCTTCCTGGAGCGTGCCGTGCGTAGAGTGGTGGATCAAGCTGTGGACGAGCGTGAACAGGAACAGGAGGAAGAGTTGTGGGATCAATTCTCATCAGAACAAGATGTTTCCTCAACACCTGCGGCAGCACAGAGGGGGGAGGAGGAGGAAGAGTTGTGTGGGGAAGAGAGGTCAGTCTCAGATGATAAGAAAGGTGGGGGTTTTTTTGGAGGAGGAGGCGACAGAAGAACAACCGCAGCAGGCATCGCAGGGGGCTTGTGCTGCTCAACGTTCCCGTGGTATTGTTCGTGGCTGGGGGGAGGAGGAGAACTTACCTGACGTCACTAAGGAAGAGCAAGAGGAGATGGATAGTATGTCTGGATCCAAATTTGTGCAGATGGCGTTTTTCATGCTGTCCAGCCTGTTGAGGGACCCCCATATAAAAAAACTCAAGGGGAATGACAATTACTGGGTGGCCACGCTACTAGACCCTCGGTATAGGCACAAAGTGGCAGAGATGTTTCCAAATCACCAGAAGGCAGAAAGGATGCAGCACATGCAGAACAAGCTTGCAACTATGCTTTACATTGCGTTTAAGGGTGATGTCACAGCACAACGCAATAAAGGTACCACTGCCAGTAATCCTTCTCCCATGTCCATACAGGCAGGGACAGGACGCTCTAGAGATCTCATGGTGATGTCAGACATGCGGACATTATTTAGTCCAATGCCTCGCCTTAGCCCTTCCGGATCCACCCTCCACCAACGCCTCGACCAGTAGGTTGCCAACTACCTGGCCTTAAGTGTGGATGTAGACACTGTGAGCAGCGATGAACCCTTGAACTACTGGGTGCGCAGGCTTGACCTGTGGCCAGAGCTGTCACAATTTGCCATCCAACTTCTGTCTTGCCCTGCCTCAAGCGTCCTGTTAGAAAGGACCTTCAGCGCAGCTGGAGGCATTGTCACTGAGAAGAGAAGTCGCCTAGGTCACAAAAGTGTTCAGTACCTCACCTTTATCAAAATGAATGAGGCATGGATCCCGGAGGGCTACTGCCCACCCGAAGACTAAGTCAGTCCCCACACACAGCATCTCTGCCTGCCCTAAGACTAAGTCGGTCCCCACACAGCATCTCTGCCTGCAGGTCGCTTGACTGCCTTCTCCGCCACCACCAACAGGGTCCAGGACTCCAGGCGGATTCCTGAATTTTTAAGACCGCTATAATAATTTTTCTGGTGCGTGTACATGCCTGCCTAATTTTTCTGGCTGCACTGCAGCTGCAACAACAAAACAAAAGGCATGTACATCTGTCAATTCCCCTTCGTGATCGTTACCTTGCTGCAGTGAAGGGGCGTGCGTATCACAATGAAGCAATGACTGCCGGCTATATAAGTGTCTTGGGGGGGGCACACCCAAGATAATAAGGTTGTTGCTTCATTGTGGACAGATCAAATTGATCAGCTGGACAGTCACTTTTGTTCTGTCATTGAGCTACCTCAGCCCGGCGACCAAATGGGCTTGAAAACCGACATGGCCTGCACTCTCGCCATGGTGTGCACCAGTCCAGCACGGCCATCACTACACAAACAGCTGTGTGCAGTGTGTTACACAGTGAGTTTGGTCTGTCAGTGTGAAGCAGTACTCTAATTACACTCCCTGATTGATGTATACACATGCAAGATGTTTTAAAGTGCTTTAGAATCAGAATCAGAATTTTATTTTCCGCCAAGCACGACTGGGTCGTGCCCGGAATTGGACTTGGCACGAGCAGGGCATAGAAACAGTAAATGACACACACCAGAGATAGCAATACATCAAAACAAATCAAATACAATACGGTACGGTACAGTAATTACATAACAGCCATTTCCAAAAAAGAGTTCTGCAGTGCAGGCATGCTTAAAAGACTATTCTAGCTAGTGAAGCAAGCGGCCTAAGGAGGGGCCGCTCTTCTTTTGGTGGTGGGGGATGGGAGTGAGTCCAGAGAGTTCAGTGATTTGACAGCTGAGGGGAAGAAGCTGTTCCTGTGCCTTGAGGTCCTGGTGTAGATGGCCCGATACCTCTGGCCTGAACATAGACGACAGAAAAAGCGGGAGCCTGGGTGCGAAGGATCATTTGCGATCCGCAAGGCTCTGGAGCGCAGTCTGGTGTTGAAGAGTAGGTCCAGTGGGGGAAGTGGTTTTCCGATGATCCTTTCCGCTGATCTGATGACTCTCTGTAGCTTGTGTCTGTCGCTGGCAGAGGAGCCAGCGTACCAGACAAGGATAGAAGAACAGATGATGGATTCGATGGTGGCTGAGTAGAAGCTCGTCAGCAGTTTCTGGTCCATGCCGAACTTCCTCAGTTGGCGGAGGAAGAATAGTCTCTGCTGGGCTTTTCTCTGGATGTAGGTGGTGTTGGCCTTCCACCTCAGATCGTTGGAGATGGTTGTGCCTAGGAGACGGGCGCAGGGGACTCGTGCGACTTCCGTGCCGTTGATGTGGATTGGGGGTGGTGTGGGTGCACGCTTCCTGAAGTCGATGATCATCTCAACGGTTTTTGCGGTGTTGAGAACCAGCCCGTTCTCCTTGCACCAGTTGCAGATTTTTTCAACCTGATGACGGTATGCCTGCTCATCGTTATTGGTGATAAGGCCCACAATGGTGGTATCATCTGCAAATTTGATAACTTTGACAGAGTTTTCAGTGGATCTGCAGTGGTTTGTGTACAGGGAGAACAGGACTGGTGACAGGACGCAGCCTTGTGGGGCCCCTGTGTTGGTGGTCCTTGTTTGGGAGAAGGTAGTGCCCAGCTTGACGACCTGAGATCTGTTTGTGAGGAAGTCAGTTATCCACAGGCGCAGGGTGGGGTGGACTTTGAGCTCAGCAAGGTTCTCCTGAAGTATTTGCGGGCTGATAGTTTTAAACGCTGAGCTAAAGTCAAGGAGGAGGATCCTGGCAAATGAGTCTGGTCTATCCAGGTGCTCATTGACTGTCTCCAGGCAGATGTTAATGGCTTCATCAGTGGACCTGTTTGCTCTGTACGCGAACTGGTGTGGGTCCAGCAGGGGCTCTGTGGAGACTTTTAGAAGAGGCATAACCATGCTTTCAAAGGTTTTCATAATGACGGATGTGAGAGCACCAGGTCTGTAGTTGTTGAGGTCGATGACACCCTGTTTTTTGGGGACGGGGATGATGGTCGACCTCTTGAAGCATGCTGGGACTTTACCTTCCTGGAGGGATCTGGTGAAGATGGAGGAGAGAATAGGAGCTAGCTGTTGAGCACATGTTTTTAGGCATGCTGGTGACACTCCGTCTGGGCCTGAGGCTTTCCTAGCATTTAGCCTTGATAGGTGGCGCAGGACATCATCCTTGTTCACAGCCAAAGAGGGTGAGATTGGACATGGAGCAGATAGGGTGGAGGAGGGAGCAGGTGGCTTTCGGAAGACCTGCAGGTGCTGCTTGGTTCTCAAATCTGCAGTAGAAATCACTGAGGTTCTCGGCAAGCTCAGTGCTAGGAGTTGCATGTTGAGGGGGGGCTTATAGTTGGTGATGGCCTTAAGCCCTTTCCAGACAGCTCGTGAGTCATTTGAGGAGAGGTTCTGTTCCAGCTTGTCAGGGTAGTTCTTTTTGGCAGTTCTCAGTTCCCTGTTTAGGTTGTTTTTTGCCCTTCTATAGTCCTCTTGGTTCCCAGCCCTGTGCGCAGCTTCTTTGTGACTCCGCAGGTGTCGTAGTTTTTGGGAGAACCATGGTTTGTCGTTTGGATAAAGTTTAAGGGATTTTATTGGTATACACTGGTCCTCGCAGAAGCTAATGTATGATGATACGTTGTCTGCCCAGTCATCCAGGTTTGGTACCTTCAGGGCCTCCCAGATTGTACAGTCAAAGCAGGCGTGAAGTTGTAGCTTAGCCTCACTTGACTATACTTTTGTTGATTTAAGGACTGGTTTCGCTGTTTCCAGGCGCCTCTTGTAGGTCGGAATCAGGTGGATGAGGCAGTGATCAGATGAGCCTAGTGCTGCCCACGGAACGGCCTTGTATGCATCTTTCAGGACCGGTCTAGCAATGATCCAGGGTGTTGGAGTTCCTAGTTGGGCAGGTTATATGCTGGTGGAAGCGTGGTAGCTCTTGGTGGAGGTTGGCCCTGTTGAAGTCCCCCATTAGGCCTCCAATTTAGCATGCAATCTGATTTCTGCTTTGCATCAAATCCAGATTTGTCCCCTGGATTTTTGGCATGTATCCCACTCTGCCATGCAAAAACTCAGACATTAGACCCCTCGAAACATCTTTTCCATCACTTTTCTGGCAAGCATAAATGTTTCTAGTTTTCAAAGTTCGCATCCCCATTGAAGTCTATTGCGGTTCGCAAAAGTTTGCGCAAACCAAACTTTTGCAGAAGTTCGCATTTGAGGTTCGCGAACCGAAAATCGGATTTTAGAGCCATCTCTAGTTCCCTTTAATTAGGGTGGAGTACAATACAATGCAGACTAATGAACTCAAATACTAAATTTTTTGTTTAGTAATTAATTTTCCTATGGATATTTGCAGTCGTATAGATTGCATAACTTTGGCTGTTCTTTTTTATGTAAAACTCTTCAGGGCCCATTTCCACTAGGGCTGTTTGTGCCTGAATTAACACACACAAATACAGGTCTGGAATCTCAACCTTTTGAAATCAATAGGCAGCTTCTGAATTCGTGTGCATGAAAAAATTCTGAAGCACCTTCAGAATTCTGGACAACCCGTCCGAATCCTCACAGCTGTGCATGACACAGCTACTGGGATTCCGATGGGTAATCGGCATGCACAAGTGACCATCCTTACAAATCATCTACAAGAAATGACTGTTCAGTTGGGAGGGCGGGGTGGGACATGTACCTCGGGCGCTGGGTCCCTAGAGGCGCCCATCCGTGACAGTGAGTTTTTAAAAAAAATGTATATTTAGTTCCCAGCGGGAGGCAGGAGCGCAGAGAAGGGGAAGCGTTAGGCACAGCGGCGGGGAAGGGGGGACGTCTCCCCCCTTCCCTCACCTTAAGGCTCCCCCTCCCTCGCTCCCCCCTCCAGATATGAGCGGCGGGCCGGCGGCAGAACACTTACTCTATTTCTGGCGGAGTAGAGAGATCTGTGCATCGCTACTCTAATCTAGTCTAGACCAGAGTAGTAGCGGTGCGCAGATCCCCCTCCCGCGCTGGGAATAGAGTAAGTGTTCTTCCGCCGGCCTGCTGACCGCCGCTCATATCTGGAGGGGGGAGCGAGGGAGGGGGAGCCCTAAGGTGAGGGAAGGGGGGAGATGTCCCCCTTTCCCCACCGCTATGCCTAACGCTTCCCCTTCTCTGCGATCGCCCCTCCTGCTGGGGGGGGAAGGGGCACCTGGCTACCTATTCTGGGGACACCTTTACCCCTGGCTACATATACTGGGGACACCTATACCCCTGGCTACATATACTGGGGACACCTATACCCCTGGCTACATATACTGGGGACACCTATACCCCTGGCTACATATACTGGGGACATATACCCATGACTACATATAATAGGGACAGTTTTACACCTGGCTACATATGCTGGGCACATATACCCCTGGCTACATATACTGGTGACACCTATACCCCTGGCTACATATACTGGGCACATATACCCCTGGCTACATATATTGGGGACAGCTATACACCTGGCTACATATACTGGGCACATATACCCCTGGCTACATATACTGGGGACACCTATACCCCTAGCTACATATACTGGGCACATATATCCCTTGCTACATATACTGGGGACACCTATATCCCTGGCTACATATCCTGGGGAAAACTATAACCCTGGCTACCTATACTGGGGACATATACCCCTGGCTAAATATACTGGGGACATATGCTTATAGACACTTCTGCACTGGAGTCGAGCAAAGAAACAAGTGACACTGATGGCTGTTGTGGTGTGAAGGTGAGCTGGCTACCTATACTGAAAGGGGTGTGTGGGAAAAGGAGGAATTAGGGAGTCTACCTATATTGGAGGAAAAGGGGGGGGAGTCCTCTGGCTACCTATACTGGAGGGAAGGGGGGGGAGGGGGTTATCTCACTAAATATACTGAAGGGGGAGGCTGGTGACAGCGGCCTTGGGCGGTAAAGAGTAGAAATCCGGCCCTGACTGGGGACACATATACACCTGGTTACATATACTGGGGACACATATACAACTGGCTACCTATTCTGGGGACACCTATAGGCCTGGTTACTTCCACTGGGGACACCTATAGGCCTGGTTACTTCCACTGGGGACACCTATAGACCTGGTTACCTATACTAGGGGCACCTATTTTGGGGGAACTGCTGCCAGATTAATTGTATTTTTGGGGAACCGCTGCTGCCAGATTAAGTGTATTTTGGGGAACAGCTGTGAGATTATATGTATGTTGGGGGAACCACTGCTGCCAGATTATGTCTATTTTGGGGGAACCATTGCCATATTATCTGTATTTTGAAGGAACCTCTGCCAAATTACATGTATTTTTGGTGAAATGCTGTCAAATTACAGGTATTTTGGAGGGAAACACTATGGCAGAGCTCAAACTTCCCTGGCAGACCTTTTACACCACTGCTAAGGTCATGTCTATTTGGCCCCTCCCATTACCACACCCACATTCTGTTGCGTGTCCACCTCCCTTTTTTTGCCCCGCAGCTCCCTCCTTAGAGCGCGCATTAATAGTCTTTGTCCCCGGGCGCTGAAAGCCCTAGCTACACCTCTGGTTACAGCTAAATATAGCTCATCCCTTCACGGGTGACACTGTAACAGGATAATCAGCCTGTCAACGATCAGTGGCTTTAATGTTGTGGCTAATTGGTGTTTCTCATAACTGAAATAATGCAGAGACAGTATGCGCATAGCTTGTATCACCAGAACTGTGCATAATAATAATAGTAACAACAACAACAACAATAATCCTGTTGGTTTTGTCCAACAAATTCTTCTCCTGATTTTTAGTGCATGTATAGAACTCTTTAGGCAAACTGTGCGCATATAGGGGCATAAACATACACATCTGTGTCACTAGGCATCAGAGATCATTGATGTACAGTCTGATTATTTTATGCTTCTTTTAAAGAAGAACGAGATCTTGGTTATTGCTTCCAGTGATTTAGTTTTTTGTGCATTATCCAATTTGGCCACATGATGTCACTGTCATGCAACAAATAGAAGCCACTTACCATAGATATGAAAAAAACATCATTTGTTTCATGTATTTTTTTTTTTTAAGGTAATTCGATAATTACTCCCCCAGTTGTCAAGAAATCGGTAATACAAATGAGGAGCAACTATGCAAGAATATTATGCTACCAGAAGCATGCGTAAAAACTGCATTGTTCTAAAGCAACATTTATCCTTGAGTCCCATTAATGTCTCGTACAAAAAGCTTGCCTGTTTAGCACTGGAGGTGTTTTTGTAATAATGAGTACAATTTCACTTTTCTTTAAGCATTTGTATGTTTGATAGACCTTAAAATAAAATAAAACAAAGATTTAAAGAAAGCAAAAACTTTCAGAATGTTATTTTAAGTGCACCTGAACCAAAAACTTGCGTCTCTCTGTTATGAAAGCACCTGAACTCTGTGAGGAGGTTATGTTGTGGTGAGATGAAATGTGACATTGAAATTTTACCTGATTACTAAATCATTGTGCAGCGGAGTGGCTCCATTTGCCACATCACTGCAGCAGCTGCAAGTGACAGTCAGTCAAGCCTTCATACACTCACTCATTTATTAGTATTATCATCATCATCATCACAATCAATCAATCTGTATTATTAATTACAATAGTGGTTTTCATTTTATTCCTTGTACAAAAACAAAAAAAAGACCCATAAACCTTTTACCTCACCTTAAATACTAAAAGTACATTCTCACCAGTCTATCCTCAGTCTACAGTTTTTCTTTTTTGTAAATGTGATCCAAACACTGCCAGATTGTGAGTGTTCCCTGTTGTCACTCAGTACCAAACCTCTGAATCTCTCCCCTTCTCTTTGACACACGGTTGACAACACTCGTGCATGCACAGTAAGGCCCATGCATGTCCTACTACTGCTATTTTCCAACCTGTGGTGGTGGTGGTGGGGGGCACATATAGGTGTAGGGAAACTCAAAAGAAGGCAGACTAATGTAAGGGCATATTAATGGGAGGAGCAGCAAGTTTATTTCAGTTTCCTCTTAAACTATTTAAAGACACACAGAGAATAGAGAGAATTTTGCATCCAAAATTTGCTGTGACTTCTAGTCATTGCTAAAATAACCTAGTCACTGCTAAAATAACTCAGTCACAGAAACAGGATGCAGGGCCATTTCTACTCGTTTAGTGTCCTAGGTGTCCACTGTTACCTACAACCCCCATACTACTAGCATGTGGCAGTAACAGATTATATTTTTTAATTCAATTTATGTATGACACAGATTAAAACTACTTTTAATTTTGGAAAGTAATAGAAAGAGATAAATAATACAGTAATATGGTGGCGGATCTGTTTGAAAATAACAAGAAGCTGTACATGGCAATAGTGTAGAAATGGTTGATGAGATCGTGAAAAATGATAAATCATTATAATGTGGACCAGGAAATTATATACTGTAGAAGAACTACTGGATTTTGTGTTAGTATGTCAATTTGTTTACACTTTAGTTAGAGCGAGGGTAGAACCAGCTATATGGGCCTGATATTCACTGAGTATGGCTAATTTAAATGCTATGTTATATGCTATGTTTTACAGATTAAGAGACAGAGAGCCATATGCAATTCTCTTTTTTACCTGAGTTTTCTCCTAGGTGATAATTTTTCATCTCGATTTTACATAACTTCCCAGCACTTTTCAACTTAAAAAGTACCAAAAAGTAGGTGAAAAAGTTCTATTAAAATTATTTTGAGCATTTTCTTGCTTTCTGGTGGCTTAAAAGGCCAGTTTAAAAATATCACCCAGGAGAAAACTCAGGAGAAAAAGTGAATTGCATATGGGCCAGAGGCCCATATGCAATTCATTATTTCACCTGAGTTTTCTCCAAGGTGATAATTTTAAACTTGCCAATAAAATTTATTTTAAGCCACCAGCAAGCAACAAAATACTCAAAATAATTTTAATACTACTTTCTCACCTACTATTTGGTACTTTTTAAGTTGAAAAGTGCTGGAAAGTTATTTTAAATTGAAGATGAAAAATTATCTCCTCGGAGAAAACTCAGGTGAAAAAAAGTTAATTGCATATGGCCCAGAGTGTATTCAGAAAAGGACATAAAATTTTACGTAACGGTGATTGACATTTAAAATGTAACAAGAATTACGTAAACTGCACTACGCCTTACATAGATAGCGTAATTTGTACCGTGACTTGCACAAATAATTTTTGCTCGCTGTGCACCCAACACATCCATTGCCCCTTTTATGTATGTAACTACTGCCTGCAAGAGGAGCAACGGTTGTGTTGGTTGCATACAGCTTTTATGCTATTTGCCGTGTCGTGGTATGCAGTCTATGTAACATTCGTTAAATTTCACATGTGCTGTCAGCATAATGTGAAACTTAACATCATTTTGTGACTACATCAGGGGTGTAACAACAGCAAGGGATGACGCTACGGGGGGAGGGGGGGGCTTAGGGGGAGAAGCCTGAGGTGGGGGGGAGCTGGCTCTGGGGCCCTCCAGGGTCATATTTAGGGGCAGGAGGGGGCACAATGCAGGAGGGGGGGCGAGCAGCAAGCTCAAACAGCAGAGGGAAGGGGGTACCGACTCCCCACCTTCCTGACCTCGGGCTACCATCATTGCTCCAACCTCCAGCAACGACAGCTGGGGGGGAGGGGCATCCAAAGTTTTGCAGGGGTCCCAGTGATTTCTAGTTACACCACTGAGCTACATCTTGTTGTTACCATATTTAAAGTGATACTGAAGCCAATCAAAAAAAAACAAAAAACCAGATACTCACCTATGGAGAGGGAAGGCTGTGGATCCGATAGAGATTTCCCTGTCCCCCTCATTCCACCACTGTCACCCTGTTGCCCATATCTAACCAACTGGTGGAATACGGCTTTGGGGATACTTTGACGCTCTCAGAAACATTTGCGTTCCCGTGTGCTTGTGAAAATATGTGGCTCGGCACTGTGTATGCATGAGCACACACTCACACAGTATAGAGCCGCCTGTCTTCTCAAACACTCGGGTACACAAATGCTTCCAGAGGTGTCAAATTCAAACGTGGACAGTGCTGAAACCAGGACACCATCAGAGGACTGGTGAGACTCTATAGGACCCAGAGCATTCCCTCTCCATAGGTGAGTGTGTGTGGTTTGGTTTTTGTCACTACATGGGACACAGTAGCTTTAGCCAGCAGACCCCAAGGGAAGCCAGCAGAGATGGTCAATGAGATGCTAATAATCTGGCTTACAGGCACATTCAATGCAGATTGTATGTAGCCTGGAATTGCACCAATCCAAATCAGCAGGAAGAGCATCTGATTTGGCCAAGTTCCAAGCTGCATACAATTTGTATGAAAGCTGCAAGTCCATTGACTATATCTAGGGACAAGTGAAAGGTTTCTTTCCATGTGATAATAATAAAACGTTGTCAAATCTAGAGAGTTCCTGACCCAATCTTTTTCATCCAATTTTACCAAATCTATGTAATAAAAGCATAAACTGAGTGAAGATACTGAATCAATAATTTAGGCAGTCCCTTATATTACATAGAAATGGTAAGATGAAAAAGATTGGATCATTACTGGCCACCATAGTTGAAAATATAGGCTGCATTTGGTTGCTGACCTCTAGTGGTCATTTCAGGATGATTAATGCAGGTAAGCATTAAAGTTTACATGATGTCTTTTATTGTTTCATATTTTTTTAGAACTTTTATGATTGTATGTTTTACAGATGTACATACAAAATGTCTTTTTTGTATATAGCTATCTTTATAAAGCCATACAAATACAGTATTTTATACAGATTGGTATTGGGAGAGGTACTTAAAATCATCAGAGGGCTATTTTAGTACTAGGCATCTGATGAAGGCTACTGAACCAAAATCTGGATCAGGAGACTGATACACCTGACTACAGGGGATCCTTTTATACTGTATGTTATTCAAATAAAGCAGCATACCGTTACTTTTACTTTCCAGGCTGCACTATTTCTTTATATCTCTTTTAGTGTTTTAATGTCTTCAAGTGCCCACAATACTAAAGCTAAAAAGGCACCATAATGACATATAGTAATTACGCAGGGTACCCGCTTTTTAAATCAATTTTCCTAGTATAAGCATCAGAAACAATTCCTATAGCTGTACTGTATATTGGTATGTATTGGTACATTGGTATGTAACCCATTGGTATGTAACCCACACCATGCAAGTGATGCTTATCTATGCAATACCAGTTGCCTGGTTGTTCTGCTGATAATAGTATTAGCCACAAACCCTGAAAAAGCATGCAGCAGGTCAGGTGTTTCTGACATTTTTGTCAGATCTGACAAGATTAGCAGCATGCTTGTTTCTGGTGTAATTCACACTACTGCAGGCAAATAGCTCAGCAGGGCTGCCAGGCAACTGATATTTCTTAAAAGGAAATCAATATGGCAGCCTCCATATACCTCTCACTACAGTTCTCCTTTAAAAGTGTGCTGCACAGCCATACAACTTAGCACACAAATGAATCTTGCCTCCTTTTCTTGCCACCAACAGAGCTTTCTGTTGGTGGCATCTGATTGCTGCTGCGATTTTTTTTTATTATTATTATTCATTTTATTCTTATTTTTTTAAAATAACTTTTGTTATCGTCTTGTTATTTAAATCTCTCCCACCTCCCTCCCTCCCCTCCGAGATCCAATCACTGATCCCTTTTCATAGGCATCAGCCCATGAGGGGGTGACATTGTGAACCACTCGAGCGGACAGCTTTGTCACTAAGCTGTCCCCTGTACAGCGATGTGCTAGATCGCAGCACTGTACAAGCAAGAGAAAAAGTTTTTTGTATTTCTAACAGCCTGCTTGCCGTGATGGCTGGCTGATGTCAGCTCCGTCACTCCAGCAGGGATGTGCACACATCCATGCGTGCATTCCCCGCTAATCTCCGCCCCCAGGACTTGACGGCAATTGTCGTTAGGCGGTCCTGAGGGTGCACCCTCCTGCGAACGATTGGCGGTTTCAGTCGGAAGGGAGTTAAACTAGGGACAGATTTACAGCTCAGGAGCGTATAGGACCAGAAGTTCTGGTGCCTTAAACCCCGCCCCCTCACAAGTTACTCCCCCTTTTCTTATGAAATAAAACACTGCAAGGTAATGGAGATATTATCAAAGACAAGTAGAGAATACCAACAATATGCAGATATTACCAATTACATGCAAAATTTCCCAAATACAGGCTGATATTACCAACAACAAGCAGATAATACAAATCACAAGGAAATTATACTAATAATATAGGCAAACGCAGGGGCAGATTACAGCTGCCCAGAATCCCCCCTCAGACCAGGGCCGGTGCAGTGTCTGGGGACAGGTACAAGTTATACCAGAATATCTGCAGGCATCCTGCAGCTCACAGCACTGCCCCTTTCCTTCCCTGCTACAGGTGACTTTGAATGTAGCAGCAGCATGTGTACAGAACATGGAGCAGCTCTGGGGAACTTAACAGATTCAGGCATGAGCACAGCCCTGTGCCCTGCTGTGTGAATGCTTCCCTTTCCCCTTCATTAGCAATGTCAGCTGTCCTCATTATTATCTGTATCCAAACTGCTCCTGATCGATCCCGTTGTTGGTCGGTCAGTTGAACAGGAAATTGCATTATGTGTACCCAGCATGATGTCCTACCATATTATTATACTGTATTGTATTATACTGTATTGTGTGTGGCTGAGGGAGACCTTTTAGGAATCCATCCTTGGAAATCCTGGGTTTGCCCCTGAATAACGCAAAAATTGTGATACCATAGATAGTTTCTAATCACACACAGGTAATAATACGTAGATTTTAGCGATAGGTAGATTATTTTGATAGGAAGGTGATGGTAGGCAATATGGATGCAATAAGTCTGGCACACAATTTCAGTTATAATTGGCCAATCACTGACTAGCTTTAAAACCTTTATGTAGTATAAAGTTTAATAGATATTGAATACTATGAGCAGCTTGTGTAGAGCTGCGCAGCCGCACTAGCAGCTATGGGAACTGCGCAGGAGCGGCAGGACCTGGCAGCCATATTTGATAGGGCTAATGCAAACGACCTCAGGGGGAAAATAACCAAGAGACCACGGCGGAATGAAACAGAGGGTGCGGATGGTATCCTCTGTGGATAAAACTTGCAGCCAGGTATTTTAACTTTTTTTTACCATTCTTGTATCGTAAGTCGTTTAAGAGATGTAGGAAAACTCCAGTTCACTATACTACATAGTATTGAATATCTATTAAACTTCATACTGGTGCTGGCTTCTTGCTTTTGTGGAACACTGTACTCTCTATTGCTGTTATCCACTTAGAAGTGCTGCCTGCTGGAACTGGACTGTTTCTTGGCTACTTGCTGGCTTTCTTCTTTAATCCATCAGCTGTATTTTGTGTCAATCCTAGCCCCTTACTGCTAGGGTGAAGTACCAGTGCGAACTGTACCTTGTGTTTCTCATAACCAATAGACACTTGCCAGTACTAACAGGGGTGGGGTATGCAATAGTTTGATAGTATGAAGCGTGAGTGTCTGTTTGGCGGGATGGCCAATTCATGCTGTATTTAAAGTTTCATATGTGCATTTATATATATATCTTTGCTTAATAAACATATTTTGATATTTTTGAATCTAGTTGGATATTAGTATTTATTGGGATTACCTGTGGCCCTAATTTCCTCTCCTTTTTTGTGTCTGTCCACATCTCTTTGTAATGGGCATGTGGTAATTAAGCAGTGTGCCTCCAAATTACTGCTGTTCAGTGTTGCATCCAGCAGCCTCAGCATGTCCTGCAGCAATCCTCCCATGCTCCCACCCCACTGCACTATACTGCCAGTGCTGGTTGAGGTGGCCCAATATACTTCACTTTGTATTACCTTATATACTCGCAAATAAGCCTCATTTTTCAGCACAAAAAATATGCTGAAAAGTTATTCCCCTTGGCTTATGTGCAAGTCAGTGTAGCAGAATGGATGGTGGAGCAGGTTTTGTTAGTGATCCTGCTCTTGCCAGATGGTTACCTTCTGTGTCAATGCCCCCCATCCCCTGCAACATGGTGTGCAGAATGCGCTACTCAAGACTACCTGTGTCCCCTAGCTTGTGGAGCAGAGCGTGCAAGCAACATGTCAGCGGTGCAATAATCCAGGATTCGTCCTGTGTGGCAATTGCTATGTCTCATATCTAATGATGCCATCTAGTGGCGTCTTGAGAAACAGCTGTATTATTCTTTGGGCACATCTGGCTATGGGGAGGGTGCTGACTTGTACTGGGGGCACATCTGGCTACTATGGAGGGGACTATATTGGGGGGTGCTTATATACAAGTCAATCACTTTTTTCCTGGTTTCTGAGGGAAATGTGGGTACCTTGGCTTATACACAAGTCGGCTTGTACACGGGTATATACAGTACCCAGCCGCAGAGTGCCCACTATGCAATGCCACAATTTGCATTTCCGCAAACCCCCAACACCCACGATTCTATCGGAGTCCTCTGAGTGCATGAATTTACCCTGCTTGCCAGTAATCTTGTGCCTCCGGGCATCCAAATTTAACTTCTTTTCCACATATCGCAGATATCGTGGGGGAAGGGTTAAGGTTTAGGAGGGGCGGTGGGTTAGGTACCACTGGGGGGGGGTCTTAGGTTTAAACACAACTGGGGGGGGTCTTAGGGTAAGGCACCACTGGGGAGGTCTTAGGTTTTAGGCACCACCAGGGGGTCTTAGGGTAAGGTACCACCATGGGGGGGGGGGGGGGTCTTAGGGTTAGGAATGGAGGGAGGGTTCTGAGTAGGGTTAGGTTTAGCCATAGTGAAATATCAGTACAAATTACTGATATTTTACTATTGAAATACAGCAGTAGAATATTGCTAATTTTTATGTATGCCTGCTTTGCCTCCCAGAAGCATCAAGAATGTCATTCAAAGTATTTGAGGCACAGACCCTAAACACCTTGACACTACTGAAGTTATTTTACTGATGACACTTTTCTTCTACAGGCAGTATGGACAGTCCTAATTTCCTTTGCTTTTTACTGACTGGCCAGGACTGTTGGAAACATTGACCAGGAGCGAGCATTAATACCTGCACCGCCGTCTCCTGGTCCATAAGGTGCGGTTGACAGATGTTAACTACTTGTAAATATCCAGCCCTGAATGGAGGGGTTTATTATTCAGCAAAAGTGAAATTCAATTAAGGCTTCAGATGGCAGTTTTAATAAGTGGAAGCTAGGGCTATGGATTTTAGCTTCCGGACCATAGACCAGAAAAGTGTTTGTCACGTAAGTAATATTCCTAACCCAACCACTAAGAACAGTTTGCAACTTAATTTGATATTAATTTGATGTCTGACTCCTAACCCTGTTGCGCTGCGTCCCAATCAGCTGGTACAGGGAAAGGCCATATGTTATGCATGCATGCTTTCTATTGCTTTCATGAATATACAATATAAGGAGATAATCGAGAGCCCACTATGGTGTAGTATGTCAAACCAAGATATATATAAAGTAATAGGTGTAGAACTATACTCACAAGTGTAGATCACAAACAGGCTACCACTTTTTATGCAGTAGGGGAACTTAGACCCGTCCCCTCGTGGTATTTAAGAGGTCGATCTCTGTAGATGAAGGAAAAATGGGGGTAGCCCCTTCATCAATAAGACTCGATGTATGGTATGCAAAGGCCCAGTCAGGTTAGAATGAAATTAAAACAAATAAAATTGGGGAAGCAACTGGTGCCACCACTTGCTTCCATTGGTGCACAGCCGCTCCTGTTTTACTGAGGAAGTGGGCTTGGTTCCGCGAAATGCATTGTAATTTTTGTTCTACACAATAAAATATTTTTTTATGCCAAATCACTACGTGTGTAAGTTTCCCCCCCCCCCCCCCCATATTATTTGTATTTTAACCTGATTGGCCCCTTTCTTTCATGTATGTAAGTTTTTTTAAATTAGAGCTATAGAAAACTAAAGTTCTAATGTTAATCTGAGTAATAATTAGAATGTGTTCGGAAGACACAGTATTTCTGGATCCAGCTAGGCTTTGTTGCATACAGTAGCACACATAGCTGGGGTCTCAGTATGCTGCCACACTGATTCTCTCATTAAGCAGCTGTAAAATTGTCAGAGCAAAGTTTTCTTCATTTACAGTAGCTATTAACTGCGTCTTTACTGCACATAGGAAGGGCTGAAACTTAATCTACAGGACCCAGACTCTAGCGGAGGGAGCAATATCTTCGTAACTGCAGGGCTGGCTATCCAAGGTTTATCTTTAATTATTAAATTGCTCAAGTGCTCTGGGCAGGAGTAATGCAAACCCTTACTCCCAGTTAATTTCCCAGACAGTATTATGTTCCGCTGCTGGCACAAAGCTGAATGAGAATTTATATATGCACCTGCAAGCAAAGGCATTAAACAAAGATACCAAAGCCATTTAATAATTTAATTAATGAGGAGGAATTAGCTGAAGGAAAAAAAAAGTGCAGGCCCTCAGGTGATTGGTCTCCCAGCTGGGAATTGGAGGCGGAAAAGGAGCAGCTGTTAGCTCAGTCCAGCTGAGATGCTTTTAATCATTACCCACAATCCCTAGCAGTGCCCTTGCTGTCTAAGTGGGAGCTTGTCTAATTTCCCTCAGCCGATCGCACATGCTGACATTACAAGTGAAAGGCTCTTCCGTTCGTTCCGTGGCTGCGCAGCTGAATGTACGGGAACGTATCTGAAATGGTCTGATTTTTTTTCCTTATTGCATTGCAAAATCATTGTGTTTCACCACATGCATGCAAAACAGAAGAACGAAGCATCCTGCTGTCTGGGAGAGCTGAGGGGACCGAAAGATGCTCATTTAGCATGATGTCAAGTTTATGGGAATAAATTAACATTTATTATCCAAGGTGCTTTGCTGGAAATGATGAAATATAACCACATTATTTATATCTTCATTTGAAAAAATAAGAGTATAAGTAACAGGGTAAAATTCAAAATCATTAAATCATAAAATGCCATACTTCACATAAACCAGAGAGGTAGTCAGATTACAAAATGAATGTCTTTATTGTCATAAATAAAAAATTGTTTCTCCTAAGATTTCTTGCTTGCTACCTATTTAAGGCCGGTTCACATTAGCGGCTGCTATCCGGAATCGCCGTGCCGGAGCCGTGCCGGAGCCGGACCGCATGCGGACCGGACGAAACGGACGCACGGCATAGCAATGAAAGTCTATGCGACCGTTCACATGCGTCCGTTTCGTCCGGACCGGAGCCGGACCGGATCCGGACTCCGGCGTCCGTTCCAACATGCGCTATTTTTTGGTCCGGCTGGTCCGGCTGACGTATCCGGACCGGAGCCGGAATGTTGCATCCGGCCAATGGAAACCAATGAGAACCGGAGAGCGCACAACACACTGGCTATAAAAACCGGATGTTGTACCACACTTCCTATGCAGACTCTATGGTATGGTGGCCATTTTGGATGGGGACCACATGGCACCAGCATTCACAGAGTGGAGCAGCAGTGACTTCATGCTGGAGCTCTTTGGCAGCAATATGGAGCAGGATCTGTCTGATAGCGAGGGGGTGAGGCCCTACACATCAGAAGACCTCATCCTACAGGTGCAGCAGGTACCAGCCCTGTGGGACAAGGGGGATGCGGACCACAGCAACATCAAAAAATGCAGAGGCCTGTGGAAAAAAATTGCCAAGCTGTATGTGGAGGACTTTGAGAACTTGAGCAAGAGACAGCAAGGCACAGAGGGTATGTTGACTAGAAGTTTTTTTGGGGGGGCTTTGTGGTTTAAGCTTGTGATGTATTCAACTTTTGCTATGGATTTGTGTCACCCACGTGTTGCCCACCCACCTGTTCCCCACCCACCTGTACCCCACCTGTGCTGTATCCCACCCACCTGTGATGTATCCCACCCACCTGTACCCCACCTGTGCTGTATCCCACCCACCTGTGCTGTATCCCACCCACCTGTGCTGTATCCCACCCACCTGTGATGTATCCCACCCACCTGTGCTGTATCCCACCCACCTGTGCTGTATCCCACCCACTCTACCCCACCTGTGATGTATCCCACCTGTGATGTATCCCACCCACCTGTACCCCACCTGTGATGTATCCCACCCACCTGTGATGTATCCCACCCACCAGTACCCCACCTGTGATGTATCCCACCCACCTGTACCCCACCTGTGCTGTATCCCACCCACCTGTGATGTATCACACCCACCTGTACCCCACCTGTGATGTATCCCACCTGTGATGTATCCCACCCACCAGTACCCCACCTGTGATGTATCCCACCCACCAGTACCCCACCTGTGATGTATCCCACCCACCAGTACCCCACCTGTGATGTATCCCACCCACCAGTACCCCACCTGTGATGTATCCCACCCACCAGTACCCCACCTGTGATGTATCCCACCCACCAGTACCCCACCTGTGATGTATCCCACCCACCAGTACCCCACCTGTGATGTATCCCACCCACCAGTACCCCACCTGTGATGTATCCCACCCACCAGTACCCCACCTGTGATGTATCCCACCCACCTCTACCCCCACCTGTGATGTATCCCACCCACCTCTACCCCACCTGTGATGTATCCCACCCACCTCTACCCCACCTGTGATGTATCCCACCCACCTGTACCCCACCTGTGCTGTATCACACCCACCTGTACCCCACCTGTGATGTATCCCACCCACCTCTACCCCACCTGTGATGTATCCCACCCACCTCTACCCCACCTGTGATGTATCCCACCCACCAGTACCCCACCTGTGATGTATCCCACCCACCTCTACCCCACCTGTGCTGTATCACACCCACCTGTACCCCACCTGTGATGTATCCCACCCACCTCTACCCCACCTGTGATGTATCCCACCCACCTCTACCCCACCTGTGATGTATCCCACCCACCAGTACCCCACCTGTGATGTATCCCACCCACCAGTACCCCACCTGTGATGTATCCCACCCACCTCTACCCCACCTGTGCTGTATCACACCCACCTGTACCCACCTGTGATGTATCCCACCCACCTCTACCCCACCTGTTATGTATCCCACCCACCTCTACCCCACCTGTGATGTATCCCACCCACCTGTACCCCACCTGTGCTGTATCCCACCCACCTGTGCTGTATCCCACCCACCTGTGATGTATCCCACCCACCTGCGATGTACCCCACCTGTGCACATATAACATACACAATGACCAATTATTATACATCAATTTATTATAAAAAATTAATACATTTAAATTCACTCAAACTTGAAACTCCAAAATAAACACATTTCAACAAAACATATTAAAAACCAAACATTCACCCTCGTCCAGGTGGTGTGGTAAAATAAAGTCTCAGTTGGTCCCTGTTCCGCAGTGACACTACCCTTGGCCTGGTTGCATACCTCCGCAGGGGCATTAGTGGAAGCACATTCGGGGGTTCCGGAGTCTCTCTTTCCTCCTGCCGCACAAAGTTGTGGAGGATGCATGCTGCCTTCACCACGACAACTGCGTTGCCCGGTTTCAGCAGCATGGGCGTGTGGAACACCCTCCACTTTGACACCAGGATCCCAAATGTGCACTCCACCATTCTCCTTGCACGGCTCAACCGAGCATTGAAGTGTAGCTGGCTGGCATCAAGTCCCCTGTCTGGGTACGGACGCATTACATGGTCGGACAGGGCGAAGGCCTCGTCCCCCACAAACACATAGGGGTAGGCCGGTGCCCTTGTCCCAGGCCAGGGTCTGTCACGGGGGAGACGCAGTCTGCCTTCCTCCATCAGCCGGCAAAGGGTCGTACGCTGGAAAATTCCAGAGTCATTGGAACTACCGTACGACCCCACGTCCACGTACACAAACTTGTAGTCCGCATCTGCCACTGCCATTAGAACAATGCTGAAGTATTTTTTATAGTTGAAATAATGGCTGCCACTCCCCACGGGTTTCTGAAGCCGGATGTGTTTCCCATCCAGTGCGCCAACACAATTAGGAAACTTGCACTCGGTCCAGAAGCCCTGGGCGATCTCCTCCCATTTCGTGGTGTCCGGCACAGGCATGTATCTGGCCCTCAGTCGCGTCCAAAGGATCCTCGAAGTCCTCACGACGATGCCTGCCACCGTGCTCTTCCCAATACGAAATGTGACATGTAGCGATGTATATGTTTGTCCAGTTGCGATGTACCTACAAGAGAAATAATCGAAATCAATTTTTCATGTCGTTACAGGAGAAAGGTACAAGACAAGGTGGCGCAATATACGGGATGCATATGTGAAATGGCTACGGAAGAAAAAACTTGCCGAACGAAGTGGCAGTGGCGGGGGAAGGCGCCAAAAAGACTACCAATTTGCCAAGCAATTGTCTTTCATCAATGCAAGCCTGGAACCTAGACTGTAAGTACCACTACTGTGGGCAGGAACTGAGAGCTCATTTACCATGACTTCGGCCATGTATTGCTATGGCCTCAATTCCCATGGCTAGCGAACTTTTCTCACAAGCTTTATCAAATGTTGGGTAGAAACGGGTGATAAAGTGATTGCTAGTGTTTGCTAGCTCTGTGAATTGACGCCACATGCTGTTTGGCACACCAATAAATATTTTTTTTATCTACAGGACTGAAGACAATTTGGAGCAAGAGGAACCGACCCAGGAGGCACGGTTCAGCAGTGAGGAGAGCTTGGTGGATGATGACGTCGCCGATGTAACCTATTGCCCCGAGGCGAGGAGTAGGAGGAGGGAGTCCTTAATCACAACTCCGTCCTTTGATGATGACTTGGCAGAAGAGAGCTTGGATGTTGAGGTTGCAGGACCGAGTGTGGAAGAAGCTGAACCTCCACAATCGACCGCTATGGAAGCTCCAGGGGAACAAGAACAAAGTGAGGAGCACCGAGAGACTGCAGCACAACCAGCGCGCAGGGCAACCCCGACACAGGCCAGAGGACGGGAAGATGCTGCCACACCACCAGTGAGGACCACCACACCAGTGAGGCGTCGAGGTACCCTCCCCCCAACAAGGAGAGAGACAGAGTCCGAGATGTCCGGGGCTGTCTCCGGACTTCTCGGGATTCTTCAGAGCCACCAAACTCTCATAACCCGGCAGTTGCAAGATGAGGACAGGGGCATATCATGGAGCAGTACAAGTCCCACATCACTACACTGCAATGTGAGCTCGACGCTGTACATGGGCACTACAGGGATGAGCTTAAAATGATGCATGAGATGCACAGAGGAGAAATCGACCAACTGCGTGCGCAGCATCATCAGTCGGTGGGCCAGCTGCAGAACATGATGCAGCAAATGCATCAACAAAGCAAGGAACTACTGAAATTGCAGGCACACCCGTGTTTTCACACTGTGATGTCTCTAATACCATATCTAGAAAAGGTGCCTTCACAAAACCTGATGGCGTGCCATTCCAATTTGCTGGAGGTGATTAAACAGCACATGGACACGCCATTATTGCAACCACCAATTTTTAGACCCCCACAACCAACAGCGGTGCCCACCTGGCAATCATCACAGATGTACACCGGCTACAGAGGCAGTCAATATGGGCCACCGCTGTCAGGGTCCAGCTCATCCACGACCAGCACCCAAGAGAGTCCAGATTTCCAGGCAGCAACTCCCACCTTTTCTAGTAGTGGTGCCGATACAATTTGAAAAAAAAGTCAAATTGTTCCTGGACATGCTCCTCTGAATACCTCCGATCTCGGAGGAAGGATACCATCACAGGGCTTTTTAACTTTTGGTTTTGCTGGACTTGAACTTTAGGGCCTGGTGTCCCGAAAGACACTACCTGGGTCACACCTTGTGCCTGTTGCACAGCACCTGTAGTCCTGCACCTGTGCCTTTGATTCCTCTTGTTCCTTACTTTGTTGATCCTAATCACTTGCACAAGACCCTTGGAGCCATGGGTGAAGGACACCTTCACTGGTCGGTGAGAGGCCTAGCCTTTTCACTGACCTGTGTCCTTCATCTATGGCTCAGAGGGTCCTGTGACCAGTCGTTAGGTTTTAGAAGCACTAATAATTTAGGGCCTGGTGTCCCCGAAAGACACTACCTGGGTCACAACCTTGTGCTGTTGCACAGCACCTGTAGTCCTGCACCTGTGCCTTTGATTCCTCTTGTTCCTTACTTTGTTGATCCTAATCACTTGCACAAGACCCTTGGAGCCATGGGTGAAGGACACCTTCACTGGTCGGTGAGAGGCCTAGCCTTTTCACTGACCTGTGTCCTTCATCCATGGCTCAGAGGGTCCTGTGCCAGTCGTTAGGTTTTAGAAGCACTAATAATTTAGGGCCTGGTGTCCCCGAAAGACACTACCTGGGTCACAACCTTGTGCCTGTTGCACAGCACCTGTAGTCCTGCACCTGTGCCTTTGATTCCTCTTGTTCCTTACTTTGTTGATCCTAATCACTTGCACAAGACCCTTGGAGCCATGGGTGAAGGACACCTTGACTGGTCGGTGAGAGGCCTAGCCTTTTCACTGCCCTGTGTCCTTCATCCATGGCTCAGAGGGTCATGTGCCAGTGGTTAGGTTTTTGAAGCACTTCAATTTTAGGACCTGGTGTCCCCGAAAGACACTACCTGGGTCACAACCTTTAGCCTGTTGCACTGCACCTGTAGTCATGCACCTCTGCCATCGGTTCCTCTTGCTCCTCACTTTGTTCTTGTTCCTAACCACTTGCACAAGACCCTTGGAGCCATGGATGAAGGACACCTTGACTGGTCGGTGAGAGGCCTAGCCTTTTCACTGCCCTGTGTCCTTCATCCATGGCTCAGAGGGTCATGTGCCAGCGGTTAGGTTTTTGAAGCACTTCAATTTTAGGGCCTGGTGTCCCCGAAAGACACTACCTGGGTCACAACCTTGTGCCTGTTGCACTGCACCTGTAGTCATGCACCTCTGCCATCGGTTCCTCTTGCTCCTCACTTTGTTCTTGTTCCTAACCACTTGCACAAGACCCTTGGAGCCATGGATGAAGGACACCTTGACTGGTCGGTGAGAGGCCTAGCCTTTTCACTGCCCTGTGTCCTTCTTCCATGGCTCAGAGGGTCATGTGCCAGTGGTTAGGTTTTTGAAGCACTTCAATTTTAGGGCCTGGTGGCCCCGAAAGACACTACCTGGGTCACAACCTTGTGCCTGTTGCACTGCACCTGTAGTCATGCACCTCTGCCATCGGTTCCTCTTGCTCCTCACTTTGTTCTTGTTCCTAACCACTTGCACAAGACCCTTGGAGCCATGGATGAAGGACACCTTGACTGGTCGGTGAGAGGCCTAGCCTTTTCACTGCCCTGTGTCCTTCTTCCATGGCTCAGAGGGTCATGTGCCAGTGGTTAGGTTTTTGAAGCACTTCAATTTTAGGGCCTGGTGTCCCCGAAAGACACTACCTGGGTCACAACCTTGTGCCTGTTGCACTGCACCTGTAGTCATGCACCTCTGCCATCGGTTCCTCTTGCTCCTCACTTTGTTCTTGTTCCTAACCACTTGCACAAGACCCTTGGAGCCATGGATGAAGGACACCTTGACTGGTCGGTGAGAGGCCTAGCCTTTTCACTGCCCTGTGTCCTTCATCCATGGCTCAGAGGGTCATGTGCCAGTGGTTAGGTTTTTGAAGCACTTCAATTTTAGGGCCTGGTGTCCCCGAAAGACACTACCTGGGTCACAACCTTGTGCCTGTTGCACTGCACCTGTAGTCATGCACCTCTGCCATCGGTTCCTCTTGCTCCTCACTTTGTTCTTGTTCCTAACCACTTGCACAAGACCCTTGGAGCCATGGATGAAGGACACCTTGACTGGTCGGTGAGAGGCCTAGCCTTTTCACTGCCCTGTGTCCTTCATCCATGGCTCAGAGGGTCATGTGCCAGTGGTTAGGTTTTTGAAGCACTTCAATTTTAGGGCCTGGTGTCCCCGAAAGACACTACCTGGGTCACAACCTTGTGCCTGTTGCACTGCACCTGTAGTCATGCACCTCTGCCATCGGTTCCTCTTGCTCCTCACTTTGTTCTTGTTCCTAACCACTTGCACAAGACCCTTGGAGCCATGGATGAAGGACACCTTGACTGGTCGGTGAGAGGCCTAGCCTTTTCACTGCCCTGTGTCCTTCATCCATGGCTCAGAGGGTCATGTGCCAGTGGTTAGGTTTTTGAAGCACTTCAATTTTAGGGCCTGGTGTCCCCGAAAGACACTACCTGGGTCACAACCTTGTGCCTGTTGCACTGCACCTGTAGTCATGCACCTCTGCCATCGGTTCCTCTTGCTCCTCACTTTGTTCTTGTTCCTAACCACTTGCACAAGACCCTTGGAGCCATGGATGAAGGACACCTTGACTGGTCGGTGAGAGGCCTAGCCTTTTCACTGCCCTGTGTCCTTCATCCATGGCTCAGAGGGTCATGTGCCAGTGGTTAGGTTTTTGAAGCACTTCAATTTTAGGGCCTGGTGTCCCCGAAAGACACTACCTGGGTCACAACCTTGTGCCTGTTGCACTGCACCTGTAGTCATGCACCTCTGCCATCGGTTCCTCTTGCTCCTCACTTTGTTCTTGTTCCTAACCACTTGCACAAGACCCTTGGAGCCATGGATGAAGGACACCTTGACTGGTCGGTGAGAGGCCTAGCCTTTTCACTGCCCTGTGTCCTTCATCCATGGCTCAGAGGGTCATGTGCCAGTGGTTAGGTTTTTGAAGCACTTCAATTTTAGGGCCTGGTGTCCCCGAAAGACACTACCTGGGTCACAACCTTGTGCCTGTTGCACTGCACCTGTAGTCATGCACCTCTGCCATCGGTTCCTCTTGCTCCTCACTTTGTTCTTGTTCCTAACCACTTGCACAAGACCCTTGGAGCCATGGAGGAAGGACACCTTGACTGGTCGGTGAGAGGCCTAGCCTTTTCACTGCCCTGTGTCCTTCATCCATGGCTCAGAGGGTCATGTGCCAGTGGTTAGGTTTTTGAAGCACTTCAATTTTAGGGCCTGGTGTCCCCGAAAGACACTTGGGCAGCTATGCCCTACAACTCTTCCAGCACAAAGTTGGTGGTTGGTGTTCCTTAAAACTGACCGGGCTATACCATAGATATGTTAATTTTTTGTCTTCCATGTTGGAAGAATGTTTCCATGTTGGAAAGTGGTTGTTTTTGCAATAAAAAAATTTGTTTTTACATACCTCAGTGTGATGAGTAGTTGTTCTTGTGGTGTGACTGCTCTCCTGAACGTGGTATCCTTCTTCCTAAGGTCATCCTTCACCATCTCCAAAAGGGTATCAAACCTGTCAGGAGATGTAAAGGAAGAAGCTGTAAAGTATGTTGTGGGACAAGGTGTTGGGTGGAGGATGGGGGAGGTGGGTTTACAGAGGTTTGGGAGTGTTGTGGAGGGTGGGGGTGTAGTGTATAGCTAGGTATACAGGGGTGTGGGGGTCAGGGTGGTGTGTTTAGCTAGGTATACAGGGATGAGGTGTTGTGGGGGTGAGGGTGGGGTGTTTAGGAATGGTGGGGGTTGGTGTATTTAGGCCTATACACTTACAGGGGAATAGACATCCGAGTGTAGCTGTAGAACTTCTGTGGGTGTCGTCTGAGGTCCCGGTAGAGGGCCTGGAACTCTCCCTTCCTCTGCCTCCTGGCTAGTAGAGGGTGCACCCACCATCTCCTGCGAGGAGCACGCCTTCTCCCCACATAGTAGTAGGTAAACAACAGGAAGGAGAGAATTCCCAGGTAATAAGCGTAAAAAATGACTGGATCCATGGTCCCAACTGCTGTCTCTGTATCCAAGGATGGTCTCCACACGTCCAGCTGTCTCCAACAATGACCCCAGAGCTTCTGCTGACCTCCCAGAACCCCAGGTATTTATACCGGTTGTTATCTCTTTAAGAATCCGGATCCGGACCGCAACCGTGTTCATACCGCACGGAAACCGTATGCAACCGGACCGGATCCGGACCGGATCCGGACAGGAACCGTACGGTTCAGGTCCGATCCGGATCCGGTGCGGTCCGGACATCCGGTGCGGTTTTTGCAAAACCGCAAGTGTGAACGGGGCCTAAGGAACCTCAGTTTTGTTTTACCTTGTTGAGCTATGAGGAGCAGTAAAGCACACCTATGAAGCAAGAAGCCTGCATGTGTAATTAGCCACTATATACACAGCTCCCAACTTTTTGAGATAAGAAAGAGAGACACTTAAGCCACAGCCTTGCCACACCCTAATCATGCCCCCCGCACACCACTAGTCATGCATACCATAAACATTTCATAAGAAAAATATGTTGTTTTATAATTCAATTCCCAATAAGGGTGTGATGAAACGCGGAAAAGCAGCTGCCTCTGCTCAGCGTGGGGCGGCTGCTTCTATGGAGAGCAGGGCGTAACGCGGAAAAAACGCCGCGTCTGACGCGGCAGTTAGCACGCATGGCCCCGTTGCTGACACTCTGTCCCTGCGCGGGGAGGCCGCCGCGTGTGCTGTGAGCGGTGCGACCAACCCCGCGCATGGGACCGCAGAGACATTGCGGAGCAGTGTGGGTGTGGCTGGGACTCATAGTCCCTCTAGGTTCAGAATGACGCGCGTGCGCGCGGAGAGGCAGAACTTATATGGCAGCCAGAAAAAGGTCAGCTGACCCGGTCTGTCAGCTGACGACTTTGCTCCTTCCCATTGGTCCAGCACTTAGGGAGGTGCTGGAGAATGTCTGTGTATATATACTGGTGGCTGGGCATTTGCTGGTTGTCTGCCGTTGCGATCACTACGTGGTAGCACTCAGACCTGAGTCAGATCCTACAGTGTGCCGAGACCAGCTGGAGCTGTAATCCTACACTTAGCTAGATTCTATTGATAGTCTAAAGTACTAGTTTGATTGTGATTATCTGTTATGACCTTCTGCCTGCCTGACTATTCTTCTGAACTCTGATCCTGTACCTTGCCATTCTGATACTCCGTTGCCGAACCCCGGCTCGTCCTTAGACTCTGCATCTGCCTCCTGATTTTGTACCTCGATATTTCTGATACCCTGTTGCCAAACCCTGCCTGTACTTTAGACTCCGCCTCTGCCTTCTGAATCTGTACTTTATCTGTCCATGTGTTTTCGACCTGGCTTGTCCGACTTCGGGAACTGACCTTACTGTTAGAGGCAGTTCCTAGATCTGTTAGTGACACCCCCTCCAGGGTGTCACTCCCGTTCTGTCCTTCCTACCTTCAGCCTGACTCCTCCCCCAGGAGAGTCCAGGTCTACGGAAGGAATCTGTATTTGTGCAGTACTCCTTGCTGTACGGAACTTGTTCCTGAGGCTCAGTCCTCAAAGTATTACTGTTGCACCAAACACTCTTACTCTACTCAGGTGTCCAGAGGTTAGCTTATATATCTGATTATCGGTGATACTGCAGATCATCAATAATCTGGTATATATCTGTATTCCCAGTGATACTGCAGATCACCGGTAATCAGACCCTCTCTGTGTTACACCGATCGTTACAGAACGGCAGACCAAATACAAAATGGACGCAAACACTGATCGTCTGGGTGTACTTGCCGCTTCGGTGGACAACATCAATCAAGTACTGGGCACCCACAGAACTCTTATTGATGCCCTATCAGGGTCTGTACAAACCCTCCAGACATCAGTGGATCATGTGCGATCCCCTTCTAGCTCTGACATACATATGCCTGTACCTGAAAGATTTTCTGGCCACAGATCTGACTTCTGGAATTTTAGGAGTAGAGTGTTGTCCTATTTTGAGTTGAGACCCCAATCTTCAGGTACTGAGACCCAGAGGGTCACGTTTATTAAAACTTTGTTGTCCAGCGACTGCCATACTTGGGCATATAGCCTGCCCACCGGAGACAAAGCTCTTACCTCTGTAGAGGAATTATTTAAAGCTATGGCAGTAATTTACGATGATCCGGACCTTGCCTCGACTTCTGAGCGGAAGCTCAAGCTTTTGCATCAAGGCAAAGGTCCGGTCGAAGATTACGCGGCTGAATTTAGGAGGTGGTCAGTTATGGCCAGGTGGGACACTTATGCCCTGTTAGATTGTTTTTTGTCAGGGCTGTCCGATGAGGTCTCTGATCTGATGCTATGTCAGCCCAAGCTCAGAACAGTCGATGAGGCCATCTCAGCGCCATCCGAATCGACCGCAGGCTGTGCTACCAAAAACAGACCAGGGGTAGTGCCCATGTCAGAATGGTGTCTTACGCCACAGCCCCAGTGACTTCACCTCCTACTGTCTCATCTTCTCCTGTCTTGCCTCCACCCGAGCCGATGCAGATTGGTCGGTCAAAACTGACTCAGGTGGAGCAAAGACGGAGAATGACCGAACAGCTGTGTCTGTATTGCGCTGAAGGGGGGCATAGAGTACGAAACTGCCCTAATAAGCCGGGAAACGCTACCGCCTAGGAGTTGTAGGGGGTAACATCCTAGGCGCCCGACTCTTACCCCTAGAAGATAAATGGTTGCTTCTTCCTTGTATTGTTACATGGGAAGATAAGACCGAGGTCACTGAAGCTTTTGTTGATTCTGGCTCTGCAGTTAATTTTATGGACTTTGAGTTTGCTAAAAAGTTGGGTATTTCACTCACCCCGGTAAAACCACCCGTCCAGGTTACAGCAGTGGATGATTCCCCCCTGCAGAGGATTCACCCGTTATCACAGACACCAGAGGTGGGAGTCACTATAGGGGTGCTGCACAGAGAGAGATTGCAGTTCTTTGTGCTACATATGTCAACCTCCACCATTATCCTTGGCATGCCATGGTTGCACCTCCATTCTCCACACATCGATTGGGCCACTGGTCAGTTGACAGGCTGATCGGCTCGATGCTTTCAGCAGTGTTTAGGGAAGGTGACTTTGGGTCAAACCAGGATTCATGTGCAGGGTGTGCCAGAACAATATTCGGAATATGCTGACGTATTTTGTCCCAAAGCAGCAGACAAGTTACCCCCACATCGCCCGTTCTATTGTCCCATCGATCTCCGTTCAGGTTGTATGCCCCCCCCCCCCCCCCCCCCCCCGGGGCCATTTGTACAATTTGTCTGGGCCTGAAAAATTGGCCATGCAAGAATACATTCGTGAAAATTTAGCCAAGGGCTTAATTCGCCCGTCCCGGTCACCTGCTGGGGCTGGTTTCTTTTTTGTTAAGAAAAAAGACGGAGGCCTGCGGCCCTGCATTGATTACCGGGGCCTGAATAAAATTACGGTGAAGAACCGCTATCCGTTGCCCCTGATAGACGACTTATTCACGCAGGTCACCAACGCTAAGATCTTTTCGAAGTTAGATTTACGGGGTGCGTACAACCTGATACGAATTAGGAAGGGCGATGAGTGGAAAACGGCCTTTAATACGCCCGACGGGCATTACGAATACCTGGTGATGCCCTTCAGGTTATGTAATGCCCCGGCCGTTTTCCAAGAGCTCATCAATGAGGTCTTCAGGGAGGTGTTGGTCGGATTCGTTCTCGTGTATCTTGATGATATACTTATTTTCTCCAACAACCTCTCTGAGCATAGGATCCATGTGAGATTCATGCTGGACAAACTGAGACGGAACTCACTTTACGCTAAATTGGAGAAATGTATATTTGAAGTAACATCTGTCACCTTTCTGGGGTACATTATTTCCACCTCGGGCCTGTCTATGGACCCTGCCAAGGTTTCCGCTGTTCTGAATTGGCCTCAGCCGGTTGGGTTGAAGTCTCTTCAGCGGTTTTTGGGCTTCGCAAACTACTATAGAAGTTTCATTAAGGGGTACTCCACGGTCATTGCACCCCTCACCAGTCTCACTAAAAAAGGGGCAGATACTACGCACTGGTCTTCTGAAGCTCTTCAGGCATTCTCCACCCTGAAGGATTTGTTCTGTTCAGCACCTATCCTTAGACATGTGGACACTTCATTCCCCTTTGTTGTTGAGGTAGATGCCTCAGAGGTCGGGGTGGGGGCTGTGCTGTCTCAGCGATCAGGCTTGCAGGGTCGAATGCACCCATGTGCCTACTTCTCTCGTAGGTTCACCCCAGCAGAGAGAAACTACGATATTGGCAACAGGGAGCTCCTGGCCATTAAATTGGCTTTTGAAGAATGGCGACATTGGTTAGAGGGAGCTGAACATATGATCACGGTTTACACTGATCACAAGAACCTGGAATACATCGAGGGGGCTAAGAGGTTGAGCCCCCGTCAGGCTCGATGGTCATTATTTTTCTCTAGGTTCAGATTTATTATTACTTATACTCCAGGTAGCAAAAATATTAAGGGGGATGCTTTGTCCAGGTGCTTTGAGCCAGAGACAGCACAGCCCTCCATCCCAGAGACTATTGTCCCACAAAAATTGGTGCTGGCTGCAACTCAAACTTGGGAAGACTGGAAGGAGACTTTAAGTCCCTTTCAGCAGGACATCCCGGAAGGAATGCCTGAAGGGGTTATGTTCATTCCTCTGCCTTTCCGTCTCCAGATCTTAAAAGATGTTCCATGCGCACAAGAATGCTGGACATCCTGGGGCATCCAGAACACAAGATCTCGTGGCCAGGTGTGCCTGGTGGCCTTCCTTGTCGGCAGATTGCAAGGAATTTGTTAGGGAATGTGCAATATGTGCAAAAAGCAAGTCCTCCCGGCTGGCACCTGTCGGTACCTTGCAGCCTTTGCCCGCCCCAAGTGAACCGTGGACCCACCTGTCCATGGATTTTGTGGGTGAGCTTCCCAGGTCAGAAGGCATGTCGGTCATTTGGGTGGTAGTCGACCGCTTCAGCAAGATGGCCCATTTCATGCCCTTGAAAGGACTCCCCTCAGCCCAGGAATTGGCCGACTTGTTCATAGTCCACGTTTTCCGACTGCATGGCATTCCGGAAAACATAGTGTCAGATCGGGGAGTCCAATTCGTCTCTAGATTCTGGAGGGCATCTTGCCACCAAATGGGCATGAAGTTGTCATTTTCGTCGGGCTACCACCCACAGACCAACGGGCAGACTGAACGGATTAATCAGTCTTTGGAGCAGTTCTTAAGATGTTATGTTGCGGAAGCACAGAATGACTGGGTAAAATTTCTGCCCTTCGCAGAATTCGCACAGAATCTTCTTCTGGTTTTTCTCCGTTCCAGATTGTGACAGGGAGATCGCCCAAATTCTCCCCTTTGCCAGTAGCCTCTACTCCGTTTCCAACTCTGGAGGCTTGGCAGAGGGCATTTAAAGATATTTGGTGGACGGTAAAGAGTAATTTGGAAAGGGCATTTCAGAGTCAAAAGGGTCAAGTTGACAAGAGACGTTCGTTAGAGTGGAGGTTCCAGCCAGGAGACTTGGTTTGGGTGTCCACACGTCACTTGACCCTGAGACAACCCTCAGACAAGCTTGGTCCCAGGTTTGTGGGTCCATTCCCGGTAGCCAAAAAGATCAATAACGTTACTTATGCCATTGATCTTCCCGCCAGCATGCGTGGGGTAAGGTCTTTTCACGTGTCCCTGCTCAAACCTGCAGTCCATGTGGGTCCTACTCCTCCTCCTCCTGTGATGGTGGATAGTCAACCTGAGCATGAAGTAGAAAAAATTTTGGACTCACGTATAGTGCAGAACTCAGCACAATATCTAGTGCACTGGAAGGGGTATGGTATTGAGGAAAGAATGTGGGTACCTGAGAGCCGCATGCATGCTGAAAAATTGAAGAGGGAGTTCCACACTTTACATCCAGAAAAGCCTGGAAGGAGCTGTCCGGAGTCCACTCCTTGGGGGGGGGGGGTACTGTGATGAAACGCGGAAAAGCAGCCGCCTCTGCTCAGCGTGGGGCGGCTGCTTCTATGGAGAGCAGGGCGTAACGTGGAAAAACGCGCCTGGCCCCGTTGCTGACACTCTGTCCCTGCGCGGGGAGGCTGCCGCGTGTGCTGTGAGCGGTGCGACCAACCCCGCGCATGGGACCGCAGAGACATTGCGGAGCAGTGTCGGTGTGGCTGGGACTCATAGTCCCTCTAGGTTCAGAATGACGCGCGTGCGCGCGGAGAGGCAGAACTTATATGGCAGTCAGAAAAAGGTCAGCTGACCCGGTCGGTCAGCTGACGACTCTGTGCCTTCCCATTGGTCCAGCACTTAGGGAGGTGCTGGAGAATGTCTGTGTATATATACTGGTGGCTGGGCATTTGCTGGTTGTCTGCCATTGCGATCACTACGTGGTAGCACTCAGACCTGAGTCCGATCCGAAAGTGTGCCGGGACCAGCTGGATCTGTAATCCTACACTTAGCTAGATTCTATTGATAGTCTAAAGTACTAGTTTGATTGTGAATATCTGTTATGACCTTCTGCCTGCCTGACTATTCTTCTGAACTCTGATCCTGTACCTTGCCATTCTGATACTTGTTGCCGAACCCCGGCTCGTCCTTAGACTCTGCATCTGCCTCCTGATTTTGTACCTCGATATTTCTGATACCCTGTTGCCGAACCCTGCCTGTACTTTAGACTCCGCCTCTGCCTTCTGAATCTGTACTTTATCTGTCCATGTGTTTTCGACCTGGCTTGTCCGACCTCGAGAACTGACCTTACTGTTAGAGGCAGTTCCTAGATCTGTTAGTGACACCCCCTCCAGGGTGTCACTCCCGTTCTGTCCTTCCCACCTTCAGCCTGACTCCTCCCCCGGGAGAGTCCAGGTCTACGGAAGGAATCTGTATTTGTGCAGTACTCCTTGCTGTACGGAACTTGTTCCTGAGGCTCAGTCCTCAAAGTATTACTGTTGCACCAAACACTTTTACTCTACTCAGGTGTCCAGAGGTTAGCTTATATATCTGATTATCGGTGATACTGCAGATCATCAATAATCTGGTATATATCTGTATTCCCAGTGATACTGCAGATCACCGGTAATCAGATCCTCTCTGTGTTACACCGATCGTTACAAAGGGACTGTCCATCCAAAAGAGGGACAGTTCGGAGCTATGCCTACATTGGCTATTACATACCGTCCCACTCAGCTTTTGGAGTCAGGAAAGAGAGACACTAAGACACATCCCTGCCACACCTTAGCCACAATTTTAGATATGACCCACCCCCCCTATAAAGTTCCCTGCTGTCTAGCGGTGCCCCTCCATTCCTGTACGTCTCTCTGGCGTCTAGTGGCCTTGTGCCTGATGTTTTCTCCTCACTCATATGGCTTCCATGGTGGTCTAGGGTTTCCCCCCAATATAGCGTTTCTGGTGTCTAGTGGTCCCCCTCCCCAATATATGTTTCCTGGTGTCTAGTGGTTTGCCCCCTCTGGAATAAAGTTTTCATGGTGGTCTAGTGTTTTCCCCCTCCCTCCACAATAAAGCCCAATAAAATAAAGCACAATAAAGGTGGTGTTAGTGCACTAGGTACAAGGGAAGCTATATGGGGGAGGGGAAAACTATTAGACACCAGGGAACTGTACAGGGGAGGGGGTCACTAGACACCAGAGAGACGTATAGAGGTGGATGGGGGAATGCTATAAGGGACCACTATAGGGGAACTTTATAGGGGGATAAGTCACATCTAAAATTGTGGTGTGGCTAAGGTGTGCCAGGGACGTGTCTTAGTGACCCTCTTTCCTGACCCCAAAAGCTGGTTGGTACGGTATGCATTAGCCAATGTAGGCATAGCTCCCAACTGTACCTCTTTTGGAGGGACAGTCCCTTTTTCGGAACACAGAAAAGGATGGGGTAGGTGGTAGAGGGCGAGACTGATTAAAGGGGTTCTGTGGAGCTTGGGACCATGCCTCCCACCCCAAGCCAGTACAGTCCTTGGCAAATTGGAAGATGAAATCCACAAAGTTGGAAACAAATGATTAAGAAGAATCATTGTAGCCCTAGGCAAAAAAGATTAAGCTACAGTCTGTATCTAAACTTTCATTTCTGAATTGCATTATCAGCCTGTGTCTTTCTGCCATCTTTTCCTTCTTTATATTTGTGTTCCAGCTGTATGTATACAGTAAGTTGTGGCTGCTTGCTGTGTTTTCCCTCCTGGAGTCTGCATAAGTCCAGTACGAACAGCTCTGATCTCAGCACAGGGTAAAAACTCACTGATTCTGTGCTCTGTATGTCTGACAGGCATCATGCACGCAATGATCTATGTGTCTTCAGGAACTTAACTTAAGGGGCCCATACACTCAGCCGATTGTCTGGCCGACCGATCGATCAAAATCGATTGATCGATTGCAAATAGGTTGGCCAATCGACTGATTGATGGCCGATTTCGATCGATTTCGATGGATTTCCATCGATCTGGCAGGGTGGAAAATCTAGGTCGATCTGATGAGATTGCTTATCATTTTGCATTGGCCTTAATGGAAATCTGATGGCAAAAAAAATGCCATCAGATCGAATTTCAATAGATTTCAAACTGAAATCTATTGGAATTCTATCCTGGTAAAAAATGTTCTAAAAACACATCAGATAGATCATCAGATGCATTTCTTATCTATCTGCTGCTAATCTGACGAGTGTATGGGCACCTTTACTCAGGGGTGCAGTGTGTTATCTCTACAGAGCTCCTCGCCTTCCCTCCTCCTTTTCTGTGCACGGCTCCAGCTGCTGGATTATCAAAGGGCTCAGAGGGCTGCTGCCACATTCAAACTGCACGCTGGTCTGCACTGCACAAAAAAAAGAGATGGGAGGGGGCGGAGCCAGGTGATGTCTTCAGTGCCCAGTAATGTCTGTGATGCAGCGTGCATGTGTGCAGAAGGCAGCCCGTAGCCCTTTTGGGAGCAATACAAAGGGGGAGAGAAGCCAAGAACTTGGGATTATGTAAACGGGGCGGGACAAAACATTCATATTCGGGACAGTCCCGCAGAATTTGGGACAGTTGAGGGATATGTATGTATGACTCCACATACACATACGGTACATATAAGGACACTTTTAATGAATATACACAGAAAGAAGCCTTTAAAATACGTATTTATACCAATAACAACATTCACATTAAGCTGAGTGTATGATTGGTGTCAGCAAAGGCAGAATCTGATTATTAGGTGATCTGCAGTATCACCTATAATGCAGATATATACCTGATTATAAGGTGATCTGCAGAATCACCTATAATGCTGGTATATCAGAAGGCTGCCGTGACAACAAACACAGAAGGTGTAACAGGTGTAGCCACACACAAGAGATGTATAATAAATAATGCTTGGTGCAACAGTAATGCAGATAGCTCACCAGAGGAGCTGGTGAGTACTATCAGTAACGTAAGCCTCACCAGAGGAGCTGGTGAGCACTTATCAGTGCAGGAGCTATTACCAGAGGAGCTGGTGTATGATAACAAATACAATAGTTCTCACCAGAGGAGCTGGTAGGCACTAATAGTAATAACCTGACAAGGGCTCACTGGTGAGTAGAGTAGTCAGACAGATCGGTTCGTCAACAGACAGACAGATTACAGTACAGAATCGACAGGCAAAGGCAAAACGTTTTTCAGGCAGAGGTTGGCTTTAAGGTCAGATGGGCAAAGGTACAAAATCAGGAGACAGAGACAGAGTGTTAAACAAGCTGAGTTGGCAACAGGATCAGATAGGCTGAAGTACAGAATCTCTAAGAGTAAGATAGGTCAGAGCTAGCCAGAGGCATACACAGATAATACACAGTAATAGTACAATTTAAGCTATCAAGCAGATCCTAAGCTTTTTTTTTTTTTTTGGAAAATATATTTTATTGAACTTTTCAAATATATTTAACATACAAAACATTACATAACCCAAGTACCTCCCACCCCCCTTCCCACACAGTCTTCCCACCGTCCCCCCAGATCGACCCTCCTCCCTCCACCCCACATTGTATCCATAATAAATATGGAATATCTCCAATTGGCACTTGAGAAACTTATGGCTGAATCAAATATCAATATCAAAAGTTTTTAACCATTTTTTCCACACCTTATAAATTTTTTTAACAGAACCACGATTTTCATATACATTTTTATAAATCGGTAAATCGAGATTTACAGAAGATTTAAATTCTGCAATAGAGGGCGCTTCTGGTCTCTTCCATGCAAGAGCAATTGCTCGCCTACCATACAAAAGCAGAAGCTTAGCAAGAAATCATTTTTTGTCACTAAGAGTGGTATCCCCAAAGTAGTTGAGTAACATAGCGACAGCTGTGAAAGGGATCTGCGGACCAATCACCTCTGTTAACAGATCATGCACCTGTGACCAGAACTGCTTAATCCACCTACATTCCAGAAGATATGAAAGAATCCTGCTCCCTCTGCCTTACATCTCCAGCATGCGTCCTCAACATTAAGCCCCATTCGGGAGTGTCTTCGGGGAGTGTAATATACCCTATACAAGTATTATAATGCACTTAATTTGTGTTTAGCTGCTATTGGAATTTTAAGAAAGTCTACTACTATTCCTTCCCAGTCTTTGAGGGACAGATCTGGAAAGTCTATTGTCCATGCTGCTAGGGCTCTATTGGGCAATTTGGAAGGGTGTGAAATGAAAATACCATATAGTTGAGATACAATCCCAGTGAGACCAGAGTGCATCATTGTTTTTTCCATTTCGCTGGAATACAATTGTATTGGTATGTGATAAAATTGTGTCTCAAACGCATGCCGGAGCTGCAGGTACCTAAAAAACATAGAATTGGGAAGAGAAAATTGAGCTTTTAATACCGTACATTAAATGGCAAGAGTCCCTGTTCTCCCACAATGGGCTTAATTCTGGTAGCTGTGCGGGGTGGAGAAAGCATTAGTCGGGAAAATACCTCATTCGTTATTTTGTGTTATTTTTTTGAAATCTTGTACATTTTCCCGCCTGTTACTTATCTTCGGTAAATTAGCGACACAGGGGGAAAACATGCTTTACCGAGTGCTTTTCACTCGGTAAATAATGAGGTATTTTCCCGACAGTGCCTCTCATGCTTTTCCCCGCTCCCCCTCCCGAGCCCAGCCTGTCATAATCTCCCTGCTCCCCCTCCCGAGCCCAGCCTGTCATAATCTCCCCGACCCCCCTCCAGTCCCATCCCGTGTTCACCCCCCCCCCAGGACCCCCCCCTTCCCCGTGGCACCCGGAGGGACAATCAATATGGTTCCCCTTGCAGCGCTAAGAAGTATAGTTGATACTACTCACCATTAAGCCACGCTCCTGCATTCACCGGGTATCCTCCTTCTCCTCCTCCGTACAGCATCGGCTGTTCACCGTACCGGGCAGACGCGGCTTGATGACGTCATTAAGCCGCGTCCCGGGTACGGTAAACAGCCGGAGCAGTACGGAGGAGAAGGAGGATGCCCGGTGAACGCAGGAGCGTGGCTTAATGGTGAGTAGTAGCAACTATACTTCTTAGCGCTGCAAGAGGAACCATATTGATTGTCCCTCCGGGTGCCAGGGGGGTCGGATGAGGGGGTCGGGGCACTATACTAACTGTATACTGGGCACTATAATAGCTATACTGGGACACTATACTAGCTATATACCTGGCACTATACTAGCTACAGTGGAGGAAATAATTATTTGACCCCTGACTGATTTTGTAAGTTTGTCCAATGACAAAGAAATGAAAAGTCTCAGAACAGTATCATTTCAATGGTAGGTTTATTTTAACAGTGGCAGATAGCACATCAAAAGGAAAATCGAAAAAATAACCTTAAATAAAAGATAGCAACTGATTTGCATTTCATTGAGTGAAATAAGTTTTTGAACCCTCTAACAATAAAAGACTTAATACTTAGTGGAAAAACCCTTGTTTGCAAGCACAGAGGTCAAACGTTTCTTGTAATTGATGACCAAGTTTGCACACATTTTAGGAGGAATGTTGGTCACCTCCTCTTTGCAGATCATCTCTAAATCCCTAAGGTTTCGAGGCTGTCTCTGTGCAACTCTGAGCTTGAGCTCCCTCCATAGGTTTTCTATTGGATTAAGGTCCGGAGACTGACTAGGCCACTCCATGACCTTAATGTGCTTCTTCTTGAGCCACTCCTTTGTTGCCTTTGCTGTATGTTTTTGGTCATTGTCGTGCTGGAACACCCATCCACGACCCATTTTCAGTTTCCTGGCAGAGGGAAGGAGGTTGTCGTTCAGGATTTCACGATACATGGCTCCGTCCATTTTCCCGTTAATGCGATTAAGTTGTCCTGTGCCCTTAGCAGAAAAACACCCCCAAAGAAAAATGTTTCCACCCCCATGCTTGACGGTGGGGACGGTGTTTTGGGGGTCATAGGCAGCATTTTTCTTCCTCCAAACACAGCGAGTTGAGTTAATGCCAAAGAGCTCTATTTTGGTCTCATCAGACCACAGCACCTTCTCCCAGTCACTCACAGAATCATTCAGGTGTTCATTGGCAAACTTCAGACGGGCCTGCACATGTGCCTTCTTGAGCAGGGGGACCTTGCGAGCCCTGCAGGATTTTAATCCATTGCGGTGTAATGTGTTTCCAATGGTTTTCTTGGTGACTGTGGTCCCTGCTAATTTGAGGTCATTCACTAACTCCTCCCGTGTAGTTCTAGGATGCTTTTTCACCTTTCTTGTGAGATCTTGCGTGGAGCCCCAGAGCGAGGTCGATTGATGGTCATTTTGTGCTCCTTCCATTTTTGAACAATTGCACCAACAGTTGTCACCTTCTCTCCCAGCTTCTTGCTAATGGTTTTGTAGCCCATACCAGCCTTGTGCAGGTCTACAATTTTGTCTCTGACATCCTTGGACAGCTCTTTGGTCTTTCCCATGTTGGAGAGTTTGGAGTCTGCTTGATTGATTGATTCTGTGAACAGGTGTCTTTTATACAGGTGACTAGTTAAGACAGGTGTCCTTAATGAGGGTGACTAATTGAGTAGAAGTGTCTAACCACTCTGTGGGAGCCAGAACTCTTAATGGTTGGTAGGGGTTCAAAAACTTATTTCACTCAATGAAATGCAAATCAGTTGCTATCTTTTATTTAAGGTTATTTTTTCGATTTTCCTTTTGATGTGCTATCTGCCACTGTTAAAATAAACCTACCATTGAAATGAAACTGTTCTGAGACTTTTCATTTCTTTGTCATTGGACAAACTTACAAAATTAGTGAGGGGTCAAATAATTATTTCCTCCACTGTATATACTGGGCACTATACTAGCTATATACTGGGGCACTATACTAGTTCTATACTGGGACACTATACTAGCTATGTACTGGGCACTATACTAGCTATACTGGGCACTATACTAGCTATATACTGGGGCACTATACTAGCTATATACTGGGGCACTATACTAGCTATATACTGGGCACTATACTAGCTATATACTGGGCACTATACTAGCTATATACTGGGCACTACACTAGCTCTATACTGGGGCACTATACTAGCTCTATACTGGGCACTATACTAGCTATATACTGGGCACTATACTAGCTATATACTGGGCACTATGCTAGCTATATACTGGACACTATACTAGCTATATACCGGGGCACTATACTAGCTATGGGGCACTATACTAGCTCTATACTGGGCACTATACTAGCTATACTGGGCACTATACTAGCTATATACTGGGCACTATACTAGCTCTATACTGGGCACTATACTAGCTCTATACTGGGGCACTATACTAGCTATATACTGGGGCACTATACTAGCTATATACTGGGCACTATACTAGCTCTATACTGGGGCACTATACTAGCTCTATACTGGGGCACTATACTAGCTCTATACTGGGGCACTATACTAGCTATATACCGGGCACTATACTAGCTATATACCGGGCACTATACTAGCTATATACTGGGGCACTATACTAGCTCTATACTGGGCACTATGCTAGCTATATACTGGACACTATACTAGCTATATACTGGGGCACTATACTAGCTATGGGGCACTATACTAGCTCTATACTGGGCACTATACTAGCTATACTGGGCACTATGCTAGCTATATACTGGGCACTATACTAGCTCTATACTAGCTCTATACTGGGCACTATACTAGCTATACTGGGCACTATACCGCCACACCCCAGCCCCTCTCCCCCCCATAACCCGCTGCGCACAACACTGTCCACTAGGTCGCGCAAAACACCCCCCCCCCCCCCCCCCTCAGGCCCCCGGAGAAAAATTTGGTCAGAAAGTGGTCCCCGGGCCGAAAAAGGTTGGGGACCCCTGCCTTATGTGCTGTGGGATGGGCATCTGCAAGACTACTCACCGTCATGGCTTTCCAGCGTTGTTCGCTCACCCTCCTACTCCACTGTTCAGCTCCGGGCTACTGTTTACTGTATCGGGGATGTGGCTTGATGACGTCATTAAGCCGCTTCCCGCGGTATTGTGAACGGCAGCCCGGAGCTGATCAGCAGAGGAGGAGATGGGGTCCCGCGATCATCGCTGGATAGAGAGAGAGCCACGTGAGTAATACTACTGCTCATTTCTATCAGAGGTGCTGGGGCTTTCAGAGGGGGGCAACGGGTGGAAGCGGGAAGGTTGGGGAACGGAGGAGGGTGCACTCATGTCTCAGTGGGGGATATAGAGGGGGCAACCGGAGGTAACTGGCCCGGGGGGTTGGGGATGAGATTGGCAGCAGATTTCCCCACAAATGCAATGAGATTGGCAGCAGATTTCCCCACAAATGCAATGAGATTGGCAGCAGATTTCCTCACAAATGCAATGAGATTGGCAGCAGAATTCCCCACAAATGCAATGAGATTGGCAGCAGAATTCCCCCAGCCTCTCATAGTGCTTTGATCCCCCTCCCGACCCCCAGCCTCTCATGGTGCTGCGATCCCCAGCCTCTCATGGTGCTGCGATCCCCCTCCCGACCCCCAGCCTCTCATAGTGCTGCGACCCCCCCCCTCCCCCAAGCCTCTAAAAGTGCTGTGGCCCCCCTCCCGACCCCGGCCTCTCATAGTGCTGCGAGCCCCAGCCTCTAAAAGTGCTGCAGCCCCCAGCCTTGATGTTGTTATAAGTAAAAGTGCTCAAACCCTCTTCATCTCTACCCCCCCCCCACTCCCGCCGCCATAACCCGCACAATCACACCGGATCCCCAGTGTTGGTATCGGTGCAACTACTCATCATTATGGCTCTCTCCTGCTATGAACGCACACCCTCTTCCGTACAGCTCCAGTTGTTTACCGTAATGGGGACGTGGCTTGATGACGTCATCAAGCTGCGTCACTGGTACAGTAAACAGCTGGAGCTGTACGGAGGACATAGCAGGAGAGAGCCATAATGATGAGTAGTAGCACCAATACAATTTATAGTGCCGCAAGGGGATCCAGTGTGAGTGTGTGTGTGTGTGGGGGGGGGGGGGGGGGGCGGGGACTGGGGTAGAGATGAAGAGGGTTTGAGCAATTTTACTTATCATAAGAACATAGAGGCAGTGGGAGCACTGTTAGAGGGGGGGGGCGGAGCAGTATGAGATGCTGGGGTCGGGAGGGGGTCAGAGCAGTATTAGAGGCAGGGGTCGGAGCACTTACTTAGAGGATGGGGGGAGGGGGTAGGTCGGAGCACTTTTAGAGGCTGGGGGTCGGAGCACTTATTTTTAGAGGCTGGTGGTTAGGAGGGGGTTTGGCGAACTTACCTTTTGGGCCGGTTTCCATTACAAAGTGATGCAAATGCGGCTACCTAGCCGCATCGCATCACTTCCGCCGCCAGCCTCATCACTTCCGCATCTCCCGATGCGGAAGTCAATGGAGGAGATGGAAATACATATATCCAGGCACATCGCCTCTAGTTAGGACATTAAATAAATTATTAGGGAAAGGGAGGTGCTGAAGGGGGTGTGGCTAGAAAACAGCAAAAATCTATTAACCCTTCGCACACTCACATGCAAATGTTCAAACAAATGCATTCACAGATTCACTCATCCAGGCACAACTGTTATCCCTACAGCTAAATTAAAAGCCAGGGTTTTAGTTCACAGAAGAATGCATTCTTATGCTTAGTCACCTATACTGCGCAGAAGTACCCCGGTAAACATAGGTGTCCTAACTCTGGCCCTGTAACATGCATAGTGCAGACATGCAAACACATTCATTGCATCAAACCTATCAATGGATTAGGAGCACACATCCTAACTTCCTCTCCTGGGAAAGACGGTGCATCTTACCAATCGCACAAGGGAGCTAACGTTATGTGTCCACGTGCACCATGCGCATACACCAGCATAAGCTGTGTGCATGCTGACAAATACATACAGGGGAAGGAGGGAGTGCACTGAATTGGACCCTAGCCACAGGGGTCAGTAGTAAAATGGAAATACATATATCCAGGCACATCGCCTCTAGTTAGGACATTAAATAAATTATTAGGGAAAGGGAGGTGCTGAAGGGGGTGTGGCTAGAAAACAGCAAAAATCTATTAACCCTTCGCACACTCACATGCAAATGTTCAAACAAATGCATTCACAGATTCACTCATCCAGGCACAACTGTTATCCCTACAGCTAAATTAAAAGCCAGGGTTTTAGTTCACAGAAGAATGCATTCTTATGCTTAGTCACCTATACTGCGCAGAAGTACCCAGGTAAACATAGGTGTCCTAACTCTGGCCCTGTAACATGCATAGTGCAGACATGCAAACACATTCATTGCATCAAACCTATCAATGGATTAGGAGCACACATCCTAACTTCCTCTCCTGGGAAAGACGGTGCATCTTACCAATCGCACAAGGGAGCTAACGTTATGTGTCCACGTGCACCATGCGCATACACCAGCATAAGCTGTGTGCATGCTGACAAATACATACAGGGGAAGGAGGGAGTGCACTGAATTGGACCCTAGCCACAGGGGTCAGTAGTAAAATGGAAATACATATATCCAGGCACATCGCCTCTAGTTAGGACATTAAATAAATTATTAGGGAAAGGGAGGTGCTGAAGGGGGTGTGGCTAGAAAACAGCAAAAATCTATTAACCCTTCGCACACTCACATGCAAATGTTCAAACAAATGCATTCACAGATTCACTCATCCAGGCACAACTGTTATCCCTACAGCTAAATTAAAAGCCAGGGTTTTAGTTCACAGAAGAATGCATTCTTATGCTTAGTCACCTATACTGCGCAGAAGTACCCAGGTAAACATAGGTGTCCTAACTCTGGCCCTGTAACATGCATAGTGCAGACATGCAAACACATTCATTGCATCAAACCTATCAATGGATTAGGAGCACACATCCTAACTTCCTCTCCTGGGAAAGACGGTGCATCTTACCAATCGCACAAGGGAGCTAACGTTATGTGTCCACGTGCACCATGCGCATACACCAGCATAAGCTGTGTGCATGCTGACAAATACATACAGGGGAAGGAGGGAGTGCACTGAATTGGACCCTAGCCACAGGGGTCAGTAGTAAAATGGAAATACATATATCCAGGCACATCGCCTCTAGTTAGGACATTAAATAAATTATTAGGGAAAGGGAGGTGCTGAAGGGGGTGTGGCTAGAAAACAGCAAAAATCTATTAACCCTTCGCACACTCACATGCAAATGTTCAAACAAATGCATTCACAGATTCACTCATCCAGGCACAACTGTTATCCCTACAGCTAAATTAAAAGCCAGGGTTTTAGTTCACAGAAGAATGCATTCTTATGCTTAGTCACCTATACTGCGCAGAAGTACCCCGGTAAACATAGGTGTCCTAACTCTGGCCCTGTAACATGCATAGTGCAGACATGCAAACACATTCATTGCATCAAACCTATCAATGGATTAGGAGCACACATCCTAACTTCCTCTCCTGGGAAAGACGGTGCATCTTACCAATCGCACAAGGGAGCTAACGTTATGTGTCCACGTGCACCATGCGCATACACCAGCATAAGCTGTGTGCATGCTGACAAATACATACAGGGGAAGGAGGGAGTGCACTGAATTGGACCCTAGCCACAGGGGTCAGTAGTAAAATGGAAATACATATATCCAGGCACATCGCCTCTAGTTAGGACATTAAATAAATTATTAGGGAAAGGGAGGTGCTGAAGGGGGTGTGGCTAGAAAACAGCAAAAATCTATTAACCCTTCGCACACTCACATGCAAATGTTCAAACAAATGCATTCACAGATTCACTCATCCAGGCACAACTGTTATCCCTACAGCTAAATTAAAAGCCAGGGTTTTAGTTCACAGAAGAATGCATTCTTATGCTTAGTCACCTATACTGCGCAGAAGTACCCCGGTAAACATAGGTGTCCTAACTCTGGCCCTGTAACATGCATAGTGCAGACATGCAAACACATTCATTGCATCAAACCTATCAATGGATTAGGAGCACACATCCTAACTTCCTCTCCTGGGAAAGACGGTGCATCTTACCAATCGCACAAGGGAGCTAACGTTATGTGTCCACGTGCACCATGCGCATACACCAGCATAAGCTGTGTGCATGCTGACAAATACATACAGGGGAAGGAGGGAGTGCACTGAATTGGACCCTAGCCACAGGGGTCAGTAGTAAAATGGAAATACATATATCCAGGCACATCGCCTCTAGTTAGGACATTAAATAAATTATTAGGGAAAGGGAGGTGCTGAAGGGGGTGTGGCTAGAAAACAGCAAAAATCTATTAACCCTTCGCACACTCACTGCAATGAATGTGTTTGCATGTCTGCACTATGGGTACTTCTGCGCAGTATAGGTGACTAAGCATAAGAATGCATTCTTCTGTGAACTAAAACCCTGGCTTTTAATTTAGCTGTAGGGATAACAGTTGTGCCTGGATGAGTGAATCTGTGAATGCATTTGTTTGAACATTTGCATGTGAGTATGCAATGAATGTGTTTGCATGTCTGCACTATGCATGTTACAGGGCCAGAGTTAGGACACCTATGTTTACCTGGGTACTTCTGCGCAGTATAGGTGACTAAGCATAAGAATGCATTCTTCTGTGAACTAAAACCCTGGCTTTTAATTTAGCTGTAGGGATAACAGTTGTGCCTGGATGAGTGAATCTGTGAATGCATTTGTTTGAACATTTGCATGTGAGTGTGCGAAGGGTTAATAGATTTTTGCTGTTTTCTAGCCACACCCCCTTCAGCACCTCCCTTTCCCTAATAATTTATTTAATGTCCTAACTAGAGGCGATGTGCCTGGATATATGTATTTCCATTTTACTACTGACCCCTGTGGCTAGGGTCCAATTCAGTGCACTCCCTCCTTCCCCTGTATGTATTTGTCAGCATGCACACAGCTTATGCTGGTGTATGCGCATGGTGCACGTGGACACATAACGTTAGCTCCCTTGTGCGATTGGTAAGATGCACCGTCTTTCCCAGGAGAGGAAGTTAGGATGTGTGCTCCTAATCCATTGATAGGTTTGATGCAATGAATGTGTTTGCATGTCTGCACTATGCATGTTACAGGGCCAGAGTTAGGACACCTATGTTTACCTGGGTACTTCTGCGCAGTATAGGTGACTAAGCATAAGAATGCATTCTTCTGTGAACTAAAACCCTGGCTTTTAATTTAGCTGTAGGGATAACAGTTGTGCCTGGATGAGTGAATCTGTGAATGCATTTGTTTGAACATTTGCATGTGAGTGTGCGAAGGGTTAATAGATTTTTGCTGTTTTCTAGCCACACCCCCTTCAGCACCTCCCTTTCCCTAATAATTTATTTAATGTCCTAACTAGAGGCGATGTGCCTGGATATATGTATTTCCATTTTACTACTGACCCCTGTGGCTAGGGTCCAATTCAGTGCACTCCCTCCTTCCCCTGTATGTATTTGTCAGCATGCACACAGCTTATGCTGGTGTATGCGCATGGTGCACGTGGACACATAACGTTAGCTCCCTTGTGCGATTGGTAAGATGCACTGTCTTTCCCAGGAGAGGAAGTTAGGATGTGTGCTCCTAATCCATTGATAGGTTTGATGCAATGAATGTGTTTGCATGTCTGCACTATGCATGTTACAGGGCCAGAGTTAGGACACCTATGTTTACCTGGGTACTTCTGCGCAGTATAGGTGACTAAGCATAAGAATGCATTCTTCTGTGAACTAAAACCCTGGCTTTTAATTTAGCTGTAGGGATAACAGTTGTGCCTGGATGAGTGAATCTGTGAATGCATTTGTTTGAACATTTGCATGTGAGTGTGCGAAGGGTTAATAGATTTTTGCTGTTTTCTAGCCACACCCCCTTCAGCACCTCCCTTTCCCTAATAATTTATTTAATGTCCTAACTAGAGGCGATGTGCCTGGATATATGTATTTCCATTTTACTACTGACCCCTGTGGCTAGGGTCCAATTCAGTGCACTCCCTCCTTCCCCTGTATGTATTTGTCAGCATGCACACAGCTTATGCTGGTGTATGCGCATGGTGCACGTGGACACATAACGTTAGCTCCCTTGTGCGATTGGTAAGATGCACCGTCTTTCCCAGGAGAGGAAGTTAGGATGTGTGCTCCTAATCCATTGATAGGTTTGATGCAATGAATGTGTTTGCATGTCTGCACTATGCATGTTACAGGGCCAGAGTTAGGACACCTATGTTTACCTGGGTACTTCTGCGCAGTATAGGTGACTAAGCATAAGAATGCATTCTTCTGTGAACTAAAACCCTGGCTTTTAATTTAGCTGTAGGGATAACAGTTGTGCCTGGATGAGTGAATCTGTGAATGCATTTGTTTGAACATTTGCATGTGAGTGTGCGAAGGGTTAATAGATTTTTGCTGTTTTCTAGCCACACCCCCTTCAGCACCTCCCTTTCCCTAATAATTTATTTAATGTCCTAACTAGAGGCGATGTGCCTGGATATATGTATTTCCATTTTACTACTGACCCCTGTGGCTAGGGTCCAATTCAGTGCACTCCCTCCTTCCCCTGTATGTATTTGTCAGCATGCACACAGCTTATGCTGGTGTATGCGCATGGTGCACGTGGACACATAACGTTAGCTCCCTTGTGCGATTGGTAAGATGCACCGTCTTTCCCAGGAGAGGAAGTTAGGATGTGTGCTCCTAATCCATTGATAGGTTTGATGCAATGAATGTGTTTGCATGTCTGCACTATGCATGTTACAGGGCCAGAGTTAGGACACCTATGTTTACCTGGGTACTTCTGCGCAGTATAGGTGACTAAGCATAAGAATGCATTCTTCTGTGAACTAAAACCCTGGCTTTTAATTTAGCTGTAGGGATAACAGTTGTGCCTGGATGAGTGAATCTGTGAATGCATTTGTTTGAACATTTGCATGTGAGTGTGCGAAGGGTTAATAGATTTTTAATGGAGGAGATGGGACGCGGATGCGGGCGGATGCGGCCGAGCGAGAATCATGCTGCAGATTCTTGGATCGCTCCGCACAACATGCACGCAGTGGAAACTCTTCCATTGCTGTGCATGTCTTTCAGGACACCCGCGGTGCAATGCGGCTATGTAGCAGCATCGCACTGTGGAAACGGGCCCTTAAAGGCTGGGGGTAGGAGCACTTTTATTTTTAGAGATTGGGGGGGGGGGGGAGGTCGGAGCACAGAACAAGCTTAAAAGGCTCCATGTTATGTGACAGATATCACAATTCTGTCACAGCACTGCATTTATCATGTGGTAGAGGTAGGTCTAATTATGTTAGGTAAAAGACATGCAAACACGCACCTTATTTCACTTCAGAATTCAAGTGTGAGGTATTTCACTTCTAAATACCACACATTTTTAGTAGAAAGTTACCACATGAATTACCTCATGAAATTACATGAGGTAAAACTTTACTTAAACTACCAGAATTCAAAAGTTGATTTCCCTCATGAGGTAAACCCAATTCCATGAGGTAATTATTTACTAAACGCTACCAGAATTGAGCCCAATATCTCTCAATTTAAGGATACCTTTATTCGCCCATACAGAGGGATCAGGAATTGTAGTAAATTCTTTCAAACTGACATTGTTCCACAAAGGGGTATGCTGAGACCATTGATTATCTTTTAGCAGAAAGCGTTGAGCTATTTCCCAGACCCGTGCTGTAGTCTTCATTGGAACTGTCAGGGAGGGAATGGCTTTAGGACCACGGTATGGAAGGGCAGATAGTGCCGTGTAAGATCCTATATAGGTGGCTTCTAATACTGTCGCTGGATTATATATGGATTGTTGAAACCACCAATAGATCGTATGTAGGACTGCTGCCCAGTAATAAAATTTAAAATTTGGCAAAGCCAGTCCCCCCTCTCAACAGGCAGCTGAAGAGTGGACAGGGCAATTCGTGGAGCAGATCCTAAGCTTAGTGTGAATTCCCAGCTCCTGCCGGTTCTAACACACTAAAGGACTGACTAAAGTCTGAGCGCTAACACGAAGTATTCACGACAGCAGACAAATTGCAAGTGAAGCCGAGAGGCTTAAGAAGCGGAGGAGACCCTCCAGGCACGCCCATCAGCCTCAGCCAATCAGGAGAGGCGAGCGTGCACCCTGACGTCAGCCGACCAGCTGGTCAGCTGACTCGCCTCATCCTGGCATAAAGCTCCTGACGGTGAGTGCGCGCACGCGCTTATGTGCCCCTGAGAACAGTAGAGACACGCATCCCTGGCGTACTAGACGCCTGGGGCGCGTAAAAAAAACATGGCAGGCAGGGACCCAGTAATGCCCGTGGTGGACCCACCATCCACCGCAGCCGACAAGTAACAACCACCCACACCTGTCCTCGGCGTGCTAGATGCTCGAGGCACAGGGAGACTGGCAGGCAGGGAACCAGCAGCAGAAGCGGTGGAACTGCTATCCACCGCAGCTGACAATTCACTATTCATTACACTGAGTTGTTGCATGTACAGTACATATCATGTGAGAATCTGGCATCTGTATAGGTGTCCCCTAAATCAGGGGTGTCCATTGGGTAGATCGCGATCTACAGGTAGATCGTGAAGGACCTCATATTAGATACCAACTGCACTACATTTTCCATTCTGTATATACAATTGTGCTCCTAAAATTTTACATAGGTAAATCATTTTGACTTGCTAATTTGTAAAGTAGCTCACAAGTCGAAAAAGCATGCGCAACTCTGTGTCTGCCCTAGATAATTGTCCCCTTTATCCTTCCTGCTGGAAGCTGCTCCATCACTGCGCCGCATCATTGTTCCTCCTCCCTTCTCCACAGAAACAGATGCATTACTTGACTGTAGCCAGAGGACCCATCTGCATAAAGCTTCTTCACTGCAGTGTCACCCACAGGATCGAACTTGATCATGACAGTTTGCGCTAGTCCAGTAGTTTAAAGGATAAATGAGGCTAAAAAATATGACTGAATATTTACTTAACTGGGGCTTCCTCCAGCCCCTAAAAGTCTCTGTGTCCCTTGCCGCAGTTCACCTGTCACTCTTCAAGGGGTCCCCTCCATAGCAGCCGTAGCTACTGCGCATGTGTAAGTGCATGCACATGCCACTTGCATTTGAGCTCCCGTGATCAGGAGTGTTCAGAGCTGGCGCTGCTCCAGCCGCTACGGAGGGAACCCCTGAAGAGTGGCTGACAGCAGAACTGCGTTGAAGGACACAGAGACTTACCTGGAGGAAGTACCAAGTAAATAAACCTGCAGTAATTTTCTAGCCTCATGTATCCTTTAAAGGGACACTTAAGCCAGGAAAAAAAAAATGAGTTTTACTCACCTGGGGCTTCTACCAGCCCCCTGCCGCAGTCCTGTGCCCTCGCAGCCACTCACTAATCCTCTGGTCCCCCGCTGCCAGCTAGTTTCGTTTTTGCTGACAGGCCTGACAGGACTGGCCGCACGTAGCTTTCTCCGCATTCCTGACTGTAATTAGCGCTATTGTGGACCCCAACGCGTACAAAGATACGTGTTGCCGCAGTATATTTTTGTACGCATTGCGGCCCGCAATAGCGCTAATTACAGTCAGGAATGCGGAGAAAGCTACGCGTGGCCGGGCCTGTCGGCAAAAACGAAACTAGCTGGCAGCGGGGGACCAGAGGATTAGTGAGTGGCTGTGAGGGCACAGGACTGCTGCAGGGGGCTGGTAGTCCAGATCTATGCCAGTGTTTAGAATGGACTGAGAAAGAAGAATGTGTTCTACCTGATGGACCACACCATTCCTGATTCAGACCTATCAATTTGAGCTGTGTCAAAAATGTGTGAGGACCTCGAAGGACCGGTTTGACATCCCTGCTTTAAGACAAAGCAATTTCTCGGATTAGAAGTAGAAACATTATCATTGTTAAAGCAAACCTGTAGGGAGAAAAAAAATAAGCATTAGCAACTTCCCTAAGTAGCGGGAAGCCTCTGGCTGATTGAGATGCTTCCCATGTCTTCTTTAACCCCTACACTGCTGGTCAGTACTCTCTTCTTCTTCACAGATGCACTCCCGTCCATGTATCAGCTCGCCCATACTGCACTTGCGCCAGGCTGGGATTTACATCACAGGAGCCTATAGGCACATTTGTCCTGGCACCCCTAGGCTTCATCCTCCATGAACCTACGAACCGCACCGCAAGTGTGCTGGCTGTCCCAGCTGTCACTTCTCCCTTACTTCCCTTGTCATAGGTAGCTTGCAGGAGCCCCTTAGTATTAGGTAGCTAGAGGTGCCCCCAACTGAAGGTCTGGTCAGTGGAATGCCGAGACCCGGAGAGTAATCTCTCATTTACACTCTCATCAGGACTCTGCATAGAGAAGGCAAGAAGGAGGCGCTGGGGGAGGGGAGTGAGCCGCCTTTCCATCGTCAGGAGCCTGTAGGCATGTGCCTACAGTGCCTTATGGTAAATCCGGCCCTGACTTGCGCTGTAGCACAAAGGGGCTTGTTCATGGATGAAAAAGCCATGCATAGGTGCATTTCATACTCGGACTGGCACATGTGCTTATAACAAGCTCTTATCAGCTATGCATCGGGAGCCATATGTAGTTTGCTACAACACAGCCAGCAGCTGTAAGGAGAGAAGAGCACACTGAGCTCCACTATGTCTTTCTTTGCTGCGCGCTGCTTTGCATAGCAGGAAAGAGGGCTCAGTGGGAGGGGGAGAGGAGAGTGTCACACTGAGGCCCCTGGCTACATGGACAATCCCTGCCTGTGTCAGATAACAGACTTTACTGTACATGAAAATAAGAAGCCAAGCAGATTCAATTTATGATAGAGAAAAGGAGTTTTAGGATTCAGGCTTGGTTCACACATAAATCTACATTACATTTCCAGTCCTGTCCTGTCCTGTCAGTTTTGTATCAGTTTTCTAACAGTTTTACCTTACTTACACATCAATAGAAACACATAAAAAACTGATGCCAACTGTCAAAAACTGACAAGACAGGACTGGACACCTTTTTATGTGTGAACCAAACCTCAGTCCATAAACAAAGTGAGATATCTAAAATGATAACCACTTTTCTCTCTTTGTCATTATAATTGCCTGGTGTTCAAATCAACAGTTTGACATAGTAGTTATTTTTTTCCAGCTGAGTAGTGGAGATAAATTTACCAACTGTTCGTGTACACAGACCTGTGACTTCAGGTTACATTCAGTTTCACAGGTATCTATATAACTGAAAGACCACTGTAATCCATGGTGTGGGCGCACTAAGGGCCTGAGCCCACTAATGCAGTTGTGGGCTTAGGCCCTAAGGGCTGGTTCACGCCACCCATCTGCTCTGATCACGTGTCTTCCCTGTTGCTGAGGATTCCCATTGGTCTTTTGCAACCCTATGGGGATCCCAATGTTTCTGCCCGGCCCCAATCTGTGTTCCAGGACCGTTTGGAAGATTCGGCAGCATAAATTGACTTGACATCACTCGAATATTTATGTGATGGCATGGGTTCACTTGGAGAGCTTCGATATTATGTGCCCCCCCCCCCCCAGTAGACACAAGCTCAGTAGACACACGCACGGGGGCAGCCATGTGGGTAATTTGCTATCACAGTTGATCTATGCGGTTACCATGTTACCTGGATTATTATCACTTATATCCATTGTTTTTATGTCCTTACCTGCATTGTGCCACGGCACTGCCAGACAGTGACACCGGTTCGTCACTGCAGATTTCTGTCTTTTTGTATTTATACAATGTAATGTTTTGTTGTGTTGTCTATGTCAAAAAATATTTGAAAATAAAGAATCTTTAAAAAAAAAACTAAAAAAACAACAGCTGACAGAACAGGACTGAACCGGAAATGTACAGATTTATGTGTGAACACATCTATAGAAACACATACAAAACTGATGCCAACTGACAGGACAGGACTGGACACCAGTTAATGTGTGAACCAAGCCTTAGCCGGGAAGTCCTGTCCTGTCAGTTTTTGACAGTTGGAATCAGTTTTGTATGAGTTTTATTTTCTCTGGCTTGGATCACACATAAAAGGTGTACATTTCTGGGCAGTGATGGGCTTCCAAGTAATTCTGAGTAGCAAGCTATTTGGAATTGAAATGGTAATGAACTGCTGATTAAACATCTGTGATCGCGGGTGATGGGGGGTTAAATTACCCAGAAGTCTGCGGGATAGTCTGTGCTCCATTCTGCATCATAAGTGAACTGTGAGCTGCGTTCCAAGACTCACTACCACGATTCCTCATTCAAGCCGGAAGGAGAAAGCGCGGTAGTGAGTCGTGAAATGCAGCTCACAGTTCGCCTATGATGCGGAATGGAGCGCCGACTATACCACAGACTTCTGGGTAATTTAACAAACCCCCCGATCACCCTCAGTCACAGCTGTTTAATCAGCAGTTCATGATCATTTCAATTCCGAGTAGCTTGCCACTCAGAATTACTCGGAAAGCCTATGCCTGATTTCTGGTCCAGTCCTGTCCAGTTCTTTGAAAATAAAGAATCTTTAAAAAAAAAAAACAAGCCTGTCCTGTCCTGTCAGTTTTTGACAGTTGCAATCAGTTTTGTATGAGTTTTGTATTCTCTGGCTTGGTTCACACATAAAAGGTGTACATTTTTGGTCCAGTCCTGTCAGTTGTGTATCAATTTTCTATGGATGTGTTCACACAAAAAAGTGTTTAATTCCAATCCTGTCAAGTAAAACTGACTGATGCAAAACTAACAGGACAGGACTGGACCAGAAATGTATAGATTTATGTGTGAGCCAAGCCTCAGCAAGCAGAAACTACTCATTCAACAGCCGATGTGCCAAGAATCCAATACATTAACTGAAGGTTGTACTCTGGACGGCGCCAAAGTGAGTGCAGCACAGTGGTTGGTAGTGTTTAGTGAGACAGTGGGGGCTCTGCGGCAGTTGCAGTGAGCAATTCTTTTGAGAGTCGGGGTTTACTGGTAAAAGAGAATGAGAAACTGGTCTTAATCCCAACATAGACTGACAAAGTTCTATGTACACTAGCACTGGTTTGTGAAATGATGGAAAGTACTTATGCATTTCCACTAGCCGCCCCACGCAGCTGCGAGACGTGGGGCGGCACTTCCTGGTCTGTGAGTATGCAAACGAATCCCACAAGCCATGTTATGCACGGCTATGGGATTCACTGCCTCCTGCACGGAAACGGATGGCAATGTTGGGCATGCAATTCGGCCAGCAGCACCATTTATTCCTATAGCAGAGTTTCCAAGTGCGATTTGCTTGCAGGGAAACTCTTCGAATTTGGCCCAGTTTCCACGCTAGTGGAAACGGGCCCTCATTGTATTGAATTTAAAACCATTCCAAGGAGAAAATACAAATACTTCACATTCTTCGTGACTCTGGTATTCCGTACGTGTGTATTTTCCCTGACCATTTTCTCTAAGCCACTAGATGGCAAAAGAGAGCCATCATAATCTATTTGTTGTGTATTTCTTTTTTTTTTTTTATTAGGAAGTCTGAAATCCAAATTAGATTGTGCTATTTATAGATTCTCATGAAACTCTATGAGTGGTGACATTCAAGAGAATCGGCTTGAGGTTCATGGACATTTGAAGCCAAACAAAACCATTCATACATTATATTGTAAGTATTGCTTCTCACTAAAGCAAGAAACATTACATTATAATGAGGAATTTTATATTGGATACAGGAAGACGTGTATCTGAGTGTTGCTGTAGGCACCGATGTGTACAGAGACCTTTCAGATTTCCCAAACGTTATGACATAAAATAATACCGACCAACGTGACTGGAAACACCAACTATCCAAAGTTAACATTTATGCTAGCTATAAACGCTAACAATGTTTTTCTTATTAGGTGTTTGTTTTTAAATGGATTTTATGTTCCTTCATAGTACGTGATCACACGCAGCATTAAAAAATACAATCCTACAATACAACAGTGATTGTATCCAGAAACAATTGTAAGATTATACGGTAGAGAAGAATTTGTGCAGTCTCATTGATGGGTAACAGATTAAAAGCCTCTTAGATTTACATTTTCAAAAATCAGCATCACTCTCTCGCACAACCTAATGATCATCCAATGTTTTTAAATCTTTTGCAACAAAAAAAAATGTTTTTGATGTGTCAGTTTCCCTTTTTCTTTTTGTAATTTTAGATGTGTACAGTAAGTTATTCCTTTATATATATTATAAACTAGACCTTAAGCTCATTAGAATAACAAGCAGGAGAGGCACAGCCAATAGCCTCTTAAGAGGCGTACGTTAAAAAGGGGTGCTGGGAAAAAAGGGCGCGGGGTTTTAAACGATAAGCATGGATAACGTTTAAAAATGTATTGTACTGTATTTCGTTTAAAATTAATGTTTTATAAAGTTATAAATCATTAAATAATGTGCATTAAATCGGCAATTGTAAAAACGTTAATCTTTCGTTTAAATAGTGAAACGTATAATAACGTTTAAAAAAAAATTACTAAGTAACCCTCCCTGTACCTACCCCTAACCCCTAGACCCCCCTGTTGATGCCTAAACCTAAGACCCCCCTGTTGGTGCCAAAGTAACCCTCCCTGTACCTATCCCTAACCCCTAGACCCCCCTGTTAGTGCCTAAACCTAAGACCCCCCTGTTGGTGCCTAAACCTAAGACCCCCCTGTTGGTGCCTAAACCTAAGACCCCCTGTTGGTGCCTAAACCTAAGACCCCCCTGTTGGTGCCTAAACCTAAGACCCCCCTGTTGGTGCCTAAACCTAAGACCCCCTGTTGGTGCCTAAACCTAAGACCCCCCCTGTTGGTGCCTAAACCTAAGACCCCCCTGTTGGTGCCTAAACCTAAGACCCCCCTGTTGGTGCCTAAACCTAAGACCCCCCTGTTGGTGCCTAAACCTAAGACCCCCCTGTTGGTGCCTAAACCTAAGACCCTCCTTAGTGCTCACTGTATTGTGTGTAGAATAATGTTTTAAAAATAGTAAGGGATAAAATATATTACAATTTACATTACGTACTGATCGCTTTGTTTCGTGAATAATAATGTTTTACAAACAGTAAGGGATAACATTTAAAATAATGTTTTATTGAAATAAGAAACGTAAATCATCACAAGCAGTTATAAAACTTGAAAAATCTTCGGGCGCCGTTGGAAAACGTTATTATTCTCGGGCCCCCCTTTTTTCCTGTTCGGCGCCCAGTAAACGATAATTATTATAGGAGTGAATGGCGGCGCCCGATTTGTCCACTAGCCTCCTGCGCCCTTTTTTACTGTTACCTCTTAAGAGACCTTCCCCTCAACCCCCACATCCTAACCAGGGATGCCCAAAAAAACGGATTTGCATGAAATCCGAATAGGTTTTATTCGGATTTCATCCTGCTAATTAAATCACCTGTGCGGGGTGGGTTTAATCTTACCCATCAGATGTCTTATTTGATCCGTCCCTCAGCGCCTCCCACGATACGTTCCACGCTACGGTCACGTGATTACAAATACTTCCTCCTTCCGGGTTGAAGGAGGAAGGGTTTGTAGTCACGTGACGTGCTTGGAACACATCGTGGGAGGCTTCGTGGGACGGATCAAAGAAAACGTTTGATGGGTAAGATTAACCCTCCCTCGCCCACCCGCACAGGTGCTTTAATTACCTGGATGAAATCTGAATAAAACCTATTCAGATTTCATCCGGTGATCATCACTGATGCTAACAGACCATTAGGCACATGTGCAGCCAGAGGCCTTCCCCGCCACCCCCACATGTTATGGTCTGCCGTTATGCACATGTGCAGCCGGAGGCTTTCCCCACCACCCTCACATCTGAACGGTATGCCGTTATGCACATGTGCAGCCGGAGGCCTTCCCCGCCACCCCCACATCCTCAGGGCCCCCAACCTCCCCGTTTTCGTCGGGACGGTCCCGATTTTGGGGGGCCGTCCCGCTGTCCTGCGCTGCCCCCCCCTTAGGCGTCACAGGAAGGCGGAAGCCGAGAAGACAACATGAGATCCCGGACGGTGCGGAGAGGCAATGGTAGGACTTACAGCCCGCTCCGCTGCACATTTGTTTACTCTGCGGGGGGGAAGGGGACACTGGGGGGCATATTAGGAGGGAGGGAGGGAGAAGTTTAATGGCAGCGGCCATCGATGCCACATACGCATCCCGGGCTGGTGCCTCGATAGTTTTTTTCCCCCTTTCTGCCCACCCACTCTCACCCTCCTCCCCACCCACTGGCACCCTCACATGCCTCCCCTTTCGGGAGTTATTAATATAATTATTAATTTAAAATATTTGAAAAACTTTTTGGTGGGCGTGTCTAGGGAGGTTGGGGATGTGGCCATGGGTGTGGCCTAAGTGTCCCGTTTTCAGTTAAATGTTGGGGGGTATGCATCCTAACAGACTGCCGATATGCACATGTGCTGCCAGAGGCCTTCCCCGCCACCCCCACGTCCTAACAGACTGCCGTTATGCACATGTGCTGCCAGAGGCCTTCCCCGCCACCCCCACATTCTAACAGACTGCCGTTATGCACATGTGCTGCCAGAGGCCTTCCCTGCCACCCCCACATTCTAACAGACTGACGTTATGCACATGTGCTGTCAGAGGCCTTCCCTGCCACCCCCACATTCTAACAGACTGTCGTTATGCACATGTGAAGCCAGAGGCCTTCCCCGCCACCCCCACATCCTAACAGACTGTCGTTATGCACATGTGCTGCCAGGGGCCTTCCCCGCCACCCCTCCATTCTCAGGGCCCCCAACCTCCCCGTTTTCGTCGGGACGGTCCCGATTTTGGGGGGCCGTCCCGCTGTCCTGCGCTGCCCCCCCCTTAGGCGTCACAGGAAGCCGAGAAGACAACATGAGATCCCGGACGGTGCGGAGAGGCAATGGTAGGACTTACAGCCCGCTCCGCTGCACATTTGTTTACTCTGCGGGGGGGAAGGGGACACTGGGGGGCATATTAGGAGGGAGGGAGGGAGAAGTTTAATGGCAGCGGCCATCGATGCCACATACGCATCCCGGGCTGGTGCCTCGATAGTTTTTTTCCCCCTTTCTGCCCACCCACTCTCACCCTCCTCCCCACCCACTGGCACCCTCACATGCCTCCCCTTTCGGGAGTTATTAATATAATTATTAATTTAAAATATTTGAAAAACTTTTTGGTGGGCGTGTCTAGGGAGGTTGGGGATGTGGCCATGGGTGTGGCCTAAGTGTCCCGTTTTCAGTTAAATGTTGGGGGTATGCATCCTAACAGACTGCCGATATGCACATGTGCTGCCAGAGGCCTTCCCCGCCACCCCCACATCCTAACAGACTGCCGTTATGCACATGTGCTGCCAGAGGCCTTCCCCGCCACCCCCACATTCTAACAGACTGCCGTTATGCACATGTGCTGCCAGAGGCCTTCCCTGCCACCCCCACATTCTAACAGACTGACGTTATGCACATGTGCTGTCAGAGGCCTTCCCTGCCACCCCCACATTCTAACAGACTGTCGTTATGCACATGTGAAGCCAGAGGCCTTCCCCGCCACCCCCACATCCTAACAGACTGTCGTTATGCACATGTGCTGCCAGGGGCCTTCCCCGCCACCCCCACATTCCAAGCTTTGTTTCATATTGCTAAGTCCACCCCTGGTGTTACCTCTTGTTTCCTGTCGACAGAGAGTGACTTCTTAACCTGTGTGGGGTTATGTTGTAATCTCCCCACCTGCCTAAAGAGTTATAACATACAAAGGAATTCATAGTATTAAGCACTGTACAATATCAATAGCTATATTATAGAAAAATTGGGACTAACAGGTAAGGATAAGGTAATACTCAGTAAATGCAGAGATAAACAGTACAAAAAACACAATAAAATCAATGCAAATAAGCCTCAGCCTATAAACACTGCTGAAAAGATAATTGCTGCTATGTAGAGAGACACAGTGGCCACTGTGATCACACAAACCATACTTGTCATCACACCAAACACACACTTTCAAGCTGGCATAGGAAGCGCATTCATTTATCACAGACAAAACCTTTTATACTGCCAGGTGATCTCTGCGGAATGTTTATTTAATGCATGGGGGGGGTGTAGAATTCCACATAGCTAATCAGCCTAAGCTAAACCTAACTTGGAGGGCAGGGCTACATTCAATATACAGCAATATACTGTATAGCTATTGGAAGTGTTTCTAATGCTGAAACCAGGAAGATGATAGGAAAAGTAGAAATCCTGATTGATTTACTGAATTTTACTATATGTCACTACAGGGCCTCTTTACGTTACCCAAAGTATGCTGCCATTGGTGCACTAGCAAAAGTATTCGATAATATCAGTATATTATAAAACAGCTTGTACAGCATTAACATCAATAATATAAAGTGATATAAATACAGCGCCACGTAAGATGCTGGCACTATATAAATCAATAATAATAATAATATAGTCATCAAATAAAGTATCAATTCTACTGGAGATACAATTTAATATTATAAAGTTTTCCCCTCACAGTTCAGAGGCTTGAAACAGTAACTGAATTGATTGTCTGGACTTTCATCATCAGGCCATGAGGCAAACTCTAAAAGAATCTGTAGATGTGAAACTTTGGTCTGCTGAAATGACAAATGCAATTCTTTTGGTCAGTGGATATTTTACTGTAGTGTTTCTAAGGCACCTACACCTTTGGGCAGGAATTAATACAGAAACTCCATTTATCACTGTATTGTCACACCTGTATCTGAGTAAGCTTTGTTACATCACACTGTTTCTGAAGATATTGCTCTGCAGGGCCTAAGGAATATTCTGCACATGGCACACCGGTCATATCTATGTGCTTGTTGGCTTACCATCTGCAAAATAAAGTATCATGTCTTTACCCACCAATAACCAACCCATGCAGTATGCCGTTAGGGGCCAGGAGTTAAGAGAAGCAACATTGCTTACTAATGGTGGGTTGGACCTGTACCTCTTGCTTAAAGAGTTTGCCATCACCGTCCGCAGTGGCTGCAGGTTGCTATCAGCTGCAATGCATGCCGGGAGCTGTAGTACGTAGATGTGAGTGCATCTCACGCCGATAAGATGTAAGGACTACAGTTCCCTACATGCATTGCGGCTGGGAGCAGGGATGGATCTAGACCAAGTTGGGCCTGGGGTAATGTCAAATTTTTGCGCCTAAAGGTTAGGTTTTGGCGCTTAAACTGCCATTCATTTTGCCGCCTTTTTAAGAGTTCAACAATCTGCACCTGGGGCAAGAGACCCGCCTGCCCCCCCCCCCCCCCTAGATCCGTCCCTGGCTGGGCGCAATCTTTCAAATGAGGCTGCTGCAGGTGGTGCTGGCGCACTCCAAATGAAGGGGGAAGGGCTACAGGAGCAGCCTGTCATAGGTAAGAAATGGCGCTACCCCTAAACTCCCCCACCCCCGCTTTCAACAGCATAATGTGTTACAAATATCTGGTTTGGGGAGGTTCATTGTAAAAAAAAAAACTGATGGGTGCTCAGTGCACTTTAAACTGGGTATAGAAATGTTACTTTAATTTGCAGATGGTAAGCCAACAAGCTCATATGACCGATGTGCCATGTACAGAATATCCCATATGTGCAGACATCACATTTCTGATGGCTGAAACAATCACTATGATTGTTTCAGCGATTAATCTGATGACTGTACAGGGATACCCCATCCTCTGTACACAACATAATGTGAGCAACAAGAAATCATCCAGTCTGGATATTTCTTGGTGATTTTTTTGTTCCTCAGATGCTGAAGGAAGCATCTGCTTCTTCCGTCCATTTTCCTAGGACAGCATAAGCTGAGCTGAATGTACGTGAACTGTCACTTGCTGCCAGAAATGTGTCAGCCAAAATTATAACAAAATTATCATAAACAATCCAATTTAGTCAGAGGGGCTAATGTTCCGCCGGCTGCGTTTTTGAGTGTTGTGTTTGTGTTAAAAGGATTAAACACAGTTTTATGAAATTTTCTTACAATTTTTCCGTTTTAATCTTTTACTTCTACTAACAAATCATGGAAAAAATGCAGCTGCAATAGCACCCTGAAAATAAATGATCATACAAAAAAATTGAAAATGAGCCTAAAGCCCCACATGCCATGAGAAGTCATCATTCATAGTTCTTACTAAGTTTACAAGAAACAAGGTTGAGGCCGGTGACGTCACACATGCTCTCAATCTGCTATAAAGCCGGCAATCGTGGGGAGTGCAAATGCGGAGGTACGAGGACAGCATTGTGCACGGCAGCAGGTAATGTATAACTGCATGGGGCACGGGGGAAATAAAACATTTTGGGGACAGTGGCTGGGGGCAGCAAGGTGGGGTGGCAGTGTCACAAGGCCGATTCCCGCAAGATTTCATACTGAAATCGATCAGGAATTGGCCTGCGGTTTATGGCGGCCAACAGATCTCTATCCGATCAGATTGGATCAGAGAGAGTTACCGTATGTCTTTTGGTCAATCGACCAAAAAGGGCACCTTTAGTGAGAAGAATGTGGAGGCTGCCATATTATTTACCTTTTAAACAATGCCAGTTTCTGTCATCCCTGCTGGTCTGCTGCATGCTTGTTCAGGGTCTATGGCTAAAAGTATTAGAGAGGAACAGCAGGATAGGTACGCAACTGGTATTGCTTAAAAGGAAGTAAATGTGGCAGCCTCCATTGCCCATATGACCTAACTTCTCCCTACTGTCACACAGAACCTTACCATGGTGGTGCCTAGCAATTAACCTCACCCCTGGTGGTGCCTAAAACTTAATACAACTAACCATAACTCCCCCCCAGTGGGCAGCTAACCTTAACTTCCCACTCCCCTCCTAACATTAACTCCTCTTTAAAACACCTCCTGTTTCCATTCCCTTGGACTACCAAAAGTATTTCATACTTAGGAGTTGAAATCCCTAATTCCATCAAAGAAGTATATTCAGCCACTTTTCCGAAACTACTCACCACAATCAAAACGGACTTAACTCACCTAGCTAAGTTTGAGGGAAAATAGCAGCCTATAAAATGTCAGTTTTCCCCAAAGTCCTCTACTATTTCAGAACCCTCCCAATAAAATGACCTTCAAAATTTCTCCAAGACTTAAAGAGAACCCGAGGCGGGGTTCTTACATCGCAATCCCCATACAGAGGCTGGGTCTGCCTATAGAGCCCAGCCTCTGTTGCTATTTAGCTTCCCCCAGAGCCCCCCTGCGCACTGCAAGACCCCATAAAACACAGCCGCGCTATGCGGCTGTGTTTACCTCACTAATGTCAGTCTCCGCTCTTCCCCGCCTCCTGAATCGCTCCGGTCCCCACCCGCGTCCCTTCCCTCCAATCAGCGGGGAGGGAAGGGACATGGGCGGGGACCGGAGCGATTCAGGAGGCGGGGGAGCGGCGAGACCGGCATTAGTGAGGTAAACACAGCGCGCTGCAACCCAACGGTTCCAGCGCACAGATCGTGCAAACTGTGGCCGCAGTCAATGCGCAGAAACCATTGGGAATTGGCCGCAGACCAACCAGAAGGGAGCCTGTGGGTTACGGAAATACACTTTACACACTATTTCAGGGTATATCTGCCACCACCACTGGTATGGGCCAGTGGTCCCTACCGACTGACTGACTTACCCTGCAAATAAAGCGGTTAAAACACGCTGTATTCTGTCTAGATCTCAATAATAGTAGTGACTCTTCAGAGACCTGAGTTCAGTTTCTGTGTATGGCTGTATAGCAGGTGTGGCGGAACAGTAAACAACTTTGATAAAGTCTTTATTTACGTGCAATTAAAAAATAATTAATATATACAGAAAATCGTTGAAATCAACAATTATAGAGACAAATGATAACACAGTATAAAAGAAACTAAAAGGAATAAAAAATACTTAGATTTGTGGAAAGGTGTCCTGTTGTGGGAAAAACTTGTAGAGTTCCTTTTGTTTCAGTTCAAAGTTCAGAGTTCAGACCAGGTGGATGCCAGCATATCCTCAAGCTGGCACAGATGTGATCAAGATGGTGTTTCACGGTGGAGGACACTTGCGTTTCAGCCTGTCAATAGTTTTATCACCCATCGCTGCGGGGAGTGGCTATGACAGGCACAAATCCAGCCTCGGGAGGATGGAACTGGGGCTGTCCCATGCTTACAGACCCTTAGACTGGCAGAATTCTAGTTCGGCCCGTCTTGGGGTGCACGTGGGGGCAGTTAAAACCTATACCGCATATTCACACGCAGCATGATTTTTTGAATCCTAGGACATGAAATATGACAGGTCTATCATGAGAATTTACCCCCCCCCCCCGTCTCTTCAAACCCATATTGCTATGAGAGTTTAGGGGACAGAGTTCTGGGAATTTCACAGAACACGCACCGGGACTCATGCTACACTTTCCCCACGTTTGGCGAAGCTGCCATCTCAGAAACCCCAGAAATATGACAGATCTGGGAAGTTATGGATTATGCTATGAGCCTCAGGTCATTCAGGGTGTGTGCTGGCAGCTGGCTTCCCTTTGATCCTTACCAGGGAGCAAGGTGTCAAGACCTCCCGGGGATTCGTAGCCTGCCTGGCTGAATCTAGGCCTCCTTATCAGAGTGAAACAGCTGGCATATCCTCTGAGAGGGGCCATTAGCTCTCTAGGGGGCCGGGGAACCAGCTTCTTACAGCTATGTGCAAAACTCAATTAACTACCTTTCTCAGAACTGTCTATCTTAAAACCAAAGTTTGTCATTCTGAGTCCTGCAATAGATGTGCGATCGATTGCGGTGATCAGAAACGACTGCTGGATCTGCGATTTTTTTATGCGTTTTGGACGACTGGGTGTCGCCTGGTGTCACAGGGGGCTTTGGAGGAAGCTACATAGCAACAGAGGCTGGGCTCTATAGGCAGACCCAGCCTCTGTATGGGGATTGCGATGTAAGAACCCCGCCTCGGGTTCTCTTTAAATAAATTAGTATCTAGTTATATATGGCAGAAAAGAAAACAGACTTTCTTATACCACCTTAACAGCACCCTCAAAAAAAGGAGGTTTTAGTCTCCCAAACCCTATATATTATTATTACGCCTCCATTCTAGATATGTCCCAGTACTGGAACCCTAGCTCCCCCCACAAATTTTGGGTCCTGCAAGAAAAGCTAGCTGCCCAAACCTCTCTCCTCAACATCTTAACTCTCACAAGGTCAAACATACCCTTAACCCCCAATCCACACCCCTTAATTAACATCACTCTAGAGGCTTGGGACTTCGCTTTGTGCAAGCTTCCTGCTACATCAATAAAACAAACCACTACAACTCCTCTTAATGCCCTACTAGCAGCCATACCAGATCTCAGAATCACAAACTGGCTCTCAGCAGGTATATTGAACATTGAAGATATAGCAAACCCTAAGCTTAAATCGTTCTCTTACCTAAAGTTGAAGTATAAACTCCCCGAATCCGAAATATTTACGTACGCCCAAATCTCTCATCTATTAGCTAATAAACCACTGTTAATAACCCAGTTGAACTCAAATCTTGGGGAGTTTCTTCACGCATCCAAATATAGAAAGGGTGGATTATCCTTTCGGTATAACACCCTATTGGAAAACAACCCCTCTCTCTCACTAAATATTTATCAGTATGGGAATATGATCTACAAACATCCCTCTCTCTACCTCAAATCCTTTCAGCCTTACAATACCAAAATAAGCTCTCAAAATGTATGTCCCATTCAGAAACTCTTAAAAACATTTGTAAATAGTACCTAACATCCTATCTAAAATGTCCAAGGATCATACTTCCAACTGTTGGAGGAACTGCTCACAAATAGGAACTCTACACCATATAATGTGGTCATGCCCACAAATAAGACTCTATTGGAAAACAGTGGAAAACATCTTAACCTGCTGGGCGGTCTGGACGAGCTCAGCTCGTCCAGTACCGCCGGAGCCTGCCGCTCAGGCCCTGCTGGGCCGATTTGGCTCAAATAAAAAGCAGCACACGCAGCCGGCACTTTGCCAGCCGCGTGTGCTGCCTGATCGCCGCCGCTCTGCGGCGATCCGCCGCGAGCAGCGGCGAAAGAGGGTCCCCCCAGCCGCCTGAGCCCAGCGTAGCCGGAACAAAAAGTTCCGGCCAGCGCTAAGGGCTGGATCGGAGGCGGCTGACGTCAGGACGTCGGCTGACGTCGATGACGTCACTCCGCTCGTCGCTATGGCGACGATGTAAGCAAAACAAGGAAGGCCGCTCATTGCGGCCTTCCTTGTTTATTCTGGGCGCCGGAGGCGATCGGAAGATCGCCTCCGGAGCGCCCTCTAGTGGGCTTTCATGCAGCCAACTTTCAGTTGGCTGCATGAAATAGTTTTTTTTTTATTAAAAAAAAACCCTCCCGCAGCCTGCCTGGCGATCTTAATAGAACGCCAGGCAGGTTAACCTTCATAACAGATTCCAGATGTCATCTAACCCCTGAACTAGCTCTACTTCACATAGGCATCAACAATTTCAACCCAAATATACGCCTGGCAGTTACTCAAACCATCTGTGCAGCCAGACAATTACTCCTCTCTCATTGGAATCAACCCAATATCCCCTCAAACTCGCAAATAATAAATGTAATAGACCAAAACCTAAAAATGGAATATTTGCCAAGACAAAAAAACAACCATAATATGTTGAAAGATAAATGGGAATTTAATTGGGCTTCCTGTCTCACTCTCCTTAAACCACACCACGAATAAAAGTAAGCTGGACACAAACTCAGCTCCAGACTTAGACCTCTTGCACACTGCACACGATTCCGATTTAGATTCCGCTTTTTAATCAGTTTTTACATCCGATTCAGATTCTGATTTGCAGTTTGCTCCCTGTACACTGCAAATCGGAATCGGATGTAAAAACTGATTAAAAAACAGAATCTGAATCGGAAACGCGTGCAGCGTGCATGAGGCCTTACTCCGACATTTATCTCCCCACTCACCCAACCCTATCCCCCTTCTATCCTTCTGACAGACTACCCCCCCAAGTCGCAAGTCTAAGTCATGAAACGGTGTGGACAAAGACCTCTGTGACTATTGATTTGACACCAATATCTATTCTAACATCAGTATTCACTATTACTAATAATAATCTTCTGTTACCTTACAAGTGAGGTTCACCCGTAATGTATGCTTATACAATTTCATACATTATGCAGGTTATAAGATACTGTTTACTCAAGTTGTGGTACCCTCTTGGTACAAAGACATTCCGACAGAACTCTCTCGCAAGAAATGTCACCTTAGTTCTGTTGTAATATTTGATGATTGAAATAAGTTTATCTGTTAAACGTTTAACTTGTTTACTGTAATTGTTGATAATTTCACCAAATTGTTACGTGGAATTGTTTGCAAATGTGAAAATCTACAATAAAAATCTATTTACAATAAAAAAAAAAAAAAAAACTCCTGTTTAGAAGGACACTCGCTATAATAGTGGGCTCAGGTGACGCCCACTTTGGGAATTGCGGCAACAAATAGGCGCCAAGCACCCGCTATCTGTAGCCGTAGTTTGCATAGTGGGCGGCCCCTGCACCCGCTATTAAAGAGGATGTCCTTTTAAACTGCTCCGCCTCCTGGCCCCCACTGTTGGTGCACGCAGACTCCCAGAATGTATCTAGCAAGAGCTTGTCGGATATGCCACATGGCCGCGCTACGAGAATGGCCATACTGCACCAACCTACTACGGTCATGTCTGCCCAGTAAGCCGAGTTCAGCATGGCCGAGTTTGTGCATGTCAGGAGTCTGCTCTTGGCAACAGTGGTCTCCAAGAGGACGTGAGAAGCTTCTGGAGGATCCAGAGGATTCTCTTTTTAGGTAAGTAGCTATTTTTTTATTTGAGTCGGCTCTGGGTACACTTTAATATGTTCAGCTCGATGTGACGCAGAAAAAAAAAATAAGCCTGAAAGTGCTTGTAGTCAAAATAGCAAGAGTTGTTTACAGTGGATCTGAGCTCAGAACTTTCTCTCTGCTCTAAAAGATTAGGGACAGTATGAAAAAAAAAATCAGGGAAAAAATGTCTTTGTTACAATGCACAAAAATCTAAAAAAAAAAAAAAAAAAAAAAAAGCCCTAAAAATGTACTAGATGAACTTTCAGGGAGCAAATGAAGGGTTAAAGCATCTGTCTTTCCTATACAGCTAGCACTGCTAGAACCTTGGTGCTTTGAGTCATGTCTACTGATTACACACTTGTTACACTCAGCTATAACTAAATAAACACAGCTAGGCGCTGCTTATTTCTACAGCATCTCTATGTGAAATTAACACTTTTCAGTATGTTCTTTGCAAGAACTCGAGTCCACTTTAAGGTAATACTCTTAAAGGACACCCGAGGCAAAAATAAATGAATGACATAAACGATTGTATCTATCTTCCTTCTCCTAAAAATGACTTTTTAACCTCCCTGGCGGTAAGCCCGTGCTGAGCACGGGCTATGCCGCCGGGAGGCACCGCTCAGGCCCCGCTGGGCCGATTTGCATAATTTTTTTTTTGCTGCACGCAGCTAGCACTTTGCTAGCTGCGTGCAGTGTCCGATCGCCGCCGCTACCCGCCGATCCGCCGCTATACGCGTCGCCGCAGCTGCCCCCCCTCCCAGACCCCGTGCGCTGCCTGGCCAATCAGTGCCAGGCAGCGCCGTGGGGTGGATCGGAGTCCCCTTTGACGTCACGACGTCGATGACGTCGGTGACGTCATCCCGCCCCGTCGCCATGGCGACGGGGGAAGCCCTCCAAGAGATCCCGTTCTTTGAACGGGATCTCTTGATCTCCGATCGCCGGCGGCGATCGGAGGGGCTGGGGGCATGCCGCCGAGCAGCGGCTATCATGTAGCGAGACCTCGTCTCGCTACATGAAAAAAAAAATTAAAAAAAAAAACGTATTTGCTGCCCCCTGGCGGATTTTTACAAACCGCCAGGAGGGTTAAGATATTCCACAGTTTCATTTTATGTTTAAATCTACGTTTTAGGTTTTAATTGATTTATTGCTTTTGCGCAATGACACATTTATTGAAGTATGCCAGATCTGAAATCTATGAACTATTGAACCCTTTTATCTTTTTCCTGCTCTCAGAAGGCCATTTTCTGCTAGGAAAGTGTTTTATAGTTGGAATTTCTTATCAGTTAGGGTCACACTGTAGTCACTTCCTGTCTGAGTCTGGACTGAATCAGCCACTTACATACCTGATATTTAACTCTTTCAGGCAGAGAAAGAAAAAAAAGGAACATAGCATAGTTATTTGTGTGCTAGGCACTGTACATATCCATGTCTATCTCATCATGCTACATGTCACATTGGGTGTCCTTTAAAGAGAGTCTGAAGCCATTAAAAATACTTCTTTTTACCTGCTATTTATCTTAAAGAGAATCTGTAACGTCAAAACGTCCCCTGGGGGGTATTTACCTCGGATGGGGGAAGCCTCAGGATCCTAATGAGGCTTCCCACGCCATCCTCTGTCCCTCAGGGGTCTTGCTGCAGCCCTCCGTACAGCGGTGACGTCAATATTTACCTTCCCGGCTCCTGCGCAGGCGCTCTGACGGCTATCGACTCCGAAGTAGGCGGAAATACCCGATTGCCGTCGGGTCTGCTCTACTGCGCAGGCGCAAGTCTCCGGCGCCTGCGCAGTAGAGCGGACCCAACTGAGATCTGGTATTTCCGTCTACTTCGGAGCCGAAAGCAGCCACAGCACCCCCGCTGGAGCCTGCAAAGGTAAATATTGAATTGACAGTCGGGTCTGTCGGCGGCTGTTCGGAGGGCTGCAGCGAAACCCCCGTGGGACAGAGGACGGCGTGGACGGCGTGGGAAGCCTCATTAGGATCCCGAGGCTTCCCCCACCCGAGGTGAGTACACCCCAGGGGATATTTTTGATGTTACAGTCTCTCTTTAAGCAATATTTTGCTGCCCGGGGAGGCAGATCTTTGCGCTGTAGCTCTGCCTCTACTGGAGTAAAACACTTAGTCAGAACGGCATGCCCTATAGGTACATTACAAAGTTGTATATACTTTATTATAAAACTACAAAGTGTAAAAAGACGTCACTAGTGGTGCAATCGTCTTCTGTGAATACCCTATATAGGGACTGCAACCCGTAAAGTATCCTATGGGGGTCCTGGCCTATCCCCCAGCACCTGAAAAGTCTGTCAGGTGTGGTGTAGCTATCCCACAGGTGGGTTGGAATTCACTGAATGTTTATAGGACTGGAGAGTGCCCGTATAACACAGTGATTGTCTACCATAAAGACACCTCAGAGTACTGTCCCACAAACGCGTACGTTAAAAAGGGGCGCTGGGAAAAAAGGGCGCCGGGTTTTTAACGATAAGCATGGATAACGTTTAAAAATGTATTGTACTGTATTTCGTTTAAAATTAATGTTTTATAAAGTTATAAATCATTAAATAATGTGCATTAAATCGGCAATTGTAAAAACGTTAATCTTTCGTTTAAATAGTGAAACGTATAATAACGTTTAAAAAAAAAAAATACTAAGTAACCCTCCCTGTACCTACCCCTAACCCCTAGACCCCCCTGTTGATGCCTAAACCTAAGACCCCCCCTGTTGGTGCCTAAGTAACCCTCCCTGTACCTACCCCTAACCCCTAGACCCCCCTGTTAGTGCCTAAACCTAAGACCCCCCTGTTGGTGCCTAAACCTAAGACCCCCCTGTTAGTGCCTAAACCTAAGACCCCCCTGTTGGTGCCTAAACCTAAGACCCCCCTGTTGGTGCCTAAACCTAAGACCCCCTGTTGGTGCCTAAACCTAAGACCCCCCTGTTAGTTTTTTCGTTTAAAAATAATGTTAAAAAAAAAATGTACTGTTTTTCGTTTAAAAATAATGTTTTAAAAAAAATATTGTACTGTTTTTCGTTTAAAAATAAAATTTAAAAATGTATAAATCATTAAATAATGTGTAATCATGAGAAACAGTAATAAAACATTAAGTCTCCGGGCGCCGCTTTTAAAACGTTATTTATCTCCGGCGCCCTTTTTTCCTATCGGGCGCCCATTAAACGATATTTATTATAGGAGTGAATGGCGGCGCCCGATTTGTCCACTAGCCTCAGGCGCCCGAATTTACTGTTTCCCCCACAAACATTCGACATAACATGAGGGGCACAACAAAAATGGTGCTAACTAACGTGCATAGTGCTGTACATAAACCTTGATATGATCACATTTAACCATGTCCGGCGTGCAGTATATATACTAGGGAGTAATGAAGGAATGGGAGTGGTAGGCAGTTATGTTACCGTCCCTCTGTATTATATTGTATTCCTGGTGCAGGTCTCGGGGGTTTGCATACATATTTGCATACCTCTAGCCGGCGTCTAAATCTGCCCTGCTGTTTGTATAAACCATGCCTGGGTGTATATTTTCCAGGCTCGATCGTCACCACAGGAGAAAGTGTGAGGAATACATCACCTCCTCTTCAGGTCGGACCATATCCTGGCCATGGAGCGCAACGTGCGCTCCAACACTGGTGAGGTGGGCGGGGCATGCAAAACACTCCTTTCGCATCATGCCACCAATGAGACGCGTTATATCCGTTCATACATTAGTTATGGATGAGATCTACTGGAGTCAATCTCCACTGATCTCTGCCTCTCCCTGCCCCTCTCAGTGAAAGAAGACTGAGAGGGGCAGGGAGAGGCGGCGATCAGCAGAGATTGACTCCAGTAGAGGCAGAGCTACTGCGTACAGCTCTGCCTCTACCAGAAAGCGCTCCCCGATTTTTGCCCCAGGGATTTCGGGGGTATAAAGACCTCTTTCTGCTGTCGGAATGTGGCATTTCAGCACTGTTGCTTAAGATAAATAGCAGATAAAAAGAAGTATTTATTTTGGCTTCAGACTCTCTTTAAAGGGAAGGTTCAGGGACTATCTAAAAAAAATAAAAATCCATTTCCACTTACCTGGGGCTTCCTCCAGCCCGTGGCAGGCAGGAGGTGCCCTCGGCGCCGCTCCGCAGGCTCCCGGTGGTCTCCGGTGGCCGACCCGACCTGGCCAGGCCGGCGGCCAGGTCGGGCCTCTTCTGCGCTCCATGGTGCGTTCCACGCCGGCGCGCTGACGTCATCGGACGTCCTCCGGGTTGTACTGCGCAGGCTCAGAACTACTGAGCCTGCGCAGTACAGCCCGGAGGACGTCCGATGACGTCAGCGCGCCGGCGTGGAACGCACCATGGAGCGCAGAAGAGGCCCGACCTGGCCGCCGGCCTGGCCAGGTCGGCCACCGGAGACCACCGGGAGCCTGCGGAGCGGCGCCGAGGGCACCTCCTGCCTGCCACGGGCTGGAGGAAGCCCCAGGTAAGTGGAAATGGATTTTTATTTTTTTTAGATAATCCCTGAACCTTCCCTTTAATGACTGGCTACATTCCTTAGAAATAGTCAAAACATTTTATGGGGGCATGATACAGAAAGTGGATCAAAAGTGTACAGAACTGCTATCAGCAAATCATGCTTAAAGAGGAACTGTCGCGAAAATCTTAAAATGTAAAACACATACAAATAAGAAGTTCATTTCTTCCAGAGTAAAATGAGCCATGAATTACTTTTCTCCTATGTTGCTGTCACTTACAGTAAGTATTAGAAATCTGACATTACCGACAGATTTTGGGCTAGTCCATCTCTCCATAGGGGGTTTTCAGTATGGCCTTTATTCTTTATAAAGACATTCTCTGAAAAAGATTTATACAAAGATGCATGTCAGCCTCCCTGCTCGATGCACACTTTTTTGGCAGATGGATGGAGCAACTGCCATTCACTAAGTGCTTTTATAATATAGAAAACCCTGAAAACCCCCCATGAGAAGATGGGCTAGTTCAAAATCTGTCGGTAATGTCAGATTTCTACGACTTACTGTAAGTGAGAACAACATAGGAGAACAGTAATGTATGGCTCAGTTTACATGTATTTAAAATGTTAAGATTTTCTCAACAGAGTTCCTTTAACAATGTATTAGCTTATAGTGGTGTTGAATAAGTATTGAAAACTAATCGGCACCTTTATAATTATAAAATATCATGAACTATAAGATAGGCAAAGCAAAATTTGCATGAACCAGGACTGGATACTTTTAGAGCTCTTGAACAAAGAAAGTTCACAGAATGTGAATGAAGTTAATGAAAATAGGATATGAAGGAATGGGGATAAAGTCAGGAGTTTAAGGAGACTGCATGATAAGATTGAGGATGACATGGGTCACAGCGGAGACTGAAATTCAGCAGATTGGATGGTTAGTGAGAATACGGTTGCAAATAATGAATGAATAATCAAATGAATCTGACAAAACAAGAATTCAATTATGTCAAGAAGAAACAGGTGGTACTGATTATTAGAATGTGTGATCTGTCTCACCTTCCCACCTAGAGGCACAGCCTGCATAGTGTTAACTTAACCAAGAAGTTTAGTGACAGTTTGGATCCAGACAGCAATTGATGTTCCTTGGTTCAGAGCTACTAAAGCACATTTCCTTTGGGTGCTACTGAGGGAAGTTGATTGATCTAGATTTGTCTGCTTGACTTAAATCTGAGGCCTTTTAGTTTATTTATAATATTTGAATTTAGTTATTTTTTTCATTGTTTAAAACACACCTGAACTAAAAATAATTAAAATCAGAGTTGGCAATACCGGGGAGTTCTTTAATGCCCCCATAACCTTGGTGTCAGCCAAGCTTAGATGGCCTAACTTCTGTCTCTGTACTTTCCCTGTGATTCTAAGCTCTGACTGGGTCCAAGGGTACATGCTCTGTCCCCCCATTGCGCCTCCTTCGATCACGCTCCCAAACAGCTGTGCACAGCAGCCATGGCTGGAAACATTCTGGGCATGTGCAACATGGATATATATGGTGATGTTGCATGTGCATAGAACATGCGTAGGACCCCAAAACAATCCTGTTCCTGTGACCTTGAGTATAAGCCTGTGGAGTGTACCATCTGGTGTGTGATTTTAGCAAGTAACTTGGCCTACATCCCAATTGTGCAGAATGTCCTGTCACAGGTGCCGGCCCATTGAACAGGTGTAACTCTTGTAAACCTGGTGGTAGCTCCTATCGAGGATGGGCCTATATTCTTTTAAATGGATATTGTGACTCTGGATGTTTTCGAATCTTGTTTTACTAGAGCACGTCTCTTTTTTCAATGTGGCTGTTGCTTGCCGATGTGTATCTTCTAGGCTCAGAGAGCGCTCCACCAATATCATTATGCACAACCATAGGGCACCAAAGCGGTTTCAGAGTAAATAAAACCAAAAGTGAACTGTTATTCATCACTAGTGGGACTGACTCATTGAAAGTGGCACAAAGACAAGGCATATCAATTAAAACACAGGTCAAGTACCTAGGTATTAAACTGAACAGAGAACCTAACTATATATACACTCTCAACTATGGCCCACTTTTTCAAAACATAAAACAACATCTACAAAGATGGATTAATCTGCCCCTAAATTTAATGGGTAGGGTGGCAGTCCTTAAAGGGACACCGAACAGTGAAGAAACTATGGAAAGATGCATATCATTTTAAAGCTCTCTTTCTCCTCTTTCCAATGATATATGAACCGCTGCCCTACGCCTTTTAGTTTTCACTATTTTCGTGATTGAAATTGCAGCGGCCGCGATTTCGATCACGAAAATATCGAAAACTAAAAGGCGTAGGGTGGCGGTTTATATATCATTGGAAAGAGGAGAAAGAGAGCTTTAACCTCTTGCCGACCGCGTCACGCCGGCAGGCGTGGCCGCGGCGGCAGCCCCAGGACCGCCTAACGCCAATTGGCGTAAAGTCCTGGGGCTCTGTTTTGCAGGAGATCGCGCGCAGGCTGCGCACGCATCTCCTGCTTGGGGGGCGGAGCTCCACCCCGCCTTCAGTCTCCGAGCGGCTATTGCCGCTCGGGAGACTGTTAGACGGCGTGATCGCCGTCTATTTACTCTGTGCAGCACTGCGATCAGCAGCAGCGCTGCACTGGGGACAGCCGTGTGACACGGCTGTCCCCCTGGGGGACAAGAGAGCAATCGGCTCTCATAGGCAGAAGCCTATGACAGCCGATCGCCGTAATTGGCCGGCTGTGGGGAGGGAGGGAGGGAGCGAGGGAGGGAAGGGATTTAAAGGAAGAGGTTTTTTTTTTAAAAAAAAAGCGGCAACAAATATTTATTAAAAAAAAAATAAACATGGGGGGAGCGATCAGACCCCACCAACAGAGAGCTCTGTTGGTGGGGAGAAAAGGGGGGGGGAATCACTCGTGTGCTATGTTGTGCAGCCCTGCAGCTTGGCCTTAAAGCTGCAGTGGCCTTTTAAACTAAAAATTGTCTGGTCACTAGGGGGGTTTAGCCCTGCAGTCCTCAAGAGGTTAAAATGATATGTATCTTTCCATAGTTTCTGCACTGCTCGGTGTCCCTTTAAAAGTGTGATATTTGGTAGAATACTATATCCGCTGCAAACCATACCCCTTTTATTGAAACATAAAGACACACAAGAGCTTGACAGACTCTTCACAAAATACATATGGGCAGGACGCAAACCACGAATAGCCATAGCCAAATTAAAATTACCTAAAGACTGGGCAGGTTTGAGCCTTCCGGACATTCGCCTCTACAATCTTGCATGTCTTTTTCGCCACATAAGAGACTGGGTGATGAAAACTAGCACTCATTTAAATACCCAGCTAGAAGAAGCCGACACATGGGCAACTTGTAAAGTAACCAGAAAACGATTTTGCCGGCCATACCATTTGTCTAAATACATGCCCCTGTGGGGACACCTGGCCTTTCCAGCAAGTATAGCACATGGAGGGTTTTTAGAATGGAAACAAAGAGGGATCTCTAAGATAGGAAACCTCTGGTCTTTTAAGAAAAACTGGTAGTATTCATTTCAGGAGATAAGAGCTATGTATGGGATCCCCAAAGACCATTTTCTCTATTATGCACAACTAAAAACATTTGTACATGCACAAGTAGCTGAAATCATGAATGCAGACCCAATTTGATTGCTTTTTACAACCACAAGGGGGATCAAGATCACTAGCAGATATCCACCATAATCTTCAGGGCCTAGAATTGGAACATGTAGCCAAAAACAACTTTAAGGGCTGGCACTAAGATATAGCTATAACAGACATTGGTACTTCAATTATATAATGAAACAAACTAGTTCGCTCATTGGTTTTGAGTGAAAATTGGAGAGACTCACATTATAAACTAATACACGGGGTGAAATATGCCTTCAATATAAAATACAAAAATCCAACTTACTATAGTCCTGAGTGTCCCAAATGTCTAGCCCAAATGCTAACTTATATCACTGTATATGGGCCTGTAATGTGATAAATGATTATTGGAAAAAAAAAAGTGAAAATTTATATCCAAAGAGTATGCAATATCTCTATTGAGTTATCCCCTCAGCTATGTCTTTTCAGTTCCGTGCCTGACGCACCTAAGGCTCCAAACACCACAGGCACCAAACCACTCTCAAAACTGGCCCACCTTATATTGATTGCAGCAAGGAAAGTCATCTACAATAAATGGATATACTCTTGTACACCTACAATCTGGGACCTTAACCACTTGAGGACCCACCCTTTACCCCCCCTTAAGGACCAGCGCTGGTTTGATTGATCTGTGCTGGGTGGGCTCTGCAGCCCCCAGCACAGATCAGGGTGCAGGCAGGGAGATCAGATTGCCCCCCTTTTTTCCCCCCTATGGGGATGATGTGCTGGGGGGGTCTGATCTCTCCTGCCTGCTGTGGGTGGCGGGGGGGGCACCTCAAAGCCCCCCTCCGCGGCGAAATTCCCCCCTCCCTCTCCTACCTGCTCCCCCCCCTGAGATCCGGGCTGCACAGGACGCTATCCGTCCTGTGCAGCCAGTGACAGGACGTCCCCTGTCACATGGCGGCGATCCCCGGCCGCTGATTGGCCGGGGATCGCCGATCTGCCTTACGGCGCTGCTGCGCAGCAGCGCCGTACAAATGTAAACAAAGCGGATTATTTCCGCTTGTGTTTACATCTAGCCTGCGAGCCGCCATCGGCGGCCCGCAGGCTATTCACGGAGCCCCCCGCCGTGATTTGACAGGAAGCAGCCGCTCGTACGAGCGGCTGCTTCCTGATTAATTAGGCTGCAGCTGGCGACGCAGTACTGCGTCGCTGGTCCTGCAGCTGCCACTTTGCCGACGCACGTTATGAGTGTGCGGTCGGCAAGTGGTTAAGGAAGAAATGTTGCATCTGTTCAATCAAGATAACCTGGAAACCAAGCTACATATGGAAAGATCCTCAAAAAATTCTTCTCAATCTGGGAAAAATGTACATGTCAAGAAATTAGCGTCCTGATGGACCCCTACAAATATACATCTTGTATGCACTCAAGACTTGCAGGGAAACTTGGGAAAACTCAAGGTATGACATACTTTTACGACATCTCAACCCATGGCAATCTTTATAAGACCTACAAGAATCCTACACAAACAAACAAAAAAACTACAAGCTCTATCACATGACCTGGAAAATGGAATTTTCAATCTTTTGCAGTCGGATAACGAATTTGGAGAAACAGTGGCAGGGGAGGGGGGAGGGTTTATGTTGAAGATTAGGGGAGGGGGATTTAGGTTATGATAGTAAGGGAATTTTTTTGGCCTATAGATACTAAATGTATTGCAAATACTTGACCAGATCGGGCCAAATGTCCTAATGTAACTTGCTAAGACATCTTAAATGACACTTGTATAATTCTGTCATGAAGGCAACGACTGTACTATATGTTGTAATCTTTCGAGGGTGAAAATTTCAAAATCTACAATAAAATATTGTTTTAAAAAAATATCATTATTCATAGCCATATGTTTATTATTGATTATTGTGTTTATTTTTGAAATTGTGGCATTCGATTAGTGAGCACTGAAACAATTTGTTGTGTATATAGCCTCTCCTCTACTGAAAGATCTAAGTGTTCTCATTGGTCAGGCTTTCCAGTGGTCTCCTCCTCTGTTTTGAATTAAAAACCTGAATCGTATTGTCATCATAGGGATACAGAGTGCCCAGGTTAGAGAGAACCAGCCATGACAGGATGTTTTTGTAGCAGACCATGGGAAATCTTAAAGGTTTTTACTGAAAAGGCGGTGCATGGCAGAGAATTCCTAAAACAGAATTTGCAGTCTGTCACTTCCATATGCTTGCAGGCTGTCATGCCCATATGTCCAGCTAAAGTAATACTCATAATAAGTCACTCCAGTACAGAGGTCATGCAAATATTTTAGGCTAACAAGGCTATATGTAAATGTTTATTCAGAACAGGAAATGTTCTGCTTATTTTCCAAGGTACAAGGTCCTCTCTAGATAACTCTTTCCTTTTGTGGCTGTCGCTTAAAATAGGTAGTTTTATCTGACAGCTCTGATCTGTTTACCAACTTTTGGATTAGTTCATCTCCAAGTTGGAGATTCTAATGGTTTCCTTTATTTTCACACTTTTGGAAGGCAGTGGCACAGACCAGAGGCAAGCATACTCTGCACAAGTGGTGTAGCAACAGGGGGTGCAGAGGTAGCGACCACACTGGGGCCCTTGGGCTGGAGAGGCCCCATGGGGTCCACTCTCAACCACAGTGTAATGATGTGGTGTTTTGGTGTACACACTCAGAGTTTTCTGATTATTGGTGATCCGCAGTATCACCAGTAATACAGTTATATTTGATCATATGATGATCTGCAGAATCACCAATAATACAAATATTTATACGTACTCTGGAAAACACAAGGCACAGATGATATAACTTGTGGAAAACCCACCACACTGACGTTAACTCAGAGGGATGGTGACCTCTGGAAGGAAGGGCAGTGTGTGCGATTCTGCGACTAGGATAAGAACGCAGAATTGCGTTCCTTAACAGCAATGATATGCTGAGGAGTTACTGAGTTCCCCGCAAGGAGAACTCAGCAGAGTTAACCCTTTAGTGGACGAACCACTAAAGGGGGCGAAGTCAAACAGAAAACGGTTCAGTATCAGAACTGGCAAGAAAGTACCGAATCGACAGACAGAAATCAAGATCAGAGGTCAAGCCAAGGTCAGTAACGGAAAATCAGATGGGCAGAGGTACAGAATCGAGAAACACAAGAGTAGTCAGAAGCCAAGCCAATAGTCGGTAACGGTACGGGCTGGCGAAGTACAAAATCCGGAGACAAGAGAATAAACAGGTAACAGGCAAAAGGTCATACACAATATACAATGCAATTAGTACTTTAGGCTATCAACAGAATCTGGCTAAGTGTGGATCCCCAGCTCCAGCCGGTTCTAGCACACTTTGGGATCTGACTAGGGTCTGAGCGCTAACACACAAGTATTCGCTGCCTGCAGACAACTTGCAACTGACAGAATGCCTGCTTTTATACTGTGCTGGACTCAAACAGCCCTCCCAGCCATTCAACCAATCACAACATGGCTCAAGGACCTTGCAGCACAGCTCAAGGACCTTGCTGAGGTCAGCTGACCAGCTGGTCAGCTGACTCTCCTTCTAAGAGTATAAAAGGCTCTACTGCACACGCGTGCGGCCCCTACGGGGTCCAGACTGTCATGAGAGGTGTCTCGGCGAGCAGAATGCCATGAGGCCTGTGAAGGTGTTCCAGGAGTGCAGCCTCGGCGTGGAGTACGCCAAGAGGTCTGCACTCATTTATATGCATTGCACATGTTCAGAGAGTTCATTTGGTAGCTAGTGAAAGGTAAGGTGTTTTTAATTTCCTTTTTTCCCATTTAGTTGACACTTGGGTTTTTGGTTTAGTTCCCACTAGACTGCTTATAAAAACTGGCATTTTGCATGGTAGAGTAAGACTCACCAGATCGGGGATACTTTGGCGCAGTTGGTGAGCTTAAGCGCGTTAAAGCGTAACCAAGAGCCCCTGTCGCTGTTTTCCTGTTGTGTGCTGCAGCCCCTTTGTAATTATATATTTCTTATGGAGTTTGGGGACCTCCAGTGCTGCGTGCATGCTTTGCATAGAATTGCATAAAATTCGGGTTGTGCTGCTTACCTCTTGGTAAATATATATATATATATATATATATATATATATATATATATATCTATCTCAAGAAATTATTTTTTTCTGTACAGCCGATCATTGTTATCAAATCGCTGTAAATTTGCATAATTTTATTGTATCCTGTGTTACGACATAAGGTGTCGCTAATTGAGTGTGTGAGTAGGTGATAGCCAAATGTTCAGAGATAGTAAGTGGCTAGCTACCCACAGAGACACACCTACAGTGGCTTGCAAGAGTATTCGGCCCCCTAGAAGTTTTCCACATTTTGCCACATTACTGCCACAAACTTGAATCAATTTTATTGGAATTCCAAGTGAAAGACCAATACAAAGTGGTGTACATGTGAGAAGTGGAATGAAAATCATACATGATTCTAAACACTTTTTACAAATAAATAACTGCAAAGTGGGGTGTGCGTAATTATTCAGCCCCCTTTGGTCTGAGTGCAGTCAGTTGCCCATAGACATTGCCTGATGAGTGCTAATGACTAAATAGAATTCACATGTGTGTAATCTAATGTTAGTGCAAATACAGCTGCTCTGTGACGGCCTCAGAGGTTGTCTAAGAGAAGAGAAGATTGGGAGCAACAACACCGTGAAGTCCAAAGAACACACCAGACAGGTCAGGGATAAAGTTATTGAGAAATTTAAAGCAGGCTTAGGCTTTAAAAAAGATTTCCAAAGCCTTAAACATCCCACGGAGCACTGTTCAAGTGATCATTCAGAAATGGAAGGAGTATGGCACAACTGTAAACCTACAGTATAAAAGCAGACAAGGCCATCCACCTAAACTCACAGGTGGCCGAACAAGGAGAGCGCTGATCAGAAATGCAGTCAAGAGGCCCATGGTGACTCTGGACGAGCTGCAGAGATCTACAGCTCAGGTGGGGGAATATGTCCATAAGACCACTATTAGTCGTGCACTACACAAAGCTGGCCTTTATGGAAGAGTGGCAAGAAGAAAGCCATTGTTAACAGAAAAGCATAAGAAGTCTCATTTGCAGTTTGCCACCAGCCATGTGGGGGACACAGCAAACATGTGGAAGAAGGTGCTTTGGTCAGATGAGACCAAAATGGAACTTTTTGGCCAAAATGCAAAATGCTATGTGTGGCGGAAAACTAACACTGCACTTCACTCTAAACACACCATCCCCACTGTCAAATATGGTGGTGGCAGCATCATGCTCTGGGGGTGCGTCTCTTCAGCAGGGACAGGGAAGCTGGTCAGAGTTGATGGGAAGATGGATGGAGCAAAATACAGGGCAATCTTGGAAGAAAACCTCTTGGAGTCTGCAAAAGACTTGAGACTGGGGCGGAGGTTCACCTTCCAGCAGGACAACGACCCTAAACATAAGCCAGGGCAACAATGGAATGGTTTAAAAGAAAACATATCCATGTGTTAGAATGGCCCAGTCAAAGTCCAGATTTAAATCCAATCGAGAATCTGTGGCAAGAGCTGAAAACTGCTGTTCAGAAACACTGTCCATCTAATCTGACTGAGCTGGAGCTGTTTTGCAAAGAATAATGGGCAAGGATTTCAGTCTCTAGATGTGAAAAGCTGGTAGAGACATCCTCTAAAAGACTGGCAGCTGTATTTGCAGCAAAAGGTGGTTCTACAAAGTATTGACTCAGGGGGCTGAATAATTATGCACACCCCACTTTGCAGTTATTTATTTGTAAAAAAAATGTTTGGAATCATGTATGATTTTTGTTCCACTTCTCACGTGTACACCACTTTGTATTGGTCTTTCACGTGGAATTTCAATAAAATTGTGTCATGATCGGTGTCAGCACGCAGAGAGAATCTGATTATTGGCGATCTGCAGTATCACCAAGAATGCAGATATATACCCGATTATTGATGATCTGCAGTATCACAGATAATCCGATATATTGCTAACCTCTGGACACCAGCAAAAGAACACAATAAAGACAGTAATATATCAGATAGTGTGGAAATGTCCACCACACGGTAATTCCTCAGAGGTGTGGTTACCTATGAATGGGAACCCTGTGAGTGAGATCCTCTAACCAGGCTGAGTGAGGAATCTCGACCCCCAGCAGTAATTGTCTGCTTGGGGCAGGCGCAGGGGCGTAACTAGACATCACTGGGCCCCTCTGCAAAACTTTAGATGGGGCCCCCCACCCCTCTCGCTTTCTGCACAGGAAAACTGAGGACCAATATGTTTTCCCCATGCAGATAAAAACACCTAGACTTAAAAGGAAATGTCAGGCAATCTATGCTACCCTTAGATCTACTTACCCGTGGCTTCCTCCAGCCCCTTACAGCTGACAAGTCCCTTGTTGCAGCTCTGCTCCCAGTACATACATACACAAACAGCTGTATTATTTTACTACATGAGAGCACATGCTATATGTAGGAACAACAATGACATGCTGAACATAAGCATTAATTCACTGTAACTTTGGCAAAACATTCAGAATGCCACTGATTGTTACTGTTATTACAAGATCTTGGACTTCATTGAAACAACAAGCTCTCAATGAAGCAGCAACAGTAAGACATCAATCTCCACTCCATTGTGTTGTAAAAGTAATTAGAGGCCATAAGGTCATTAGCCCGTGCGAGATAAGAATCTAGGAATCTTTTCGAAGTGATTGCTGAAAAGGGAAAGTCTACAACTTTTTTTCAAAATGTGACTCCTTTGTTTGTTAGGTTGTACATGGAGTAGGCCTGAACGATTTTAGGAAAATATTGAATTGCACGATTTTTGTCAGAAATTGTGATTTCCATTCTGTAGACGATTTTTGCTACACAACGATGGACCAGTTCGCTCTGACCATCCAGTCGCTCTCTACCTGACGGGGGACAGTCTGCGACAACTACTATAACTGCGGTCCCCTCTCTGTCTGTCTCGTGTGCTGCTGGCTGGAGGGTGACAGTGACTGACACTGAAAACGTCACCTCCCTGCTGCTGCTGGCTGGACAGCTTCTAGCAATCACACAGCTATTACACTCATCTCCCCTGAGAACTGATAGGTTACATGGGGAGTCACTGCTGTCATGCCACACAGTACTGAGCAGTGTATAAATAGGAAGTCAGCTAGATATATGCAGAGGAATATAGAATCATATTGCCCTACCTCTACATATATCTAGCTGGCTTCCTATTTATACACTGCTTAGTACTGTGTGACATGACAGCAGTGACTCCCCATGTAACCTATCAGTGCTCAGGGAAGATGAGTGAAATAGTTGTGCGAGTGCTAGAAGATGTCCAGCCAGTAGCAGCAGCAGCAGCAGCAGCAGCATGATGTTTTCAGTGTCAGAGTCACTATCACCCCCCAGCCAGGCAGCTCACACGGGACAGGCAGAGAGGGGACTGCAGCCAGTAATAGTAGTTGTCGCAGACTGTCCCACGTCAGGTAGAGAGAGCAGAAAGAAGTTAATTGCCGTGTTAATGGCTCTCCCGGGCAGCCCGTCTCCGCCTCTTTTCATCTTCCGGGGGTAGGGGCGGGACCAGCCCTCCTTCCCTGTCTGCCCTATTCATCAGCCTGGCTGTCACTCGGAGAGGGAGGGGGCATGGTGCGATTTGTTAACCCCTCACTGGCCTCCTCTCCAGCATCTACAGGGGAATGTCTCTGTTTTATTTACACATGCAGAGCGGCAGAGAAAACCGCAGCAAAACCGAAGCTCTGACAATCTCAAGATCGTCTTAACCTTGATCACGATTTTCGGTTTAAAACCGAAAATCGTTCAGCCCTAACATGGACTCATCAGAACTTAGCTGCAGTGTGAGACGGATTTTTTTTTTTTTTTTTACGAACCCTAGGGAGCAGGGACAGTGTACAAATTCCAAAGTGTGTATGAGTCCTTATCTGTGTGGTGGACACATGAAGTCAATAAAACAATGGTGCGAGAGCAGAATATGTTTTTTCACTCCATGCCCTTAGCTTTCAGTCTCTCAAACTTTTCCCCCCATGGGCCCCCAGTGGCTTCTGGCCCCCCCTGCGGAGGCAACCCTTGCAGCGTCTATTGTTACGCCCCTGGGCAAGCGTCTCGGAGAGGCAAGCCTCAGAGATAACCCTCCAGTGGGAGACGTTCCACTGAAGGGAGAAAGGTCAGACAGGCAAGTGTTCGGCAACAAGGATCAGAGAGGCAAAGGTACAAGATCAGCAAGAGATAGAGTAGTCAGGGATAGCCAGGGTCAAAACACAGATCAATATACAATAACAATCCGAAGCTAAGGTGTGAAATCCTTAGTATCAACACCAGGGCACTGCACTAAGGTCTGAGCGACAACACAGAAGTGTATTCAGCCTGGTCAGCTGACTCCTCTTCGGGAACGATAAAGCTCCTGTCTCCTCGCGCGCCAAGCGCCGGGTGAGTGCCGGCGAAGGAGACCCCATAGGAGGCAACTGCGCCGAGCACACGGACTCCGCCGACCGCACAGCCCTGCTCGGCGGCACGCCGGCGGTGGGAGTCTGGGAAGCGGAGCCCGCTGCCTCATGCCTGCTGGCAGCGGGTCCGCTATCCCTCACAAATTGATTCATGTTTGTGGCAGTAATGTTACAAAATGTGGAAAACTTCAAGGGGGCCGAATACTTTTTGCAAACCACTGTATGTCTGCCCTCAATGAATGACTCAAAACACCCCCAAAATTTACTATGTTTCTGCCAAAAACAGGGCTTCCTCAGGGGATAGCAAAGTAAAAGTGTCAAGATGCCAAGTTGCGGTAACATTGGCAGTATTTTTTATTTTAACCAATAAAATAAAAGGCAATTTTACCGGTAGTGACACCTGGTCTGCAGCGTCCATTAACCCGTTAGCGCCACGCACGTTACCCGGTCGCTCCTTGCTATGGTAACTCATGATGTAATGAGGATTACCACAGCACACCATAGAGCTAATGGGTAAATGGGTGGTGCTCCCCAGGCATTAGTACCAGTGAAATTATGCACAGCAATCTTGTCATTGTTTGGTGAATAAGGACCGTAGAGTGCAAAACAATGTGATATATTGTCGTACAAGTTTTTTAACAAATACACAAGTCAGTTAAATATATTTAAATTACCCATCAGATGCAGTTTTCTCTTATTACTTCCTAAATCACTGACCTGACCCACAACTGGATATGGTCTCATTACACTTCCTTTAGTATGCTACCTGCTCTTTAATCTGATGCATCTACCATACAGTGAAACCTAAGAAGGGTGAGTGAATGCCCAACACCAGGGGCGTAGCAATAGGGGTTGCAAAGGTTGCGACCGCATCAGGGCCCTTGGGCCAGAGGGGCCTCGAAGGGCCCTCCCTCAGCTACAGTATTAGCTCTCTATTGCTCCTGTGCTCATAATAATCACTTCTATAGATACTTTGAATGGTGGTAATCCCCTTCTTGCACCTCTGACATTGTAGTTGCCATTGTCAGGTTTTGGTGCGCCGTATCAATTGTTATGTAACGAGTGCTTGGGGGGGCCCCATTGTAAAACTTGCATCGGGCCCACAGCTCCTTAGCTATGCCACTGCCCAACACCTTTAGGAATCCTGGACTTTGCAAGTTCAAGAGGAGATTTCTGGTCATAGCCTGAACCTGTGTGACTCACACAGTCCGAACTCACCTCCATCTAGATCTATTCATCTATTGCACTGGATGTAGTTGTTCCACGTGGTTGCGGCGACAATTGTAGCCCGTGAGTATGGGCCATTAGTGTTTTTTTTATCGTTTGTCACTGTCTTCTCTGTAATGTAACATCTAATAGAACCTATAAATACATTAAAAACGAGTGGCACCACTGCCTCTGGATAGCTGTTTTGTTCAATAAGCCAAGATTCATGAAAATTACGTCGATAAATTTGCTTACAATTAATTATTCCCCAGAAGCTCATCATGACTGATTTTCATGAGGTCTTATGAATGTTCCTGGAACGAGATTTACATTTTTACAGACACAGTTATTAAAGGAGAATGCTAACAAATGCAGATCTCATGCTTCAATGAAGTATATATTGCATTTACCTCTGCTTTTCTAATTTATGGCCCTGCAGTTTTAAAGTGCTGGTCCATCAGACCACTACAGCCTCCACGGTACATCCACGGTACATTGTGACAGTAGGTCTAACACATATAGCTTGATTTAGAGAAGAATGAAGTCAGGATTCCAAGACAATAAAAATCTCAAAAGAGAAGTCTATACTTATCTCCATAGTAACTGAAGTGGTGACAAGTGGTCCTCTTCATGACCAATGAGAAGTTAAGAATTCTTGTTTGCATGCAAATTTAAAGATATATGGATGCAGCTTTAAATTGGAATTGGGCCAATCAAAATGCATTTCCTGATTATTCTGTCCCAATTCCAAGCTGCATGCAATTTGACGAACGAGTTAAAGAGAGCAAAGGATCTAGACACCAAACCAGCTCCATAAAACAATTCATCAATGTATTTCATCCCCAGCAAAGACAGGCATAAAGCAGTGTTGTGGATGGCCTGACAGCCATTTGTCGAGTACAACTCGCTTCTTCAGAGACCACAAACAAAGTCAACTGCTTCTGAAGGAGCGAGTTGTACTAGCAATAAATTGCTGAATTGCTTTCTAGTACTGGTTTGGTGCCCGGACACTTTGCTCTTTAACTAGTTGGATGATATGGTCTGAGTATCTGGAGACACAACAATTCACTGGACTCCCCCAGCAACTGTCCAGTCTGGCATCTAGTGCCAACCGTTCTCTTCTTCTATTGGTATGGATACAATTTGCATTCAAGCTGGAATTATTAGCACCTCATTGACCACATCCATAATTTATAGATCTTAGGTTCCTCCACTGCTCCATTTCTGTCCCTCTCCAGAGGAACAGAATCGGCTCCTGTCTAATAAGGAGTCTGTATATCTCCCTTTTTCTAGTCAGCAAAGCTTTAAGCAAGATGGGAATGTAGTGGTTTTGATTGATACAATTGTCATCCTGATTGTGCTTAGCACAGCTCACTGGCAAGAAGGAAATCAATTTGATTGCCAAGTTTGAATGATCATTGTGTGCCAGGATTCTGAAGTGTTTCAGCAACAGTTTGGTTGAGCCGTTGTGTGGGTTTTATGAAGAGGAGCACACTATGAAGAGGAGCACACGTTACATTCCTGCAATTGCAGTGGTGAGTATAAGCTTCTCTTTGTACACTTTACCCAAGAATTCCAGTTGAAGTTTTAAGAAAATGTAGGGACACTAAATCAAGCTATACTCCCTTCAAGCATGCAATCATTTTTAAGATGTACCATGCAAAGTGCAGCGCTGAGCCGTGCTGAGTGCGCTTGTATATGAGATAAATTACGTTAGCAATAGTAAATCAGGCATACAATGAGGAACAGTATCATGCAGTAATTTATGCTTGAGTTAATGCACTCTTAAACATTGAATAAACCCAATAGTCTCCTGGCCTATATAACGTATATAACGTGAGTGGATTAAGGTTAACAAGCTGAATCTTGATCCAGTGCACCACTAATTAATGATCTGTACATCCTTCTGTATATTTTTTAAATTAATTTATTGAGAAAACAGAAAAAATGGCCTGTTGTGTAAATGTGTAACAATGTTTATTAGATCAACAAAATCAAGCATATATAAACCCTCTTAAAATGATGATAAACCGTATCCTCCCCAATATATAATTGGTATAACTTATTAGCAAGTAAGGACCTTTATAGAATTATGGACTTTGGATAGCTTCAATAATGAACTCCTCTCTAGTACTGAACCCGAGTTCAAAGTGTTTGTATTAGTGCTCCTTATGCACCTGTCTGCCGTTCCATTGTATTCAGCAGGGTCGGACTGGGCCGGTGGAGGCTCTGGATTTTCCCAGGTGGGCCTTTTAATTACAGTGATGTCATGTGACGTCAGTGGCCCTGAGCACCACAGATCCGGTCTTTCGGCTGGGAACGGGGGGAGGGCACAGTGCAGGAAGGAGGAGCAGCGGCGGGTATAGAGCGGTGGGGAGGGGGGGAAGCCTCCCCCCTCCCTCACCTGGGGCCCCCACTTCCACGTACCCCCCTCCAGAATGTATCGCAGTGAGCGGGGAACAACGTACTACTTCCTGGTTGCAGCTCTGCGCGCCGCTGCTCTGGTCTGATCTTCTCTGACTGTTGTCCAATCACGCGCTCACTGTGCTTCCTGTGAGAGCGTGATTGGACAACAGAGAAGACCAGACCAGAGCAGCCACACGCAGAGCTGGAACAAGAAAGTAGTAAGTCGTTCCCCGCTCTCTGCTGCTGCGCTATATTCTGGTCTGGAGGAAAAAGTGTGGAAGGGTTGGCCTCAGGTAAGGGGGGGGAGGCTGTCCCCCTCCTCCCCACTATGTGCCCGTTGCTCCCCCTTCCGGGAGATTGGGGACACCTGACGACCTGGCTAACTAAACTGGGGCCACCTATAGACCTGGCTAACTAAACTGGGGACATCTATAGACCTGGCTATCTATACTGAGGACACTTGTAGACTTGGCTAACTAAATTGGGGACACCTATAGACCTGACTACCTAAACTGGGACACCTATAGACCTGGCTACCTATACTGAGGGCACCCATACCTTTCTACCTATACTGGTATCACCTATAGCTAACTACTTATACTGAGGACACCTATAACTTGCTACCTATACTGGGGACATCTATAACTTTCTACCTATACTGAGAACACCTATAACCTGCTATCTATACTGGGGGTGCCTATAGCTAACTACCTATAATGGGGACACCTATAATTTGCTACCTATACTGGGAGCACCTGTAACTAACTACCCATGCTGGGGACACCTATAGTTGGCTACCTATACTGGGGGCAGCTATACTCAGACTCTAGGCCTTTCATATGACACTTGCCTCAGGCCCTGCATAGGGGAACATAGCTACTTAATTTATGTATACAGGGCCCATTTGGCTACTAAATTATTTTATTTTGATGCACCTGGCTATTTATTGTAAGGCACTTGGCTACTTAATTATTTTATCTGAAGTTGTGTGACTACTATTTGACTATTTTGACTACTTGATAAATTATCATGAGGTATGTAACTCCTTGATTATTTTATCTAAAGTTTATCTGGTCAGACCCACTCTCTGTGAATAACACCACTACTTATTTTGTGTATTTTTGGGTCGGCCCATGACCCATCATGACCACACCCATGTTCCAGTGCATGGCCACACCTATTTTTTTGCTGCGGCATGCTGCATGTGGCCACCTCCCTATCATTGACTGTCCTCAGAAGAGCTCATAATCTATTCCCTACCATAGTCATAGTCTATTGTCCTGAGCAGAATTTCTAGAGTACATGCGTATGTGAGCACAAAAGGTGGGGGGCAGGCTGAAACTTTCCTGGTTGGCCCTTAGTGTCCCAGTTCGACCCTGGTATTCAGCATTAGTTGTTGAACTTTATGGTTTGCGAAATTATTGAATTGTTGAAAGAGGAACTGTAGCGAAAAGGGGGAAAAATAAATCAATTCATTGCAAAGTGAGAAGTTATAAAATAGAAGAGAGATCAAGAAATGATGTATATTCAGCATGTCATTTGTTCATATTGTTTGATCCACTATCAGCTTGCACGTAACCATCTTTACTACTGGCGGACATGAAAAACAAAAAACAGAGATGTTGTGTGGGGGACTGACTTAGTCTTGGGGCAGGCACCAACTGCCATTATCTACAACCACACCCCCTAACAATGCAATAGGCTAAAAGGTTTTTTATTTTATTTTATAGATATACATATGTACGGAGGGAGATAATGGTTGCTTGGCAGTTGGAAACAGCTGTTATTTCCCACAATGCAACGAGGTTCACAGACTGTCAGGACCTAGATCCCAACATCACACTATGGGAGGGGTTTCACCACAATATCAGCCATACAGACCCCCTGATGATTTATTCAAGAAAAGGTAAAGATTTTTCATGGGAAAAGGGTTATCAGCTACTGATTGGGATGAAGTTCAATCCTTAATTAGTTCCTCTTTATGCATATGCACTTTATTCACTATTTTTGAATTCAGTGGATAATAATATGATTATATGTTCTATAGCACTAACACAATTCTTACTGATCCACAAAAAGTAGCCAATAATAAACTCTTCTAATAAACTCTTCTGGTCAACACTGCAATAGGATGTGGGTAGTATAGAAGTGTTAGATGGGCGGTTATCAAGTTTAAAGAACAAGAATAGAAGAAATGTGATCCAGAATGCACAGCATTGGGTGGCTAAAGGGAGCTGCAGTCCCACAGAGGCATTGAAAAACTCCTACTTACCCTGCAAGAGACCATGCATAGAACTGAGAATAAATGGGGTTTGCTTTATGATTTGAGCACAGCGGCGATGATGTCTGAATAGCATTAGCAGAACAGCGTTTGTTGGTTGGACTTGATCATTAAAAACAAATGAAATCTGTTATAGTACAACTGTAAGGAAAGCTTATTCCTGTATAAACTTGTGCTTTGCTGTTTTATAACACTGTTTTACTGATTCATACCAGCAGACGATGGCATTATTTTGTAAATCCTCAATGTTAAATGGCTCCAAAGTAAAGCATTAACTCCTGGCAATACATTATTAACAAAATAAATCATTACAAAATACGTATTTAGGCTTCTGTGTCCCATGGGTAAGAATTACAAGGGCAATTAAGCCCTGCCCCACATAAATTTTCTGTAGAACAATTCAAATGCATTGCATTTGGCTTTTCCATTTATTGCTGGATAAAATGAGATGGTACAAAAATGAGCATAATTTAGTAGTAACAATTCTTGACACAGAAATACAATGTATTACACTCATTGTTGCACAGAGTTAAAAAAATCTAATAACTGATGAACAGCTCATGTTTTTTAAACATTTTCTAAGCTTCCTTGCAAAGCAGAAAGATTTGCAAGGTAACATATTAATGACTGGTCAGGTGGAATATCTATTAAAAAGGAATGCATAATGATGTATGTTTGTTGTTTTTATTTGCCTTCCAACAGCCATATAACTACAGTAAAGGTGGCCATACATGGTACAATTTTTTTTTCGATTAGATAGTTTAGTTCGATTATTCCATTAGATCGAATATAAAGATTTTTGCAGCATGTCCTATCAGATTTTTTCGAAAAAACAGAATAATCGTTCGAAAAATATTTTCAACTTTCATTCGATTTGAAAATTTAGATCGAATAAACGGGAAAATCGTTTTTATTGTATCGTGTATGGGCACCATTACAGTGTTAACCCAAAAAAAAAATCTATTGTTGGCTGAATGAATCCACTAAATTAGCAACCCACAACAGCCAATCACATTTTAGCTTTGTTTGGTTTAGTTTGCACGGTTAACAGCAAGAGTAAAGCTAGCTATAGCTCTAGCGATTCTGATTTAATCGATAAAGCGATTGACTTGATTAAGGAATCGACTTCTGTATGGTTGATCGAAAGTAGATTGATTAGTGACCCACACACTGCAAACAATATCCTATGTGAATACCTTCACATTCGATCTGACCAATGTTATGTCTCCATGCTCTGAATGCAAAAATCAAAGTCGATTCAGAGTCAATCGAATGCCATGTGAACAGTAGCCGATTCCTGTTCGATTGACCGATATCTTGCATCCTGCTCGATCAACTAAGCTAGTTGATTCGACATGAAATCAGCCACTTTTCATCTATTGGGAATTCTGGAACACACTAAATTCTCTATGGACACCTTAAAGGCTAAAGGCCTGTACACATGCTAGATTCAAGTTGGCTGAGGTGGCCAATAACAACCACCTCTGCTGAAAATCTGGTGTGTGTACAGCAGTCCCTGCCCCCCACCCAGCTAATGGTCCACCAGGCGGATGCATACTGCCAAACGACGGCCTATAGCTTTATCTTCCTCGCTCGCCATCACAACTGCATTGCTCCATCGCCCCCCCCCTTTCCCGGCAATTCAACAGAACACCTTGTTAACCTGCAGGCTTACTACACATCCATACAGCCTTGGCCCAGTAATGTCATCCGAGGGATCGGATGCCAATCCTAGTCGAGCGTCATCCATCTAGCGTTTTTACGGGCCGTAAAGCCTCATACGCATGCTGGATGAAACTCAGACGAGGTGCCTGATGATGACTGCCTCTGAAGAAAATCTAGCATGTGTACAATGGTCCTGATGCCTCATCTAGCGATCAGTTGGATGGACCGATTCAGCTGACTGACCAATTCGCCATCTGGCCGAGAGCTTTGTTCCCCCCACTCACTCTGCAAGCCGTTCCACATCACAACCATTCTACTCCAATGGCCATTTGACCTCTCCCCCTGTATAGCTACAGAACCCATTGTTAGGCTGCAGGCTCGTGATGCATCTGTACAGTGTCGGCCCTGCAATGTCCCCCTAGGGATTGGAAACAGATCCCTGCTGGGTGACATTCTAAAACCCTATCTCTGGCTGCTCTGAGGTAATAATACTGTGATATTTTTGTTCACTAAACTTTCCACCCATACTTAGAGGACAACTATCAAAGTTAACTAAAATTCTAAATGCCACATAAATTTCGAGTAATTACTAGCAAATAGCAGTACAAAGTCTTTTTTTCATATGTTCATGTTTCATATGAACAAACTTACATTTACAGAGAATAGTTCTCACTGTGGGCATTACTATAAAGGACTGTGCCCAGCACATACAGCATACAGAAACTATCTTCCCTGGCTGTAATACTGTGACTGGAATCTGTTCAGAATGATAGGAAACAGAAATATAGCTTCAAATGTGTGTAAATAATAATCAGCACTGTGTTCCTGTCTGTGTGTCTCTCTCTGCCAAGAAGTAAACAGTTTACAGCCAGGTTACAGTTCAGCTCTGAACTGAACAGTTCAGTTCGGTTCAGCTGATAAACAAGGCATTCCTTTCACACTGTCTGTGCTGAGAGACCTCTGAAAAGCATTTCAGTGTTGCTGGCTAAAAGATCTATAGGTATGTGGGATTTAAAGACAAAACATTTCTTTGATAGATGTTCTTTAAGCCTTGAACACATACTAGGCTTAACTCAGCAGAGGCTGTACTAATTTGTGTACAGCTACCCCAATGTGTTGTGGAAAGATCCAGAGTACTGGATCAACTTGATAGAGTAAATTGTTCACCTCCTTATCCTGCCCGCTAGGCACCACCATGTGGTACACAGCGCTGTCATCCCTCCTCCCCCGCCTTTGCAAGAGATTGTGTTTTTGAAGTTTTGATTTGGAGTAAATTGTCACTGGAAGCAATCACAAAAGATCTTGTGGAGTAAAATCTATCCCGAGTGTATGTAGCTTTATTCAACAGAAAGCCCTTTTGAAGTCTTGTGCAAAGCCTTTTTACTTTAACAAAGTTGCTGGATAGTTTACTGGTCAAGGGCAGGGGCGTAGCAATAGGGGGTGCAGAGGTAGCGACCGCATCGGGCCCTTGGGCCAGAGGGGCCCCGTAGGGCCCTTCCTCAACTACAGTATTAGCTCTCTATTGGTCCTGTACTCATAATAATCACTTCTATAGATACTTTGAATAGTGGTAATCATTAACAAGCTGTTCCCCATCCCTTTCTCGCACCTCTGACACTGTAGTTGCCATAGGCAGGGTTTGGTGCGCCATATCAATTGTTATGTATAGAGTGTTTGGGGGGCCCCACTGTAAAACTTGCATCGGGGCCCACAGCTCCTTAGCTACGCCACTGGTCAAGGGTGCTGTTTAATAGTCACTAGAGATGGCTCGAACCTCCGATTTTAGGTCCGCGAACATCAAACATGAACTTCTGCAAAAATCGTGTTCACGCAAACCATGCGAACTGCAATAGACTTCAATGCGCAGGCAAACTTTCAAAACTACAAACACTAAGTCTGGCCACAAAAGTGATGGGAAAAATGTTTCAAGGGGTCTAACACCTGGAGGGGGGCATGGCGGAGTGGAATACACGCCAAAAGTCCCCGTAAAAATTCTGGATTTGACGCAAAGCAGGGTTTTAAGGACAGAAATCACATTGCATTGCTAAATTGGAGGCATAAAGTGCTTCAAAACATCTTGAGTGTGTATACATCAATCCGGTAGTGTAATTCGTGTACTGCTTCACACTGACAGACCAAACTCACTGTGCAACGCACCACAAACAGCTGTTTGTGTAGTGATGGCCGTGCTGGACTTGTGTGCACTATGGCAAGAGTGCAGGCGATGGCGGTTTTCAAGCCCATATGGTCGGGCTGAGGTAGCTCAATGACAGAACAACAGTGACTGAGTGTCCAACTGATCAAATTTGGTCTGTCCACAATGAAGCAACGGCCTTATTATCTTGGGTGTGCCCCCCAACACACTCATATACTGTAGGACATTGCTTCATTGTGATACGCAAGCCCCTTCACTGCGGCAAGGTAACGATCACGAAGGGGAATTGACGCATGTACATGCCTTTTGTTTTGTTGTTGCAGCCGCAGTGCAGCCAGAAAAATTAGGCAGGCATGTACACGCACCAGAAAAATTATTATAGTGCTGCTGCTTGCAGCGGCCTTAAAAATTCAGGATTCCACCTGGAGTCCTGGACCCTGTTGGTGGAGGCGGAGAAGGCAGTCAAGCGGCCTGCAGGCAGAGATGTTGTGTGGGGGGACTGACTTAGTCTTGGGGCAGGCAGCAGTGGCCGGCAGGCAGAGATGCTGTGTGGGGACTGACTTAGTCTTTGGGCAGGCCGTAGCCCTCCGGGATCCATGCCTCATTCATTTTGATAAAGGTGAGGTACTGAACACTTTTTTGACCTAGGTGACTTCTCTTCTCACTGACAATGCCTCCAGCTGCACTGAAGGTTCTTTCTGACAGGACGCTTGAGACAGGGCAAGCCAGAAGTTGGATGGCAAATTGTGACAGCTCTGGCCAAAGGTCAAGCCTGCGCACCCAGTAGTCCAGGGGTTCATCGCTGCTCAGAGTGTCTACATCCGCAGTTAAGGCCAAGTAGTCGGCTACCTGCCAGTCGAGGCGTTGGTGGAGGGTGGATCCGGAAGGGCTAAGGCGAGGCGTTGGACGAAAGAATGTCCACATGTCCGACATCACCATGAGATCGCTCTCAAAAGAGCTGTTTTGGGGTGCTTTTCAGCAATAAATATCAGGGAGCAAGCTAACAAGAGCCTAACTAAGCTTTCCCTACCTCTGCAGCAACCTCTCTCCCTTCTCTCATTAAAACAGCAGCAAACAAAGTGAGAAAATGGCCGACGCTGCTGCCTTATATTATATGGGGGGGGGGCTCCAGGAGGGAGTGCAGCCTGGTTGGCTGCCATGGGTCTGCTGACTGTGATGTACAGGGTCAAAGTTTAGCCCAATGATGTAGCATAGCGAGCGGGTTGAACTCGCATAAAGTCCGCGTTTCGAAGTGTTCGCACCGTTCAAGCTATCTCTAATAGTCACACTGACATAGGACACCAGAGTTTGAATCCTGGCTGAAGCCAGTACTACTCAGTAAGGAGTCCTTGAGTAAGACTCCCTAACACTGCTGGGTGGCCCTTAGCGGCTGCAGCTCTCAAGCGCTTTGAGTTTGACAGGAGAAAAGCGCTATACAAATCTTATCTTAGCATTATTATTATTATTAACAATTGCTCTACTATGAGGTAAGAAAATTACCTTAATAAGTAATTATAATAAATCAGAGTTACTGCTCATATCTTAAAATTCTGGAGGAAAGTACAATTTAACTTTAGATTACAATATATGCCATTTTGATTAAATTAGACATTTAGTCACTCAGAACAGATGCATTCTACCAGACACTCCAGAGGGCTCTCTAATAACGTAATTATCTTGAGAAATAACAGGATTTCCACAACCCATTCTGGAAAAATTCCAGACAAAGCATAATTTCCCCCTATTTCTCCTTCCAGATTTTTCCATTTCTGTAGTTCACGATTAATCAAGGGGATAGGCACTACTCAAATTGACAGGCTTTTGTAAGAATAACCCTTTAAGTAAGGGCGGCTCCACCATACTACATAAAATACATTTTATGGTACAATAATAAAGAAACTTCAATTTTGAATACTCAACTAAACAGTGATCAGATTGCTGTAAAACTGTGGAAAAGGAAACCTACAAACATAATAAATTTGTATGTCATCTTTATTATATAATAGGAAAAATCTACCCCAGTACCGTTTCAGAGGATTTTTTAAATATGATATACGGTAGGATTGCATATGTGGTGACTGTGCCCGTGTGCATTACAACCATGAAGATTATACAGTTCATAAAATTACATTATTTCCTAAACTATTTCTAAAAGAACCTAAAGTATTTCTATTGGAACACATTGATCCCCCCACCTTAAAGAGGAGCTCCAGTGAAAACAATGTAATAAAAAAGTGCTTCATTTTTACAATAATTATGTATAAATGATTTAGTCAGTGTTTAACATTTATCACATGGTGACATTTTTACTACTGGCAGGTGATGTCAGTGGAACGAGATGCTGCTTGCTTTTTTGGCAGTTGGAAACAGCGGTTATTCCCCACAATACAACAAAGCAGCCACAGTGTGATGTCAGAACCATGGTCCTGATATCACACTGTGGGAGAGGTTTCAAGACAGTATCTGCTATACTGAGCCCCCTGATGATCCGTTGGAGAAAAGGCAAAGATTTCTCATGGGAAAGGGGGTATCAGTTACTGCTTGGGATGAAGTTCAATTCTTGGTTACAGTTTTTCTTTAAAGAGAACCCAAGGTGGCATTGTCTCTAGTCTTGCGGTATTTTGCTGGGGGGACATCAGAGCCTTGGGGGGGGGGGGGGCTGGCGGCTGCAGCACAACGACACAGAGGCATGTCATTGTGCACAGGACATGCCTCTGTGTCCTATTAAGATTTGAAAATGTCGCCGGACTGATGTTTTCGATCGAGTAAAATCCACATCACAATGTATGAATGGAAATTCTATGAGAGCTGTATGACCCAATGTTTTGAAATTTACCAGAATGGGATCGCAAAACACTGATAGTGGAAAACAGCCTTTAAAAGAGAAACCTGTAAGGGATTGCGGAGATGCCGCCTCATCAGAGAGTGGCATGGCGGCTATCTCCGCGTCTCAGCTGACGGTTTCCGCCGCGCGGATACTTGATGGAACTATGCCTGGGATTGTGGGGAATGCGGAGGAAGCCGCTGCAGCGCCGAGTGGCATAGCGGCTGCCTCCGCGTCTCAGCCAGCGGTGTTCGCCGCATGGTCGCATGGTGGATCTTTGCCTGCTCCCTCAGTCGCACATAGATGCACACAGACAGGATCTTTATGCAAGCAGAAGGGGAGTCAGCTGATCAGCCGGTCAGCTGACTCCAGCACTGATCCTGATTGGCTGAGTGACTGGGGCGGTGCTAAGGAGCGCTCCCAGTATATATAGAACAGGCCTGTCAGTTGTTCCTCGTCTGCTGTTGCATATGCTACGTGTTAGCACTCAGACCCATAGTCAGATCCGAAAGTGTGCTAGAACCAGCAGGAGCTGGGGATCCACACTTAGACAGATTCTGTTGATAGCTTAAAGTACTAATTGAATTGTATTATTTGTTATGACCCTCTGCTAGTCTTGACTACTCTTCTGTCTTGTGATACTGTGCCTCTGCCTATTTGATCCAGTTGCCAACTTGGCTTATCCTTCACTCTGATTCTGTCTTCTGCCTTTGTACCGTATCTGTCCGTGTGTTGCTGAACCTGCTCGTCTGACTCTTCTACCCTCACCAGGGAGTTTAGTCCTGATGAGGGGCTCTCAGTTTAGTTATCACCTGCTCCTCAGGTAGATAGCTGCAGTATAGTCTGAATCACCTGCTCCTCAGGTTGATAACTGCAGTACAGTCGTAGCCACCTGCTCCTCAGGTGACTAGCTGCAGTACAGTCTGAATCACCTGCTCCTCAGGTGACTAGCTATTATTAGTACTGTCTGGATCTCCTGCCCCTCAGGAGATCACCTGTTGCAGCACAGTCTGAATCACTCGCTCCTCGAGTGATCCCTCTTCATTGTCTTACTGTGCATCACCCGCTCCTCGGGTGAACACATTACTCCACTAAGTCTCCAGCTTGCTGGATTACTGATTTCTGTGTTGGTTAGAAATACCTCCTTCACCAGCTCCTCTGGACAGTGGGTATCTCCATCTATGTTTACTGTTGCACCAAACACTATCTTACATCTTAGTATCTTGTGTGTCTTGCTATACTTGCATTATTGGTGATTCTGCAGATCACCATATAATCAGGTATAACATCTGTATTATTGGTGATACTGCAGATCACCAATAATCAGAAAAATCTGTTCTGGCTGACACCGATCGTTACAAAACCGTAACCAAGACTTGAACTTCATCCCAATCAGTAGCTGATACCCCCTTTCCCATGAGAAATCCTTTCCTTTTCTCAAAAGTATTATCAAGGGGCTCTGTGTGACTGATTTTGTCGTGAAACTCCTCCCACAGTGTGATGTCAGCGCCTCACAGCACTGAGGTAGTGACATCACACTGTTATTGCATTGTGGGAAATAACGGCTGTTTACAACTGCCAAAAATGCAAGCAATATCTCCTTCCAGTGACATCACCAGCCAGCAGTAAAAATGTAACCATGTGATAAATGTCAAAATGTAAATCAGGGAGAGGAAAGATTTAACAATGAGCCCACACTAAATCATTTATACATAATTATTGTAAAAATTAAGCACTTTTTATTACATTATTTTCACTGGAGTTCGTCCTCGCTGTGCAAATATTTTGTATGAGCACAAACAACAAAACAACTGTTTTACACACATAGCACATACTCTTCTAAATCAGAGCGTTATATACGGATATCTAACATCCCATATCTACTACATCCAGTAATTGCCACTTAAAAAATGATCCTCTGTTTCTATCCATATCTTAGATAAGTATCAGCAAATATGATATAACATTTCCGGATCTGTTGTGATAAATAGCCCTTGTGACTTTCTCATTGCAGGAACACTTTCGACAAAGACAGTTTATTCATATTTAATTAAATGAAATCAGGAAAGTATGAAGTGAACATATTGTTATTTCTCTAACAAAACAAATATAGAGGCAAGCAATCTACAGTTCAAACAAAGCCTTTCTTTTAAATTCAGAGCACTGTTTAATTGACATAAACAATATAATCACATAATCTACATAAATGACAGGTGACATGAAAAATGTGTTTGCACTTAAAGAACTGGGTTCCATTTCCTTTAATGAAGTGATGCATTGCAAATATAGCTTATGTTTGACTGCGTCATCTCAGCCACTCCCGTAAGGTAAGTATTAAACAGGATAGTTGTATTCACTATCATTTCTGTAATTTATTGAATTATTCTTTCTCAAAGCTTTGAAATGAAATATGTACCAAAATGTAACCCCAACACACCTTAGATTCCATCCTCTCCTACTGTAATCCTAAACCCCAAATCTAACCCAAAACTTCACTCCTGACCTACTCCTAACACTAACCATCCCCAAAGCCTAAGCCTAGCCCTAATCTTAAAGAAAGTGAAAAACATAGAATGCCACCGTTACCGACTTCTTTTTAAATTGTTCTTTGCCAGGCTGTCATGATGATAAATACTGTACAAACTGATTCAAAAAAAGTCTGCCAGTCAGGTTCTGGTTTTTTTCTGAGTCTAGGAACTGTCAGGGTCAAAAGCTTAGCATGCCAACTATCAGAGTTTACAGGATAACTTTTCTCACAAATATAAGAACACTTACCCAGGCGAACCCTGGAGATCTCAGTAAAGAGCCTGGTTCTATTATTATATGCAGAACATGGCAGTGTGACCATTGCCCTCACATCACATGAAGCAGGTTTGTCAACACATTAAGTTACTACCCATCTAGAAAAATTACAGGAAAGATAAGGTTGGGATACCCTGTTTCCCCCGGTGTCTCATCCTGAAACCGCTTGAGGAAGACCTCCTCACCCTCTATGAAACTAATGCTGGGAATACACGATACGATTTTTTTTCGGTCGACTTACCGTTCAATCGATTTTCGATTCATTTTTACGCTCAACTCTCTTATCTTTTCTTATCAATTTCCATTCACTTGAGAAATCGAGCGGTAAAATGATCAAAAGTAAGATCCGACATGGTGGAAATTATCTAAGGAACCATCTATCTGCCGAAAAAACGCATGGTGTATTCCCAGCATAAAGCAGGTTAGGAAGGAGGGTCACACAGTTCCTTTGGCTTCTCTAATAGACGTTTTACCTGTTCCCCCAGGTTTATATTTTGACTATCTACAGCTTGTGCTTTTTCTTAAAGCGGAGACTAATGTTGTTTTTCAAAATAGGAAGGAATCTGACTTTGAAGATGTTTCTTTCTACAATCCTCCTGAGGAACATAGAATTTCCTACTTACATAATTATCTCCTCCCGCATTTCTGTGATAAGACCCCATATTTTGTGGCATGAGAAACTCAGTTTTACTTTGTCTGAGAAAGAGTGGACCAAATGCTTTATCTTTGCTCATTCAGTAAGTACTCTCTGTCGGTTCGGGCTCAGGAAAATGCCTACAAAATACTAACCCAGTGGTATAGAACACCAGAACAGCTACACAGATACAGTATAATTCCTCCATATCGGACTATGTTGGTGCTGTGGCAGAGAGGTTGGCAACCTGATTCACATCTGGCATAGCTGTCCCAAACTTAAACCTCTCTGGGAGGCTATTTGTAGTATTATAGCAGCTATTAGTATGTATGTGCATTTATTTCTTTTAAATATATCCTGCCCAATGAAAACTTAAGAAGTCAGTTGTTTGCCATATCCTTACTGCTGCAAGACTGACGATACCCAAGTTCTGGAAATCTACTAAAACGCCTACAGTCCAAGACTGGCGGAGAAAATTTAATGATCTTAAAGTGAATGGGAACCGCATTTAAAAAACCGAGACAGATACTTACCCAAGGAGAGGGAAGGCTCTGGGTCCTATAGAGCCTTCCCGCTCCTCTCCTGGTCCGCTCGTTCCAGTGCTGGCTCGGCCGGTAGCAGATTTGACTAATTTAGTCAAATACTGCTTTACCCGGTCGAAGAAGGCATCAGAAGTCTTCAGGGATCCCGAGTGCTCCTGAAGAAGGGCGGCCCTGTACTGCGCCTGCGCAAGCACGCTCTCTTGCACGCTCACGCCTTTGCAGTATGGAGTCGCACGTCTTCGGGAGGACATGGCTCCCGAAGACTTCCAAATACTCTTTCGGTGAGGGATTGAAAAGGGGGGGGAGCCAGCACAGAATAGAGGGCACCGAGAGAGGAGATGGAAGGCTCTATACGACCCAGAGCCTTTCCTCTCCTTAGGTAAGTATTTGCTTCATTTTTTTAAAATGCGGTTCCCATTCACTTTAAACAGATAGAACAAACCACTTTTGTGGCCTCTGATAGGGAGGAAAAGTTCGACTTGACTTGGCAAAGGTGGGAAGTTTTTGCTCACTCTGATGAAGGAAAGTTAATGCTGTCTTGAACATTATACACCAAATGTACTCTCTGACCTCTCTTCCCTTTTTCAGTTGGGCTCTGGGCCACTCTGTGGCAGACTTTCTGTGGCTGCGAGAGTTTATTAAGATTTTTGTCAAGGGAGCTAGACTTGACTGCTGGAAGGTCGTGGATGGAGTTGAATCTGTCCAGGGCCTCCATCTTCTCTTTATTTCTTTTTTTGTGTGTTCTTCTTTTATTTAATCTGTTTTATCAAATTTTTGAATGCCAGTCCAGTAACTAATTGCAAGACAGAGGTCTCTTTTCTTTGGGACATTTAATGGGGTTAGTGCCTGAAGAGGAAGGAATGATATTTCTGAGTCAGAGCAGTGGGGTTTTGAGCGGCTTATCCGCCACTGGTTGGGGATAGGCTGCTGGAATCACATATTTGCTGCATTGGTTCTCTTCGGGTTTATGTCGTATGTTGAATAACTCTGTCTAATGCTATGTTTCGTAGAGCGCTATTTATGCCGTGGATCTATGTGTACTGCTGGTTGACTGCTAAAAAATTTCTTTGAATAAAAACTATTATATTCAAAAAAGATAAGGCTGGGAGAGTGTGAGAAAACGCGGAAAAGCCGCCGCGAGCACTCAGAGCAAGGCGGCTGATTCCGCGTTCAACGCGGCAGGTTGCGCGCGTGGGTCTGCATCCACTGGCATGACGGAGCGCGATGAAACCGCCGCATGCCTTATGAACAAGGCGGCGGATTCCGTGTCAGACGCGGATGTTGGCACGAATAGGCATAATTCTGACAGTACTGCTGAACGCGGAGGAAACGCCGCATGCTTTGACAGCGGTGCGGCTGGTTCCGCATCACACACAGCAGAAACATTACAACACATATCTGGTGTGGCTGTGACTGATAGTCCACACAGGTTCAGGAGGACGCGCGCGGAGAGGCAGAGCCTTTATGACAGTCAGAAGGGCGTCAGCTGACCAAGTCGGTCAGCTGACAATTCCAGCAGTTTTCATTGGTCCAGCACTTAGGGGTGGCGCTGGAGAGCGCTAGGGTATATATACTGGGTGCTGGTCATTTCTCTGGTGTCTGGTGTTGCGATCACTACGTGGTAGCACTCAGACCTTCTGTCAGTATCTGTGTTATTATCTAGATCAGCTTCCAAGGTGTTGATGACCAAGGAGCTCACACCTTAGTCTAGGAATCCTGTTATTATCTGTGTTATCTGTATTATTATCTAGACCAGTTTCCAAGGTGTTGATGACCAAGGAGCTCACACCTTAGTCTAGGAATCCTGTTACCATCTGTATTATTATCTAGACCAGTTCCGGGGTGTTGATGATCTAGGAGCTCACACCCAAGTCTAGGCATTGTTGATTATTTGTTATGACCTTCTGCTTTCCTGACCACTCTTCTGATCTCTGATTAGGTACTTCGCTATATCTGATACTCTGTTGCCAAACTCTGCTAGTCTTAGGATTCCGCATCTGTCTCCTGTCTCTGTACTTTGTCTGTGTGTTAACGACCTGGCCTGTCCGACCTCGAGAACTATCTTCCCTGTTGGGAGATAGTTCCCAGTCCTGTCAGTGACACTTCACCTTTGGTGTCACTCACTCTCTGATCCTTCCCACTCTCAGCCTGGCTCTGCCCCTTGGGGAGCATCAGACCAGTGGAAGGAACCTGTTCTCTAAGCAGTATCTCGTACTGCCTAGCACCCTCTACGCGGGTGCTCTCCTCAAAGTATACGGTTGCACCAAACACTCATACTACTCAGGTATCCAGAGGTTAGAGATATATCTGATTATCGGTGATACTGCAGATCATCAATAATCGGGTATATATCTGTATTCTCGGTGATACTGCAGATCACCGGTAATCAGATCCTCTCTGTGTTACACCGATCGTTACAGAACGCCAGACCCAAAAACAAATGGACGCACACAGCCGTCTGGGCACACTTACCACTTCGGTGGATAACATCAACCAAGTGCTGGGTGGCCACCAGACTTTAATAGACGCGCTGTCTGAATCCGTATGAACCCTCCAGACGGCTGTAGATGAAGTGCGATCTCCTCCTAGCACAGACATACGCATGCCTGTACCTGAAAAATTTTCTGGTCACAGATCTGACTTCCGAAATTTTAGGAGTAGAGTGTTGTCATACTTTGAGTTGAGACCTAGATCCTCAGGAACCATGGCCCAAAGGGTCACGTTCATAAAGACTCTATTATCAGGCGATTCTCAGACCTGGGCGTACAGTCTACCCGCCGGAGATTTAGCCTTAACCTCGGTAGATTAATTTTTTAAAGCTATGGCAATAATTTACGACGATCCAGACATTGCCTCGACTTCTGAGCGGAAGCTCAAATTGTTGCGTCAAGGCAAGAGTCCGGTCGAGGAGTATGCTGCAGAATTTAGGAGGTGGTCAGTTTCAGCCAGGTGGGACACCTATGCCCTTTTAGACTGTTTGTTATCAGGGTTATCAGATGAGGTTTCTGATCTAATGTTAAGTCAGCCTGAACCTAGAACCGTCGATGAGGCCATTTCCTCGGCCATTAGGATTGATCGCAGGTTACGTTATCAAAGGCAGACCCGGGGAAAAAACAATGTTAAGATGGTGTCCTACGCTGCGCCTCCTGTGACCCCACCTCCTTCCGTTTCTCCTCCACCCGAGCCAATGCAGATTGGTCGGTCCAGATTGTCTCAAGTGGAGCAGAGACGCAGGATTTCGGAGCAGTTGTGTCTTTATTGTGCAGAGGGGGGTCATAGAGTGCGGAATTGCCCTAAAAAGTCGGGAAACGCTACTGCCTAGGAGTAGTTGGGGGTAATACCCTAGGCGTATGACTCTTACCCTTAGAGGATAAACGGTTACTTCTTCCTTGTACGATCACATGGGAAGAAAATCTGAAGTCTCTGAGGCCTCCATTGATTCAGGCTCAGCAGCTAATTTTATGGATTACGAATTTGCTAAGAAATTGGGTATTCCGCTCACCCCGGTAAAACCACCCATCCAGGTTACGGCAGTGGATGATTCCCTCCTGCAACGTAACCATCCTCTGTCTCAAACACCAGAGGTGGAGGTCACTATAAGGGTGCTGCACAGAAAGAAATTGCAGTTTTTTGTGTTACACATGACAACCTCCACAGTCATCCTTTGCATGCCGTGGTTACACCTTCACTCTCCTCAGATAAATTGGGCCACTGGTCAGCTAAAAAGCTGGTCAGCCCATTATTTCCATCATTGTTTAGTGAAGGTGACCTTGGGTCAGACCAGGATTCATTTAGAGGGAGTTCCGGAACAGTATTCCAAGTTTTCAGATGTGTTCTGTCCCAAGGCTGCCGATAAATTACCTCCACATCGCCCTTTCGATTGTCCCATCGATCTCCGATCTGGTTGTATGCCCCCTAGAGGTCATCTCTACAATTTATCTGGGCTGGAAAAAGTGGCCATGCAGGAATACATCCGTGAAAACCTAGCTAAAGGATTCATTCGCCCTTCCGGGTCACCTGCAGGAGCAGTCTTCTTTTTTGTAAAGAAAAAAGACGGGCTTCGGCCATGCATTGATTACCGAGGTCTGAATAAGATCACAGTAAAAAATCGTTATCCATTGCCTTTGATAGACGATTTATTCACTCAGGTCACTTACGCTAAGATCTTTTCAAAATTGGACTTGCGAGGGGCATTGTGAGAAAACGCGGAAAAGCCGCCGCAAGTACTCAGAGTAGGGCGGCTGATTTCGTGTTCGGCATGGCGGCTTGCGCGCAGGGACCTGCATTTGCTGGCCTGGAGGAGCGCGGAGAGACCGCCGCGTGCCCAGAGAACACGGCGGCGGATTCCGCATCCGACGCGGCGGTTTGCACGCATGGGCCTACTCCTGTCTGTGCTGCTGAGCGCGGAGGGAGCGCCACGTGCTCGGACAGCGGTGCGGCGGATTCCGCATCCAAAGCAGCAGAGGCATTACAACACATGTCTGGTGTGGCTGGGACTGATAGTCCACACAGGTTCAGAAGGACGCGTGCGCGCGGAGAGGCAGAGCATTTATAACAATCAGAGGGGTGTCAGCTGACCAAGCCGGTCAGCTGACAATTCTTTCAGTTTTCATTGGTCCAGCACTTAGGAGAGGCGCAGGGGAGCGCTGGTGTATATATACTGGGTGCTGGTCATTCCTCTGGTGTCTGGCGTTGCGATCACTACGTGGTAGCACTCAGACCCTGTCAGTATCTGTGTTACATTAGATCAGTTTCCAAGGTGTTGATGACCACGGAACTCACACCTTAGTCTAGGAAATTCTGTTATCATCTGTGTTATTATCTAGACCAGTTTCCAAGGTATTGATGACCACGGAACTCACACCTTAGTCTAGGAATTGTTGATTATTTGTTATGACCTTCTGCTTTCCTGACCATTCCTCTGATCTCTGATTTTGTACCTTGTCATTCTGATACTCTGTTGCTGAACTTTGCTAGCCTCTGGATTCTCCCTCCGTCTACTGTCTCTGTACTTTATCTGTCCGTGTGTTAACGACCTGGCCTGCCCGACCTCGAGAACTATCTCTCCTGTTGAGAGATAGTTCACAGAACTGTCAGTGACACTCCCTCATTGGTGTCACTCACGTTCTATCCTTCCTACTCCCTGCCTGACTCCTCCCTGCAGGGAGTTCAGACCAACGGAAGGAACTTGCTGCAGAGCAAGACTCCTTATTGCTCTAGCACCTGACATCCAGGTGCGATCCTCAAAGTATTACTGTTGCACCAAAAACACTCTCATCACTCAGGTGTTCAGATCACCGGTACTGCAGATCACCGGTAATCAGATCCGCTCTGTGTTACACCGATCGTTACAGAACGCCAGACCCAAAAATGCATATGGACACACACACTGACCGTCTGGGCACACTTACCACTTCGGTGGATACCATCAACCAAGTGCTGGGTAATCACAAGGCAATGACTGACGCTTTGTCCGGTTCTTTGCGAACCCTTCAGACGGCTGTGGATGAGGTGCGATCCCCTCCTAGCACAGACATACGTATGCCTGTACCTGAAAATTTTTCTGGTCACAGATCTGACTTTCGAAATTTTAGGAGTAGAGTGTTGTCATACTTTGAGTTGAGACCTAGATCTTCAGGAACCATGATCCAAAGAGTCACATTTATTAAGACTTTGTTATCAGGCGATTCTCAGACCTGGGCATACAGTCTGCCCACCGGAGATTTAGCCTTGACCTCCGTAGATGATTTTTTAAGGCTATGGCAGTAATTTACGACGATCCAGACATTGCCTCGACTTCTGAGCGGAAGCTCAAGTTGTTGCGTCAAGGCAAGAGTCCGGTCGAGGAGTATGCTGCCGAATTTAGGAGATGGTCAGTTTCAGCCAGGTGGGACACCTATGCCCTTTTAGACTGTTTCTTATCAGGATTATCAGATGAGGTGTCAGACCTTATGTTAAGTCAGCCTGAACCTAAAACCATCGATGAGGCCATTTCATCGGCCATCAGGATTGATCGCAGATTACGCTATCAAAGGCAGACCCGGGGTAGGAACAATGCTAAAATGGTGTCCTATGCTGCGCCTCCTGTGACTCCATCTCCTCCCGTTTCACCTTCACCCGAGCCAATGCAGATTGGTCGGTCAAGACTGTCTCAAGTGGAGCGGAGACGCAGGATTTCTGAGCAATTGTGTCTTTATTGTGCAGAGGGGGGTCATAGAGTGCGAAATTGCCCTAAGAAGTCGGGAAACGCTACTGCCTAGGAGTAGTTGGGGGTAATACCCTAGGCGTACAGCTCTTACCCCTAGAGGATAAGCGGTTACTTCTTCCTTGTATGATTACATGGAATGATAAATCTGAAGTCTCTGAGGCCTTCATTGATTCAGGCTCAGCGGCTAATTTTATGGATTACGAATTTGCAAAGAAATTGGGTATTCCGCTCACCCCGGTAAAACCACCCCTCCAGGTTACGGCAGTGGATGATTCACCCCTGCAGCGTAACCATCCTCTGTCCCAGACACCAGACGTGGAAGTCACTATAGGGGTGCTGCATAGAGAGAAATTGCAGTTTTTTGTGTTGCGCATGACAACCTCCACAGTCATCCTTGGCATGCCGTGGTTACACCTTCACTCCCCTCAGATAAATTGGGCCACTGGTCAGCTAACGAGCTGGTCAGCCCATTGTTTTCGTCATTGTTTAGTGAAGGTGACCTTAGGCCAGACCAGGATTCATGTGGAGGGAGTTCCGAAACAATATGCTGAGTTTTTGGACGTGTTTTGTCCCAAAGCTGCCGATAAACTACCTCCTCATCGCCCTTTTGATTGCCCCATTGATCTCCGATCGGGTTGTATGCCCCCTAGAGGTCATCTCTACAATTTGTCTGGGCCAGAAAAGGTGGCCATACAAGTATACATCCGTGAAAACTTAGCTAAGGGATTCATTCGCCCTTCCCGGTCGCCTGCCAGAGCAGGTTTCTTTTTTGTAAAAAAAAAGACGGAGGCCTTCGGCCATGCATTGATTACCGGGGACTGAATAAGATCACAGTTAAAAATCGTTATCCGTTACCTTTGATAGACGATTTATTCACCCAAGTCACCAATGCTAAGATTTTTTCGAAATTGGATTTGACGGGTGCATACAACCTGGTGCGTATCAGAGAGGGTGATGAATGGAAGACGGCCTTTAACACACCCGACGGGCATTACGAGTACCTGGTGATGCCCTTCGGGTTGTGTAACGCCCCGGCCGTCTTTCAGGAACTCATCAATGAAGTTTTCAGAGAGGTGTTGGGTAAATTTGTCTTAATTTACCTGGATGATATACTAATCTTTTCAGACAACCTCTCTGAGCACAGGTCTCATGTCAAATTTGTGCTGCACAGGCTTAGACAAAACAGACTTTATGCCAAATTGGAGAAATGTATTTTTGAGGTGACATCTGTCGCTTTTCAGGGATATATAATTTCCACCTCGAGCCTTTCTATGGTTCCCGCCAAAGTCTCTGCTGTCCTGGAATGGCCTCAACCAGTAGGACTCAAATCTCTTCAGAGATTTTTAGGGTTTGCTAATTACTATAGAAGGTTCATAAAGGGGTACTCCACAGTTGTAGCACCCCTCACCAGTCTCACAAAGAAAGGGGCAGATACCAACCACTGGTCCCCCGAAGCCCTAGCTGCTTTCTCCACTTTGAAAGAACTGTTTTGCTCTGCACCCATTTTGAGACACGTAGACACCTCTCATCCATTTATTGTGGAGGTGGACGCCTCTGAAGTTGGGGTAGGGGCTGTGCTGTCTCAACGCTCTGGGCTGCAGGGAAGGTTACACCTGTGTGCCTATTTTTCTCAGAGGTTTTTACCAGCAGAGAAAAACTACGATATAGGCAACAGGGAGCTCCTGGCCATTAAATTGGCCTTTGAGGAATGGCGTCATTGGCTAGAAGGAGCAGAACATATGATTACAGTTTACACTGATCACAAAAATTTGGAATACATTGAAGGGGCTAAGAGATTGAGTCCCCGACAGGTCCGGTGGTCACTGTTTTTCTCGAGATTTAGATTTTAATTACGTATACTCCGGGTAGTAAAAATATTCCAGCAGGATGTCCCTGAGGGGAAGCCTGAAGGGGTTATGTTGATACCACTGCCATTTCGCCTCCAGATTTTGCAATTGTTCCACTCGCACAAGAATACTGGGCATCCGGAGGCTTCCAGAACACAAGACTTGGTTGCTAGGTGTGCTTGGTGGCCTTCTCTGGCAACAGACTGCAAGGAGTATGTTAGATAATGTGCAGTGTGTGCTAAAAGCAAACCCTCCCGTCTGGCATCTGTGGGAACGTTGCAGCCTTTGCCCACCCCGAGTGAACCGTGGACCCATTTGTCCATGGATTTTGTGGGTGAGCTTCCGAGGTCAGAAGGCATGTCGGTCATTTGGGTGGTAGTCGACCGTTTAAGTAAAATGGCCCATTTTGTGCCCTTGAAAGGACTCCCCTCGGCCCAGGAGTTGGCCGATCTTTTCATCATCCACGTTTTCCGACTGCATGGCATTCCGGAAAACATAGTGTCAGATCGGGGGAATCCAATTTGTTTCCAGATTTTGGAGGGCATTTTGTCATCAAATGGGCATGGAACTGTCATTTTCGTCGGGCTACCACCCACAGACTAATGGTCAGACGGAGAGGGTTAATCAGTCGTTGGAACAGTTTTTAAGGTGTTATGTTGCGGATGCGCAAAATGATTGGGTCAAGTTCTTGCCATATGCAGAATTTGCGCACAATAATTTGAAAAGCTCTTCCTCTGGATTTTCTCCATTTCAGGTGGTAACCGGAAAGTTGCCCAAGTTCTCCCCATTACCAGTAGCTTCCACTCCGTTTCCAGCTCTGGAGGCTTGGCAAAAATCATTTAAAACCATTTGGAGAATCGTAAAAAGTAATTTGGGGAAGGCTTTTCAAAGTCAGAAAGGTCAAGCTGACAAGAGACGGTCCTTGGAGTGGAAGTTCCGACCAGGAGACCTGGTCTGGGTCTCCACACGTCATTTGACCCTGAAACAACCCTCGCCCAAGTTAGGTCCCAGGTTTGTGGGCCCTTTTCCTGTAACCACGAAGATCAACAATGTTACTTATGCCATTGATCTTCCTGCCAGCATGCGTGGTGTAAGATCTTTTCATGTGTCCCTGCTTAAACCAGCAGTCCATGTGGGTGCCACTCCTCCTCCTCCTGTGATGGTAGACGACCAACCTGAGTACGAAGTAGAAAAGATTTTAGACTCACGGGTAGTGCAGAACTCGGTACAGTATCTAGTGCACTGGAAAGGGTATGGTATTGAGGAGAGAACATGGGTACCTGATTGCCGCATGCATGTGGATGAATTAAAGAAGGAATTCCACGCTCTATATCCTGAGAAACCGGGTAGGAGCTGTCCGGAGTCCACTCCTCAGGGGGGGGGGGGTACTGTGAGAAAACGCGGAAAAGCCGCCACAAGTACTCAGAGTAGGGCGGCTGATTCCGCGTTCGGTATGGTGGCTTGCGCACAGGGACCTGCATTTGCTGGCCTGGCGGAGCGCGGAGAGACCGCCGCATGCCCAGAGAACAGGGCGGCGGATTCCGCGGCCGACGCGGCAGTTTGCACGCATGGGCCTACTCCAGTCTGTGCTGCTGAGCGCGGAGGGAGCGCCGCACGCTCGGACAGCAGTGCGGCGGATTCTGCATCCAAAGCAGCAGAGGCATTACAACACATGTCTGGTGTGGCTGGGACTGATAGTCCACACAGGTTCAGAAGGACACGTGCGCGTGCGGAGAGGCAGAGCATTTATAACAATCAGAGGGGTGTCAGCTGACCAGGCCGGTCAGCTGACAATTCTTTCAGTTTTCATTGGTCCAGCACTTAGGGGAGGCGCAGGGGAGCGCTGGTGTATATATACTGGGTGCTGGTCATTCCTCTGGTGTCTGGCGTTGCGATCACTACGTGGTAGCACTCAGACCCTGTCAGTATCTGTGTTACATTAGATCAGTTTCCAAGGTGTTGATGACCACGGAACTCACACCTTAGTCTAGGAAATTCTGTTATCATCTGTGTTATTGTCTAGACCAGTTTCCAAGGTGTTGATGACCACGGAACTCACACCTTAGTCTAGGAAATTCTGTTATCATCTGTGTTATTATCTAGACCAGTTTCCAAGGTATTAATGACCACGGAACTCACACCTTAGTCTAGGAATTGTTGATTATTTGTTATGACCTTCTGCTTTCCTGACCATTCCTCTGATCTCTGATTTTGTACCTTGTCATTCTGATACTCTGTTGCTGAACTTTGCTAGTCTCTGGATTCTCCCTCCGTCTACTGTCTCTGTACTTTATCTGTCCGTGTGTTAAAGTGAACCTAAAGCCAGTTAAAAAAAATGAGATTAGCTCACCTGGGGCTTCCCTCAGCCCCCTGCAGCCGATCGGTGCCCTCGCAGCTCCGCTCCGATGCCTCTGGACCCGCCGGCGAACACTTCCGGTTTGGCCGTCACCAGCCGACAAGCATAGGAACGCGAGTGATTGTTCGCGTTCCCAGCCTGTATATAGCCCCCTATGCTGCTATTGCGACCTCCTGGCCGCAATAACAGCATAGGGGGTGATATACAGGCTGTGAACGCGAACAATCACTCGCGTTCCCATGCCTGTCGGCCGGTGACGGCGAAACCGGAAGTCGTCGCCGGCGGGTCCAGAGGCATCGGAGAGGAGCTGCGAGGGCACCGATCGGCTGCAGGGGGCTGAGGGAAGCCCCAGGTGAGTTAATCTCATTTTTTTAAACTGGCTTTAGGTTCACTTTAACGACCTGGCCTGCCCGACCTCGAGAACTCTCTCTCCTGTTGAGAGATAGTTCACAGATCTGTCAGTGACACTCCCTCGTTGGTGTCACTCACGTTCTGTCCTTCCTACTCCCGGCCTGACTCCTCCCTGCGGGGAGTTCAGACCAACGGTAGGAACTTGCTGCAGAGCAAGACTCCTTATTGCTCTAGCACCTGACATCCAGGTGCGATCCTCAAAGTATTACTGTTGCACCAAAAACACTCTCATCACTCAGGTGTCCAGAGGTTAGAGATACAGTGGTGTGAAAAACTATTTGCCCCCTTCCTGATTTCTTATTCTTTTGCATGTTTGTCACACTTAAATGTTTCTGCTCATCAAAAACCATTAACTATTAGTCAAAGATAACCTAATTGAACACAAAATGCAGTTTTAAATAATGGATTTTATTATTTAGTGAGAGAAAAAAAACTCCAAATCTACATGGCCCTGTGTGAAAAAGTGATTGCCCCCCCCCCCTTGTTAAAAAAATAACTCAAAGGTGGTTTATTACACCTGAGTTCAATTTCTGTAGTCACCCCCAGGCCTGATTACTGCCACACCTGTTTCAATCAAGAAATCACTTAAATAGGAGCTATCTGGCACAGAGAAGTAGACCAAAAGCACCTCAAAAGCTAGACATCATGCCAAGATCCAAAGAAATTCAGGAACAAATGAGAACAAAAGTACTGTAATTGAAATCTTTCAGTCTGGTAAAAGTTATAAAGCCATTTCTAAAGCTTTGGGACTCCAGCGAACCACAGTGAGAGCCATTATCCACAAATGGCAAACACATGGAACAGTGATGAACCTTCCCAGGAGTGGCCGGCCGACCAAAATTACCCCAAGAGCGCAGAGAAAACTCATCCGAGAGGCCACAAAAGACCCCAGGACAACATCTAAAGAACTGCAGGCCTCACTTGCCTCAATTAAGGTCAGTGTTCACGACTCCACCATAAGAAAGAGACTGGGCAAAAACCGCCAGCATGGAAGATATCCAAGGCGCAAACCACTTTTAAGCAAAAAGAACATTAAGGCTCGTCTCAATTTTGCTAAAAAAACATCTCAATGATTGCCAAGACTTTTGGGAAAATACCTTGTGGACCGACGAGACAAAAGTTGAACTTTTTGGAAGGTGCGTGTCCCGTTACATCTGGCATAGAAGTAACACAGCCAGGGCCGGATTTCTGGCAAGGCCACATAGGCCATGGCCTAGGGCACCAGAAATTTAGGGGCGGCTCAGTGAGGGACAGTAAAGCTGTTCTATGCAGCCATCCCTATCTACAAGGACAGCTTTAAACTTTGAACTCTCTGTCCTGTGTTCTTGTGTCGTCCCTGCAAGACCTGTAAGCTCTATCCTGCAGGTACACTTCAACTTAACTCACATGGTGGCACAACGGGTCCATCATTAATGAGATGGCAAACATAACGTAAAAGTTCTTAAGGAAAATATATCTTATAATTTATATGCGTATTACTGAAATAGTTATTGTCTGTGACATCCAATCATGTAAGTAGAATTCTCATTGGGGCACACGGAGATAACAACCATACAGACGGTATAATTGGCCTTGGGCGGTAAAAAGTACAAATCCGGCCCTGAACACAGCATTTCAGCAGAAGAACATCATACCAACAGTAAAATATGGTGGTGGTAGTGTGATGGTCTGGGGTTGTTTTGCTGCTTCAGGACCTGGAAGGCATGCTGTGATAGATGGAACCATGAATTCTACTGTCTGCCAAAAAATCCTGAAGGAGAATGTCTGGCCATCTGTTCCTCAACTCAAGCTGAAGCGATCTTGGGTGCTGCAGCAGGACAATGACCCAAAACACACCAGCAAATTCACCTCTAAATGGCTGAAGAAAAACAAAATGAAGACTTTGGAGAGGCCTAGTCAAAGTCCTGACCTGAATCCTATTGAGATGTTGTGGCATGACCTTAAAAAGGCGGTTCATGCTAGAAAACCCTCAAATAAAGCTGAAATACAACAATTCTGCAAAGATGAGTGGTCCAAAATTCCTCCAGAGCGCTGTAAAAGACTCGTTGCAAGTTATCGCAAACGCTTGATTGCAGTTATTGCTGCTAAGGGTGGCCCAACCAGTTATTAGGTTCAGGGGGCAATTTATTTTTCACACAGGGCCATGTAGGTTTTGAGGTTTTTTTCTCACTAAATAATAAAAAACATCATTTAAAACTGCATTTTGTGTTCAATTATGTTATCTTTGACTAATAGTTAACGGTTTTTGATGAGCAGAAACATTTAAGTGTGACAAACATGCAAAAGAATAAGAAATCAGGAAGGGGGCAAATAGTTTTTCACACCACTGTATATCTGATTATCGGTGATACTGCAGATCATCAATAAACGGGTATATATCTGCATTCTCGGTGATACTGCAGATCACCGGTAATCAGATCCTCTCTGTGTTACACCGATCGTTATAGGCATACAACCTGGTGCGGATCAGACAGGGCGATGAATGGAAAACGGCCTTTAACACACCCGATGGGCATTACGAGTACCTTGTGATGCCCTTCGGGTTGTGCAACGCCCCGGCTGTTTTTCAGGAACTTATAAATGAAGCATTCAGAGAAGTGTTGGGTAAATTTGTCCTGGTATACCTAGATGATATACTTATTTTCTCAGACAACCTCACCCAACACAGGGCTCACGTCAAATTTGTTCTGAGCAAGCTAAGACAGAACATGCTTTATGCTAAATTGGAGAAATGCATTTTTGAGGCAACATCCGTCACTTTTCTGGGGTACATAATTTCCACCTCGGGCCTTTCTATGGATCCTGCCAAGGTCTCTGCTGTCCTGGAATGGCCTCAGCCAGTGGGACTAAAATCTCTCCAGAGATTTTTAGGATTCGCCAATTACTATAGAAGGTTCATAAAGGGGTACTCCACAGTCATAGCACCCCTCACCAGTCTCTCAAAGAAAGGGGCAGATACCAACCACTGGTCCCCCGAAGCCCTGGCTGCTTTCTCCACTTTGAAAGTATTGTTTTGCTCTGCACCCATTTTGAGACACGTTGACACCTCCTATCCCTTTATTGGGGAGGTGGACGCCTCGGAGGTCGGGGTAGGGGCTGTGCTGTCTCAGCGCTCTGGGTTGCAGGGAAGATTACACCCGTGGGCCTATTTCTCTCGTAGGTTTTCACTAGCAGAGAAAAACTACGATATAGGCAACAGGGAGCTCCTAGCCATTAAACTGGCCTTTTAAGAATGGCGTCATTGGTTAGAAGGAGCAGAACATACGATTACAGTTTACACTGATCACAAAAATTTGGAATACATTGAGGGGGCTAAAAGATTAAGCCCCCGTCAGGCTCGGTGGTCATTGTTTTTCTCGAGATTTATATTTATTATTACGTACACTCCGGGTAGTAAAAACATTAAAGCGGATGCCCTGTCCAGATGTTTTGAACCGGAGACAGCACAGTCCTCAGACCCAGAGACTATTATCCCACAGAAAGTTGTGTTGGCAGCCACAGAGACTTGGAAAGACTGGACAGAGACTTTAAGTCCCTTCCAGCAGGATGTCCCTGAGGGAAAACCGGAAGGTGTTATGTTTGTACCACTGCCATTTCGTCTCCAGATCTTACAGATGTTCCACTCGCACAAGAATGCTGGACATCCGGGGGCCTCCAGAACACAGGACCTGGTTGCCAGATGTGCTTGGTGGCCTTCTCTGGCAACGGATTGCAAGGAGTATGTTAGAGAGTGTGCAGTTTGTGCAAAAAGCAAACCCTCCCACCTGGCACCTGTGGGAACGTTGCAGCCTTTGCCCACCCCGGATGAGCCGTGGACCCATTTGTCCATGGATTTTGTGGGTGAACTTCCGAGGTCTGAAGGCATGTCGGTCATTTGGGTGGTAGTCGACCGTTTCAGTAAAATGGCCCATTTTGTGCCCTTGAAAGGACTCCCCTCGGCCCAGGAGTTGGCCGATGTTTTTATCGTCCACATTTTACGACTACATGGCATTCCGGAAAACATAGTGTCGGATCAGGGAGTCCAATTTGTTTCTAGATTCTGGAGAACATTTTGTCATCAAATGGGCATGGAACTGTCATTTTCATCGGGCTACCACCCACAGACCAATGGTCAGACTGAGAGAGTGAATCAGTCATTGGAACAGTTTTTGAGGTGTTATGTTGTGGATGCGCAAAATGATTGGGTCAAGTTCTTGCCGTTCGCAGAATTTGCGCACAATAATTTGAAAAGCTCATCCTCTGGATTTTCACCGTTTCAGGTGGTAACTGGAAAGTTGCCTAAGTTCTCTCCATTGCCAGTAGCTTCCACTCCATTTCCAGCTTTGGAGGCGTGGCAAAAATCATTTAAGAGCATTTGGGGGAGCGTGAAAAATAATTTGGAGAAGGCTTTTCAAAGTCAGAAAGGTCAAGCTGACAAGAGACGCTCCGTAGAGTGGAAGTTCTGACCAGGAGACTTGGTCTGGGTGTCCACGCGTCATTTGACCCTGAAACAGCCCTCGCCCAAGTTAGGACCCAGATTTGTGGGCCCTTTTCCAGTGACCAGGAAGATCAACAATGTTACTTATGCCATTGATCTTCCTGCCAGCATGCGCGGTGTAAGATCCTTCCATGTGTCCCTGCTTAAACCAGCAGTTCATGTAGGTCCCACTCCTCCTCCTCCTGTGATGATAGATGACCAACCTGAGTACGAAGTAGAAAAGATTTTAGACTCACGTGTTGTACAGAACTCAGTACAGTATCTAGTGCACTGGAAAGGGTATGGTATTGAGGAGAGAACATGGGTACCTGAGTGTCGCATGCACGCGGATAAATTGAAGAAGGAGTTCCACGCCCTACATCCTGGGAAGCCGGGTAGGAGCTGTCCGGAGTCCACTCCTCAGGGAGGGGGTACTGTGAGAAAATGTGGAAAAGTCGCCGCGAGCACTCAGAGCAAGGCGGCTGATTCCGCGTTCAACGCGGCAGGTTGCGCGCGTGGGTCTGCATCCACTGGCATGACGGAGCGCAATGAAACCGCCGCATGCCTTATGAACAAGGCGGCGGATTCCGCGTCAGACGCGGATGTTGGCACGAATAGGCATAATTCTGACAGTACTGCTGAACGCGGAGGAACCGCCGCATGCTTGGACAGCGGTGCGGCTGGTTCCGCATCCAACACAGCAGAAACATTACAACACATATCTGGTGTGGCTGGGACTGATAGTCCACACAGGTTCAGGAGGACGCGCGCGCGGAGAGGCAGAGCCTTTATGACAGTCAGAAAGGCGTCAGCTGACCAAGCAGGTCAGCTGACAATTCCAGCAGTTTTCATTGGTCCAGCACTTAAGGGTGGCGCTGGAGAGCGCTAGGGTATATATACTGGGTGCTGGTCATTTCTCTTGTGTCTGGCATTGCGATCACAACGTGGTAGCACTCAGACCTTCTGTCAGTATCTGTGTTATTATCTAGACCAGTTTCCAAGGTGTTGATGACCAAGGAGCTCACACCTTAGTCTAGGAATCCTGTTACCATCTGTATTATTATCTAGACCAGTTCCAGGGTGTTGATGATCTAGGAGCTCACACCCAAGTCTAGGCATTGTTGATTATTTGTTATGACCTTCTGCTTTCCTGACCACTCTTCTGATCTCTCAATAGGTACTTCGCTATATCTGATACTCTGTTGCCAAACTCTGCTAGTCTTAGGATTCCGCATCTGTCTCCTGTCTCTGTACTTTATCTGTCTGTGTGTTAACGACCTGGCCTGTCCGACCTCGAGAACAATCTTCCCTGTTGGGAGATAGTTCCCAGTCCTGTCAGTGACACTTCACCTTTGGTGTCACTCACTCTTTAATCCTTCCCACTCTCAGCCTGGCTCCGCCCCTTGGGGAGCATCAGACCAGTGGAAGGAACCTGTTCTCTAAGCAGTATCTCGTACTGCCTAGCACCCTCTAAGCGGGTGCTCTCCTCAAAGTATACGGTTGCACCAAACACTCATACTACTCAGGTATCCAGAGGTTAGAGATATATCTGATTATCGGTGATACTGCAGATCATCAATAATCGGGTATATATCTGTATTCTCGGTGATACTGCAGATCACCGGTAATCAGATCCTCTCTGTGTTACACCGATCGTTACAGAGAGTGGATTCCATTGTTATGTCAGTGTCAGTTCTGCCTTATCCTCCTTGTTAAGAAATTTATGTACACACAAACAAATATTGTCATCTGCAGGGATCAGGAATCCCTCGGGTGACATTTGGGACTGAATGCAATTCAGATGGGTTGTCACACTTTAGCCCTGTGATGTGTTATGATGCAATGGAGGAGAGAGAGGGGAGGATGATGGCACGGCACACGTTATAGCGGCCTCCAACAGGTGGAGTAACAAGGGAAAACCATGTGCTCGGCCATAGTCTCCCTAAGATGAGACACTCTACTTTTTTGTCTACCGCATAGCTTCTCTGAGCAGATAGGAGATTACATCATTATTGCTTAAACTATTTCTCACAACTAGTACAATGTTCTCCAGCACCAGAGGCAGAGATACCAAAGTGTGCCCTCACCCTCCAAATTGTGCCCGTCCCAGTATAGGCAGCATAGTGCATTTTACTTTGGGAGAAATGTACATTTATATGTATGTTTTTAAATGTTACAATTTGTCATGGCGCAATATCAACTATGAAAAATGGGTCCGAATCTGTGACCCCCTCAGTGGTTCTATACCCATTATAGAGACACTACTCTTGCCACCTAATAAGAATTTCTAATAAATCCTGGCTGAGGTTCTAGATTCAACCTACAGTGCTGCCCATAATTATTCATACCTCTCGACATTGTTGACTTAAAGTTACTTTTATTCAACCAGCAAGTCGTTTTTTGACAGGAAATGACATAGGTGTCTCCCAAAAGATAATCAGACAATGTACATGTGGCATTATTGTGGAATAAAAAACATTTCTCAGCTTATTTATCTTTAGCTCCCTCCACAGATTCTCTATTGGATTCAAGTTAGGACTCTGGCTGGGCCACTCCAAAACATTAACATTGTTGTCTGCTAACCATATCTTCACCACTTTTGCTGTGTTTTGGGTCATTATCATGCTGAAATGTCCACTGGTGCCTAAGGCCAAGTTTCTCTGCAGACTGCCCGATGTCGTCGTTGAGAATCCTCATGTATTGCTCTATTTTCATGGTGCCGTTTACTGTGATTATTATTAGAAATCTACATGAAATAAAAAGTAAGAATGATTTTAAACTTTTAAATTGCCTGGTTAATATCCAATGTGGAAATTGATCCAGTAGTTTGGTCAGACCACCACACTGTCCACTTCTCCTTTACAGCACCGGCTACAAAACACCAAGTGAAAGAACTAATAAAATATCGTTCCTTGAAAGGTTTGACACCCCAACACCTTCAGAACAGCCTCAATCTAGGTGGACTGACAGATCACAACTTCGGCCTTGAATCCATGGTCCTTAAATATAACCACGATGTCTCAGCCGCTTTTGACGCCATAGCTCCCTTAAAGATTAAACGTTCCGCACCATTACATCATGCTCGCTGGTTTGACAACTCTATAAAGGAACTAAAGAAACAGGGACGCAGACTGGAACGAAGGTGGCGCAAACATCAGTCTCCTGATGACAAACTTTCCCTAATTGCTCACCTGAAAAAATATCAAACGGCGATTAACAAAAAGAAGTCCTTATTCCTGTCTCACGAAATTGCAAATGCAGCCAACAGACCTGCCCAACTCTTCCGCACGGTTGACAGTCTCTGCAATCCATCTTGCAGGAAATCCAGCATCAGACCTTCACAGGAACTGTGCGAGAAATTTGCCCACTTCTTCTCAGACAAAGTCTCCTCCATACGATCTGCCATTCAATTCACAGCCCCAGAAACCCATGCAGAGCCATATAACAGGTGCAAAAATAGCCTACCACCATGGTCTGATTTTAAGGTAATCACTGAAAAAGACATCTTGGATATCCTCTCAAACCTTCGCCAGACTACCTGCGATCTGGACCCTGGCCCCACTAAGTTCATGTTGAAATGCCCTGAACTATTTACACCGGCATTCCACAATATAGTCAACGGCTCCTTACAAGAAGGGTGGTTTCCCTCTACTCTGAAAGAAGCAATCGTCAGGCCTCTACTCAAGAAACCATCCTTAGACCCAGATGCTCTAAACAGCTACAGACCTGTCTCAAACCTCCCCTTTCTGGGAAAAGTTATTGAAAAGGCTGTCTACCTCCAACTTGAAGCCAGGCTCTCCAGAAACAACATCCTTGACCCTATTCAATCTGGTTTCAGGAAATATCACAGCTGTGAAACAGCCCTCACACAGATTTGCAATGATCTGCTCAGTGCAAGAGACAAGGGTCAATGTTCCATCCTGATTTTGCTCGACCTTTCAGCGGCTTTTGACACAGTCGATCATGAAATCTTACTCAACAGGCTACAAGAGTACTGTGGCATAGATGGCATTGTTCTCCGGTGGTTCAACTCCTTCCTGGCTGGCAGAACACAAAGGGTAGCCTTAGGGCCCTTCCTCTCCAACCCTGTACCACTAAAATACGGTGTACCTCAGGGCGCAATATTATCCCCTTTACTGTTCACCATATACATGCTGCCACTTGGAGAAATCATACAAAAACATGGCCTGACATATCATTGCTATGCTGATGACACCCAGCTATATTTGTCATTCAAACCTGACGTCACAGACCCTACTCCACAAATAAACGCATGCTTAGCTGAGCTTCAGGAGTGGATGAATAATAATTGGCTAAAACTTAATGCTGACAAAACTGAGGTTCTTGTTATCGAGGGCCAGGGCTCAACAGCAAAGCAGCTCCAGTCTCAACCAACACCGCTAAGGATAGGAAGCTCAGACCTGAACAACTCAGACTGTGTGCGCAGCCTGGGAGTACTGATTGATGGGAAATTAAGCTTCAGGAATCAAATCTCAGCTGTTGTGAAACATTCCTTCTTTCACCTAAGGAATATTGCAAGGATTAAACACCTAATTCCTTCAGAGGATCTTCCTTCCCTAGTTCATGCCTTCGTCACATCAAGGTTAGACTACTGCAACGTCCTCTACACAGGCCTGCATAAGAAAGACTTACGCCGCCTGCAATTAGTACAGAATGCCGCCGCAAGGCTGTTAACGAGCCAACCCCGCCATTGCCACATAACACCAACCCTGAGCTCACTCCACTGGCTACCGATAAAATGGAGAATTCTGTTTAAGATTGGCTTACTGACATTCAAATCCTTGCACAATCTGGGCCCTGGATACATGAAGGACTTGTTGCAACTACATCACACCCCCCACAATCTTAGATCAAAAGGACGTAACACCTTGGTCACCCCCAGAGTCCACCTCAAAACCTTTGGAGACAGAGCCTTTTGTCATGCTGCCCCTACACTTTGGAACTCCCTGCCACACCCAATCAGGACAGCCCCATCCCTGGAAACATTTAAGTCTAAACTGAAAACCTACCTTTTCAGTCTGGCATTCATGAACATCTGACTATCTCCTCTGTAACACAACCCAGCCTGAAACCCTGTATTAATCTGAGACACAGCTATGCGCTTTGAGTCCTATGGGAGAAAAGCACTTTACAAATGTTATTGTATTGTATTATTGTATTGTATTGTTAGCATCCTTTCTACTGCTCTATCAGCCTGCAGTAGAGAACTTATTGTGTATTTTATGCCTAACAGTTACTTTTTAAGTCAAAATTTGCCAGGGGTATGAATAATTATGGGCAGCACTGTATGTTCTCCAGTCCTGGAGAACTTAGTAAATTAGACCTCTAGTTACATACTCAAGGTTCGTGTACGTTAGGTGTAATTCGGCCGAGGCTGCTGACATTGACCACCTCTGCCAATAATACAACATATGTAGAGCAGCCCCTGACCCCCCTCCATTGCTCAGCCATTAATCGCCTGGTGGTTTGATTAAGCCAAGCACTGAGTGCAATGTTCTCTCTACTCACCTTGCCCATGTGTGATGTCACCCCCGCGCCGCTCCATCAGCCTACTTGTTCCCGGGAAAGCAACAGAACATGTTGCTAGACTGCAAGCTAGCGGTACATCTGTTCAGCCTTCGCCCTGCAAAATCACCTGTGGCTTAAGACTGAAAAAGTAATATACATAGTTCACCAAAACGCAAAGCACAAAAAAAACCTCCAGCCTCCCTCAGATACAAATGTCTATCAACATCTCTGGCTGAACGTTTTTCCTTGTATTTTTGGAAATGTAGGCGAGTATTATTTTAACTACCTGCGGACCGCCGCAGTATAATTCTACAGCGGGCAGGGGGCGCTGCGGTTCTGACCAGACGTAAACTCTACGTCCCATTCACCACGCGCCCCCGCTGCTGTTGCCGCTCTGTCTCCGCCGCAATGTGATGCCCTGCCGCCTCTATGACGGCAGAGCACTGTGAGCCGGGCAGGAGCCGTTTTCATTGGCTCCTGGCCCTGTCATTCATGTAAGCCGTTCCCATTGGCTTACATGGAGTGACAGGGTCAGGAGCCAATGAAAGCGGCTCCTGACTGGCGCACAGCGCTCTGCCGTCATAGCGATGGCAGAGAGAGCAGCCTGTGACGGGGACAGAGCGCTCGGCCGGCGGGAGCGGCGGATCTTAGCGGCGATTCGTCGGGAAGCGGCGGTTTACTGGACCAGCACCCTCTAGTACTTAAGGGGGCAGAGGGTGCTGGTCCCAAAGTGGTTAAGAAAGCATTTACCGGAAATCCCTCTTAGAATTAACTTATAGTGTACCTTGTTCAGTAGAACGGTTACACATTGTTACAGTTCTCACAGTAGAGAGTTCTTACACATCTGCAGATTAACCTTTTCCTCCTCCAGTCTCAAGGTGTGCACTCAAGTCTTTTAAGGCGACCTTATGGTGACTTTACATTTAACAAGTTTCACAGATTTTTCTGTATGAGTCATTTATATACAGTAGTTATACAGGGTTATCTCATCCCTTAATCTTCTCTCTGCTGAGGAGAATACATCTAATTCAATCAGTCTTTCCTTGTAACTGAGGTCCTCCAAGAATAGAACTGCATATTCAAGATGAGGTCTTATTAGTGCTTTGTAAAAGGGCAAAATTATGTCTTTCTCCCTCATATCTGTGTCTTACTTATAACAAAAGAGAACCATGCTATTTTTGGAAGATGCAGTTCATATCGTAGGCAGGTTTAACTACTGCTGAAAAGAATGAGAGATGGGAAAGAGAAACATCAGTCGACATGTAAACTCCTACATGTATGTTACTGAGGGAATGGCAGAGAACACTGCACTGTGAAGAGTTCACTGTATGTAACAGAGATAGTAAGGCAGAAAGTATTAAAGGATAACTAAAGTGAGAGGGATATGGAGACTGCCATTTTTGATTGATTTTGAACAATGTTAATTGACTGGCTGTCCTGGTAATCCTCTGCCTAAGTTGTAGACCTTGAACAAGCATGCAGATCAGATGTTCGACTTAAAGAGAACCCAAAGTGGGTTTGTGAAATCCTATTAGGACACAGAGGCACATTCTGTATACAATGAGCAGCCTCTGCGTCCTGTATCCAGGCTACCCCCAGGCTCTGCTGTCCCCATAAAAAAAACGCCAGGCTAGCGACACGCAGATTGTCGCTAGTCTGTTATTTACCTCTGAGTATCAGTCAGCGCTGCTCCCCGCCTCCTGTATAGCGCGGCTGCCCGCCCGTGTCCCTTCCCTGCCTGCCTCTGTAAGCCGATTAGGCGCTGACTGACACTCAGAGGTAAATAACAGAAAGGCAACAATCTGCGGGTTGCTAGTCTAGCGCTTTTTTAATGGGGACAGCAGAGCCAAGGGGGAGCCTGGATACACACTGTAAGGACACAGAGGCTGCTCATCGTATACAGAATGTGCCTCTGTGCCCTAATAGGATTTCACAAACCCACCTCTCATTCTCTTTAAGTTTGCCTGCATTTGCAGCATCTTTGTTTCAGATGTGTGATTCGGACACTACTAATGCATGAAAGAACAGCAGGACTGCCAGGCAATAGATATTGTTTAAAGGGAAAAGAACATGGCAGCCTCCATATTACTCTCACTTCAATTGTCCTTTAAGTATTATTTGGTACCAGCAATCTGGGATTTTGCTGAATTTGGAACCGGTTGTTCAGATGACAGCTGTTGTCAAATAATGCCTTCTGCACGATACCAATCCCTAAGCGCACTACCTGCAGTAGCTTTACACTCATTCTCTTGCAAAACTAATATTTTCATCAACCCCATGCTGACTGCCAACCTCTCACATTGATAGCATGATAACCCTAACCATAGCCTGCTATCTACCCTTATGCCTAGTATGCATAGACCGACAGTCACTTCCTATATAACCAACAATTCAAATCAATTTATGGGATTATCTGAGGACTGGATATGAATTCTGCTGTAGATCAATCTGGTACAACCAAATTGTGTCTTTGATCAAACAGGCCCGAAATAACAATTGATTATACATAAGTGGCCCTGTGTATACTTTTTGAACAACTGATCTAATCCATGGACCCAATGGCCTTTTTCTTCATAGTAAGAAAAGAAATTGTACAAAACAGTTATCATTTAAGTGTGTATGTTGATTTAGCTTTCTCATTCAAATTATTACTATTTGGCACAATATAGGTCAACTGGCCATGTGACTGAATGCAGAGCTAAGACTTACGGTAAGTATTAGGCCTAATGTTTGGTAGACACCATGCAATTTCCTGTCAGATCAGCGGGTCAAATTGATTATTTCCTACAGGTCCGATCAGGTTCCAATCTAATTTCCCATCGATTTTGTGCAGTAGTGATTGGAGAATTGATCGGAAAATTGATCAGAACGTGATTGGACCTGTCAGAAATTATCGACATGACACATCAATCTGAAGGATAATTGCATGGTGTGTACCAGGCATTAGTCCTTTTTCTGCCGGGTGAATATTACAATAACAAAAGACCTCAGAGATCAATTACTGAGCCACGCTACATGTTTTTTATCACAACTGTGAAGGTTATGCGAGTAATTCCTGGCCAGGTGAATTTTTAATATGCATAAGTTTGCACGTTTTTCATGAACTGTAATTGATCAGGACATTATTACCAAGTATTAATCCAACGTGCTTGAACCTGCAAGGAAGATTGCTTATCTCCTCATTAAGCCATTCGCGGATACACAGTATTGTGTTATGCATATACTATATACCAATTTAGTTATGCAGGAAGCCAATAGTGTTGGACAATAGTCAATGTAGGGAAGTCTAATCAGTTGAGTTCATATTGCAATTAGTAATCATCAAAGGTGCTTGGATATATGCCTTCACAGGTTTTAAAGGGGTGGTGCAATACTTGAGGATCGTGGGAATATTGTGTGTATTAAATGTGATGTGAATTTTTCATAATACACGGAGTTGATATATCAGTAATTGATCTCTGAGGTCTATTGTTATTGTAATTTATTGGTTGTGTTAAGCACAAGGCAGTAGGGAGATATTGAGGTGAATATTACTAACCCTGATCTTTCACCTAAGTCTAAAGACCTTTTTTCCATTAGAGGCAATTCGGAGCGATTCTTCACACGCAGATTAGGATGGGGAATAACAACCTATTGAAATCAATAGGCTGCTTCCTAATTTGCGTGCAGGGAAATATATACATATACATATGGTCGACAGATTATTTTTATTTTTTTGCATTACGCATGTGAATCTCCATAGCCATGCATTAATACAGTACATAGAGGGATTTAGATGAGTATTTGTATCAGCCCAAGTGCCAGTGTCCATCACAGAGTAGAAACCTTCCCTGAAGGCTTTTTCATAAGGCAGGCTGAATTGGGCATTTGGGCATTTGTCAGGCTGGCCAGTGGTCACTTAGCGCAAATTTGGTGTAGCCAAATGGCAGGGTTTGTAACTACACGTGTCATTGCTTGATTGCTGATTGATCAAATGTGTACGTGGATCAGCAGGTGTGTTTCTAGGTTCCTGGGAGATCCAGGGCACCCCTAGGCACCAAGAGGGAATGGTTGTGCGACAAAAATGGGCGTGGTCATGCCACAGAAAATGGGTGTGGCCATAGGTGGGGGCCAAATGTACATGAACATAGCAGTGGAGTAACTTATATTCAAAAAATATATTCAAAAGCTAGTATTTCACATAAATAAACCCATCACCTGGCTTCTCTCTTGTCTTCGGCTGGCTGGCCTGTGTGCTGTACTCGGCTGGCGGTTATGCTATGTTGTGCTGGCCTGGCTGGTGGTGATGCTGTGCCAGCTTGGCTGGCGGTGATGTTGAGCCGGCCTGGCTTTGCTAGGTGACTTGCAAGGGGCTTTGCTGGGCAATTTGTTGGGGGCTTTGCTGGGCTGGGGGCCTTATGAGGGGCTTTGCTGGGCTGGGGGCATTACTAGGCTTTGCTTGGCTGTACGCTTTGCTGGGCTGGGACCAGGAGGCTTTGCTAGGCTGGGGGTTTGTTTTGTTGGGGGCTGTGCTTTGCTGGGCTGGGGCCCTGGGGCTTTGCTTGGCTGTAGATAGGTAGGTGCCTCCATTGTAGGTTAGGTAGGTTCACCCAGTATAGGTTAGATAGGTAGGTGCTCCCTATACAGGTTGGATAGGTAGGTTCCCCCAGTATAGGTTAGATAGGTAGGTGCATCCAGTGTAGATTAGATAGGTAGATTCCCCCAATATAGATTAGATAGGTAGGTGACTCCAGTGTAGGTTAGATAGATAGGTTCCTCCCCGATAGGTTAGATAGGAAGGTGCCCCGAAGTCCCCTGGATCAGACTGTGTGGAGCTACGGGGGGGCATAGTGTAGTTAAAAACTTCCTCCCTCGACGTCCCTCACACTGCACCGCTTGTGATGATATCGATCTCGTCATCACAGGGGGCGCTGTAACCAAGGCGACAGACGCCGGGGCAAGAAGTAGGAGGTGGAGGCTGTGCCTGCGGGGATCATAACGGAAGGTGAGTTTTTAATCACACTATGCCCGCTTCCCGCTGCCGTTCCACCCAGTGCCCCTCCTGCCGCTCAGTCTGATCCGGGGCACCATGGCAACAGGTTTGGGGGCGGTGTCCCGGATCAACGCCACTGTGGATGAGTAGATATTAAACAAGTTTAAAGTGTACCAGAGCTGTAAAATTAAAAAGATTTTATACATACCTGGGGCTTCCTCCTGCACCATCCGCTCCGATCGCTCCCACGCCGCCATCCTCTGCTGCCCATAGCTTCGGGAACCAGGTACCGTCACTGACGTCAGTCGGAGCCAGTCTGGCGTTAGAGAAGTGCGCCCTCTACCTATTTCTCCAGCAGCTGCTGGAGAGATACGCAGAAAGCATACTTCTCCTGCGTATCTGGCCGCGACTGACATCAATGACGGGACCCAGTTCCCGAAGCTGCGGGCAGTGGAGGGGGCTGGAGGAAGCCCCAGGTGTGTATAAAATCTTTTTAATTTTACAGCTCTGTTTCCCTCTAACTCTACCCAGCTGGCTGCGACCTGACAGCAAGTTAAGGCTTAGCAAGGAGGGGAGAATGGGCTTATAAATGTGAGAGATCCGTGAGGGTTCATACCCCTGATGTATCGCTTTAAGTGATGAAACATGTTTGGTGGAGCCTCGGTAGGAGACCTGGTGTCTCTTCAAGCAGCATGCACGGAAGACCAGACCATAAAAACCCATACTGATTTAATTAATCTTAAAACAAGTGTACATCTATATTTTTAATAAACTGTTATATCAGTATTTCACTATGGAGCCTGTATGGCTTATGTTCTGAGGTGATTCATCCATGAAGCTGCAGTTGGATACAGAGGTGCCCAGAGAGAACACTCATAGGAAGAGGGGAGGCCTTGATTGCCCTTAAAGAGCTGCATACCCCATAACTAATGCTAGGTACACACCATACAATTTTGTGTTACATAGATGGTTCGATAGATAATTTCGGACATTTTTGATCTTATTTTTGATTGTTTTTCTGATCGATTTTTCATAGAAGTGAATGAGCTTACCCACAATTTGATTGAATATACTGCGCTCCACAGAAAGTTAACTAATACTCAATAGGGGATCGCAGCTAGTTTCAGAGTCACCTCACTCCAATCAATCCACACAAATCCAAAAGTCACTTGCTGCGCCTACTTAGTCCTAATCTCCTGCAGAGATATGACCCCTATAATAAAAACAAAATGAAGAGATCGCACATAGTGCTCAGCACTGTTTGAACTTTAGTGCAATTTCCACCTCGTGCTGGACTCCAGGGGGATGTGCCTTCACCACTGGGATTAGATACAGCGTTTCCCCCCTCGTGAATCCACTCACCGGATAGCAGCTTGATTCTCAGCACGTAGTAATATGCAGTAATTCACGCTCCTCCAATAGGTCTCCACTTAAAACTTCTTTATTAAAATCAATAAAGGCAATCCAGCGAACATCAAAGAAACCCTGGCCGCTCTACTGACATCACTAAAATACCGTTGCTGCCCGTCTTTCCAAGACGGGCAGCGACGGTATTTTAATGATGTCAGTAGAGCGTGCTGCCAGCTCCTGAATGAGTCATTGCGACGAAATGCGTGGGGCGGAGCCAGGCAGCACGCTGACATTTTGGAAGTGCAGGCAAACCAAGTGAGGAATGATTGCCCTGGATGTGCGGCCAGGGTTTCTTTGATGTCCGCTGTATGCTGGATTACCTTTATTGATTTTAATAAAGAAGTTTTAAGTGGAGACCTATTGGAGGAGCGTGAATTACTGCATATTACTACGTGCTGAGAATCAAGCTGCTATCCGGTGAGTGGATTCACGAGGGGGGAACACTGTATCTAATCACAGTGGTGAAGGCACATCCCCCTGGAGTGCAGCACGAGGTGGAAATTACACTAAAGTTCAAACAGTGCTGAGCACTATGTGCGCTCTCTTCATTTTGTCTTTATTATAGGGGTCATATCTCTGCAGGAGATTAGGACTAAGTAGGCGCAGCAAGTGACTTTTGGATTTGCATAGAAGTGAATGGAAATAGATAATAAAGATAACAGAATCGAATTGGAAATTGATCGGATGGAAAATCGACTGAAAAAACGCATTGTGTGTACCCAGCATTAAGGGTCGCTACCACGCTGATTGAAGTGCACAAGGATCTGAACTGATATTACAGTGCATCTGTGTTGCTGAGACATTGGAGTGGAGCACAGACTGTGTTGAGCACTTATATGTTGTTGGATTAGATATTAAACAACAATACAACCCCACAAGAGTGCATTAAACAGCAATACAACTTCACAAGAGTGCATGTGTACGAAAGACAGAAGCGCATAATGAAGCTTCCAGTCAGTATGAACTTCCAGGGAAATGAACGCAGGTTATTGTTTTTTGTAATCTTTCCCAATTTTCCCTCCCCACATAGTATTGAAGAAAAGAATATCTATAAATTGGATGAAGAGTGCAATGTTTGTCCTGTATGCAGAATTCAGGAGGTGAATGAGGTGCAAAGAATTTTGAGTTGATGCAAGCTTTTTACCAATTTATGTATGCGGTGCACACACTTCACAGCCGCTGGCATTGTGTTTCTACTAATGATCACCTCATCAGATTATGTATATGATCTTTTAATAGATGTGTCGCGTAATGCTCGAATCTCATTCATTTGTCATTTATCAGCATTTCCAAATGATGAATGTCTACCATGGGTACTCAACTTGAACACTTTCTCCCTCCTCCAATCCTCCATAGCAACAGATGTGTTGCTATGCTAAAGCAGAGCAAGACATATGTACAGCACACCGTTAGATGAACTGTCGCCTGAGGGATCGAGCCACAATCCCTTCAGGTGACAAAAATTGTGCATGTGTGCGCACCTTTATGCTGATATAATACTGACAGATTGACCTTGCAGAGTTTTATTAGGTCAACCAAATACAGGATACTAATAGTGTAGGTGGCTTACTGGAGCAGATGTACAATGAAGCGTCACTGCATTATTTCAAACACCCAGACACTCTCCTGAGGAAAGAGAAAAAAGATGTTCACTGCACATCACATCATGTTTAAAGTTATTCCAATGAAAATGCACTACTCTTCATTACACACTTACTTCAGTGATCTCATGAACTGTTAAGGTACCCATACATTACACAATTTACTCAGGCAAGAGACCGATTTCACTAATGTGGACTGTTTTCTTGGTTTACTACCCTGCACCACTCGGTATTACATCAGAACTGATCTAATATTAATCGGAATGCTAACACTGCTACCTTTGTACTGCTCAATGCAGTACAAAGCTGTGCAACTGTCAGTCTTGTATCGCTGCTAATGATGTCTACTGCTGCCATTACCCCACTCTTGCGGTACTTGATTAGATTATTATTTAAAAAGTATTTGCCAATTAATGTTCATTTGATAAAACCATTTAAAATCATTTGAGAGTGCTTAAAGGATACCTGACGTGAGAAGGATACAGAGGCTGTCAATCTTACCATATTTCCTTTTAAACAATACCAGTTGCCAGGCATCCTGCAGATCTTTTATGCATCAGTAGTGTCTGCATCACCCACCAGAAAAATGCATACTGCAAGCCCCGTCAAATATCTGATCTGCATACTTGTTCTGGGTTTATGGCTAAAAGTATTAGAGGCAGATGATCACCATGACCGGCAGTACGTACTGTTTAATTGGAGATAAATATGGCAGCCATCATATTCCTCTAACTTTAAATGTCCTTTAATGGGGATTTTCATTAGGTCCAAAGCTTTTACAAAGTCTAACAGCTAATCTGTAGTAAATTTTGATGATGTGACAAATATCTACTAGATCAGTCTGACTGTGTGTGGCCGGCACTGGAAATTTCACAGATCTCAGATCTCCATTGCTAGATAGGAAGCTAGATTTTACTTGGGTGCACTGAGTTTAGTAATTAGTATTTTTGATTTCATTTCAGGCTGCAAAGCAACATAACATGCCAGACAATGACAGCCACCATTATACTTCCATTAAGAAAAGCAGCCATGCCACACTCAGCTGCAGGTGCTACTAAAATGGAGGGTCAAAATAATGGAGTAACACTGTATAATGGTAAAGCACTAAAATGGTGGAGCAGGTGTACATATTTCAGGAACTATACAAAACTGTGACACTCTTGGAGGAACCAGGATGGTGGGACATAATTTGGGGGTCACCATTGGCTGGAAAGTACAGTATGGGTACTATTGCTAAAAAGCTTTGCCATGTTCATCTTCTGCCCATGCTCAAGCATAGGCCATTACCACATTTCAAGATTAAAACTAGGTTAGTAGCTGTAGAAAAATGCCCAGGCTAGCACAACTTTCCTGTAATTTACAACCACAAGGACAGCTACTGCTATTTGTCCATGCCCCTTGCAACTTTATCGGTGGTGGTACTGAGAAATAAGAGCAAGTGGGGAAAAAAAAAAAAGGGCATTTCAATCCTACAGAGCGTCATTCATTCTTTCACTACTCGCTAGAGAGCTAGAACACTGTGAAATATCCCAGAGATCCTGGTAAATCTCGCCCAATTCTTTGTCCCTGACACAAGCTGTATGTCATTAACTGAATTTCCACCGTTTCCTCGATCTATGACTGGCAGAAACACATAATACCGTAGTTTCTCAGCCAGCTCACCGCCTCCCAGTTCTCAAGCAGCAGCCGCTAAACCCATAAAGGTGAATTCATCAAGGTAATTCCTCCCCAGAGAGTCTGAGTTTATATAGTGAACACAAGGTGAAGTACTGAACACTTCTAACTTCCCAATAAACATCCTCTCACATAAAGCAAAAAAAAACAACTCCGTTCTTGCTTTAAAAACGTACGCACACCAGAAATATATGGAGGATTGCCTATAAAAAGCTCTGTTGATTAATGGGCTAATGTGCCAGGCAGGCCTAGATTACCTTAGTCTATGTTCTGGGGCTTCCAGCTCAGCCTACTCAGTTTTAAAGACATCAGTCTTCTCTTTTCAATTGATTTTGCATGGTAATAAATGATACATTTCCTGCCATTTTCAGGAAACAAGCCGTCTATCACCTTCAAAAACTGAATTTACCAGAAGTTATTACTTTCGTTAGAAAATTGGTAACATAACCCCTTTTGCAGTTCTTCAACAAGTCATAGGCCACCTTGAAACAGTCAGGCTCAAACTCACTAAGAACCTTGGGCATCTTTTACCATTATGTCTGAAATGACAACTGTCTGTGTTCAAAAACAAATTATATTCAAATTTGCACTTTACAATGGCTCTTCACAAAATTAGAGATATCACTGGTTTCTAAATAACTATATAAACAGTTCTTGTGTGACAATATCCTAGATAAGAGGTTAATATTCTTGGGCTTGGCACATACAAGTGAATGGTCGCTGATGTCTGGTTTTGACTATTATGAGGCGTTAGTCATTTTAGCGCCTGAAGCTACAGATTGTATTAGCTTTTTTTCTTTAAAGGTTATACGATTTGGTTTACAAACTAGGAGAAAATGTGAGGGTGATTCTGTATTGTTTTACTTAAAGGACCTCTCACAAAAATCTTAAAATGTAAAATATATGTAAACATATACAGTTTAGAAGTATGTTTCTTAGTCCCAGAGTAAAATGAGATATAGATTACTTTTCTCCTATGTTGCTGTCACTTACAGTAACAATAATATTTTTATAGCTCTTTTCTCTCTGGGGACTCAAAGCGCTGTGACCCTGCATTATGCAGTCTCAAAGGCTCAGGAAAAGAGGTGAGTTTTTTGCCTTTTTTTAAAGTTGTCCAGAGAAGGAGCCACTTGTACTGATTGTGGAAGTGAGTTCCATAGAGTAGGGGCTGCATAGGAAAAGGCCCGCGCACCAAATGTTACGTGTATTCTGGGAATAACCAGCTTCATCTTACTGGCAGAGCGGAGGGTGTGTGGAGGGGCATAAAGTTCCAATAGATTCGCTATGTATTTGGGTCCCATGTAGTTTAATGCCTTGAATGTCAGCAGGCAGATCTTAAAATGGATTCTCCATTTTACTGGCAACCAGTGAAGAGTTTGCAGTACTGGGGTGATGTGTGAGCTGCGGGGGGGGGGGGGGGGAATTGGCTAGGAGTCTGGCAGCAGCATTCTGTTCTAGTTGTAAGGGGCGCAGAACCTTATCTGTAGATCCGATAAACAGGGCATTGCAGTAGTCTAGGCGGGAGGATACAAATGCATGAACCCGGGCAGGTAGGTCTTCAGCTGGGATAAGGTGCTTGATTCTCGTTATATTTCTTAGATGGAAGAAGGAAGACTTGACGACAGTTGATACCTGCTGTCTGAGTTTTAGATTGCCATCCAGGATCACATCAAGGTCTCGCACATAGTCTTTATACTGTACAGTATCTCCCCCAATTGCTAGTTTGAGGTGGTGAGTGTTTTGAACTTTATCCATCATGTGTGGACCACCTACCACCAACACCTCTGTTTTGTCAGAGTTCAGCCTCAACCAGCTGGTGTTCATCCAATTTTGTAAATCCACTAGACACGCATTTATCGATGCTGATGGGTCTTGGGTGCCAGGATTGAAGGACAGATACAGTTGTGTGTCATCTGCATAACAATGGTATCCTAGGCCATAGTTCTGGATTATTTTGCCCAGTGGGAGCATGTAGACTGCAAAGAGTAATGGTGATAGCACAGAACCCTGTGGAACTCCATAGGCAAGTGGCACTGGATTAGAGTAGTGTGTGCCCAGACATACTTGCTGTGTCCTGCCAGATAAGAAAGGTCTGAAACCAGCTAAGAACAGCACCACTTAGGCCACAGTAATTCTTCAGTCGCTGGATTAGTATTTCATGATCCACAGTATCAAATGCTGCAGACAAGTCAAGAAGAATCAGAATTGAGCAATCACCCTTGTCCCTTGCAGTAAGTAGATCATTCATTACTCGGACTAATTCCGTTTCAGTGCTGTGCCTTTTCCTGAATCCTGACTGAAAATATCACAAATGTTATCTGTAAGCCTGGCTTCTAGCTGGTTGGCGACTGCTTTCTCGATAACTTTTGATACGAATGGTAAGTTCGCCACAGGTCTGTAGCTGGTCACATGATTGCTTTCTTTAGTTCTTCTGGGAAAAGTCCACTTTGCAAGGAGCACGGAGTTATTTTGTGAAGTGCTGGCCTGATCAGCTCTGGGCACTGCATTAAGGATCCAGTTAAGCCAGGATCCAGGTTGCAGGTAGAAGGGCGGAGACTTTGAATGAGAATTCCAAAATCTTCTTCACTCAGAGTGTCAAAGACTTGCCATGGTGGTATGGTAGTAGACATATTCAAAGTCCAGTGGTCAATTGATATTAGTGTAATGCTGGCACAGATGGCAGACACCTTGTTTGTAAAGAAGGCAGAGAATTCTTCACACCTTTCCCTGGAGAATGTGGTTGGGGCTTTTAGGCAGGAAGGATTGCAGAGTAATTCCACTATGTGGGAGAGTTGAGCAGCTCTGTTGTTGGCTGTAGATATTTTGTGCAAGATGAAGTCTGATTTTTTTTTTGGTTATTTCTTGTTGGTGCTGTCTGAGGTGTTGAACTAGGCTAGATTTTGCTCCTCAGACACTGATTTACTCCACTGTCTTTCTAGTCCACGCCCTTTCTTTGTTAGATCCATGATGGTTTTGTCAAAGTAGGTAGCAGAAATCTGACAGAACCGACAGGTTTTGGACTAGCCAATTTCCTCATGGGGGGGGGGGGGGGGGGGAGGGTTTCACAGAGATTTCTTTATTTTCAAAATGCACTTAGTGAATGGCAGTTGCTCTGTCCAACTGCCAAAAAAAGTGTACGGTGAGCAGGGATGCTGGCCAGCATCTTTGGATAAATCCTTTTCAGGGAGTGTCTTCATAAAGAATAAAGGCCATGCTGAGAATTCCCTATGGAGAGATGGTCTAGCCCAAAACCTGTTGGTAATGTCAGATTTCTACTACTTGCTGTAAGTGACAGCAACATAGGAGAAATTTAATTTATGGCTCATTTTACTCTAGAAGAAACATAATTCTTATTTGTAAGTATGTGTTTTACATTTTAAGATTTTCGCCACAGTTCCTCATTAAGATATAAGATAACATGTTGCGTAATTTAAAGTAGCACTATAGTGAAATTCACTAAAATGTAAAATTCATAAGTATTCATACATATAAGATGAGAATTTGTCTCAGAGTTAGTTCACTGTAAAACTTTTACTTCCTATGTAGCTCACTTACTAAGTAGCTACAAACTCTGAACCTCTTACCGACAGGTTTTTGACAGTCCAACTCCTCGTGGGGGATTTATTATCAAAGGCACTCCTTGAATGGTTATGGCGCAGTCCAACTGCCAGAACAGTAGCACATGAGCCAACAGGCTAGCTGCTATCATTGTATAGGTTATTTCTAGGGAGTTCTTTTGAAACAATTAAAAGAAATGTTGAGAATCCCCCTATGAGGAGATGGACTAATCCAAAACCTGTCGGCAAAAGGTGCAGAGCTGTCAGATTAAAATACCTAATCACTACATAAAAAGAAGAAAAAAATGCAGTGCATTTATTCTGGGACTAGTGTATGTATGTGCAAAGAAGTATTTTACATTGTATTGTTTATCACTATAGTGCCCCTTTAATTCATAACTACGAGAATTTATTACATTTCCACCATATATGGTACATGGAACCAACCAGAATACAACCTCAAATGCAATTTCTGTGGATAAAATCAGCATTTACCACATTTGGTGGGCTCAGTTCCATGCTCCACACAATTTACAATGACTTGGAAAACATACAGTGTATACATACGGTATATCTTTTTCTCCTTTATGTATTATTATGTTTAGTACGCAGTGGATTTGATCTGTATATGGGCTCTTTATTCTCTCTACCTTTTTCCCTCTTGTCTAACTTATATCTGCAACTTTTTGTAGATTCTGGATTTCAAGAATAGCAGCATGGAAGTCCAGTCAAACGTTTTTCATTAGCTCTGGCCTGTATGAGGTAAAGTTCAGGCTAGGTTCACACTAGGGCATTACATTGCACATCCTGTAAAAACAGGATTGCAAGGCAGTAGAGGGCAAGAGTCGCACTGTGTGTTACGCACATGATGTGACGCATACAGTGAAGTATACAGTGCATTAACAGCAAGCTTTACCACAACTGTAAACACACACATTGTCTGGTGCCTCTTGTTGCTTTGACAGATCACACTGCACTGCTGAGATGCTGATTTGAATGTAGCATTACAAGACACAGAACATTTATATTGCGCTTTTCTCCTGGCAAACTCAAAGCACCACAGCTGCAGCTAGTAGGGCTCACTTAGTAATAATGCAAACATTTGTATTGCAGACAGTAGCAGTGAGGAAGTCTTGCCCAATGTCTCCTTACAGAATAGGTCCTGGCTTACTGAACAAGAAGAGCCAAGATTTGAACCCAGGTCTCCTGTGTTAGAGGCAGAGACCTAACTATCGATTATATTGTCTGACACAATGCAATGTGTCCATGTGAAAGTACCTGACAGTTTTTTGTTACTGTCTGTGTCCCCAAGAAGGCTTTCCCTTACTGCTTGTTCTGGACACAGAGAGGGATCACCAAATCTAAAAGTTAAGATACATTTTCCAAATAAGGATGCATACAATAATAAAATGACTTTATGAACAGCATGGGGAAATATTAAACATCTGTGAAGTTGCTGCTTGGGATCTCACAGAGGATGTTTAGCCTCACTTCTTGCCCAGGCATGATCCAGAACATAATGTGAAAAGAGAAATCCCCCACTGGAACAAACATCAACAAAAAACTGGCAGGGGTTCTATTAAGAATAAAGATACATTCCAAGGCCATATTTCAAACAGTTATGCAAATTGCTGTTTCAATAATAGCTTTGTGCACACTGAGCACCCTACAATACTGGCATGTCTGGCACAACATCTCACATTACACAGTCTATCCATAGCTCTATGAAACAGACTTACTAGAACGGTGGTAACACTGAAATTCACCTAAGCCACCTATATTTAGAAGTGATCCCAAGCAGCAACAAGGGAAAAAAAATAGTATCAAGTGCATGAAAAGGACATAAACAACTCTGTTATGCTGTAAAATTTACATTTACAGTCTAAATGACCAGAACAGGGTTTTATTGGTGTTTCCCTGTGTTTTTTATGATGCAACATGCCTAAAATAAAGTAAGCTATAAATAATAGCCATTATAATTTTATTGTTTTTCCTGGAAGCATACCAAACACTAGCTATGTGCGACGCTATCAAATTTCCTCTGGTGATTATCAATGCATGAGAAATCACATCTAGTTCTAAAGTGATTATCCCCTCTGTATTCTGTTATATACCATAAACTGAAATCTGTATTGCGAATGATATGGAGGGGGCTGCTATGACTGACCTTATTGTAAAACATGCCTGTTTCCTGGCTATAATCTTCCTCCTTTGGATGGATATATATATATATATATATATATATATATATATATATATATATATATATATATATATATATATAGATATATATAGATAGATAGATAGATAGATAGATAGATAGATAGATAGATAGATAGATAGATAGATAGATAGATAGATATATATATATATATATATATATATATATATATATATATATATGCAGGTCCTTCTAAAAAAAAATTGCATATTGTGATAAAGTTCATTATTTTCTGTAATGTTCTGATAAACATTAGACTTTCATATATTTTAGATTCATTACACACAACTGAAGTAGTTCAAGCCTTTTATTGTTTTAATATTGATGATTTTGGCATACAGCTCATGAAAACCCAAAATTCCTATTTCAAAAAATTAGCATATCATGAAAAGGTTCTCTAAACGAGCTATTAACCTAATCATCTGAATCAACTAATTAGCTCTAAACACCTGCAAAAGATTTCTGAGGCTTTTAAAAACTCCCAGTCTGGTTCATTACTCAAAACCGCAATCATGGGTAAGACTGCCGACCTGACTGCTGTCCAGAAGGCCATCATTGACACCCTAAAGCAAGAGGGTAAGACACGGAAAGAAATTTCTGAACGAATAGGCTGTTCCCAGAGTGCTGTATCAAGACACCTCAGTGGGAAGTCTGTGAGAAGGAAAAAAAGTGTGGCAGAAAACGCTGCACAATGAGAAGAGGTGACCGGACCCTGAGGAAGATTGTGGAGAAGGACCGATTCCAGACCTTGGGGGACCTGCGGAAGCAGTGGACTGAGTCTGGAGTAGAAACATCCAGAGCCACCGTGTACAGGCGTGTGCAGGAAATGGGCTACAGGTGCCGCATTCCCCAGGTCAAGCCACTTTAGAACCAGAAACAGCGGCAGAAGTGCCTGACCTGGGCTACAGAGAAGCAGCACTGGACTGTTGCTCAGTGGTCCAAAGTACTTTTTTCGGATGACAGCAAATTTTGCATGTCATTCGGAAATCAAGGTGCCAGATTCTGGAGGAAGACTGGGGAGAGGGAAATGCCAAAATGCCTGAAGTCCAGTGTCAATTACCCACAGTCAGTGATGGTTTGGGGTGCCATGTCAGCAGGGCAGTTTCTAGGCTAAATTTCACCCAGGGCGAGGGTGTAAAAATCGCCCCCCCCCCCCCCCCCACCGTGGAGCCAGGTATAGGTGCCCGCAGTATAGGTTAGCTACGTAGGTGCCACCAGTATGTGTTAATTAGCTAGGTGCCTGCAGTATAGGTTAGATAGGTAGATGCGCCCAGTATAGGTTAGATAGGTAGGTGACTGCTGCATAGGTTAGGTAGGTAAGTGACTGCAGTATAGGTTAGGTAGGTAAGTGACTGCAGTATAGGTTAGTGTATCAAACGCAGATAGAACAGAGGCGCCAAAAAGAGTAAAAACACTATTATTTAAAAACAGTAAAAAGAAGGAAGGTAAGGTGGACTTACCTCCCTCTAGCAGTGGAAAACAAAACTCTGAGGTAGAGTAGAATGCATTTATTAAACAGTGTAACTCCTAAAGAGGAGTTACACTGTTTAATAAATGCATTCTACTGTTTAATAAATGCATTCTACTCTACCTCAGAGTTTTGTTTTCCACTGCTAGAGGGAGGTAAGTCCACCTTACCTTCCCTCTTTTTACTGTTTTTAAATAATAGTGTTTTTACTCTTTTTATCGCCTCTGTTCTATCTGCGTTTGATACATATTACTTATCCACCCTTGGTGGAGGGGTACGCCCCCTTTTTTCTCCTGTCTACAGAGAGCGACTTTTATACCCGAGTGGGGTCGGGTACCAATTCTCCCCACCTGCCTTTCAAGTGGTTGCCTGCTGGTGACCCTTTTTTGTGAGTATAATTCTGCACGAACTATCTAGACAGATTTTCTCTGTTAAAACTATATTGCACTATTGGGCTCTCGGTGCCCTGTTTTTTCTTTTGTTTAGCAGTATAGGTTAGATAGGTAGTGTCACGGAACAGCCGTGAGAAACGAGAACGCAAACGGTTTATTGCACCGATTGCCAGTGACGTGCTATATCTGGATTGATTGTGTAGGAGCATCTGCAGTCTTTTCTCAGCAGAGAGATCGCATCAGCTTAACTGCAGGATGGCTCTTTTGATAGGCTAATGAGCAGGAACAAACCCTTGTGTTCAGGAAGCTAATCCCAGCAGGGGGCTATTCAAAACCTGCTTTCCCCCCAGACTGGCCAGAGCCATATAGACAGAATAAGAAAGCATGGAGTTTAGGATTTTGAGCATGTTTAAGCAATACCGTTCAGGTGAGAAATGTGAAATTTATATCATTCTGCTGGTCCGGATCTTGTGAGTATTTTGATATTAAATTGGGGCCACTGGCATAACCAGAACTCGGGGGATTCCACCGTTTTTTAACCGGGCATGCAAACATGCCCAAGTTTGGTATCTTATGAACTGGCCTAGTCTGAGAAATATGAATATGTAATTATTATTTGTGTGCCGGCCGCGTAGGTCGGCCTACAGAAAATGTCAGGGTTATGGGGCTGGTGAAAGCCCCTGCCCAGATGTGATTACCATAATCCGGCTCAGGGGCCGACTCTGGAAGTCTGGAAGCCTCTGAACTCAGCTCAATTAAAAGAAATGAGCTGCCTGGGCAACTCAGTCCTCCACATTCCATCTATATGAGAGCCGTCTGGTGCTAGCCAGAGGACACATGCCTAGAGGCCATCTTGATCGGCCATCTTGTCTGAACTGAAACAAAGAACATTTTCCATTTTGTTTGGACTTTGAACTTTCCTGAAACTGAACAAAAGGAACTCTACAAGTTTTCCCAGAACGGACATATTTCCACAAACACAAAACTATAAGAGAAAAGATACCCCTATAAACAGCACCACTGCAGACCATATGTATCAATCAAAAAAATCTTTATTACAATCTTTGCAAACACATATCAATGATACACAAAATTAAAAACATCTAAAAACAGCATAATATTGTATTTCCAGACATATTCAACATAGTGGGCCTGCTAGATATAATAATCTATTATGTTCAATCTCAGTAGATGTACAACCTGTAACCACTGGGGGCTCAGAGAATGAGCCCCCTCGTGGACGAACCCGGGTTCAGTATGAATTATAAAGTGCAAAAAACCTGTGTATAACAGTGCATATCAGCCCTACTTGGAACCATGAAAGTGCATATAGTGCTATATTTACACAAACAACCATTAAGCATCTGCAATAACCTGAACTGTGCAACCTATCAGACTAAAAGTGCAATTTATATACTGTCAGAGCCCCTAATGACCATGTGGAAGCAGCCTATAGGGTCTGCAAGGTAGTGAATAAGTAGAAGATATACTTAGCCGGGTATGAAAAGAGGCAGGCGCAGACCGGCTTGTAAGGACGGAAGTATCCCCTCAGGACATAGCCCACATGCTCCACGGTCGTCACTCCGCTTTGGAAGGTGAGGTGGATAGCCGTGCTGTGTAGCCGCCATTGCAGCTTTAAATAAGGAAGAGAAGGGTGAGCCACTCCCTGCATCATCTCCAGGTGCAGGAAATGATGCAAGCCAGGAGGAAGAGGAAAAACCAGTGTGGAAAGGAAACCTCAGAGAAATGAAAAGGCCATATAAGGAGATGTCTCAAAGGGATGTGGGCTACAGATCCGCGCCACCCGGTGGTAGAGAGCAGAGATGCAGACAATGCACATCTATATAAGCATGATGCAATAAGCTATAGGAGACATAAAAGATATAAATAATCAAACCACACCACCCGGTGGCATAAAGTAAAATTGCAGACTAACACATCTTATTCAAATTTAATGCACTGTAGTGCAGAAACTGCAATCCATATATATGGATTATCTATGACATCACCAAGTGGCAAAATATATGATTACAAACCTCACGCATCTATGCAGTCAAATACAAGAATATCACAATGGCAAGATATCAGAATACACACAAAGTATTGCACTCGGAAATCACGATCTCCTAAAAAGTTCTGATTACTGAGTGTGAAGTCCATAGGCGCAACAGAAGTTCCAGAGTACCAGGTTCTTACAATACAAATAGAACCAGTGTGGCCATGATGGGCAATCTTGCGTTAGGCCAAGAATATTTCCACAAACCCTAAGTATTTTCTCCTTTTCAGCCATACACAGAAACTGATCCCAGGTCTCTGGAGAGACGCTACTACTATTGTTGATATCTAGACAGAATAAAGTGTGTTTAACCGTTTTTATTCGCAGGACTAGTCAGTCAGTCGGGTCCACTGACCCATACCAGTGGTGGTGGCAGTTATACCCTGAAATCGTGTGTAAGTTGTATTTCTGTAACCCCACAAGCTCCCTTCTGGTGGTGGCAGAAGGCCACTATCGAAGCATCCTGGGCCTCCATAACACCTGAGCAGTGCCACAGGCTGATTGCCTCCATGCCAAGCCGCATTGAAGCAGTCATTTCTGCAAAAGGATTCCCGACCAAGTATTGAGTGCATAACTGAACATAATTATTTGAAGGTTGACTTTTTTTGTTTTAAAAACACTTATCTTTTATTGGTCGGATGAAATATGCTAATTTTTTGAGATAGGAAATTTGGGTTTTCATGAGCTTTATGCCACAATCATCAATATTAAAACAATAAAAGGCTTGAACTACTTCAGTTGTGTGTATTTGAATCTAAAATATATGAAAGTCTAATGTTTATCAGTAAATTACAGAAAATAATGAACTTTATCACAATATGCTAATTTTTTTAGAAGATCCTGTACATAGTCTGCAAATTGCCAGTCAGCCAATAAAAAGTGCAAATACATTACACCTAGTCTGTTGGGGTGTAAAAGATGGGGACATAAGAATTAAAGGTGTACATAGGCTTTCAGCTCATGGACATGTGACCGCACAGTCTCCATTCTAATCTTATGTTACAGTACGGTTCCTCCAATTGCGACAAGATTTCCATATCCTGCAGCAGTAAAGCTCCTCCACTAGGGATGTAATTCAGAGTTGGGGCAAATCTGGCTGACTCAAGGCACATTTTTAACACATCTGAGGCCAATATTCTTTTACAAGGTAATTTTTGCACTGAAGTTTATGGCACCAAATTTTGCAGTTAATTGCTAAGACCCCATACATGCTATGGTCTCTAAATTTGTTGAAGATACAGGCTGCATCATCAGTACAAGTACGTTTTTAATTAAAGGACATTCTGGACATGAATCAGCTACTAACAGCCATGCAGACGCTGGATGTCCTGTCGCTAATGCTGGTAATACAGCTTGAGATTTTTTTGGCAGATAGATGGTTCGATAGATAATTTCCGATAGGCCGATCTGATTTTCGATCGTTTTTCTGATCGATTTCTCATAGATGTGAATGGAAATCGATCAGAAAAACTATCCAAAAATCGATCGGACAGAAAATCTGCTGAAAAAATCTCATTGTGTATTTCCAGCATATCAATTGGTTATCTGCACATTCACGTAGCCTAAGGTCACATTCACAATGCCACGTTGCGGAGCTGCGTTATAAAGTCTTATAACGCAGCTTACTGCACTGCTATTCTAATCCTGCGGGCCATTCACAGTACGACGTTAAAATCGCATTGAAAATGTTGCATTAAGGTAACTCACGTTGCGACATTAACGTCACAATAAATGCAACGTCCCACTGTGAATGCGACCTAAGGCCTCGTTCACACTGCACGCGTTCCCATCCACGTTTCGGGAATGCGTGCAGGAGGCCGACATGCACGGCATCAGACAGTGCATAGACTGCACTGTCTGATGTTCACGCGTTCCGGATGAGTGCGGTCTGCAAACGCATGCTGCACGCATTTTTTCCCAAAACGCGCGGCTGTCCCATTCACTGGAAGCCACGCAACACATACAAACGCGGATGGCGTGCGTGCTTACGTGTTGCGTTCCGAACGCACGGCCGCCGCGTTTGCTAATGTGAACAAAGCCTAAAGGTCTGTACACATGGTGTGATCCACCTGAGATTAGCCCCACCCACCAAATGACATCACTCCTAAACTGCATTTCATTAGAATAGAATGCCACCAGCCGGCAGGTTATTGACGCATCTGTATAGTGTCCGCTGTACAGTGTTGCCCTGAGGCATATCTTATCTCTGCTGGATGACATTCATCAAGCACATGCAAAATCAAGCACATGGACGTGCATTTGCATGTGCAAAACCAATCTAATAGGCTGCTTAACAAGTGTCAAAATAATGCTATATCTGTTGCTTCCAATCGGTCGGCACTCGGCAGAATCCGTTTCCAATTAAACAACAACCTGATCAGATTGTATGTCAGTTATAAGTAAATTTGGATTGGGGTGTACCAAAACATAAATGGATATCTAAAAGAATCATCCAATGTCTGCACAGTCTTTTACGGCAATAGCAATTTTGTGATTACGGAGCATCTAGATCCGCTGTAAAAATAACGTCAACATAAAAGCGCTAGCTGTTATCTTTCAAACAAATCCGCTGTCACAGCAGCGTCTCCAAGGCGGATTGTGTATTACAAATCAATTGCCTGGGCTGGAGACAGGAGGAGGGGGAGGCGGTAACGCCACACAACATAAAGAACGCGACCCGGGGGATTCTAGAATCAATTATCGCCTCAGCGTTCCAGACAGTCCCGTCGCCCACGTGACCCCCCTACTTTTCCTCTCATGTTGCCAGGGACGCTGAAGCCGCCAGGGATAATAGCGTGCCTCCATTCGCTGAGAAGAAACGGTAGGCGGGGTTTGCTAATAATTCTACTGGCTGGCTCTGCGTTGGAGACGAGTGACGGATACAGCTGCTATTGGCTGGCGCTAGAGGTATGGCTGTGGGGTGATGTTGGCGTGCCTATTAATAGCCTATGCAGCCGGCAGAGCCAGAGCGTGCGGGAATCGTGAGAAGATCATGATAGGAGGGATGTGAAGCTCGTGTGGAGCTGGGCTCTCCTCTGTGCTGCGAGTTCAGCGAGTTTACAGGATAGGCAAGCACAAGCGCGTATGTGACTCCAACTTCCAGATCGCAGCTGTCGGCGCCAGGGGATAAACAATAGAAATTGTGTGCAGTCAGCCAATGTTCCCTACTTATCTGACTGTTCTTTAATTGCCCCTGAGATTGCTGGGAAAGCCAGCCAGACCATACAACACATTTGTTTTTATCCTGGCTTTTATTATTAAAACCATTCTTTCTGAAAGGAAAGTAAGCCAATGTCAATGAGCGCACAGCACTAAAAAGCTCTCTCAATTTGGCTCCCACTTCATTGTACATCTTTACCAGAGATGTGATCTAAAATGTGACGATTATTTCATGTAGAAAACAAAGCTACTAAGTTGAATTTGAAAGGAAACCTGAGACTTAATATGGGGGAATTTATACTTACCTCCATGAGGTGCTAGTGCTCACTTGCTGGCTGCTCAGTTGTGTAGTAATTCCCCAAATTATGTCTGCCCTCTACACGGACACTGTACTGTCTACTCCCACAGGCAGCATGGTGGCATAGTGGTTAGCGCTCTTGCCTTGCAGTGCTGGGTCCCCAGTTCAAATCCCAGTCAGGTTAACATCTGCAAGGAGTTTGTATGTTGTCCCTATGTGCATGGGTTTCCTCTGGGCACTGCAATTACCTCCCACATCCCCAAAACATACAATTAAGTTAATTGGCTTGCCCCTAAATTGGTTCCAGACTATGGTACATGCACTACAGGATACATATATAGACATGACTGTGGTAGGGACTAGATTGTGAGCCCCTTTGAGGGACAGTTAGTGACAAGACAATATATTCTGTACAGCGCTGCAGAATATGTCGGCGCTTTATAAATACTTAAATAAATAAATAGTTTGGCAGCAGATGGGAACTGAGCCTTATGCCTGGTAGACACTATGCAATTTCCCATCAATCTATGAGTCTAATCAATAATTACCGATAAGTCTGATCTGATTTCTATAATTTTTCTGATTGATTTTCCAATCACTTCCATACAAAAATGGATCAGAAATACGACCAGAAAGCAGATCGGATCTGTCGGAAAAAAAAGCCAGTTCTGCAATGCAGCCTCAGTCAGCAGCAAGTATAGATATCTATAGCTTGTGAATGCACTGCCCACACAATTGTATGGACATTTTTACATCTCTGTCACAACAGACTGGGCTGCAGTGTGTTTCTGGATAACATGAAAAACAAACCTGTTGCATAGCAGTTGCTTATGCTATGAAAATAATGTGCATGTTTAAACTTGAAGAGTGTGTTGTGTTATGCTATGCACATAAAGCGAACTTGGCTTGAAGGGAAGGTCCGAGGTGATTAAAGAGTAAAGGTCCGTACACACGCCGGACTTTAGGCAACGACGGGTCCGTCGTTGCCTCCCGCTGGGTGGGCGTGCCAGCGACAGTCCGGCGTGTGTACGCTCTGTCGTCAGACTGATACGGCTGTTTCTGAGCGATCCGCCCGGCGGATCGCTCAGAAACAGCCGTATCAGTCTGACGACAGAGCGTACACACGCCGGACTGTCGCTGGCACGCCCACCCAGCGGGAGGCAACGACGGACCCGTCGTTGCCTAAAGTCCGGCGTGTGTACGGACCTTAACTGTCAGGCTGCAGAAGCTAATTTAAACCTCTATTCTCCTGTGTTATGCTGGGAATACACGTTTCGTTTTTGCCTTCGTTTTAGCCTTCGATTCGTTCGGTAAACGAATCGAGTGTTGAAAACGTATGTGAAAATAGTCATAATCTCATTATAGTTTCGATTAATAGACCCCAAAAACGAACGACTAGTGATCGAACATGTTTGATATTATCTCTCTTTATCCATCTAATCGAGCCATTGGTAGGCTTGATGGCTGTTCAGATCGATTATATATTCGTTTATGCCGTCCGTCCCTGTACTACGTTTCGTTTCTTTGCAGCCTTCGATCATTGGAAAAACGAAACCATCAGAATCGAAAAAAAACCCGAAACCGTGGGTGGTGATTTTAACCGTACGGTCGATTATTTCGGGATCGAAAAGGACAAAAGGCACAATCGAAACGAAGGTTTAAACGAAGGCAAAAACGAAACGTGTATTCCCAGCATTAAACAGTTTAGAAGGAAGCCAAAAAGGCATTAGTGAAGATAAAAATCTCTCTTACCTTTGATGTGTGCTTATCAGAAAAGCTGTTAGACCTAAGAGGACGCAAGCCGCATACTATACTGCAAAGCATTCTGGGGCCCTCCCCTCGGCTGCTAATGAGACGTTACAGCAGCTTGTAATCAGTCCAGCGCGTAGCACTGATAAATCTCCGGGCAGAGTACACTGCAGGAGTCAGCTATTGTTCCTAGCCACATGGCTCATTAATATTCACTGCACACTGTGTTATTTAGTAAGAGCTTTTCTGTGATCAGGAAGCAGGCAGGACATGACGACACATTTGACAGAAAAACATGGAACCTGCCATGAGCTGTCAGGAGCATCAATCTCTGCATATACTATATAAAAATTCTGTGAAGTACAAACGTGGACAGTGAAATGCATATGTAATGTAAGTACAGCCAATCTTTAGCTACTGATATATGTGTTTATTTTCTCTGAGACCTTATACCTAACAGCTCCTCTTTAAAAAACAAAAATCTATTTACCTCAGGCTTCCTCCAGCCCCTGGCAGCCGTCCTGTGCCCTCACTGCAGCTCCATTGGCCCCTGGTAACTTCCGATGCAGAGTACAACCTCACCAGGTCAGCATCTACTTGTCCTTCAGAGTGCAGCTCATGGAGTCAGACTGACATCATGTGGACTGTACTGCGCAGGCACAGAACCACTGCGCCTGTGCAGTACAGTCCGGATGTCGTCAGTGCGACTTTTAATCACCTCGGACCTTCCCTTTAACCCCCTTGGCGGTATGAAAAATACCGCCAGGGGGCAGCGCAGCAGTTTTTTTTTTTTTTTAAATCATGTAGCGAGCCCAGGGCTCGCTACATGATAGCCGCTGCTCAGCGGCATCCCCCCAGCCCCGCCGATCGCCTCCGGCGATAGGCGATCAGGAAATCCCGTTCAAAGAACGGGATTTCCTGGAGGGCTTCCCCCGTCGCCATGGCGATGGGGCGGGATGACGTCAGCGACGTCGGGACGTCATTGGGAGACCCGATCCACCCCTTGGCGCTGCCTGGCACTGATTGGCCAGGCAGCGCAGGGGGCTGGGGGGGGGGCGCGCGCCGCACCGGATAGCGGCGATCGGGCGCGCGGCGGCGGCGATCGGGGTGCTGGCGCAGCTAGCAAAGTGCTAGCTGCGTCCAGCAAAAAAAAAATTATTTAAATCGGCCCAGCAGGGCCTGAGCGGCACCCTCCGGCGGCTTACCCCGTGTCACACACGGGGTTACCGCTAAGGAGGTTAAAGGAAACATCAAGGAAAAGTAATAAAATGAGCTTTACTTACCTGGGGCTTCCTCCAGCCCCTGGCAGCCGACATGCCCCTCGCTGCAGCTCCGGTGTCAGCGCCTGTGTGAGCGCCGCTGTCAATGATGCTCTCACGTGGTCTGGAGCATTCTGCGCAGGCTCAGAACTACTTCACCTGCGCAGGACGCTCCAGACAACGTGAGCGTGATTGACAGCGGTGCTCGCACAGGCGCAGTATATGCTGAACTGGCGAGGTCGGCATTCGCAACGGAGGGTATTGGCGGACACCGGAGCTGCAGCGAGAGACATGTCGGCTGCCAGGGGCTGGAGGAAGCCCCAGGTAAGTAAAGCTCATTTTATTACTTTTCCCTGATGTTTCCTTTAAAGAGAAACCGTAACCAAGAATTGAACTATCAGCAGCTAATACCCCCTTTCCCATGAGAAATCTTTTTCATAAACGGATCATCAGGGGGCTCTGTATGGCTAATATTGTGGTAAAACCCCTCCCACCGTGTGATGTCAGGACCATGGTTCTGATATCGCACTGTGGGAGCCTTGTTGCATTGTGGAAAATAACAGCTGTTTCCAACTGCCGCAAAAGCAAGCAGCATCTCCTTCCACTGACATCACCTGCCAGCAGTAAAAATGTCAACATGTGATAAATGTCAGAATATAAATCAGGGAGAGGTAAGATTTTACAATGGGCAAACACTGACTAAATCATGTATACATAATTATTGTAAAAATGAAGCACTTTCTTTTTACATTATTTTCACTGGAGTTCCTCTTTAAAGGAACCCTGAGATTGGATTAATGGGGCTTCCTCCATCCCCATGAGATGCATGGGCTCCCTCACTGTCCCCTCTGGCCCCCTGTTCACTTGATAAGTGAAAAAACCCATACTACCTCATCTGGGGGGCTAGCTCAGGCATGGGCAAACTTGGCCCTCCAGCTGTTAAGGATCTACAAGTCCCACAATGCATTGCAGGAGTCTCACAGCCACAGTCATGACTCATAAAGGCAAATGTATTGTGGGACTTGGCCAAGTTTGCCCATGCCTGGGCTAGCTGGATCAGGTTTTGCTGCTTATGCCACTCTTGAGCCATTCTATTATTTACTTTCGCTTTTATTAAAAACTAAAAAAAATGGCTGCGACCTCGGGGTCATGACGCTGCAGCTCCGCTCTTTGCTCTCATGGCAGAGCACACAGGAGAGAGCAAAGGGTGGGGAGAGGAATAATAATAATAATAATAATGGCAGTATTTGTATAGCGCCTTTCTCCTGTCGGACTCAAAGCGCTTGCGAGGCAGCCACTAGAGCGCACTCAGTAGGCAGTAGCAGTGTTAGGGAGTCTTGCCCAATGAACTCCTTACTGAATTACTGGCTTACTGAACAGGCAGAGCCGAGATTCGAACCCAGGTCTCCCATGTCAGAGGAAGAGCCCTTAACCAGTACACCATCCAGCCACTGCTATATAATAAGCGGAGAAGAGGCCATTTGATTCCGGGAAGAGTGTCCCTCTATTGCAAAGAACACCTCCTTTGGTTTCAATGCCAACAAGTTCCTTGTCAGCAATTTCGGTGGGGCAGTGCAGCTGCCGGGGGATGGAGCTCAGAGCAGGAAGGACACAGAGGTATGTAATTTACCATCTAACATGTCTCTGTGTCCCAATTGCTCTGCCAACCCCCGCCTCAGTTACACTTTAGGATGGGTTCACACTATGCATGTTGTGGCATTAAAAAGTAGATTATAACCACACAGCACCATGCTGCAGTGGGCTACTTAACATTGGCTCTGCAGTCCTGTCATAATAAAGCTGAGCTGTGTGTTACTGGACAATGCGCATGTTATGCCCCCGTAACAAATAACTGGTAATGCGTACATTAAAGGAAAGACACTGATTTTGAAATACATTGCGATGTGCTGCTTGCACACCTCAACAGTTTCACTGTGAACTTACCCTAAGGGCTGGAACCCACAAGAGCGTTTTTTTGAGCATTTTGGCAGCGCTGCGATACGCTAGCGTTTTGCCAAAACGCTCAGCTGATGTTAATGGATGGGGCAACTTCCACAGGAGCGTTTGCGTTTCCCAGAAACGCAAACGCAGGACCTGCAGCATTTTGGGAGCGTTAGCGCTTCAATGTAAAGTATTGAAACGCTAGCAGAAACGCTCAGCAAAACCTAAACTGAGCGGTTTTGCTAGCGTTTTGCGGTTCAGCACACTGTAACAAAATTAAAAATAATTCACAGGACCAATCAGGATAAAAACGCAAAACGCAAAACGCTACACAACCGCTGAGGAAAAAAATACACTGTTGCAAAACGCGACCGAAAACTCGCATGAATCCGCTTGCAAACCGCTCATGCAAAACGCTAGCGGTTGCGTTTTGCGTTTGCGGATTTCAGTGGGTTCCAGGCCTAACACAGCATTCACAATTAACACAGCAGAAAACACACACTTTCATTGAAGTGTGAATTCTCGACACTGTGCATGTTCGCCTGCATTACAATGCACACGTTTTGCCATAGTACCTAATGATTGCTTATGAGAAAATGCATGTGGCGTGAGAAATTACACTGCAGTGTTTTTGCCAGTTTAACTTACCTGGGGCGTCTACCGTCCTCCCAGCCCCCTGCAGCTTAAAAGAACATGCAATCCCTACAGTTTGCAATCGATAAACCAATGTTAGAGAACATTTGATTTAAATGCAAAATTTGGCGCACGTGAGTAGTTTGAATGGATTTTTTTTTCATTCAGTATGAACGCCAAATACAGATTATAGCAACCATAACATTTCTATAGCGCTTTTCACTCATAGGACTCACAGGGCTCTAGTCACAAAGCATTACCGCATTCGGTAATGCTGAAAACAGCTGATTTTACCGATCACCTTCCCAAATTACAATTCACTAAACCTATCTCCGCACAGAAAATCTGAGTTCCCGACTAGTGAGGTAAATTACCAACTTGTGCGGTAATTACCTCAGGAAATGTCAATTCCGAAAGATTTCCGCATTTAATTTACCGGCCAAAAGTGTTTGGTATTTTTCTCCAGCTCATAGCAGCCGATAACTTGCTTTCCCCATGCTGTCTCTAGTGGATTTGGCAGACAGCCTTTGGGGAGAGCCAGGCAGCCAGTAGGAAGAGCCACACAGCCTGCTTTTCACTCTGATTTGATGCAATGGGGTATCAGGTGGGTCGTTCACTGTATCAAAGCAGAGGAAGATGACAATTCTGAGGGCTTTCCTGCATCCCTCTAGATGTGAAAGGGCTGGTGCACGCCAAGAGCTTTTCTGAGCGTTTTTAAAAACGCTAGCGCTTTGAAAAGCACTTGGCTAATGTATTTGAATGGGATGGAGCACAGCGGAGCGATGTGCTTTTTTCCCAAATGCAAACGTGGGTCCTGCAACATTTTTGCTGATTTCTGAGGCAATTCAGCCTCAATGTTAAGTATAGGAAAGTGGAAAATTGCTCTGAAATCTGCTAGATCAGAGAAATTTTCCAAGTGTTTTTGTTACAGAAGCTGTAGAAGTAGTGGAAGAGAAAAGCACAGGGGGTCCGGGAGCCCGATCTGGTGCAATACGTTAATCAGTATGGAGATAATAAGTAAGTGCAAAAGGTTTATACTCACAAGAGTAGGTTGCTGAATGAGGCAACCACTCGTTCTCGCTTGTGGGGAAGTACCGTCCCCACTCGGCCTTTTATCCTTGGTGGCAACTCCTGAAAAACGATCTATCTATCGGAGAATCTCCGATATGGATCTTACCCTCAGACTAGAGGTTCAAATAACTTTCGGAAAAAAGTAGGAGGCGCCCGGTAAAACGTAACAATGTAATCACTCTAAATGTAATCACCTTAAACATCTTAAAAAAGTTATACAAACAGCAGGAATATCTCTGGTGCACCATGGCTTAGTGGCTGCGTTCAAGATAAAGATATGACTAAATATAGGTTACTGGGGAAGTGCTGTATGCTGTGGGGGAATAAAACAATGTCCCTTCCAATTGTGGCAGACTAATTGGAGACGTGGGGCAGGGTAGCCCTTCTCTGCTATTGGTGGACTTGTGTGGAGAGGATCAGTTGAATTTGTCCCTTGAAGCTGTATGTGTGTATATATATATATATATATATATATATATATATATATATATACACTCACATAAGCCGTGGAGAATGGGAGGGGCTCATCCACTTATAGCGGATGTATACAAATGTGTAATTACTATGGGGAGCTCGTAAACGGCGCCCGGATACTCTGCTGTTTCTAAGTGGAGGTAAGCCTATCCACTGATCCTACACACGCTCCCTGGGTCAATCGGCCCTCCCCCCCCCCCCCTACAAATCATACACATCCACTATCTGTGGATGAGCGCTCCCCATCCCCCCATAGTAATTACACATTTGTATACATCCGCTATAAGTGGATGAGCCCTTCCCATTCTCCACGGCTTATGTGAGTATATATATATATATATATGTATGTATATATATATATGTGTGTGTATATATATATATATATATATATATATATATATATACATACAGCTTCAAGGGACAAATTCAACTGATCCTCTCCACACAAGTCCACCAATAGCAGAGAAGGGCTACCCTGCCCCACATCTCCAATTAGTCTGCCACAATTGGAAGGGACATTGTTTTATTCCCCCACAGCATACAGCACTTCCCCAGTAACCTATATTTAGTCATATCTTTATCTTGAACACAGCCACTAAGCCATGGTGCACCAGAGATATTCCTGCTGTTTGTATAACTTTTTTAAGATGTTTAAAGGGAACCTGTACTGAGTAAAATTATTTAAAATAAACACATGAGGTAACTTCAAGCGAACATTACATAGTTACCTTGCCATTAGTTCCTCTCAGAGGTTCACCATTTTCTTCTGGCAACAATCTCTTCCAATTCTGACAACATTTTGTCAGAACTGAAATATATCAGTTGCTGTCAGTTATATATCAGTTGCTGTCAGTTATAGCTGAGAGGACAACGGATGTGCCAGTAATGTCCATGTTTCCCTATGGCTCAAGTTGGTGATGTTACAGTTTAACAGTGTGCTGACCAGAAAGCTGTTATGGGTAATGGCCATTTTCAAAATGGAGGATGAAGAATTCCATTGATCACAGTGGATAAATGGGACGCAGGAGAGGAGAAAGCGATTGATGACTAGACTATGCGGGAGGTAAGTATGACTTGTGTAGGTTAATTTTGACTTTTCATTTTCAGTTCAGGTTTTCTTTAAGGTATTTTAACATATATATATATACGAGATTCTTTGAATATACATCTTTTGAATATATATCCAATGTTTTATGGTTTATGTTTTAAGTTTTTTAAAACCACATACCATGTTTTATTTTTTGCATCTTTGATTCAGTTATTGTTTTGTATGATAATAATTTCTTTTGAGAAAACAGATTGTATCTGAGCGCTATGTTTTTTATAATTTCAAAGGCACTGTTACTGACCTGAGGAAGCGGTTTTTACCGTGAAACGCGTTGTCCTGTGCAACATAAACCTGAACTTCTAAAGTCATAAAAATTCCGTTGGTATACTTCCCGAAAGGGTACACCTAGAAGGTAGGATCACACCATTTTTTCCTTGGATGTTATATCTACCATATAGAGTGATTACATTGTTACAGAAGCTGTTCAGTTACAGCTCTACTGTAACAAAATATGTGTCAGACACACAGCTCCCTGCCTGCCCGCTGACCTGCTACATGGCTGGCAAATGACACTCACCAAGCAGGGCTTAGTGAATTGAGGCATGTTTGTAAATTACCAAACTTCTGCCTCATGCGGGAAAACTTTAGTGAATTTGGAAAAAAAAGTGTAAAGTACCGAATGAGGTATTTCACCGACCAAAAAGATTTTACCGAACTACCCATTGTGAATAGAGCCCAAAGTGCTTAGGTTCTCTCAGATTCAGTGATTGCAATCTGAACCAGTAATTATCGTCTGAACCGTTCTGTCAGCACTCATTGATCTACAAGGATGATAATTGTTGTCTTTTACCGTTGTTGGGACATTTTTTAATTGATTTTTGGCTGACCTGACGTTTTGGGGTTTTTCTTGGGATGGCTTGGTTCACATTGGTGGCACTGTAGTGCAGAAGCATCTTAAAGAGAACCAGAGACAAAGCATCCTCATGTATTTTACCATATATGTAATTCGGAACATTAGAGAAAACATCTACCCTGCTCTCTGTTTCATTATTTACTGTTCAAATTGCTTCTTATCAGCCCAGATAAAATCCCCGACTGAGCATTCAGTCTGGCTTTGCTATAATGGCCTCTATTCATAGACCATTTCCGCATGCGGTAATGCTCAAAACAGCTGACTTTACCGACCGTTTAGCAAAGTGTCCATTCATAAAAGCTGTTTCCGCATGAAAAGCTACAATTCCTGAGCAGTGCGGGAAAGTACCGCCTTATGCGGTGATTATCACAACACATGTCACTAATGTCAATTCATAAAGATTAGAACAAGCGGAATATGAACTGAGAATCCCGGCTGTTTAGATAATGCGATAAGCCAGCGGATAACAGCCCAGCTAATGGAGAGACAGACCTCCCGGGCAGCAGCAGTGAGAGCAGAGCAAAAAATGCATCCCGGAATACCAAGGCTGTGTTTTTTTTTACCCCTTGGGTACCTGTTTTCAGATAAATGTCACATCAGAAAGCCTGCATGTGTAACATTTCTTGAAGTTCTTCTAAGCTGTGGCAATTAAATAGATTGTTTAGAAAGACTAATAGACAGATTCAGGTCAGATTCAGGGCAAGGAGAGGCAGTTTAAACAAAAAGCACATCTAAAAGGATGCTGGGGCTACCTCCTTTATGTTTCTCTGTCTCTGCACTGAGAAAATGTATCAACTCAGCAGCACCGCTAGTTTAGTGTGGGAATTCCCCGACCTTTCATCGCAAGTGTAAACATTTTTATGAATTAGCACACAAAAGTCTAAAATACAGATGCAGTGTTTTCCCTCCAAGATTTTTTTTCCACACATGTTTTATGAATAGAGCCCAATGTCTCAGCTATAATGATTCCTGAGAAGAGCCACAAGGGGGCAGGCTTGTGCTTGAAAAGACAGCACAGAAGACAGACTCAGCTATAAACATTCCTGAACAAAGCCAGACTGAATGCTCAGTCGGGGATTTTATCAGGGCTGTTAAGAAGCAATCTGAACAGTAAATAATGAAACAGAGAGCAGGGTAGGTGTTTTCTCTAATGTTCCCACTGATATATATGGTAAAATACATGAGTGTGCTTCATCTCTGGTTCCCTTTAACCACTTGAGGACCGCCCCCAGCCAATGGGCGCCGGCAAAGGCTGGGCCTAAACGACCGCAATACGGCCATTGGCGGCGGGTCCTCATGTGGCTGCTGGCTGAGGTTCGCGCGCTGTTATGCGCGTGCATCCTCCAGCAATAGGCTCTGCCTACCCACGTCATCAACCCGCCGGCCAATCGGAAGCGCAGGCGGGTTGTTAACCCGACGATCGCCGCATAGGAAGCGTATAATACGCTTTGTAATGTATACAAAGCGTATTATACAGGCTGCCTCCTGCCCTGGTGGTCCTAGTAATCGAGGGACCACCAGGGCAGGCTTCAGCCACCCTAATGTGCACACAAGCACACTGATCTGCCCCCCCCCCCCTGCCCACCCCCAAGACCACTGTTTGCACCCAATCACCCGCCCTAATCACCCATCAATCACTCCCTGTGACTATCTGCCAACGCTATTTTTTTTAATGCCCTAAACTGCCCCCTGCTCTCTCCTGATCACCCCCCCATCCCTCAGATTCTCCCCCCCCTGTGTACTGTATGCCTCTATCCCCCCTGTAATAACCCACTGATCACCTGTCAATCACCCATCAATCACCCCCTGTCACTGCCACCCATCAATCAGCCCCTAACCTGCCCCTTGCGGGCAATCTGAACACCCACCCACACCATCAGATCGCCCGCAGACCCGACGTCAGATCACCTCCCAAGTGCATTGTTTACATCTGTAAATCTACATTTATATCTCCTCTAAACGCCCACTAATTACCCATCAATCACACCCTATCATCACCTGTCACTGTTACTCATTAGATTAGATCCTAATCTGGCCCTTTCGGGCACCCGCCCACACGCTCAGATTGCCCTCACAACCCCCCCTTATCAATTTGCCAGTGCATTATTTACATCTGTTCTTCCCTGTAATAACCCACTGATCACCTGTCAATCACCCATCAATCACCCCCTGTCACTGCCACCCATCAATCACCCCCTGTCACTGCCACCCATCACTTAGCCCCTAACCTGCCCCTTGCGGGCAATCTGATCACCCACACCATCAGATCGCCCGCAGACCTGACGTTAGATCACCTCCCAAGTGCATTGTTTACATCTGTTCTCTCCTCTAAACACCCACTAATTACCCATCAATCACCCATCAATCACACCCTATCACCACCTGTCACTGTTACCCATCAGATTAGACCCTAATCTGCCCCTTGCTGGCACTCAATCACCCGCCCACGCGCTCAGATTGCCCTCAGACCCCCCCTTATCAATTCGCCAGTGCATTATTTACATCTGTTCTTCCCTGTAATAACCCACTGATCACCTGTCAATCACCACCTGTCACTGCCACCCATCAATCATCCCCTAACCTGCCCCTTGTGGGCAATCTGATCACACACCCACACCATCAGATCGCCCGCAGACCCGACGTCAGATCACCTCCCAAATGCATTGTTTACATCTGTTCTCTCCTCTAAACACCCACTAATTACCCATCAAACACCCCATGTCACCACCTGTCACTGCTGCCCATCAGATTAGACCCCTATCTGCCCCTAGGGCACCCAATCACCCGCCCACACTCTCAGAACGCCCTCAGACCCCAGCCCTGATCACCTCGCCAGTGCATTGCTTGCATCTATTCCCCCCTCTAATCACACCTTGAGACACCCATCAATCACCTCTTGTCACCCCCCTAGCACTCCTATCCATCAGATCAGGCCCAATACAACCTGTCATCTAAGAGGCCACCCTGCTTATGACCGGTTCCACAAAATTTGCCCCCTCATAGACCACCTGTCATCAAAATTTGCAGATGCTTATACCCCTGAACAGTCATTTTGAGACATTTGGTTTCCAGACTACTCATGGTTTTGGGCCTGCAAAATGCCAGGGCAGTATAGGAACCCCACAAGTGACCCCTTTTTAGAAAAAAGACATCCCAAGGTATTCTGTTAGGTGTATGACGAGTTCATAAAAGATTTTTTCTCCCATCGTCCTCCAGGACGGCTGCTGCTGAGACATTGCTGTCTCCTGTCTCACTGGAAACACCTGAAATAAATTGTAAAGCTAATTAGGTCTGAGTCCTTAAAGGACTCCTCCTCCCCCTCTCATTCAGTTTTTTGTTGTTTCCCATTCACGCTGGACGCCTGATTAGTGAGCTCCTTTGTTATTTTGTCTGGCATGGGGGTTGCCTGGGGCACCCATGTTATAGATAGGCTCTACTGCCTTGTGGTGGTTGGGGGCTGGTAACGGAAGTTTCGGCCCTGGTGGGAGACTGTAGGGGAATGTTTTTTACCTGGTCTCCTTCACTCTCGCTGGTATGAGAAGCCACCATGACCGCCTTGCATGGGCGTGATTGTGCGCAGCCGGATCGGAGTTGCCGAGTGCTAATCTCGCGGGAGTACGCCGTAGGTATGGCATCACTACCGCTTCCGGTTTCTGGGAAAGGACGGGCGGGGCGGCGTTTGGAACCAGGAAGTGTGGTTATACAAGCCACGCTTGGACGCACATGTAACGCCGCATACGCTGCAATATGGAGCAGCTGCAGACCTCCAGTACGGCAGCAGATGACACCCCGGCGGCTGTACCTCTGGAGTCTGGCGCAAGTCCGCGGGTATGTGGGTGAGCAGTGGATTGTTTTTACATATAGTACAAGCAACATTGCATTGATAGAATGTTCTCTGTCTTGTGTTTTCTCCCCACAGAAAGCCACAGCAAAGCTCAAAATAAGATGTAGAGTGTGCAATGCTAGGCTTCAGGAGGGGGCGACTAAAACTATATGCAGAGACTGTCATTTACGGTCAAAACAGCCCCCTACTCCAGGGGGAGAAAGCGCCCAGGCTACTTTAGCATTATTAGACTTAATGCAGACTGTGAAGGCTGAAATCTCCAATACCTTTACTGCTTTCAGGTCAGCTCTGTCAGTAACCCAGGATCAGTCCTCATCTTCTGTTCCAGTGGAGGTAGATCGTCTGGGAGACCCACATGCAGATCAGTCTACTGCTGATCGATTAGATCAGCAAACGGGGATTCCTCAGCAGGGCCCTGTAGCCAGGGTTCAGGTCTCTTCTGAAGGTTCAGGAGAGGAAGGGGAGGCCATAGAGTCAGATATCTATGAAACTTCTAAAGCAGTCAAAACGACTCGCTATTTATTTTCGGCAGAAGACACAGAGGAAATACTAAAGGCAGTATATGATTCCGAACAGATTAAATCTGATATACCTGTTACTTCTGTTCGTGATGATATATATAAGGGTTTGGTACAACAAGCATTCAAGGTTTTTCCCATACATGACTCCATTAAGGAACTTATTAAATCTCAGTGGAAAGATCCGGAAAAACGTTTGTTTGTTCCAAGATCTTTTAAAAGGAGGTTCCCCTTCAATGTTGAAGAAGAATCTCCTTGGGCGAAATGCCCTAAGTTAGACGCTGCTTTGGCGCAATATTCGAAAAACTCGGATTTATCTTTTGAGGATACAGGATCCCTTAAAGATCCTATGGACAGAAAGGCGGAAGCCTTACTCAAAAGAGCATGGGATGCAGTGTCTTTTTCCTTTAAGCCGGCTATTGCTTCAATTTGCTTGGCTAGGAATCTGGTGAGATGGATTGAAGGATTACAGAATCATCTAGTGGCGGGTACGCCACATGAGAAAATTCTGGAATCTTTACCGGTTATAACTAAGTCGGTAGCCTTCCTTGCGGATGCAGCGTCAGAAAACTTGAGGGCATCAGCAAAAGCAGCGGCTCTTGTTAATTCATCCAGAAGGGCTGTTTGGTTAAACGCCTGGGAAGGTGATTGTGCTTCAAAAAACAATCTATGTTCCATGGAGTTCCAAGGAGAATTGCTATTTGGGAAAGATCTTGACGCGGTATTAGAAAGATCTTCTGACAAAGGGAAAACATTTCCGGACAAAAGGAAGAAAATTACCAAAAAGCCCTTCATGAATAAAAGGAACCCGATAAGGGGGGAATCCTCTACTAGGGGTGCTTTTCAGTCAAAAAGGTGGACTTATAATGCGGGCAGAGGTAGGGGGTCCTTTCTGTTCAACAAAACCCAGGGCCCTACCGCAAAACCAGCAAAATGACTATCAGGGTCCTGTAGGGGGGAGGTTAGAACATTTTCTTCCTGCATGGAAAGAGGTAACCAAAAGTCCTTATGTTTTGAATTTAATCCAGTATGGTTACCGAATCGAGTTCAGTGCAGTTCCTCCTCCCAGCAGATTAGTGACGGGGGTCCCGAGAGATCCTCAGTGGGCACAGGCCTTAAGAGACTCAGTCATTTCTTTACTGGAAAAAAATGTGATCAGGAGAGTCCCGCTGCAGGAACATTTTCAGGGATTTTACTCAAAAGTTTTTCTAGTTCGCAAACCATCAGGGAAAGTCCAAATGATTTTGAACTTGAAATCCCTGAACCCTTACATTGTGGAGAAAAAGTTTCGTATGGAAAGCATTACCTCTGTAAAAAACTTGATGTTCCCGGGAGCGTTCCTTGCAACTTTGGACTTGGAAGATGCATATCTTCACGTTCCGATTCACCCAGCTTGTCAGATGTTTCTGAGGTTTGCGATTCAGATCGGGGAATCAATTTGTCATTACCAATATCGGGCCCTTCCGTTCGGCATAACGTCCGCGCCGAGAATTTTTACAAAAGTGGTAGCAGAGGTAATCGCTTTCCTTCATCTCCACAATGTAAGGGTTCTACCGTATCTGGACGACTTCCTGTTCCTGGCAGAATCCGAGGAAATTTTAAGGAAGCAGCTAAATTTTTCAATAGAGTGGTTGGAAAAGCTGGGGTGGATGGTAAGCAAAGAAAAATCCCAGCCGAATCCAACCCAAAAAATATTGTTCTTGGGGTTGCTATGGGACACCACAACGCAGATGGTATACCTTCCAGTAGACAAGGTGGAAAACTTAATACAAAAGGTGCAGTTTTTCAGGAAAGAAAAAAGAGTATCGCTAAGAGGAATCATGTCCCTACTGGGACAGATGTCCTCAACTTTCCCAGCAGTAGAGTGGGCCCAAGCTCATTCAAGAGTTACCCAAACATGGGTTCTCTCGATTTGGGACAGAAATCAGAGGTCCTTGGACAACTATGTACAGTGCCCGGACCAAGTTCTTCAATCCCTTCAATGGTGGACTTATCTAAATCACTTGTCGCTGGGGAGACGATGGCTTCAGATATCCCCAGCGAGAGTGTACACAGATGCCAGTTTGTCGGGATGGGGGGCGCATTGTTCAGAATTCCAGGTCAGCGGCCTTTTGGATCAGGAGATGATAAAAAGCTCATAAAATTTTCGAGAATTGATGGCTGTAAAACTGGGGCTCCTACGACTTCAAGTGCATCTAGCGGGGAAAGAAGTTCTAGTATACTCGGACAATATTGTCACGGTATCCTACTTGAAGAAGCAAGGGGGAACCAGAGTTCAAAGTCTCCGAGATCTCGCATTGACTATAATGACTTGGGCAGAACGGAATCTGATTTCTCTGAATGCGGTACACATTCAGGGAATCAAAAACAGATGGGCAGATTCACTCAGCAGGGGGATGACAGTGGAAGCAGAGTGGCAACTCAATCAGCAGATATTTCTACAGATCATACAGGAATGGGGATGCCCAATAATAGATCTATTTGCGACGCCACAAAACGCAAAAGTAAAAGAGTTCTGTTCCCTACACCCAACAGTGCCGGAGAATCGTCTAGATGCGTTGGTAGTGGATTGGCCAACAGGTCTTCTTTATGCCTTTCCCCCCTTCAAACTGATTCCCAGAGTTCTCAGCAGGATTCAGAGATCAGATTGCACGGTTATTTTCATAGGTCCAAATTGGCCCAAGAGAGTTTGGTTCCCAGATTTCCAACATTTGATAGTCAGAGGTCCTTGGTACTTAGGCAGCGGGGCAGATCTGTTGAGACAGGGAAGCCGGTATCATCCAAATCCGCAAATGTTGAACCTCACAGCGTGGATGCTGAGGAAAGCATCTTAGAGCAACAAGGGTTTTCAAAAAAGGTTATTTCCACTTTAGTGAAGTGTAGAAAACCTTCTACGAGGAAAAAGTACGCAAAAATTTGGAAAGCTTATTTGTTTTGGAAAGAAAAAAATGGGGTCAGATCGAATGACCTAAAATTTATTTTAGAGTTTTTGCAGAGTGGAGTAGACTTGGGACTAGCAGTTAGTTCACTAAGAGTTCACGTTTCGGCACTTTCCGTTTTTCTAAATAGACAGTTTTCAAAAAATATTTTTGTTAAAAACTTTCTCACCTCGGTAGCCAGGTCACAACCAATTGCAGAAAAGTTGGTGCCGCCTTGGGACTTATCCTTAGTCCTAGATTTCCTAACTTCGGAAAAGTTTGAACCTTTGTCAGAAGTACCTCTAAAGTTTTTGTCCCTGAAGGTAGCTTTTCTAATAGCTATCACATCAGCTAGAAGAGTTAGCGACATTCAGGCCTTATCCATTAAAGATCCATATATGGTGGTACACCCAGACAGAATAGTTTTTAGGCCAGACCCAGCGTATTTACCTAAGGTAGCCACAGCCTTTCATAGGTCGCAAGAAATAATTCTACCTTCTTTTTCCTCAAATCCTACCAATGATTGAGAAAAGAAATGGAGTACGTTAGACGTTAGGAGAGCAGTTCTAATTTACCTTCAGCGCACTGCTGACTGGAGAAGATCGAGCCATCTGTTAATTTCCCATGCAGGGTCAGGAAAGGGGTTACAAGCATCCAAGAGCACTATTTCCAGATGGGTAAGGGAAGTTATCACATTAGCCTATAAAGCCTCAAATACATCAGCTCCGACTAAAGTGACAGCACACTCTACTAGGTCTTTGGCAGCATCATTGGCAGAAAGGTCAGGGGCAAGCCTAGAGCAGATTTGCAAAGCCGCAACCTGGTCTTCTCACACTACGTTCATCAGACACTATCGAGTGGAACTGCTTTCAAGCCAGGACCAAAGTTTTGGACAAAAGGTTCTACAGGCCATCATCCCTCCCTAAGGTAAAATTTCTCGCTGGTCTCAGCAGCAGCCGTCCTGGAGGACGATGGGAGAAAGCCCCAGCTGCTTACCTGTGACTCGCCGAAACACGGCTACAGGTAAGCAGCTGGGGCTATTTTTTGTCAAAAGTTAGCGGAAATTGATTTTTGTTTTTTTCACAAAGTGTCATTTTTCACTAACTTGTAACAAAAAGTAAAATCTTCTATGAACTCACCATACACGTAACGGAATACCTTAGGGTGTCTTCTTTCTAAAATGGGGTCACTTGTGGGGTTCCTATACTGCCCTGGCATTTTAGGGGCCCTAAACCGTGAGGAGTAGTCTTGAAAACAAATGCCTCAAAATGACCTGTGAATAGGACGTTGGGCCACTTTGCGCACCTAGGCTGCAAAAAAGTGTCACACATGTGGTATTGCCGTACTCAGGAGAAGTAGTATAATGTGTTTTGGGGTGTATTTTACACATACCCATGCTGGGTGGGAGAAATCTCTCTGTAAATGGACAATTGTGTGTACAAAAAAATCAAAAATTTGTCATTTACAGAGATATCTCCCACCCAGCATGGGTATATGTAAAAATACACCATAAAACACATTATACTACTTCTGAGCACGGCAGTACCACATGTGTGGCACTTTTTTGCAGCCTAACTGCGCAAAGGGGCCTAAAGTCCAATGGGTACATTTAAGATTTCACACGTCATTTTGAGACATTTGGGTTCAAAACTACTCCTCACGGTTTAGGGCCCCTAAAATGCCAGGGCAGTATAGGAACCCCACAAGTGACCCCATTTTAGAAAGAAGACACCCCAAGGTATTCTGTTAGGTGTATGACGAGTTCATAGAAGATTTTATTTTTTGTCACAAGTTAGCAGAAATTGATTTGTATTGTTTTTTTTTTTCACAAAGTGTCAATTTCCGCTAACTTGTGACAAAAAAATTCTTCTATGAACTCACCATACTCCTAACAGAATACACTGGGGTGTCTTCTTTCTAAAATGGGGTCACTTGTGGGGTTCCTATAGTGCACTGGCATTTTAGAGGCCCTAAACCGTGAGGAGTAGTCTAGAATCCAAATGCCTCAAAATGACCTGTGAATAGGACGTTAGGCCCCTTAGCGCACCTAGGATGCAAAAAAGTGTCATACATGTGGTATCGCCGTACTAAGGAGAAGTAGTATAATGTGTTTTGGGGTGTATTTTTACACATACCCATGCTGGGTGGGAGAAATCTCTCTGTAAATGGACAATTGTGTGTAAAAAAAAAAATCAAAAATTGTCATTTACAGAGATATTTTTCCCACCCAGCATGGGTATGTGTAAAAATACACCACAAAACACATTATACTACTTCTCCTGAGTACGGTGGTACCACATGTGGCACTTTTTTGCACCCTAAGTGCGCTAAGGGGCCCAAAGTCCAATGAGTACCTTTAGGATTTCACAGGTCATTTTGCGACATTTGGTTTCAAGACTACTCCTCACGGTTTAGGGCCCCTAAAATGCTAGGGCAGTATAGGAACCCCACAAATGACCCCATTTTAGAAAGAAGACACCCCAAGGTATTCCGTTAGGAGTATGGTGAGTTCATAGAAGATTTTATTTTTTGTCACAAGTTAGCGGAAAATCACACTTTGTGAAAAAAAAAACAAGTAAAATCAATTTCTGCTAACTTGTGACAAAAAATTAAATCTTCTATGAACTCACCATACTCCTAACGGAATACCTTGGGGTGTCTTCTTTCTAAAATGGGGTCATTTGTGGGGTTCCTATACTGCCCTGGCATTTTAGGGGCCCTAAACCGTGAGGAGTAGTCTTCTATGAACTCACCATACACGTAACGGAATACCTTAGGGTGTCTTCTTTCTAAAATGGGGTCACTTGTGGGGTTCCTATACTGCCCTGGCATTTTAGGGGCCCTAAACCGTGAGGAGTAGTCTAGAAAACAATACTCCTAACGGAATACCTTGGGGTGTCTTCTTTCTAAAATGGGGTCATTTGTGGGGTTCCTATACTGCCCTGGCATTTTAGGGGCCCTAAACCGTGAGGAGTAGTCTTGAAACCAAATGTCGCAAAATGACCTGTGAAATCTTAAAGGTACTCATTGGACTTTGGGCCCCTTAGCGCAGTTAGGGTGCAAAAAAGTGCCACACATGTGGTATCGCCGTACTCAGGAGAAGTAGTATAGTGTGTTTTGGGGTGTATTTTTACACATAACCATGCTGGGTGGGAGAAATATCTCTGTAAATGGACAATTGTGTGTAAAAAATGTTTTAAAAAAAATTGTCATTTACAGAGATATTTCTCCCACCCAGCATGGGTATGTGTAAAAATACACCCCAAAACACATTATACTAATTCTCCCGAGTACGGCAATACCACATGTGTGGCACTTTTTTGCAGCCTAACTGCGCTAAGGGGCCCAAAGTCCAATGAGCACCTTTAGGCTTTACAGGGGTGCTTACAATTAGGCACCCCCCAAAATGCCAGGACATTAAACACACCCCACAAATGACCCCATTTTGTAAAGTAGACACTTCAAGGTATTCAGAGAGGAGCATAGTGAGTCCGTGGCAGATTTAATTTTTTTTTGTCGCAAGTTAGAAGAAATGGAAACCTTTTTTTTTTTTTTTGTCACAAAGTGTCATTTTCAAAGTGTCATTTTAACTTGTGACAAAAAATAAAATCTTCTATGAACTCACCATGCCTCTCAGTGAATACTTTGGGATGTCTTCTTTCCAAAATGGGGTAATTTGGGGGGTATTTATACTATCCTGGAAAATTCACTTTTGGCACCATAGTTTGTAAACGCTATAACTTTTATCCAAACCAATAAATATACACTGAATGGATTTTTATTTATCAAAGACATGTAGCACAATAGATTTGGACAAAATGTACACAGAAATTTTACTTTATTTGAAAAATGTCTGCACAGAAAGTAAAAAAAATCATTTTTTTGACAAAATTCATGTCTTTTTTGATGAATATAATAAAAACTAAAAACTCGCAGCAGCAATCAAATAGCACCAAAAGAAGGAAACAGTAAAAAAGGGTGCAGGTGGCTAGTGGACAAATCGGGCGCCGCCATTTAGTCCCATAATAAATATCGTTTACTGGGCGCCGAACAGGAAAAAAGGGCGCCCGAGAATAATAACGTTTTCCAACGGCACCCGAAGATTTTTAATGTTTTATAACTGCTTGTGATGATTTACGTTTCCTATTTCAATAAAACATTATTTTAAATGTTATCCCTTACTGTTTGTAAAACATTATTATTCACAAAATAAAGCGATCAGTACGTAACGTAAATTGTAATATATTTTATCCCTTACTGTTTCTAAAACATTATTCTACACACAATACAGTGATCACTAAGGAGGGTCTTAGGTTTAGGCACCACCAGGGGGGTCTTAGGTTTAGGCACCATCAGGGGAGTCTTAGGTTTAGGCACCACCAGGGGGGTCTTAGGTTTAGGCACCACCAGGGGGGGTCTTAGGTTTAGGCACCATCAGGGGAGTCTTAGGTTTAGGCACCACCAGGGGGGTCTTAGGTTTAGGCACCACCAGGGGGGTCTTAGGTTTAGGCACCACTAGGGGGTCTTAGGTTTAGGAACCACTAGGGGTTAGGGGTAGGTACAGGGAGGTTTACTTACTAATTTTTTTTTTAAACGTTATTATGCATTTCACTTTTTAAACGGAAGATTAACGTTTTCACAATTGCCGATTTCATGCACATTATTTAATGATTTATAACTTTATAAAACATTATTTATAAACGAAATATAGTACAATATATTTTTAAACATTATCCATGCTTATCGTTTAAAACCCTGCGCCCTTTTTTCCCAGCGCCCCTTTTTAACATACGCCCAAAAGAAATCTGTATTAGTGACAAGAAAAGGAGGTAAAATTCATTTAGGTGGTAGGTTGTATGACCGAGCAATAAACCGTGAAAGCTGCAGTGGTCTGAATGGAGAAAAAGGCTCTGGTCCTTAAAGAGACACTTAAGTGAGTTTTACTCACCTGGGGCTTCATAGATATGCGGCAATGCGTATTTTTGTACGCGTTGCGGCCCGCAATAGCGCTAATTACAGTTGGGAATGCGGAAAAAGCTACGTGTGGCCAGTCCTGATGGGCCTGTCGGCAAAAACGAAACTAGCTGGCAGCGGGGGACCAGAGGATTAGTGAGTGGCTGCGAGGGCACAGGACTGCTGCAGGTGGCTGGTTTGAAGCCCCAGGTGAGTAAAACTCATTTTTTTTTTCTGGCTTAAGGTTCACTTTAAGGGGCGAAAAGACTGTGGTCCTCAAGTGGTTAAGGGCTGAGGCCCTGTTCACAGTAATCAGTTGCAGTGCAGAATAATTCTGCATGTCAATTCACTGCCCATACAATTCTATGGGGATTTTCACAGAATTGCCTTGTGGATCATGTTCTAACTCGCGACCTGCAGGCTTTGTATTAAAGTCTATGTCTGGTCTCCATTGCAGTTCACAGTTACTATAGCGTGTGCGTAAATCCACACAGGAGGACACAGAGTGAAGGGGTCCGAGGTGTAGAGCATGGACAGGATGTGAACAACCAAAGTCGTGTCTGCCCATGAAAGACTTCTTCGGGACTTGGCCGGCCAGGTCCTGTCTTTTTGCGTTGTGGCCGACCAAACTCCAAAAAATGTCCGAAATTAGCATGTGGTTTGCCGTTTATTGGTACATTTATTGGCCTGGATGGAATGGTATAGAACTTTGGATTTTCCCACAGACTGTGACAGTTTGTGATGGGTATGAATAATTTTGGAATGGACACTTTTTGCTCAAATGTAAATAAAAGCTGAGAAATGTTTTTTCCCCACAATAATGCCTCTTGTAGTTCGTCTTATTATCTTCTGGGAAACACCTATGTCATTTCCCGTCAAAAAATGACTTTCTGGTTGAATAAAAGTAACTTTAAGTAAAAATTTGCCAGGGGTATGAATAATTATGGGTTGCACTGTATCTAACCTATACTGCAGGGCACCTACCTATCTAACCTATACAGCGGGCACCTACCTATCTAACCTATACAGCAGGCACCTACCTATCTAACCTATACAGCGGGCACCTACGTATCTAACCTATACCACGGGGCGCCTACCTATCTAACCTATACTGGAGGCACCTACCTATCTAACCTATACTGTGGGAACCTACCTATCTAACCCATACTACTTGCCTACCTAACCTATACTGGAGGCACTAAACAATGGGGGGTCCCTGTCACTACCTAAACTGGGGGGTACCTATGTCCGAGGCACTCACTATCTAATTCCTACTAAAGTCCTAATCTAACGTCCCACCATTGCTAAGTTCATGTCAATTTGGCTCCACTCGTGACCACGTCCTGGTCCATGGCCACACCCATTGCGTGGCGTGGCACTATTTTTTGGCACAGCTTTCCGCCTGTGTTTTGGTGTGGCGCCCTCACCCTTTTTTGCCCCCCACCCACCTGAAAAATGTTCTGCGGCTGCCCATGTTCTGACTATATATTTATCATCTATATTGCTTAGGTTTAGTTTGTGGTCAAAGCAGCATACAAACCGAGAACAGATGTGCAAAGTGTGATCCAATATTAATATTCAGTATACATACAGCAATGTCTATTCAAGCACACATACTTTGGCTGGATGAGTATGTACTGTGCTATGACGAGGGGAGGAGCAGGATGTGATACATTTGGTTATGGTATCTGATCAGAGTAGTATAAGTAATGTGGTTATTTTGGTTTTGTTTTTTAATTTATTTTTATTTTTCTCAAAGACTTTTCATTCACTTCTATGAAGAATGATCGAAAAAATAGATTCAAAAATCAGATTGGACATGTTAGAAATAATCAATCTGGCAGGTAAATCTGCCAGAAAATTATATGATGTGTACCTAGCATAAAGACTGATACACACTTTCAATTATGATTGGCCAATCACTGACCAACTTTACCACCTCCATGTAGTATGAGGGTAAACAGATATTCAATACTATGAAAAGATTGTGTAGGTAAGCTCTCATGCTAGATGGAAGTAGTAAAATTGATCAGTGATTGGCCAATCAAAATTGGATGTGTGTGTGCACTTTTATTAAGGGTGTGTACACGCATCCAATTTTGATTGGTCAATCACTGACCAATTTTACCACCTCCATGTATTATAAAAGCTTTTCTACACAATCTGTTCATAGTATTCAGATTCTATTGGCCTTCATATAGCATGGAAGGGGTAAAATGTGCCTATCAAAATTGGATATAAGTACACACCCCGAGACCTGGAACCCACTAGGAATCGCTGCAGTGCTGTGTGCAGCGATTCCTAGTGCGTTTGCGCTCTTGATTCCCCAACACTTAGAAGTGCTGTAACCTGTACACCACTTACGATGAGCAATTCATGTTTTTTTCTAAACAAAACTCTATAATTACCAGGTGTCCGACTTGCGTCCGTAGCCTCACCCTCTAAAGGAAGAGGTCATAGGTGCTTCTCTATGACCAATCAGAGGAGTGCCTGTGAACTCTTCCTTTAGGGGGCGGGGCTACGGACGGTAGCAGGAAATCCAGACACCTGGTAGGCATGAAGTTTATTGAAAGCGTAGTCGCTCATTTCCCCCCAAGTGCTGCAAAATTGATTTGAAAAGCGATTTTGCAGTGCTGATATGCTTAGCATTGAGCGCAAATGCACTCAAAATGCTACATGTCCTGCAACTGCGATTACTCCTAATCGCAATTGCACTAGCGGGTTCCTCACCACGGTATCAGTTAAAAATGGCGCCAGAGCCTACAGTGTAAAAATGGCGCTTCATTAATTTGCATTATAAAACGATATTTATCGTTTTATGAGTTAAAAAATGGCACTGCACTAAAAACGATATTTATCGTTTTATGACTTCCATAAAACTATAAATATCGTTTTGAAATGTAAGCCATAAAACGATAAATATGGTTTTGAAATGTGTTTAATGTGTGTGTGTGTGTGTGTGTGTGTATGTGTATGTGTGTGTGTGTGTGTGTGTGTGTGTGTGTGTGTGTGTGTGTGTGTGTGTGTGTGTGTGTGTGTGTGTGTGTGTGTGTGTGTGTGTATATGTGTGTGTGTGTGTGTATAGGTGTGTCTATATATATATATATATATATATATATATACACACACACACACACACACACACACACACACACACACACGCATATATATACACACACACTCACACATATATACACACACACACACACACACACACACACACATCCAGGAAAGGAACTTTAAACTCTCAAAAACAAAAAATATTGTTTTTCGTAAAAACGATAAATTTCGTTTTTCATAAAAACGATAAATATCGTTTTTAAAAAATATCGTGCGTAACCAGGCGCCATTTTTAACTGGACGCCCTCACCACACACTTTCATTGGAAAAGCGTGTTTGGGAATCCATAGTCGGCGATCCCATAACGCTGCCGAAATCGCCCTAGTGAGTTCCAGCCCTGACTGTCACAAACTGTAAAGCCACTGACAGAATGAAAAGCTCTTTGTTGTGCAGTAGAAAATATATAGCTGTAGCACATGCAAAGCAATGCAGGGGCACTTATAATAATCAGCTATAACCTTGTAATTACAATAGCAGATTATAAGTCTTTGCACTTTAGCAGTATTTCTTGTGCTGCCATTCCTCCATCACCTACGCTGAATCAACATATACAACAGGCAGCTATACCCTGCCGAGTATGTGAAGTACATGTAATGTACATTGAGAGACATGTAGGTCATATGCAGCTGTGTTAAGTCATCTGGCATTTCATGTACATCATTTCCTGGATTACTTACTTAAGGCACTGAGTCTTCAGTTAGCCTCTGGTTTAGTAAGGTGTGTGCTTTTTACTGTGAATGATGCAAGGAGAGGGGTTTTACCATGCAACAGCCTGATCTCCTTACTGGGCAGCTGGGTCCTGCCTGGATGTGAGGCGAGGAGAAACTGGGAGGGGTTTCCTATGTTAGGCAAAGCTAAAAGCCTGTGTTACTCTCGGTCATTCAGATATGTGAACCGGCTTTTTCCTGCTATACTGCAAGGGGGTGGCACTAACAGCTACACCTTTTCTCTGGGCATATATATACTGTGCTTGAGACTGAAAAGAAGCCGGTTGCCTGGTGCATGTGAAAGAGAGAAGAAAGGAGTGGTTACTATCACACTGACTCAATTCTCAGTTCATTTACACAAGTAAAGGAGACTTGATCCAACCACAGCTATTGCAAGAAACCAGTCACTGCTGAGAAAAACTCAATGCTTGAACAGAGAAGCTGTATTTGACTTGCTGCAAGCTCTGTCCACAGGAAGCAGGAGCAAAGCTGATGAGCTGACCCTGGGAGATGCAGATATAAAGCAGCTTTCTGTGCCTGTACCGTGTGTGACAATCCTCTACATCTCCAGATAAGCGGATTGGGATACCTGAAGGAGATTGTTTCTGGCGCTTTTGATTTCACCTGCTCAGGATTTGTTTCCAGTGCATTACTCTGCAAAAATGATGCAAATAGCTGACACGTACAACCAGAAGCACTCCTTGTTCAATGCCATGAACAGATTCATTGGGGCAGTGAATAACATGGACCAAACAGTAATGGTGCCCAGTCTGCTGAGGGACGTACCCTTAGACATGGAGGTGAAGGATGAAGTCCACAACACCAATGGGGCTGCTAACTACTACACAAGGAGAGACATGCACGGTTATTACATTTTGCTAAAATCCATCAGGAATGATATTGAATGGGGTATCCTTCAGGGAGATGACCGAAAAAAAGACAAGCTGAGCACCATGGACATTAGTCGGCTGGAGGATGCAGACAGAGAGGAGGATCTGGAAAAACTATTCCATTATCATCTTGCTGGACTTCATACAGTGCTTACTAAACTCACTAGAAAAGCCAACGTCCTCACCAACAGATATAAAGAAGAAATTGGATTTGCCGACTGGGGACATTAACAACAGTAGCCAGTTGTTAGGTTTTTGTTTAATTGGGTCTGGTTTATTTTATTATTATTTTTTTAACCATTTTTTTTAATGTTATATTTTATTTGATGAAGAGGGCGAGTGTGTACCAATAATGTGGAGGATGAAGGGAGTCAGGGAACATATTATTTAGTCTAATGTATTCTTTTACTAGTATGATGGGGTTTACAGCAGCAAGAATGAAATGAGTAAGGATATTTCCTGTTCTACACCCCTTGGTGTGCCATAAATGTTTTAAGCTGCAGTCACTTAGAATTCTTCTAACACAGCCCTGGTTAACCCTTTACCAGTCCCAGACTAGGTAGAATTCTTTATTTCCATTTCTAAATTAGTTTGAAATATAGCACTTAGCACTTCATATTATGATGCATGGATCCTGTTTGCTTTATTAGTGCCGAATATTAAATAGGGCTACACAGGGTTATTCAATTTAACATTTGATTCAATCATTGGGCATTGGTGGAAGGACAACAGGAAAAAAGTGCATTCATGTTTCCTCTGTTACCAGAAGGGCTGAATCATATGTGAAAGGCAGAGGGGTGGGGTGCGGTGGAAGCAATTCTAGCACAGATTGCATCAGACGTTCATGATTTTGCACTACTTTTTGTAACTGAAACGATATGTACATATGAAAGGCTTATTTTGCACTGTACTTGACATTTTGATGTGATTGTATTTAGTTCTGCAAGACGAGGCTAAGCAGCATCACTGCAGCTTCAGTGCATCCTTGGCTCCATGTTTCTTTGTGTCACCCAGGGCAGGTGTTTCTTATTGTCTTGCATGGTGTAACAAAGCAAAGTATGAGCAGCAGGCACCTGAGGCTGCCAAGCCAATGACATGCAGACAGTCATTGTTTCTATATAGTATGGAACTTTATGATGCATTTTTGGGTATTCACATCAAATGTGGAATGGTTCCGTAACTGATGCACAATGTTAAAAAGAATGAAATAAAACCTTTTTTTAATTTTAATATTCTATTTTAATAAATCACATGATGTGTTTTAATTTAATTGTGTGGTCAGGCATTTTCCTTTGAACAAAACATAAATGTAGTGTAATACAGCTCTTGGTAAGTGGGCATGAAGAAAAGATTACAGTCATACGTGTGTGGAAAACAAAAAAACGAAATACTCACTCTCACACTCACTCTCACACTCACTCTCACACTCACACTCACTCTCACACACACTCTCACTCACAAAACATTGTGTTTTTTGTACCATTCAAATGACCATGATCATTGCAGATCATTAACTAACATGGTCCCAAATCCTTCTGCCACTGCTAGCTCTGCAGCCTGTCGCACTGAGCATGGCCAGGTGAGGCAGGACCCGACACTCCCTTCATACAGATGATGAGTAAATCTGCAGACACATTCTCAAAATATTAGATAAAAAAAAACCTTCAAAGCTATGTATTCTGTTTAATTAAATGCACAATCTAGACATTTTATGTGTAAAAGAGTAACAAATGACTTCAGTATACATTTTAACCGAAGGATATTTTTGGTGATAACTATTCCAAAACCCTGATCAAGTAACCTCAGGATACTCAGCTGTTCTATATTCTATCTCTGACAAACAAAAAACAGAACTGCTAGTCATGTGGATGTCTCAGATATTCCTGTAGATGTTACTGTACACCCAGTTTCTTAGTAACTATTTGTCTTAGCATATGTGGACTCGGTGACCACAAGGCTAAATATGAGGTTTATAACACAACTGATTTTCAACATTTGACAGCACAATCCATCACAGTCAAAATTCATGATAAAGAAAAACAACTTATAGTTGTGCTCATTCACACCAAAGTATATGAGATGTTTAAGGTTCATAACCTATCCTGTTCAGTTTTCTCTTTAATATCAGTATTTTGATTTAATTTATTGCTAATTATTCTCTACCCATAATTGTGAAAGGCTATCCCATCATCTAATGTCTATAACTAATAAACTTTATAAATAAACACTAAAGCTGCCCATACACTTATAAGTTTCCACCCAATGTTTCAAAACGATCAATTACTTCCTGAAAACAATCGATTCAGAAGGAATCCATTCCTACCATGCACTGCCCATTAATTTTCGATAGATCCCCTGTTGGAATCTATTGAAAATTCTTAAAACCGCAGAGTTGCACTGTTGGATGCAGTGCAAATCTATGGCACATCAATCTCTACCAATGCTCCCACCCTGCCCCAGATCAACCTACATTTCTCATCCTGTCAAATACTTTAGATCGATTTTTGGTCAAATCTGATAAAAAAATAAATAAATCAATCTGACATTTTGGTTACTCAATTCTCAGCAGATTAATTGGAGCTGAAGGGAATCCAATCGTGAAATTGATAAGTGTATGGGCACCTTAATAACCTTTTATAAAAGAAGGTCTTTTTCTAACCACTTATGTTTATACAAAATAATGAGGCAAATACCTTAGAGTAACCACTTATTCCTACACTTTGTACGAGGAAAACCCCTGTCTGAGATGAGCAGTTTTGGTGAGCTTGGATTCTAATCACTGTATTGAACCAGCTTTGCCTCCTGTTAGTATTCGCAAGTGGAGTCTTTCTGTACAAGATACAGAAAGGAAAGATGATGTTACCAGATTTCAAATGGATGTTTAAGGTATCGGTAAAGAAAAGTATACATTTCAAGGAATTGATTATTGATGATGATGATGAAAGGGTATTTAACTGTCTGCACGTTTTGGGATTTCTGCTTGAAAATTAAGCTGTAAAAAATTATGGTGAAATCACTCTTTATCGCAGAATTCCATGATGTTGTAAAACTTACGATATGTTGTGCATCCTCCTCATCCTCATAAATACCTGTAGGTTTATATAGGAGCCCAAAGTCATATGACAATGTACTACTCTCTCAACTTGTACAGATTACCAAGCTCCCACCATCTCCCTCTAGGAGTCTGGCTTTTAGCAGGGACCTGCAGTTTTACAGCACCTGCACTTTTACACATCCTGGAGATCTCGTTAGACATTACATTCCAGATGCTAGCTACACACATTGGGTGCTGCTTTTGTTATCTACCAGGATCTTCATATTACATTGCATTTTATGAGTGGATTATTTTATTTTTGAAACATCTTCCTACTAACAGATTCTTATTAAAGGAAATTTCTGTAAAGCCAAATCACTATCCCAGAATACTACTACGATGGAGGAAGCTCTACATTGTCCCATGGATTAAATTCTAATTGTCTAATGCTGGAAATATACCATGAGGTTTTTTTTTCGCAGATAGATGGCTCAATAGGTAATTTCCAACAGGTTCGATCTGATTTCGATCATTTATCTGATCTATTTTCTCATAGAAGTTAATGGAAATCAACAAGAAAATTGATCGGCCAGTAAATCTGCTGAAAAAGCTCATCCTGTATTCCCAGCATAACATGAAATTAGTGTTTATCTTTTTTAATGAACTGGAGAATGACTGTACCAACAGAGGTAAGACAAATTCCCATTGTACATTGTATAGCATGGTCTAGATGGTGAAACGTGGCTTATTTGTATAGGAAAACACCAATCCTGCAGAATTCAAGGGAAAAAAGCCCAATTTTCTAATAGTGGAGCAAAGTACAAAATGGTTCCGCTAGGTATAAAATCGCAATTATACAGAATAAAAATGGCTTAGCTTATATCGCTCTTGCCTTGCAGCCAGCACTAGGGTCCCAGGTTCAAATATGAGCAAGAACACTATCTGCAGTACCTTCCTGTTTTTGCCTGGACTTTCACTAGGCACTCTGTTTTTTTCCATCTCCCAGAAACATACAGATAAGTGGTTCTCTACAACATTATTATTATTAAGTAATTATATACTAATACTAATTGGCCTTAACCACTTCTGGCTCAGCTGCACTATATCTACATCCCCTGTGGTGTATTTGTAGAAGCACCTAAACTAGAGTTAATGAGCACAGCCCGTGTGCTAGCATGTGTGTGTGCTCGTGACCCCCTTGAATCCTACCTACCCCAACCAGGGAAGTCCTCATTGAGGTGCAGGCCCCTCCAAGACCTGCCCAAGCAGAGATTGACAACTGGAAGCAGTGCTGGGGTAAGTGTGATCTCCCCTCTCCCTGGTCCTTCGACAATCGCCACTCTGCTACTACCAGTACTGCACCAAGCCTTGTACAGTCACAAATACAAGGTCATCAAGCCTGGACCTAGTACATATGGCTGGTTTGAGGCTGGCTGGAGTGCCAGTGTCACTGGAACGGGTAGAGGTGAATTCATACTTGCCCACCATGCTTACTACTGCTGATCTCTGCATATGGTTAGACTATAAAAAAGTGTATAAGAAAAGAAGGCATCTCTAGACCAGGGACACATGATTTAAGTGTGAAGGGGATCACTAGACTACCAGGGAGATGTGTATAAGGGACGGGGACCACTAGACTACAAAAAAGGGGAAGGGGGACTATTAGACCACCAGAGAAATGTATTAATGGAAGTGGGAGTACTGCTAGACTACTAGGGAGATCTATATAAGTGAGGGGGTCTACTAGACAACCATGGAAATCTATGTAATGGAGGAAGAGCGCTAGACTACCAGGGAAGTCATTAAGAAGGTGGGGCAGGGGGGCACAAATCTATCATAAAATTATAAGGGAGGAGGCAGTACACTGCGTGCCTATGGATTGGCTGCCGGGAGATTTGAGGGCAGGGTAAAGCCGATAAATGGCTCGCCCTGTTTCTGCACAAGTCCCAACGACATTAATTACTATTCTCCCTCCAGGCTGCCATGAATAGTGGGGGAAACATGTATTTTGACTTCCAACTATTGCTGACTATACAGTGCTTTTGGAGTAATTTTTGCTCCATCTTTTGACAGTGCCTAAATTACTCACTGAGCGCCGCTATAGCCGTAATTCCTATTACGGCCTATGTTGGAACCGGCTGCACCCAAATCTCCTCCGCTGTTTTTACAGCACTCGCAGTAGACTACCAGAAAGCTCTTTAACCACTTGCCGACCGCCCATAGCCAATGTGCGGCGGCAAAGTGGCACGCCCAGGACCATGTAACGCCAATGCTGGGTGGGAGAAATATCTCTGTAAACGGACGAATGTGTGTAAAAAATCGAAAAAATCTCATTTACAGAGATATTTCTCCCACCCAGCATGGGTATGTGTAAAAATACACCCCAAAACACATTATACTACTTCTCCTGAGTACAGCGATACCACATGTGTGACACTTTTTTGCAGCCTAGGTGCTGAGTACCTTTAGGATTTCACAGGTCATTTTGAGGCATTTGGGTTCAAGACTACTCCTCATGGTTTTGGGCCCGTAAAATGCCAGGGCAGTATAGGAACACCACAAGTGACCCCATTTTAGAAAGAAGACACCCCAAGGTATTCCGTTAGGTGTATGGTGAGTTCATAGAAGATTTTATTTTTTGTCACAAGTTGGTGGAAAATGACACTTTGTAAAAAAGAAAACAATAAAAATCAATCAGCACATACCCATGCTGGGTGGGAGAAATATCTCTGTAAATGGACAATTGTGTGTAAAAAATCTCATTTACAGAGATATTTCTCCCACCCAGCATGGGTATGTGTAAAAATACACCCCAAAACACATTATACTATTTCTCCTGAGTATGGCGATACTACATGTGTGACACTTTATTGCAGCCTAGGTGCGCTAAGGCAGGGGTTTTCAATCTTTTCACTAATTGTACCACTTTTATCACCTGAAAATGTTCAAGCACCATCCATGCGCCTGTGCAGTAGGCATACTGACAAGGAGATCTCCGGGGGATCCTATCGCTGGATCCCCTCAAAAGAAGGGGGAAGCCTCTTTAGCATTCAGACCCCCCCACCCCCAGGTCCCCACTGTGCTGCCCTGCAGAATAGTTCAGAGTCAGGCCTCAGATCAGAAAGTGAACTTTGTGGAGGCAAGATAGAACCAGAACAAGTGGCAGGCAAACCTTGTGTGTACCATCTGGTCAACAGCAAAGTACCACTGGTGGTACGCGTACCACAGGTTGAAAAGCCCTGCGCTAAGGGGCCCAACGTCCTATAAGTACCTTTAGGCTTTACAGGGGTGCTTACAATTTAGCACCCCCCAAAATGCCAGGACAGTAAACACACCCCACAAATGACCCCATTTTGGAAAGTAGACATCCCAAAGTATTCAGAGAGGGGCATGGTGAGTCAGTGGCAGATTTCTTTTTTGTTTGTCACAAGTTAGCAGAAATGGAAACTTTTTTTTAATTTTTTTTTTTTGTCACAAAGTGTCATTTTCCGCTAACTTGTGACAAAAAATAAAATCTTCTATGAATTCACCATGCCTCTTAGTGAATACTTTGGGATGTCTTTTTTCCAAAATGGGGTCATTTGGGGGGTATTTATACTATCCTGGAATTCTAGCACCTCATGAAATCTGACAGGTGCTCAGAAAAGTCAGAGATGCTTCAAAATGGGAAAATTCACTTTTTGCACCATAGTTTGTAAACGCTATAACTTTTACCCAAACCACTAAATATACATTTTATTGTTTTTTTTTATCAAAGGCATGTAGCACAATACATTTGGACAAAAATGTATATAGAAATTTTACTTTATTTGAAAAATGTCAGCACAGAAAGTTAAAAAAAATCTTTTTTTTTTTTTACAAAATTGATGTCTTTTTTGATGAATATAATAAAAACTAAAAATCACAGCAGCAATCAAATAGCACCAAAAGAAAGCTGTATTAGTGACAAGAAAAGGATGTAAAATTCATTTAGATGGTAGGTTGTATGACCGAGCAATAAACCGTTAAAGCTGCAGTGGTCTGAATGGAAAAAAAGTGTCTGATCCTTAAGGGGTTTTATGACTGCAGTCCTTAAAGAAAACCTGAACTGAAAATTAAAAGTCAAAATAAGCATACACAAGTCATACTTACCTTCCATGTAGCCTACTCCTCAGTGTCTTTCTCCTGTCCCGCATCCTGTTTGTTCACTGTGATCAAGGGAATTTTCCGTCCTCCATTTTGAAAATGGCCATTACCCATAACAGCTTTCTGGTCAGCACACAGTTAAACTGTAACATTGCCCACTTGAGCCATAGGGAAACATGGACATTACCTGGTACATCAGTTTTCCTCTCAGCTATAACTGACAGCAACTGATATTTTACTGACAGCAACTGCTATATTTCAGATCTGACAAAATATTGTGAAAAAATTGTGAAAAAAATGATCTATATCTTGTTTTTTTCACCAGAAATTGGGCTTTTTGGGGTTGATATTTGTTTTCAGTAATTACTTTATTTTCTATGCATTTTAAAGGGAAATACAAGGAAAAAAATGAAAAAATACACCATTTCTCCAATTTCATCCCCTATGATTTTAATATAAACACTGCTACTGTTCATAAAACCAACACATTTTTATCTGCCCATTGGTCCTGGTTATCACAAGATTTTAATTATGTCCCTAGTACAAAGTATGGTGACAATATATCATTTGGAAATAAAGGTGTATTTTTTGGGGGTGTTTTTTTTTTCCTCACAATTTTCACGTGCACCCGCGGGAGCACAGCGGCAGCAGCACTGTCTGACTTATAAAAACATCCTGGAGCCATTAAGAGGCTCTAGCAGGACGTTTTTATAAGTCAGCATTTCATTAAGTGGTTAATGAAGGTAGGGCCACTAGACCACCAGGAAAGTCTATAAGGAAGGGGGAGGAAGCACTAGACCACCATGGACATCTATGTAAGGAATGGAACTGCCGGGGAGATCTACATAAGAGAAAGGGACCACTAAACTCAGGAAAGTTTATAAGGAAGAAGCTAGACTACCAAGCAATATAATGAGTTCCACAATAGGGGCGCATGGGCCACAGTGCAGAGAAACCTGTGAGAATACAGCACAGGCCACTAAAGTTGGCATAGCACAGTAGTTATCATAAGAGGTGCACAGCATAGGGACACTATAAAGGGGCATTATATATAAAGCACACTAAGGGGGAAGACTATAGGGAGTCGCGTGGGTGCTTTCATGGGGGCAACTTAAAGACAGACGAGTGCAACAGGGACATATGATGGTGGTGCCATTATAGTGAGTATGAAATGGGAATGCTTATAAGCAAAAATATTGTTTCGCCATACCTACTTTTCAGACTACGTCCCCTATACAATAAAATTACCAATTATTCCCCCTTTTAACCTCTTCTTACCACTATTTTTTTTCACTATATTTAAGGTGCCCATTAACGGTACAATTTTCTGTTCCCATACCATCGACTGTCCAATCCAATCATTGAACAAATAAATGAAATTAAAATGTAATACCTATTAGGTCACTTCAGATTAAATTAATTCAAAAACTGTATTGACCAATGAAAGGGAAGCTGATCAGTAATATGATTATTTGTTGTCAATCTGTGTACAGTATGCAGCTGTATTTTTCTCCAACTGAGTGCCATAGAAAATCTTAGCAGCCCTTTACCTGTCCGCATTGAGTCTGCAGCCCCAACCATCAAAATACAGTACATATTGTGAACCAACCCTTAGATTGGATATTGTTGCAAGTAGAACTGTCATGTTTCTATTATGCGCTTGTACTGTATCAGTTCACAGAAGTGACCTAGCAAGCTTCTCATCTGTATCTGCTCATTGTTTACGGTTGTTGAGCAGATGATTGTTAGCACTGAAAGTAATTACTGTTACTTTATGGGTTAAGTGGAGCTACCTGTTCAGCCACATTACTCAAAAGAAAGTTTGACTAACCAGTTGTACCGCAACTGAGCTGTAGAGTAGATACTGGTGAGTCATGTTTCCAGACTAAGAACTGGATATGTATTAACAATTGTGAGGAGTAACATTTAAAAGCAACATTGGGTGTATTATAACATTATACAAGTATCCTTATGTTGTTCCACACTTCCTGAGTTGCAACCTTGCAGAACAACTATTATTTTTAACATAAAAGCCAGGCAAAGTTATTACTTTGTCTTTGAAGTGCTTATTAAAAAAAACAACATTCTGGCCCATATGCAATTAACCTTTTCACCTGAGTTTTCTCCAATGTGGTATTTTTAAACTTGTCAATAAAATACCTTATAAACCACAAGCAAGAAAATACTCAAAATAATTTTGATAGTACTTGTTCACCTAATTTTGGGTACTTTTTCAATCGTAAAATGATGGGAAGTTATATTAAATTGAACATGAAAAATTATCTCCTAAGAGAAAACTACAGAGAAAAAGTTAATTGCATATGGACCTCTGCCCGAGTGAGTAGTGTAATATCAATTGGGGACAGTAGAGCCATTGACGGTCTGGGGTAAAATCAAAATTTATATATGGGGGCCAGTACTGCTTTTGCATTAAAAACGTTACAGCACAAAAGCAGAAGGCACTTTAAGCCGGTTTCACATCTGCAACCGGCATTTTCCCTGCGGTGCAAATTGATGATTGCACCGTAATGCACTGCAAAAAAAAGCTTCCTTCATACGTTAACGATACCTACGTTAGCATTGACTAAACTCTAGAAAAGGAGCCAATCTAGGTTGAGATAAGTATATCAAGTAATCGTGACTTCTCACACATATGATGAAAATGAAAAATAAAAAACAAAAATGAAAAATAAATTTTATTCCAACAATCCAATAAAACACAATTAAAACAAGTTAAAATCTCCCAATTTAAACCAATAGTCATTGGTATTCCAGGCCCATGTAATAAATAAATGCTATACCATACATGTGTCAATCATATATAAGCATGCACAGCAGGCTAAAAAATCCAGTATTGCAAAAAAGTGCAAAAGAGATTCCTCTGTGATCTTGGTTTACAAAAGCTGTCAATATGATCCAGATAAATGTGCAAACATCAAAAATCCAAATTCAAGGTGTAGGGGGAGGGGCCAGGGCAATTCGTAAAAAATGAATATATAAACCAGTGTCCAAAAACACACAACTGTAAGGTGACTCAGGGCCAAAAAAGTGCATAAGGTATACCACCTATAGAAACATAAATACATAAATGTATACATACACACACATGTGTGCACTGCGTGCATATGAAACTCCAGGAAAAAAAACACATGGAGATGCACATACACGCACACCCCCCACGCAGGGCCTTGCACAATTAATCACTGTACATAGAAAACATATACAGTATATCAAATTCAGCAAAGTGTCAGTGTTATAAGGTGCTACAGAATAGCCTTACCGGAGCTATGAGTGGGTTGGAAATCGTTAGCGTTCACGTAATTCGTGGCTCCAAATCTCACCATAAATGAGGCTCTCTACCGCTTGCTTCCTGTGGTGGAAGTTACACATTGCAAGCAAGCAAGTCCACACATGTGCACCCCTAACGCAAAACGTTTTACAAAATTCTGCATCACCATTGACTTTACATGACTTTCTGGTCATCGCACGTCACCGCAGATGCTGACCCATAATGTGATAACGTGCTGATGACTTTGCGTCAAATCGAATACTTCTGGCGTATCGCATCAGGTATGAAATGTCCTATAGACTTTCATTGGTTTAGTGCTACTCCGCATTTAAAAATGGGTAACACAATGCAATAAAAACATGCTGGGGGGGGGGGGGGGGGGGTGAAAGGGGCCTCAGGCTTCAAAAGGTTTTTGTGTCTCAGAAAAATTTAGAGGCATATGTGGATTGGCACCCAGTGGCCTCTGCTGTGCAGCCATGATCCTGATGTAGACCAAACTTATTCCACATGCAGCTCTTTTTTCTCTGTGTAACATTCATGTACAGCAGACAATCATGTACAGCTCCCTTGAGCAGCATCTCTCCTCTATCGTGTCTTCTCCACTTGCAATCACCCATTTCCATTTGCAGACTTGTATTCCATATTCAGCAACCCATTTTCCATGAGATAAAAAAGTGAATTGCATATAGGCCCCAGTCCTTGGTTGCTCTTAGACAGTGTAGACTTTTCTACAAAGTTTACTGATGTAACGTCTAAGGCAGCTCTTAACATATACATAATACTGTTTCTTGGCAAAAGAATGTTATTAGGATACATTCTGAGGTAAATGCAATGTAAATATGCATGCCTATAATTTAGGTAATAGTTCTATTTTAAGTTACATTCAAACATATGATGAATGTCACACAATTGTGTTTGCAGTCAAACTGGATGACAAACTTTTGTCTGTATGAGTCTCCTAAGGTCCCGTAAGCATTATTAGATTTTCCAGGCGATTTTGTGAGCGGCGATCGATTGTTTCCGTGATCTCGCAAAGTGGGTACAGGCATGTGATCACATGAAAAACGTTTAGCTCTGGGCAACAACTGTCATAGTGGATCTTTAAGATCCCCGACGACTCCGCGAAAAGTACCGCAATCTCTTGACTTCCTGTTCACGCCCATTGTGTAACGCCGCGTGATGTTGCGCGTGCCCACCACCAGGAAGATGGATTGGGGAGCACTCGTCATCAAGGGACATCGCTGGATCCATCTTCCTGCGTCGCTACGGCGAGTATTCAGCTTTATGTCTCTTGGGACTGAACTTACATGAAGGTTATGAAATCTGTGTTGCCTTGGAAATACAACAGCCTTACCTACAGTCAAAGTTTTCTGGCCTATGTCTCTTTTCTCCATTTTTTTCCCTGATGCTGTGCAAAGCATGATGAGATTTCCTATGTTGGTGTTCACGTTGCCTAGCAACTGGGAGGGGTGATCGCACACAGGACAGTTGGAACTGTGTCTCATGCTCTCTGTCACCTCCTTTCAACCAAAAAGATGGCTGCCCTCATGAAATCAAACATTTACCTGTTCTTTTAAAACAGGGTGGTTAAGAGATTATATTACCTATCTATTTTAATTAACATAGCTAATGTAACTTAATGACAGTATGTTTGTTTAGGCTGAAGTTCCTCTTTAAGTATGCACCCAGCCTTATGTTAATGTAAGATGGATACCCTTTGTGTAGTACTCTGCAAGAAACAAGGCAAGCCTTATAAAGTAAACCTTAGAAAAGTCAAGTGTTAGGGCCTGTTTCCACTACACGCGGATTCTGGGTGTAGAAAAACTGACTCCAATGAAATAGCCACATCCAGAAATCTGGATGCAGAAAAAACGATGCAGAACTAGTGGAAATAGGCCCTTAGGGCTCATTCACACTTGAGTGGGAATCGCACGATTCCCGCTCAGCGCAAAACGCTAGTGGTTTTTAACAACCCCTAGCCCATGTAAGCCTATGGCAGTGTTCTAACATGCAGCGTTTTGCCGGCGATTCGCGATTAGTGATCGCGATTAGCATGCATAGCACCGCTAATCGCGATCGCTCCCAAAACACTGCAGTGTCCATTGATTTTTTCGCGTTAATCGTTTTGCGGTTTTAGGTGTGAATGGGGCCTTATACTTTCATCCTACCACTTTGCATTGCCAGGTGATTGTTGCTGCCTATATTGGCCACCATAATATTGAAGTATGGATTGACACCATTCTTAAAGGGATTCTCCGGTGTCTTTTAAAAAGCTTAAACTGACATTTACCTGGTGCTTCTATGGGCCCCCTGCAGGTGTAATGTCCCACGCCGTCCTCCTCGGGAGTTTACTGCGCAGTAAGCTTGCGATGACGCGCGCAGGAGCGAGCGCCTGGCCACGGCTACACTGCCGCAGTTTTATTCATCTAGGTAGCTGATTAATTACACCGGTGCCGGCGGTGGGGAACGAGTGATCGGAGTAATTACAGCTGCAGGAGGCCGATAGAACGCCCAGGTAAGTGTCAGTTTTAGCTTTTTAAAAGGCACCGGAGAAGCCCTTTAACCACTTAACGACCAGCTAACGCCGATGGGCGGCGCCTGGTCGTTAGTGGTATAGCATCCATGCCAGTTCACAGAGGGTGCCTCCGTGAACAGTGTGCAAGCCGCCAATCGCGGCTCGCACACATAATGTAAACACGCGGGGAAGAAATCCCCGCTGTTTACATCATACGGTGCTGCTGCGCAGTAGCGCCGTAAGGCAGATCGGCGATCCCCGGCCTCTGATTGGCCGGGGATCGCCGGCATATGATAGGCTGAAGCCTATCCTACAATGCGCAGGACGGATATCCGTCCTGCGCAGCAATACATGAAGGCAGAGGTAGGGAGGGAGCGCATAAAATGCTGCGGAGGGGGGCTTTGAAGAGCCCCCCCGCAAAGCGCAGCAAGCCGCGATCAGACCCCCCCAGCAGGACATCCCCCTAGTGGGGAAAAAAGCAGGGAAGTCTGATCGCCCTGGCTAAATCCTGATCGGTACTGCGGGCTGTAGAGCCCACGCAGCACCGATCATTACAAATTGCTGTGGTCCTTAAGTGGTTAATTTGCTTTTTTATTGAATTATATATAGCATATCTCCAACAATGTTTTAGAGCAGACCACTCATTTGTCATGTTTTTGCTGAACCACAACAAACGAGCAGTCTGCTCCGAAACATTGTGGGATATATGCTATATAGCAGGGCTGCCCAATAGGTCGATCGCGATCTACCGGTAGATCGCGACCGCATGATCGGTAGATTGCGGCCGTCCCATTGAATTTTGCGGCCAGCAGTTGTAGAATGCAGCCGATTGGCCGCGTCCTATCAGATTCTGCTGCTGCCCGTTGGTCTAGCGGGGAGGAAAGAGGCGTGGCTTAGAGGCCAGGGGCGGCTCTGCCATGACACAGTGTCATAGCTGGGGGCGGCGCTGGAAGCAATACTTCCGCCTCCACTTACGCTGCCCGCCACAACCTACTCCAGTAGTACCCCTCACACCTTGCTTCAGCAGCACCCCTCAGCCGCCGAATTGGGAGTAAAGACCATGACGCCACCGCTGGAGCTGGAGGGAGGTAAGTTATAACATGTGCCCGCCCTATACCTAGCTACCTACAGTATACTAAAGGCACATATACCTAGCTAACGTATACTGAGGCACATATACCCAGCTAACGTATACTGAGGCACATATACCCAGCTAACGTATATTGAGGCACATATACCCAGCTAACGTATACTGAGGCACATATAGCCAGCTAACCTATACTGAGGCACATATAGCCAGCTAACCTATACTGAGGCACATATACCCAGCTAACCTATACTGAGGCACATATAGCCAGCTAACGTATACTGAGGCACATATACCAAGCTAACCTATACTGAGGCACATATACCCAGCTAACCTATACTGATGCACATATAGCCAGCTAACCTATACTGAGGCACATATACCCAGCTAACCTATACTGATGCACATATAGCCAGCTAACCTATACTGAGGCACATATACCCAGCTAACCTATACTGAGGCACATATACCCAGCTAACGTATACTGAGGCACATATACCCAGCTAACCTATACTGAGTCACATATACCCTGCTACTTATACTGAGGCACATATACCAAGCTAACCTATACTGAAGCACGTATACCCAGCTAACCTATACTGAAGCACATATACCCAGCTAACCTATACTGAGTCACATATACCCTGCTACTTATACTGAGGCACATATACCAAGCTAACCTATACTGAAGCACGTATACCCAGCTAACCTATACTGAAGCACATATACCCAGCTAACCTATACTGAGGCACATATACCCTGCTACCTATACTAAGGCACATATACCTAGCTACCCTATACTAAGGCACATATACCTAGCTAACCTATACTGAAGGCACATATACCTACCTACCTTTCCAGAGGGGGTGCATTTGAAACGTCGGTAGATCTCCTGGCCTTGGCGAATTTTAAAGTAGCTGAAAAAGTGTGGGCACCCCTCTATATGTCATTTAATAAAAGAGCAACTGGTGTAACATTATAAAGCACCTTAAATGATCATGGGAATGCTTGCAGTTCCTATAATTTTTCATCATAGGTCAAATGTGATTTTTTTTGGTGGGGGGTGGGGGGGGGGGGACATGCAGCAATAGAAAAGCGGACACAATTGACACCCTGCTTATCCATTCTATCATAATAAATAAACTAAGAAATGCTGCAAATACTTAAACGTTTTTACCATTTGGTTTTAACTCCCCAAATCAAAACCTATGTTTGGTCCCATATGTTATGACCTTAACTTAGAACATCCTCTCAGCTCTAAAAGCTACGCAACAGCATAATAACCTTTAAACAAATTTTTTTTTGTTACAGCTGACACAAATTCTAAAATAAATCTGCACTGTTTCTACTTCCTGATTCCCAGGAAGCAGACATATTGTTAACAACCTGTGCTTTCAAATGAGCTTATCCGACATGGCAGTCATGTGATGTGATACAAGGGAGATATCAAATTACACCTTGTGATTACACATAAATGCGGGGGAATTAAACAGGCTAAACTCTCTAAATATGCACAGGGTGCATTTCTCTATGTTTTCCTTCTGTCCTGTGCAAGAGTTCAGGTCCACTTTAACTGCTATTCTGTGTGTAGAAAGGATAAAAAAAAAAAACAAGCATGTCACTTGAAAACATTTGTATTTAAATTAGGCAGAATGCCTAATAGACGTTACCTTAGATAACCTGATGTTTGTGCACTTGAGTTATACAGCATAGCTGATGAAATGTTAACTAGCTGGTAGGAAAAGGGGTATGGTTTATAGTTATTAAAAGAATACCCAAGCAACTCGGGGTGACCCAAAACTGCTAGGAAAGTATAGGGGACTAAAAGAGACAGAAAAGCCCAAAAGCAATTCTCAGTGTAGTTTGCCTTAAGAAGGTATTTGCCGTAATTTAACTTTAAGTGAGCGACTGTGGTCGCTCATTGTAAAATCTTTCCTCTTCCTGATTTACATCGTTAAATTTGGTGGCAACATCTTTACTGCTGGTAGATGCACCACTGCGAAATGTTTGGCCTCCCACAATGCATCACTGCTGAATATGCAATTTATCTCTTTATGCTCCTGAAGCCAGGCTTGCATCCAGAACTGCTGGTATATAGCAAACGTATGGCTTATAAAATTTACAAAGCTACATCAACCCAACATGCAGACAGCCTGTTTTGTGCTGTTGGTCCTTCTCAATGCAAAAGAGTGCTACTGTACTTAAAGCGGAACTGAAAACTCTGTAAAAAATGGGGCTTTTGGCAGCCCCCTGCAGCCGACCTGTGCCCTCGCAGTCCTGGACCGATCCTCCGTTCCCCCGCCGCAGCTCAATTCTTTTCCGTAATGGAGGTCGACTTCTAAGTCGACCTCCATTGCACCCTGGCCATGCGTATCCTCGTACACGTTCCTGTAGCCAGGAGCGCCCTGCGCAGATGCTGTACGAGAAAATTTTTACTGCGCCTGCGCAGTACACGTCCGGCTACGATGTGAACGTGTGCGGCCAGGGCCGGACAGGCGTGAAGTAAAAGTGAGCTGCGGTGTGGGACCACTGCGGTGTGGGACCAGAGCATCTGTGAGTGGCTGCGGGGGAACAGGTCGGCTGCAAGGGGCTGGCAGAAGTCCCAGGTAAGTGAAACTCTTATTTTTTACATAGTTTTCAGTTCCGCTATAAGTGTAGATAAGCTGAGATGGGAAGGTCAGGTAATATCGGTCGCTTTTGTCTCAATATTTACCTAATAACTAGAGATATGGTTTTGCTTCCTTCCTTTGATTTGCTGTTCCTTTCCACTGGTGTATAGAAGTTTACTTTATACGCTGAACAGGACAAGTGAAGTGTAGATTTAGTATCATGGCGAAGAATACAATCCCTCTAGGAAAACTATTATATACAGTGTGCAAAGATCTTGGCATACTTCAAGGCAGTAGCTTACTTGCCTGTTGCTGTTTGTATCTGAGCTGATAAATCACAGGCATTATTTTTACTCTGCTCGTACCACAGAGAAACTTGTAAGTAGGCGAGTCTAAAGGTCAGTGATGACAACAACTTTGACTGGTATGCCAGTTAGGCCCAATCGGGGAAATCATGTGGGATTAGCAAATCAAAGCTTTTAGTAAATGATCCAGTTAACCTGAACTCAGAACTTCCTCTCTGCAGTGATGCATGGATACCCCCAATCACGAATTCGAGTGATCACGAATTTGACTACGCCCATTTACGAATTGACTCGTGATCACAAATTAAAACAGATATCCGACTCGAACTTTTGAGCCGAATAACTGCATGTAATCACGAGTCACGAGTCGGTATTCGTGATTAAAACCCAACGACTTTAACGGTTAATAGCAAAGCACCCTTACATGCTAGAAACATGAAATGTATGAGATATGTTAAGAACAGTGGGAATAAGAGGGAAAAAAAATTCAAACAGACCTTATAGTTTTTGAGAAAATCGATTTTAAAGTTTCAAAGGAAAAAATGATACATTTAAATGCGGTAAATAAATTAATTGTCATTTACTGTATTTAAATGTATACTTTTTTCCTTTCAAAAAAACGACTCATAATTACGAGTTACTTGTGATCACGACCTCATGATGAGCACCGCCACCTCTCTGCTCTAACAATAAGCAACAGCATAATAACCTTTTAAAGAAAAATATTTTTGTTACAGCTGATACAAATCCTGCAATGTGTCTACTTCCGGCTTTCATTGAAGCAGACATATGGTTAACATCCTGTGTTTACAAATTAGCTGCTCTGCAAAGGCAGATGAGGTTCCTGAGCTGACACTCGCGTTCCCATGCCTGTCGGCCGGTGACGGCGAACCCGGAAGTGTTCGCCGGCATGTCCTGGAGCATCGGAGCGGGGCTGCGAGGGCACCGATCGGCTGCAGGGGGCTGAGGGAAGCCCCAGGTGAGTAAATCTCATTTTTTTTTCATAGACTTAAGGTTCACTTTAAGCATACCCACGTATAATTAGTTATGCCCCCTCACTCATCCTGACCCGCGTTAACCTCTCTGCCTGTCGGTTCTTCAGTTTAAAAATGCATTACAGCAGCCACTCTGTCAAAAGTTGCACTGTGACCCCCGGAACAACAAGCCTGCGGGTCCTCTCTGCACATGCGCAGGCTTCCCCCTCCTTTGTTCCCCTGTGCCGCGCATCATTTTAAATTATATGAAATGAAATTAAGCAGCATGTCATACCAATTAATGCAGATAAGCAGCCTTGTCCCAAATTAACCTAATCCGGTATCATTGACACAAGTATATATAACATAAGTCATAGCAGCAATGTATGTTGCGTTCATGGTGTGAGTTAAGATATTTGAGTAATGCGTATGATGCACTTTACAGGCAGATATGTTCAGAAGGTCCAAGTGCGGTAAGGCCTCTTTCACATCATACAAGCTTCCATGTGCATTTGGAAGCGCGTATGACGTGTCACACGCAAGAATGGCAGAAGCCGTTCTACATCAAAGGCGCTGCACAGCAGTATGATGCGCTATGATGCATGCATTCTGCCCGCAAGCACAGAGCTGACCCATTCACTGTCAATGGTAATGGTAATGGTAGCGGCGCAGATGGCGTGCAATCATATACGTTGCCTTCTGATTGCACGGCCATCTGCGCTGCATAGATGGGAACGAGGCCTTACAGCGTGGTTGAGGAGGACATGGGAAGCCTCTGCATTATCCAGTGTTTAACTTTTTGTCCATTGGCCAGTACAAGTTCACTTTAAGATTGACCCTTCTTACGCTGAATAATGAAAAGGATATAAAGGTGGTTTGCAAATGTGTCATCATATGATATACACTGTGAGAAAATCTTTTCTGCACAGCCTAAGCCAAGAGTAAATTATGTTAGGAGATTATGACAAGAATGCAGAACTATACTGTACTTTTCAGGAGTGGCAGAGGGTGAGGAAAATGTGAGTAACCTAAATCAGAATTTCTAAAGAGGGTGGGTCAGTTATGTGGGTTATTAGAGCAACTGTGGCTTCTTTGTAAAGGCTCCCATTACTTGCTAATTATGTTTGCTGAGACATCATTGATTCCACTGCATATATGAATCCACAAACCCACACAGCCTGTACAAAGAACTTTTGCAACAAATACTTATGGGAAAGGAATATTCATAATGAACATACATGGAATTGCAAACCAACAACAAGTCCTTTCACAAAGGATTATGTGAAAATAAAAAAAATGTAAATATATGTATGCATACTGAAACACAGTTTGTCTAAAAACTTTTATTTAAACATTGTTTGAGATATAGGACAGAGTACAGGACACAGATGATTTGTTAGATGTACCTTAGCCATTTCTGATTTGTCTGTTTGTATCCAATCCTATCATGTTGTGGAAAAAGTCCTGTTCTGCATAGGGCAGACCTAATGAATGTCAATGGAGATGTGGAGGAACATGTTTTCTGTCCATTGTAAGAGAACTGCAGTTAAATAGGTTTACCTACCTCTTTTAATTTCTTGTCCTCCATGCAGGCTGATATTGCCAGTATGGCCAAGCTGGCCAGCTTCCAGTTTGTTGATGCCCCCTCCACCACCAAGAGTGTGGAATGAGTATAGGTTTACATCAATACCCCTTACCCAGGTCCACTTTGATTAGAAAAAAAATCACATTTCCTCAAAATCCACATCTACATTTATACATTTTTATGCCTTGTCTCAGTGGTTGACTGCGCCAAATCACTGATGGCCATATGCTTGACCTTATATTCACTCGTTTTATCACTGATTTTACTAATACTCCACTTCCTCTCTTTGACCATTACTCATTCAACTTCTCTCTCTCCATCTCTTTTCCTACTATGCTGGCACAAGTAAACTCACATATTCACAGAAACTACCTTAACCTAGACATGCAATCTGTCTCTGATGGCCTGGCACCTCTCCTCACATCATCCTTCACTGACCCAAACTTGGCAGCTACACACTACCACAGCTCAATCACAAAAGTCATATATGCCTTCGCCCCTCATACCAATGTCTGTCCTCATTGTGTCATGTCTTTTAACTCCCTTCTCCATCCCCCTCCTTATTCGTGCTTATCAGCTGAAGAATTTGCAGCATACTTCACTTATAAAATTGACAAAATCTGAAGTGGTTTTTCCATAGAGCCCTCGAATTCCCTCTCCACTTCTCTCATCAATTGCTCTCTATCTGCCTTCTCTCCACTCTCTGAACATTCTCTCTCCTTTAATCTCCACATCCTATCTAACCTGTTCTTGGATCCTGTTCCCTCACATCTCATTCCGCAGCTATCCTCAGGCTTCATGCCTATACTAACATTGCTATTTAACCTATCTCTCCCCACTTGCATATTTCCATCCCCACTCAAAAAGGCTGTTGTGATACTACAACTTAAAGAGAAACTCCAATCAAGAATTGAACTTTATACCAATCAGTAGCTGATACCCCCTTTTACATGAGAAATATAATGCTTTTCACAAACAGACCATCAGGGGGAGCTGTATAACTGATTTTGTGCTGAAACCCCTCCCACAAGAAGCTCTGGGACCGCGGTACTCTGGGCAAACTGCCACAATGTAACAAGGTTCACAGACAGGAATTAGCTGTTTACAGCTGTCTCTAACAGCCAAAACAGCTAGGAGCAGCTACATAACCTGCCCACAGTAAAAATGTCACCATGTAATCAATGTCAGAATGTAAATCGGGGAGAGGAAAGATTTTACAATGAGCAAACACTGACTAAATAATTTATACATAATTATGGTAAAAAATGAAGCACTTTTTTACTACATTATTTTCACTGGAGTTCCTCTTTAATAAAAACATCTCCAGATCCCACCGCACTCACCAACTACCGTCCTGTGTCTCTTCTACCATTTGCATCCAAATTACTTAAACGCCATATACATGCTGAACTAAGCCATTATTTATATGCCAACTCTCTTAAAGGGGCACTAAGGCTGCTTTCACAGTGGGACGTTAAAGTCCCACGTTACAGCAGCCTGTAATGCAGCCCAACTCACAGTAATGAAAAATCAATGTGCTGTTCACAGTGCCCCAGTTGCGTTACATTGTAACGCTACACGTTGAATGAAAGTGCAGCACGCTGTGCGTTATACTGGTCTTAGCTGCGTTAGACTGCTTGCACATGCTCAATGACTAGCCACATGCCTAATTAATATTCACTGCACTGTGGTGACGTAACCTGGACTCGTAGTGTTGTCCGGATCATGAATGAATCGATCATTTGATCCGGATCTTTTTTGTGAGTCGAATCATCCGGATCATCACAATGAACAATTCGGTTCACAGTGGATGTCTGTCTGGAAGAAACAAGAACATACAGAATGTACAGTGCAGGGAAAGTCGTGTCCTGCTAGTCATTTCACCCCCAGTCTGCTTCCCTAGTAAAATGATTCAAATAATTCGGTTCAAAGATCCGGATCTTTTCAATGATCCGATTCGAATCATCCGAATCCTTGAAAAGATCCGGACTTCCCATCACTATCCTGGAGTGGCTGTTCTATCAGTATAGATAGAACGAAAACAGCGCACCAAGAGCCGCATAACGCGGCTCAATCTGACGTCCAACTTCAACACCACCATGGGTTGCGTTAGGGGCACGTTATGCGACCTTAACATCCCCTAAAACGTCCAAGTGTGAAAGAGGCCTTAAGCCAGAAAAATAAAATGAGTTTTACTCACCTGGGGCTTCTACCAGCCCCCTGCAGCAGTCCTGTGCCCTCGCAGCCACTCAATAATCCTCTGGTCCCCCGCGGCCAGCTAGTTTCGTTTTTGCCGACAGGACTGGCCACGCGTTGCTTTCTCCACATTCCTGACTGTAGAAAGATACGCGTTGCCGCATTACCAACGCATTGATATGCGGCAACGCGTATTTTTGTACGCGTTGCGGCCCGCAATAGCGCTAATTACAGTAGGGAATGTGGAGGAAGCGTGGCCAGTCCTGTCTGGCCTGTTAGCAAAAACGTAACTAGCTAGCAGTGGGGAACCAGAGGATTAGTGAGTGGCTGCGAGGGCACAGGACTGCTGCAGGGGGCTGGTAGAAGCCCCAGGTGAGTAAAACTCATTTTTTTTCTGGCTTAAGTGTCGCTTTAATCAGTTCCTGTCTGGCTTTCACTCTAACCACTCCACAGAAACAGCTCTCACTTAAGTGGCCAATAACCTTCTTCAAGCTAACTCCAAAGGTCATTATTCCATACTCATCCTTCTTGATGTGTCATCAACATTTGATACTGTCAACCACACCTTACTCCTACAGATACTTTTATCTCTCTGGAAGGTCTTTCACAGTCTTTTACCTGAATCATATCTCCTGTCCACATCCTTTGTCTGTGAAGGTACCTCAAGGCTCTGTCCTGGGCCCCCTCCTCTCTTCCATCTACATGTACAGTATTGGCAACTTAATCAACTCATTTGAGTTTCAATGCTTGGGTCTGACTAGCTAAAGAAAAGTATCAGAAAAAGGAGAAGAGAAGAGAGCGCCTCTATGGTGCAATACCTTTAATTCAGTTTGCAAATTGCAAAAGAAATGCACATACAAGAACGCATAAGTTTGCAAGCATGTCTCACATGCTCAATGTACCACTCTTGGGACATTGACGTGGCCAGCAGGGGACATCAACAAGGTGCGTGGTAGGTCTGGAGTCCAGTCAAGCTCCGTGTGCCGGGTTATAATGACGACGTGTTTCAACACGCCAGTGTGTCTTTGTCAAGTCAGGATACCAGCACTAGAGAGGAATGGCTCTTATAGCAGGGCTAACCTTAGCGAGGTCGGCTTCTACAGCGGAGAAGACCGGGAGCCACTGGAGTTGCGGCGAGGACACCGGACGGCAGCCAGGGGCTGGAGGAAGCCCCAGGTAAGTGGATTTTTTTCCCCTGGACATATCCTTCAATTGCAGCTATTGACTGCTCTGGGTCCACAAGTGCAGCCATTAACCTTGGTGGATAGACCTACAGTATCTCACAAAAGTGAGCAGGCCTCTCACATTTTTGTAAATATTTGATTATATTTTTTCATGGGACAGCAATGAAGATTTGACACTTTGATACAACGTAAAGTAGTCAGTGTAAGGCTTGTATAACAGTGTAAATTTACTGTCTCGTCAAAATAACTCAACAAACCCATTAATTCTAAACCACTAGCAGCAAAAGTGAGTACACTGAAGAATGTCAAAATTGTGCCCAAAGTGTCAATATTTTGTGTGTCCACTATTATTCTTCAGCACTGCCTTAACTCTCTTGGGAATGGAGTTCATTAAAGCTTCACAGGGTGCCACTGTAAACCTCTTCCACTCCTTCATGACAAAGCTAGTGGATGTTAGAGACAGATGCTCAATAAGGTTTAGGTCTATATTCTCTACATTGATATTGTTTGTATAATTTATCTTGCTTGATAAAAAATATTGTTGAAAATAAGGTTTAGGTCTGGAGACATGTTTTGTCAGTCAAGCACCTTTTCCTTCTATTTCTTTAGCAAAACAGTAATCATCTTGAAGGTGTGTTTGGGGTCATTATCATGCCCTGTGTCCGAGTTCCAAAGAGAGGGGATAATTTTCTGCTTTAGTATGTGACAGTACATGTTGGCATTCATGGTTTCGTCAATGAACTGTGGCTCCTCAGTGCCGGCAGAACTCATTCATCCACAAACCTTGACAATCCCATTGCTTGACTGTAGGCAAGAAGCACTTGTTTTGGTACTCCTCACCTAGTTGCCTCCACACACATGATACCGCCTGAACCAAATACATTTTTATATTGGTCTCATCTGACCACAGGACATGGTTCCAGTTATCCATGCCCTTAGTCTGCTTCTTCATTAAAACTGTTAGAAGGTTGCATCATCATTAGAAGAGGCTTCCTTCTGGGTCAACAGCCATGCAGTCTAATTTGATTCAGTGTGCGGCATATGGCTTGAGCACTAACAGGCTGACCCCTTCGACCTCTTCTGCAATGCTTGTCAGCAGTCATACCTCTATTTGCCAATGTAAGAGAAGTGTGATAACACCAAATTTAACACACCTTTTCCCCATTCATGTCTGAAACCCTGTAACACTACGGGATAACATGACCCCAGCAGAATTTTGACATTCGTCACTCGGGGTGTACTCACTTTTGTTACCAGCGGTTTAGACATTAATGGCTGTCTGTTGAGTTATTTTGATGAGACAGCAAATTTTTATACAAGACATGCACTGATTAAAAGCTTTCTATTGGTCTGCTAAACTGAGCATTAAAGGGCACTGAGCAGCTAGGAATTGAAATACTGTACATAAAATTAATCTTCCCATAAGTGAGGTTTGTAGTAACTACAGTGTACTGTTGGGGGGGGGGGGGAGAGTGCCTTTACTTACCCGTGGGGTGAGCGCCATTACTTACCTATGGCTTGCTGCCCCTCTGACCCCTTGTCCGTATGGGATTCATCATCTTCCTCAAGAGTGTGCCGCATTTCAAAGTTCCTGGCTTGTACAGTTCTCAAAAGAATTGTACGACGCATGCGATGGAAGTGTGATCGACAAGGCGTGTGAAAGGGACCGTGCATGAGTTTTTGGTGTGGAGTCGACTCACTGGTCACCCATCAATCTCGGATGGTCAGGTGTGCAGATCAAATAGTCCCGGACCCCAAGGGACTTAAACTTGTAGCAAAAAAGGAGAATGATCCGCACCACCTTCAAGAGATAAGCTTAATCTGTTTATTGAGGTAAACACATACAAAATCTAAAAAGAACTTTATGGCAGGACAGTCCACTATTTCAGGCTCCTGCCCATCTTCATGCTGCCTAGTTCTAAAATGACATACAAACACACCCAAATATATAAAGGGACCGTGCATGCGCAGTAGCCCACAATTGCTGCTCCAGTCACAGATTTTTTTCTGATAGAAGATCAGTGTGCAGCAAGCACCCAAGGAGGGGAAAGGGACAGATTTTTTGTGAGGAGGCAACTGCCCAATAGAGGGGACCCAAAGGACACAGAGGGACCTGAAAGACTACAGGGAGCCAAGGTAAAGTAAAAATCCACCTTTTCCCAATTCAGGTATGCTTTAAGACACCACAATTTTGCTACCAATCAAAGGCCATATTTAGAGCGTGTCTGTAAATTAATCTCCTGTATTGACAAAAGTATGCACAGCTTACTACTGTTGGTCTTCAGGATGGTCCGTCCATGGGTTGGAAACAAATACACTTGTGCCTTTCTTTGTCTAGGAGTCTTTTAGATCTTACATACAGATATGGTTGAGTAAGTATATTTACCTAATAGACTGATCACTTCTGTTTCCATAAACTTTGTGTCCAAATTCTAAATGATTTTCTTTTCTGAAGTGAAGGAAGGTCACTGGACAGCTCTTCTCTTTAGGTACTCTGTTAATTGTTTGCTTCATTTAGTGCAGTTAAATATTTATAAATGTGCTTGAAAATGTTCCAGCTAAATTATTTATTTTCATTTTTTGTAACAGCAGGGAAAACTTAACTTTTTTGTGGTTTTATAGCTGTCTGCGTTCTTGTTGGGGAAACGTGTCAGCAGCATAGGAATTGGTGTAATCTTGGCTGGGGAAACTTCAGAAGGACTGTAAAGGTGCATACACACATCAAACTTTGCCCAATGACTTTGGTCACTTGCATCTCACATTTAGAATATGTCTACTGTATATAATGCTTTAGGCCCTTGTTCTTGAAGCATGCAAATTTCACAGGACTGATCCTGCATATAATTCTGGCTTGCATTCAAATTGTATCCAGTTTGGAACTGGGATAATTGGACACACTTCTTGCTGAATTTAATTAGGCCAATTTTAAGCTGCGTACAATTTACATTAAATTTACACACAAGTCACAATCTTTGCATTGCCCATCTCTGCTGATTAGTCCTGTGAGATTAGAATACAACCTAAACTGTACAGCGCAGTAAGTATTTTAGGTTCCAGCGGCACTATGGTAAAATGGACACCGCATGGCCTGCAAGATTAAAGGACCATCATCATGAAAAATTCAAAAATTTAAAATACTTGTTTATAAAAGTACATTTCTCCCAGAAAAAAATGCAATATAAATTACCTTTCTCGTATCTTGCTGTCACTTACAGTAAGCAGAAAAAAATCACAGATTGACTGGTTTTGGATTAGTCCATCTCCTCACAGGGGATTCTCAGTATGTCCTTTATTCTTTGAAAAAGCAGCTCATGGAAAGGATCTATCTAAGAAGGCCGGCCGGCCTTACGCACTTGCTTTCACACTTCTTTGACAATTGGACTGAGCAACCTTCCATTAAGTAAATGCTTTTGAAAATAAGGAGAAAAAACGTAATTTATAGTGCATTTTACTCTGGGATAAAAAATGGACATTTTCTACATATGCATACTTATGCACAATAAACTTGATAAATTGTCACAAAAGTGGTTCTTTAATTGCAGCTATAGTGGCACCCAGGGTTACCCTGATAGTGAGTTTGAGCACTGTGGGTACTCGATAAAGATATCGGGATTGCGGCTGACGCCCGATGAAAGTAGAGGGTAGAGTGTATTTCCCACAGTATGGGGTGAAGGCATCGAGGACTTAGGTGGGGATTGCACCAGGGGGGTCGCTTATGATTAGATATTGCCAGAGGGAGGTTTCATGTGAGAATAAAGTTGGTAAGTGTTAAAGTGAACCAAGTGTCCTTTTTAACTCTCAGGGCTGCTCTAGAGCAAATTAAAAATGCATTCTAAAAAAACTTTATTAAAAAAAAAACTTTCATTTCACCTCATCTTTTTACATTTAAGGGTTAAAATAGGCAGCAACCTTCTACCGCTTCCATCCCTGCAAGCACTTGTGGTTGGAGGAGCAACAAGATGATGGAAGGCAGATAAGAAATCACCCTATTAAACTTAAGGGAGCCATACACTAGGCGACCAACCAAACAACCATCCAATTCGATTATTATAATCGAATTGGATGAAAATTGGTGCTGCCAAGTGCATGCCCGACCAACAAAGAGACCAATTTCAGGACAGAAATTGGCTGCACGGTCGATCGCGCATGCTGGAAAATTTCAGGGCGAGATTGGTTGGTCGGGTGCGCGGCGGTACGGCGGTCGCATTGCGAACGAGCGATAAGATGACAAAACCCCCGCCACTGCTGCCGCAATGTATAAATGTATGCAGTGTGTAAAGCATTTATACATTACCTGTCCGGTGTCAGCCTCCACGCGGTTTCCGTCCATCTCGCCGGGTTCCGCATACACGCCGGAGGCACTCAGACGTCACATAGGCGCATAGCGGCTGACGTCAGACGCTATGCGCCACTAGCGTGTATGTGGCTTACCCGGCGAGATGGATGGATGGACTCGGCGAGCTGCTACAGGACAGGTAATGTATAAATGCACTACACAACATACATTTATACATTTTGGGGGCAGCGGCGAGGCGGACAGCGGCGGCTCAGCTGATTCCCGGATGATTTCATGCTGAAATAGGACGGGAATCGGCCTGTTGTGTATGGGCAGATTCAATTAGAGACATATTTATCTCTAATCAGATTCGATTAGAGATAAATGTGTCTCTTGGTCGAATCTGCCCATATTCGTTCTAGTGTATGGGCACCTTTAATTGACCACAAACAAACCTTGAGTCTTCCCCGCTGTACTTCAAACAGAAAATATTAGTCACAATTGAAGAATTTCACACCTAGCCTGGATAATGGTAATGAAAAAAATTAGCAGGGGGTGAACGTCTCAAACATGGCAGCCCTTTCAGCTATTTTAAGCCAGGAGCTGCTTATGCTGGGAATACATGGCTCGATAGATAATTTCCGACATGTCCGATCTCTCGCCCGATCATTTCCGCGCTCGATTCTACATGGAGGACAATGGGAAAAGATAAGAAAAACGAGCGGAAGATAAGAGAATCGCCTGCAGAATTGAGCGTGGAAAACGATTGGGCGCGGAATCGAGCGGAAAAATCGAGCCGTGTATGCCTAGCATAAAATCCCTTTAAATATCAGCAGATTTTGCGTGGGGTGGTGGTTAGGGTAAGGCATTAGTAGAGGGAGGGCTTGTTTGAGAATAGAGCTAAGTTTAGAGATATTACAATTTTACAGATATTCTATTAGCGGCTTTCTCCGGCGCCCAAATTACAGTGGCCCCCTTTCTACAAAGCCTAAAGCCTGTACAAAGGGAGTTATAATCCTTCCAAACTGTCCCTGCTCAGATTACACCAATTCATATCCTGCTGACACATAGTTTTCCCAGCATAAATGATAAAACATTTCAGCCAAGTAGCTCCTAGTAAAATCAATGGTGTCCTTCAAATATTTGTATTTAATTTCAGTCCCTATTCACTTGTATTGCATCCATAAAGACTCCCTGTCTCTGCAGGTTAAAAAAAAGTCTTATGCAAATACAGTCTATCATCAGATAGTTTTTCTATACATTATAGTTTTAATGTTTATTGTATGTAAATTGTAAAAGTTGTGTCTTTCCTCATATTTAGTGCTTTTTTTGTTACGACTTTCCATCATTGTTCAGAGATATGGTTTACTGACATGTAGGGAGTTCAATACATCAATGGTTAAAATACTAAAGATGAAAGGACTTTGTAATGCTTTTGTGACTCAGTTGCTGTGTGCTAATGGAGTTATATATATCTGGACAAATAGTCACAGCAAAATGCTTAGTAAAGATCTCAGAAAATCAATACAACTTTGAGAATTGCAAGCATTGTCCATTATTCGGCTTGTTTGCTACGTAATGGAATCTTTAAATTGTAAGGTATGTCTATCAGTTTTAAAGACAGTATATACATGTTCTATATTTTCTGAATTTACGTTCAGTACTGAAAGACTGACCTTTTTGAGAGTACTACATGCTTATCATTTGTGTATGGCACCTGGTGCATTCCAAACCAGAGACAGTATTATCAAACTCTTCTGTTTACTGCAGACTGACTCACACTGGAGGCAATGCCTAATTAAAGGAGAACTCCATAAAGTTTCAATTAATCTGCCATCAAATGAGAGTAGTGCTGGGCATACACGGACTGCTGGGAGGCTTATCAATCAAGCCTGATGGCTCGGTTGATAATATCCGACGTGTCCAATACCCCGCTGGATTGATACTGCGCTCGATACCGGCGGGGAGAACAATTGCAAGAAATAAGCGGGGACGAGCGGCAATTGATCCACGCGCAAGCGCGGACAAGCGGGCATGCGCCAGCATAGAGCCACTGGCTCGATCCGGCGCATAATTGCATTGAGAAACGTGCCGTATATGCCCGGCATTAGGCCTTGTACGTTTGTATGAGGCATGTCGCCAATCAGGGATTGGTACCTGATCCCTTAGATCAGTGTTTCTCAACATTTTATTGGTATGTACCCCTTTTAAAACCCTAAACTCACCAAGTACCCCCTAGCATAGTAAACATTATCACAAGTACCCCTTGACTAATATATATTTAATTGTAGTACACGATAATTAGTTCAAAACAATTTCCAAGCATTTACTACTGTTTTTAATTAACTAAAATACTAATTTGGTGTTGTTTAAATAAGATTTATAATTTTCTAAAACTCTAAATTGGTTATTCTTGGTAAAGTAAATCAAGCCCGAGTACCCCCTGGAACCATCGGGAGTACCCCCTGTGGTACGCTTACCACACGTTGAGAACCTCTGCCTTAGATGACATTGCAGGGCCAACGCTGACAGACGAGGGTTAGGCTGTAGGCCAGCGACTTGTTCTGTTCCTATGCGGGAGGACGGAGCAGCGCGGGCATGACGTCACGCTGACAGGCCCGGGTAAATGGAGAGAACAATGCTTTTGAATGTCAATTGCTGTGTGGTTGAGAGGGGTCAGAGGCTCGGGTACACAGGCTGGATTCTTGGCAGACGCAGTCATTAACGATTGCCTCAGCTAAGTTTCATCTAGCGTGTGTATGGGGCTTTACATTTGAAAAATAATTTTCCTTTCGTTATCAGCTGTTATCTGTGTAGATCTCTTGTCTAAAGAAAAGAAAATACATCCACTGTTCAAATGCTGGATTAGTAGATCTGAATGTACAAATTAAAATATACCTGAACATTCACATACCAATCATTCAAGCTTTATATAAATTGCATTACCATGACCAATCCTGCAAGTGTTGCTAATAGAGCCCCCCGTTAAAACATACCAGCGCAGATTAAAGGTCAATGATGAGTCCTATGCGTTTCATAGTAAAACTTGCCCAGATTGTTGCACTAACAATAACGCTTGTGCAGGAGAAGGATATCCTTTACTGTCTATGTATAAGGATGTTCATAATCTGTTCCCATGAATGCCAGTTCACATACTGGCACAAACTGCACAGCCCTCTTCACAGCTGCTGGTCAAGTGAATTAAATGACGCTTCAACAAAAGATGTCACAATTTCAGATCATATCATCCACTAGGCCGGAATGAAGATGTAAATTTACATCTGCAATAGAGGATGCAGAGGTTGTGACCACACCAGGGTTCTTGGACAAGAGGGGCTTTACTTTAAGTGCAAATAGTGGCTTTACCTTAAGTGCTGTATAGGCTCTACAGTGAAGCTAAGCTGGGAATTATCACTTCTACTGCTACTGGAATTATCACTTCTGCTGCTTAGTATAGTGGTAATCATTCACACTGTTCCTCTCCTCTGCTTACACCTCTAATACTGTGGATGTCCTTGGCAGGTTTAGTTATGTATAGAATGCTTGGGGGGCCCAATGTAAAACTTGCACTGGGGCCCAAAGCTCCTTAGCTATGCCACTGACTCTCACCTACTCCCCAGCTTTTGTCCAGTAATCTCTATCCCACAGTCACTCAGCCTTCCTGATCGTTTAGCTGTCGTTCACTGTTCCTTAGTATGGCTAGTGAGGAAGGACATGACTGCAACTATCTCTGGTAATGTACATACAGTATAGTAACTGACTAATTCCACAATGTGTATTGCCCTTCACGTTTAGCCCATAACTTTGTACTTCTTCTAATGAATGTGCAGAGCTGAACGTAGTATTCTAGTTAACCAAAAAGTGTGCTGGTCCTGTGTAGGAAAAGAGGAATGTACAAGTCTGTTCTAGAGTCAAGAAACAATATTAAACACAGGCAACATAACTATTGGTATACTGTAAATTATTCCAAGTAAATGATATGCATGGACATGAAGGTATTTAGACATTACCTGACATAACTTGGGGGATAGTTGTATTGATTGCATGCACAGCTCTGGATTTTGTTCCCACCATTGGCATGGCAAAAGGGGGTATAGAGGTTGCAACTGCACTGGGACTCTGACCAAAGCCCCCCTTACTGCTATAGCATCCAGTGGCGTAGCAATAGGGGTTGCAGAGGCCTCGACCGCAGCAGGGCCCTTGGGACAGAGGGGCCTCATAGGGCCCTCCCTCAACTGCAGTATTAGCACTTTATTGGTCCTGTGCTTGTAATGATCACTTCTATAAATGATGAGAATGATAATAATCATTAACAAGCTGTTCCCCATCCCCTTCTTGCACCTCTGACACTGTGGTTGTCCTTGGCAGGTTTTGGTGTGCTGTATCAGTTGTTATGTATAGAGTACTTGGGGTGGAGCCCATGTAAAACTTGCCTATAGCTCTTTAGCTATGCCACTTATAGCATCAATGGAATATTAATGTAGCAGCAGTCACTACTGTGGTAAGTTAACACCCCCATTCCCCCCCCCCCCCCCCCCATACCGCAGCTGTCATTGGATAGCAATGTAGTAGCTTAGGACATGCAGACAAGTGCAAACTGCTCTCTATTATGTGACATGAAGCCTATGGCTATGATCGAAGTGCACAACTTTTACTAGGACACAGAGTATAGGTAATAGTGTTTGCTGATTGCATCAGGTGGCCTTCATCACATTTGTTTCATAAAGTTTATCTTACTGCTTCAGAAAGGATTTTGTGACCCCTGTGAGGGTTTCCCTGTCTGGTTCAACAGAGAGATTCCATTATCTTCATGTTGCTGGTGACATCTCCCCAGTAGCCACACAGGCAGTAATATTAACATACTTAAAGAGAATCTGTATTGTTAAAATCGCACAAAAGTAAACGTACCAGTGCGTTAGGGGACATCTCCTATTACCCTCTGACAAAAGTTCGCCGCTCCTCGCCGCATTAAAAGTGGTTAAAAACAGTTTTAAAAAGTTTGTTTATAAACAAACAAAATGGCCACCAAAACAGGAAGTAGGTTGATGTACAGTATGCCCACACATAGAAAATACATCCATACACAAGCAGGCTGTATACAGCCTTCCTTTTGAATCTCAAGAGATCATTTGTGTGTTTCTTTCCCCCTGTTCTCATGCACTGAAGTTTCAGGCTGCTTGTTTCTTCCTGCAAACAGCTTTGCCCTTGTCTGTAATTCTTCAGTATGTGAAAGCCCAGCCAGCTCAGAGGACGATTTATCCAGCTTGTAAAAGATAAGAGAGAAGAGAGAAGCTGCTCTAATCCTAAATAACACACAGGCAGTGTGCATAGAGGGGCCTGGAAGGGGGAGTTCATAGCAGAACCACAACACTGAAGAACTTGGCAGCCTTCCAGACACAGGCTGACAAGTCTGACAGGGGAAAGATACATTGATTTATTACAGAGACAGTGATAGTATAAAGTGCTGCAGTAAGCCAGAACACATTAGAATAGCTTTTTGAACTTGTAGGATGATAAAAAACAGGATGCAATTTTTGTTACGGAGTCTCTTTAAGTAGTGTCAGTGGCACAGCAATAGGAGATGCAGAAGTTGCAACCTCATTGGGGCTCATGCCCAGAGGGCCCTCTAAGGGACCTTCTTCATACATTTTATTTGTTTTTCATTACAATGGTCCTATGCTGTTAACGAACAACTCTATATGTGCATTGCATAGCGGTAATCCTTAACAAACAATTTCCTTACTCTACATACACCACTCTCACTCTGAAGCTCTCCTTGGTAGGTTTTGGGGCTCCATATCAATAGAGTGCTTGAGGCCCCATGTAAAACTCGCACAGGGGCCCCAGGCCCTTCAGTTACACCACTGAATAGTGTATGCAAAACGTTGCAACCGTTACCAAGTTTAGGTGGCTCTATATACAGGGTGGGCCATTTATATGGATACACCTTAATAAAATGGGAATAGTTGGTGATATTAACTTCCTGTTTGTGGCACATTAGTATATGTGAAGGGGGAAACTTTTCAAGATGGGTGGTGACCATGGCGGCCATTCTGAAGTTAATTTATCTAATCCTAATTTATGACTGTTTTTCTTTTTTTTTTTCCTAGTAGCAGTGGTTGCTTCTCTTCCTTAGTTAACTCTTTTCTGACTCATTTTCTGTCCTTCAGCTCCTACCATCTATGAGACTGCAGGATAAAAAATGCTGTTTTCTTCCATTTCATTGCTAAACTGTCATTTTAAATGACACCTGAGCAGTGGTGCTCATCCAATATTCGGGTATCCGAACTACCCAGATAATCTGAACTTTTTCCACTATCCGAACCTTGAATAGCAATTCGGATATTTTTTAAAAATCTGAATAGCACTATCCGAGCAAACTCGGATTTCCCATCTGAGAGAGAGAGAGGGATTTTAAGTCCCCACATCATTAAAAAAAACATGATGCTACATGCCTCATTTACCCTAAAAAAAACATTTTAAAGGCAATTTAAATAAGCCTTCTTCAGACTTTGTTCCCGTATACTGCCAATATGTTAGAGCACACCACCATATGTACATTCAGCATTCAAAAGAGATGCATAGATTTTTCAGCAAATATAAATAAATGTCATTCAGATGCTTTAAAGTGGAGCTGAACTCTTGCACAGGACAGAAGGAAAACAGAGATATGTACCATGTATGTATTTCGAGAGCCTGTCTAATTCCCCCTCCTCTTTGTCACGAGTTGTAATTTGTTTCACTCGTTTTTATTGAAAGTTTTACAGTAACAGGAGAATAAGTATACATCATAACATTGCATACAGGTAAGTACAAACAGAAAAGTATCGCAAGGAATTGCACATATTACTAAAGAGGAAATTCTTCCGAAACAGACACCCACATACAGTGCAGTGTGATATCACATTATTTAGCTCTCCAGACAATAGGGGGAACTACGGGGAAACTTATGAATTATCCACTTCGTTTCCGTCCGGCTATAGCTGATCCCTAATGAGGATTTGAGATACTGAAAATTAAACAGAAGAAACTCTAGTAAAGTAACAGAAAGGGAGTCTACCATCCTACAATAACCTCTCGCGGCCAGATGGGGACTACCTTTGTCAACAAATATAGCACTCTTAGATAAAGGACCTGTCCTCCAGTGAGATCAGGCCTGCTTATTAGTCGTGGGAAACCCACGTCACTGCTACCTGAGTACCAAGTACAATAAGGAGTTTCTCCAGGAGGGTGGGAAGCATGGCAACTACAAAACAATAACCTTTGATCATTTAAGAATAGTATTTCTGCTGTGTCTGTAAATCACCTCTACATCCGCATTGGGTGGAGAGGGGGTAAAGAAAAGAGGAGGTCAAATGTAGAAAGAGAGAAAGTGGATAGGTAAGGACACAGAGGAGGAAATTAGAGTTGAGAGAAAAGAGAATCCAGAGGCGAGGGCCATTCAAGCTCGACCCCTTAGTCTATAAGAGCTCACTGGTTACACGCCAGTGCAATTTGTTCAGGACTTAACAGGTAGTTGATAAGGGGATCCCAGATTTTATGGAATTTCTTCATACTGTCGTTCATACGTGCTCTCAGCTTTTCGAAAAACAGTATATTGCCAAGTCTGTTTTTGATAGCCTCAAAGCACACGAGTTGTAATTTGATCTCTACACTGTGAGTGTCACCTGACTGCCACAACAGCTAAGCTCATTTGAAAGCACAGGATGTTAAAAATATGTCTGCTTCCATAAAAGCAGGAAGTAGACACACTGCAGATTTATTGCAAGATTTGTATCAGCTGTAACAAAAATGTTTTTATTAAAAGGTTATGTTGTTGCGTATCTTTTAGAGCAGAGAGGAAGTTCTGAGTTCAGGTCCACTATAATTACAACAGAACATCCAAAGTGGGTCATGATAGGATGTTTGCTACTTACCTGTTCTCTGTTTTGGATGGGCTTCTCTCCATTGCACTGCCCTGCCAGTTGCCACCTGTTGGTGGCTCCTACTGCAGCCAGTTGCACAGAGGACAAAGAAGCAGCGCATGCTCTGTCCACTCGCGCTCCCAGTAATTTCTCGCTCCTGCCCATGGCAGGTACAGTGTTATGCATTCTTGACAAGTACCGGTCATACATCAGCGTCATTTCTCAAGTATGCATGCCCAGAACACTATCGGCTGCTGTGCACATTCGGGCAGGAGCGCAAATTACAGGAATTATTTGTTAAATGGGGGCAGAGCAGCACAACTGAAATGAGCCCATTCAAACCAATGATCGCTAGTAAGAGTGTTGGACAATTTTTTTTGAGGGGGGGGGCGCTTGGTGACAGCAGGCCTAGGGCACTGGAAAGTACAAATCCGGCCCTGGATGTGTGCAGCACCTGAAACTACGGATACAGGAAGCCTGTGCTAGAATTTCTCCTCCGGTGTTGCTATCAGTGTGTGAAGAGTGAGAGAAGAGGGTTGCATTGACAATCCAACACAATGGGCAGAACATTCAACACATTTTATAAGTGGTCACAAACTTGTAAATAACTCATGAAAGAATAACGTTATGTTAAAACCAAGCACACCATTGTTTTTCTTGTGAAATTCCCAATAAGTTTGATGTGTCACATGACCCTCTTCCTATTGAAAAAACAAAAGTTGGATTTAAAATGGCCGACTTCAAAATGGGCGCCATGGTCACCACCCATCTTGAAAAGTTTCCCCTCTCACATATACTAATGTGCCACAAACAGGAAGTTAATATCACCCCAACCATTCCCATTTTATTAAGGTGTATCCATATAAATGGCCCACCCTGTATATTACTGTTGGATAAAATGTCTCTATTCCCGTTACTGGTAACACAATAGCAAAAAGAGGAAATTTACTAACAGTGACACAGGCAGTAATAAAAGCCTACAACAGATGATTCTAACACTTCTTCTGCATTCTACTCAAAAGGGAAGCTTTTTTTGGTGTTCAACCTTAATCTACATTTGACAGAATGTGGAATATGTAGTAGTGACACATAAACAAAGGGTCTAACATACAAAGCTTCAGGATCATGTTTTGCAATTCTTTGGTTTGTCTCGCTCAGCAGTCACATCCGACAGGCAGGAAGTAAACGCTTCTGAGCCACTGTGCACAGCACAAGTAATTGTGTGTTACTGTGGCATCCAGCACAGTATGAAGACCAATAGAGATTTATACATGTGCATTACCAGGCAGTGCACTGATCACATTTAACCACTTAAAGAGGATCTGTAACATAAAAAGATCCCCTGGGGGGTACTCACCTCGGGTGGGGGAAGCCTCCGGATCCTAATGAGGCTTCCCACGCCGTCCTCCATCCGTCAGGGGTCTCGCTGCAGCCCTCCGTGGAGTCCGGGCAGCGGTGACGTCATTATTTACCTTCCTGGCTCCAGCGCAGGCGCTCTGACGGCTGTCGGCTCCGAACTACACGGAAATACCCGATCGCCGTCGGGTCTGCTCTACTGCGCAGGCGCAAGTTTCCGGCGCCTGCGCAGTAGAGCGGACCCGACTGAGATCGGGTATTTCCGTGTAGTTCGGAACGGAAAGCCTCCACAGCGCCCCCCGCTGGAGCCAGCAAAGGTAAATATTAAACTAACAGTCGGCACAGTCGCCGGCTGTTCGGAGGGCTGCGGAGAGACCCCCGTGGGACAGAGGACGGCGTGGGAAGCCTCATTAGGATCCGGAGGCTTCCCCCACCCGAGGTGAGTACCCCCCAGGGGATCTTTTTAATGTTACAGAGTCTCTTTAACATCTCAGTCGTTTTCAGCTTATGCATCCGAGCAATGTTCACCTCCCATTCATTAGCCTATAACTTTATCACTACTTATCACAATGAACTGATCTATATCTTGTTTTTTCCGCCACCAATTAGGCTTTCTTTGGGGGGTACATTTTGCTAAGAGCCACTTTACTGTAAATGCATTTTAACAGGAAGAATAAGAAAAAAAATGAAAAAATTCATTATTTGTCAGTTTTCAGCCATTATAGTTTTAAAATAATACATGCCTCCATAATTAAAACCCACGTATTGTTATTGCCCATTTGTCACGGTTATTTCACCATTTAAATTATGTCCCTATCACAATGTATCGCGACAATATTTTATTTGGAAATAAAAGAGCATTTTTTCCGTTTTGCATACATCACTATTTACAAGCTTATAAAAAAAAAATAGAGAGAAATATTTCATCTTTACATAGATATTTAAAAAGTTTAGACCCTTAGGTAAATATTTATGTTGTTTTTTTTTTATAGTAATGTTTTTTTTGGTTTTTTTTTATTAAACATTTTATGTGGGCATTTTTGGGAGGGTGGGATATAAAAGTGTTTTATTTGGGGAAATATTGGTGTATTGTAATGTTTTTGGGAATTTTCTTGTAGTTTTACTTTTTGGCCACAAGATGGCAATCTCGATTTTTTTTACATGACGTCACTCTAAGCATACAATGTACGCTTAGAGGGACACAGCTTCAGAAAGAGCGAAGCTTCCGAGAGAAGCTGTCGCTTTTTCAGCGGGGGAGAGGAATCAATGATCGGGCTCCATAGCCCGATAAATTGATTCCGTGGCTACCGACTCCGCGGCCGGGAGTGCGCGTGCACGCGCGCGATCGGCCGCGGGAGCGCGCGGGAGCGCGCCTGTCCTCCTTGACGTTTTTATAAATTACCATATTTTTTGGACTATAAGACGCTCCTGACCCTAAGATGCACCTAGGTTTAGAGGACATAAACCACAGGGAAAAAATATATCCTAAACCTGGTGCATCCATGGTGAAGAGGCATATTGTGGATTATGCCCCCTTTGTACCTCATGCCCCCTTGTACCTCTTGTGTCTCCCTGTGTCCTCCTCTGTCCCCCTTGTGTCCTTCTGTGTCCCCCATGTGTCTGCCTCTGTCCTCGTTTCCTCCTCTATGCCCCTTTGTGTCCCCCTTGTTTCCTCCTCTATGCCCCTTTGTGTCCCCCTTGTTTCCTCCTCTATGCCCCTTTGTGTCCCCCTTGTTTCCTCCTCTATGCCCCTTTGTGTTCTCCGTTTGTCTCCCTGTGTCCTCCTCAGCATGGGCACAGTACAGGGAGTCCCCGACATTGCAGCGGGTTGGAGGATCGTATTGGCAGGCGTTCACAAGTCAGAAACTTTCTGTATTTGGACTATAAGACGCAGTGACTTTTTTTCCACACTTTTGGGTGAGAAAAATTGAGTCTTACAGTCAAAAAAATACAGTAAACAGAAATATGTTTTGGTGATTCAAAGCCAGAGTGGTGCCTGGCAACCACTTTTTTCATATACATGCAGAGCCAGAATATACACTTTTGTAGTGTTGAAATATTGACTTGGAAAAAAGAACAGTGCGAGGAATCTCAGAAACGATAACCTGTCTCTGACCAGGACAAAAGGGCCAGCATGCTTATGTTATATCCCTGTCAATCGAAATAGCCATCATGCGTTTAGAGATGAATGAACTACCATACAGAGAGAAGTTTCAAATACTTCTTCAAATATTTGAGGTTGCAATGTGCAGTGTTTCGTCTCTTTGTCATAGATATAAAGCAGGAAGAACAACTGAGGACTGAAGATTAAAGAAATAAGTTTACAGATGAAAGTGACAGAAGAAGACAGAAGTACACAGAAGAAGAACAAAGAGAACAGATTTGAATATAGGAATTTAAAGCTAAAAAGCAACATACAGTATCTCACAAGAGTGAGTACACCTCTCAAATTTTTCTAAACATTTCATCATATATTTTTATGAGACACCACTGGCTCAACACACAACCATTAATGTCTAAATAGCTGGCAAAAAGTGAGTGTTCTCTGCCATGAGGCGCCATGTTGCACTTCCAATGACCAGTATGAGAGATTGGCTACAATCCAGTTCCCTTTTTCTCCTAGGAGTTAATTTTCATCTTCCGTTTAAAATAACATTTCAGCACTCTGCAAATGAAAAAGTACCAAAACGTAAATGAAAAAGTATTGTCAACATTGTTCTAAGCATTTTCTTGCTTGCTGGTGGCTTTGAAGGCTTTTTTTTTTATAAGATGTGAAAATATCACCTAATAGAAAACGTAGGAGTAAAAGTGAATTGGATCATGCCCGCTGTAAGAGCGATAACACCTGAGACCTAACACTACCTTGTAACATGACCCCAAGGAGAAAAATGTTTCTATTCTACATTTAAAGTTAACCTAAATTGAGAGGGATATGGTGGCTGCCATATTTATTTATTTTTTAAACAATACCAATTTTAAACAATACCAATTGCCTTGCAGCACTGCTGATCTCTTTGGCTGCAGTAGTGTCTGATTTACACACCTGAAACAAACATACAGCTAATCCAGTCAGAAATACCTGCATCTGCATGCTTGTTCAGGGTCTATGGCTAAATATATTACAGATAGAGGATCAGCAGGACAGCTAGGCAATCTGCATTGTTTAAAAGGGAATATATACAGAAAGTCAGCCTCCATATCCCTCTCAGTTCAGCTGTACTTTAAGGGTGTACTCACTTTTCTTGCCAGCGGTTTAGACATTAAAGAGAAACCGTGCCCAAGAGTTGAACTTCATCCCAATCAGTAGCTGATACCCCCTTTCCCATGAGAAATCTTTTCCTTTTCAAAAACGGATTATTAGGGGGCTCTGTATGGCTTATATTGTGGTGAAACCTCTCCCACAGTGGGTCCTGACATGTTTATTTTAAATAATTTTACTCGCTTCAGGTTCCCTTTAAGATACAGAAAGACATCTAGAGGTACATTACACAATGGATCTTGAGAGTACAACGTTATAGCTTGTGCATATACAAGTTTAAAACAGAATATATGATAGATATCATAGCAATCCTTACATTTCCATTGTTCTAGATCAATTTTATGTCAAATTATTAGGAATTGCAATGTGTTGCTCCCATGTAGTATAGAAGGGATGGGTAGAAAAGTGGAGTTATAGCCTGAGAAAAGGTGGTCACTGTGGGGATACCACGGTCACCTGTATGACACGGAGAGACCAGGAGCCAAAAGGTGCAGTATTGTGGTGTATTAGATGTTAGATTGTAGTACAAGAGTATTTATACTCACAAAGGTGGGTTGCAGTCCCTGCAACTACCGTATATCGCCAACAGGGAAATAACCATCCCTGCTTGGTATTCCAGGTGCTACTGGAACTGGATGGTCGCACTCCTGGTTGGTCCTTCTTGGTTGTAGAAAACACCACACCCAGAAGGTGAACACCTCCAAAGGAGATGTAATGTATAGTACTGGGGGTAGAGGCGCCCAAAAATAGGTAATGTAATGAAACAAAAAAAAAAATACGGTGGAGGGAGGTGTCTTTACCACTCCAGATGGAAGCACCCAAACCACAGGGTTGATGTAAAAAGATTAAATTATTTATTTTGCACAATTAAAAGTCCTATCATTACATCACTTATTGGACCCGCTGACCCCAGATCCTACGCCACCAGGGGGGCAAGAAGCACAAAGATTATCACCGCCCATGAGGGGTAAGTCACTCTGGCTCAGTGCCCCGCCTGGCTCACCGTACGGTCCGCACCTGTCCTCCTGGAGTCTCGACCTTAGCCACTTTGACGCCTAGTCCATTTGATGGCTGCATGGCAAAAGAGGACTCACCTTTTTGTTTTCACGGTACTTCTCCCCTTCTCTCTCCCTTTATTTTTCCTTCCTTTCTTTTTCCTCTGCTTCCTCTCTTTCTCTCTCTTCTCCTGAGATTGACTGCGGGGCATCTGATTCAAAGTATCGCTGCAGAAGCATTTTGAGTGCCTTATATGGCAGCGGATTACCCCCCTGGTCTTTCTCCTGTGTCCATCTTTTTGTGCTGCTTCTATCTATGCTTATAATCTATACCTTGTACATTTAATATATATACTGTATGCACCTACTGCATGTATCTGTATGCGCTGTATGTATCCACTGACCCTGTTGTGCCAAACCAATTTCAGGTACAACTCTTGTTGTACTTGGCGAAATAAACATAATTCTGATTCTGATCTGTATGTTTTGGAAAAGCCCTCAAGTCAGGACCCCTCAAGGGCCGTCTGGCCAGGCGCGCTCCCCCGTCTTGCTCCCGTCGAAAGGAGTGTTCTGAGCAAAACTGTGCTTTTCTGTACATAGTAACGTGTGCATTTAGAGGTAACATACTGCAGCAGTATGTTACCTCCTGTGCACAATGTTTTATTTGAGTATAGAACTTGTATTGGGCAAAGTATTTCTACTTATGTATTATTATTTCCTACTACATACAGTAAATTCAGGTATAAATTAAATAAGTGATTGTTTTGTATACTAGGATATGGTGTGTGCATGTATGTGTGATGTTAATAGTGGCAGTGATAGGGTGGTTGGCACAGGTTGCCTTGCCTGGTGGACATCAAAAAGGTCAGAAACATCTCTGTTGTCATGATATCTGACACAACCTGGCTTATAATTTCTTTGTGTATTTCCATCTTCTTTTTGTTACACTCAATAGAAACTATATTTAATATGCCTTAGACACTACCAAAACTATTTGGTGTCATTTTTTTTTAAAAGAGTAAATGCCTGACGCTCATACATTTTAAATTGCAGATAAGCTTTATCTTGTTCTGCTGTTATAATCCTATTTACTACAAGGTATCGTGATTTCGGTATACAGCTGCTGCGTGACTTCTTCACAGTCATTCTGTATGTGCGTGGAATGCAAAATATATTATTTCTCTGTCATTTACAGACAGGGAGGGAAAAGCAATTTGCATTTATGTATTAGTGAAGAAAATGTAATTATTAAAACCGAAATATCTAATCAACGCCACAGAAAACGCCACTATTTGCAGTATGTGATGGTAAAGGACAATATATCAAGCATTAAGTGTCAGCAGTATAGTAACTCACACACTTTCAGCCGCCCTCGTTTAATATTTTTTTTAAATGCCTGGAAAACTGCATATGCAAATTTTCCATCAGTAATTGAAACCTGCAGCTCTGCATGGTTTTATAGTGATAAGTGTGGTACAAAGCCATTTACTTCCTACCAACTAATTGATAGGGGTGAGTGAGATTGAGTTTCACACTCTACAAAAAATAACCAGTGTATTAGTGGGTGTGGGCCAGAGTAGAAAGGGTTAACTCATCTATAATGCCGCTACACTACACGCAGCTCCCTCCATTCAGAGAGCTCCATTCCCACCACTAGTGGGCATGGGGTGTTCAGGCATGGCTCCCCATTCCGGGAGAAGGTGGGATGCAGCCATGCAATTGTTAGCAGAGAAAGTTCACTGCCTCATTGATAAAGTGTATCTGAGATGAGCAAAGCAAAAGGATTTATACTTACCTGGGGCTTCTTCCAACCCCCTACAGCCCGATAGCTCCCTCGCCATCCTCCTGGTTCACTTGGTTGTTCCGCTGTCAGCAGCTGAGTCATGGACTACTGCACATGTCCAGTCCCAGCCGCGTGCACCACCTGATCGCGTTTCCAGTGCTGAGAGCGTTCCGCACATGTGCAGTTTGGTAAGACTGTAATTGCGCTTTCGTAGAATGCTCCCAGGAACGGGAGCGTGATCGTGGGGTGCACATGTCTTGGACTGCACATGGACAGTGGTCCACGCCACAGCTGGATTGCGGATCTCACAGAAACATAGCAGATCAGCCCAAGAGGAAGCAGACAGACCACAGAAAGCTGGAGAAAGCCCCAGGTAAGAATACATTCTTTTACTTTCTTCTTCTCAGGTTTATTTAATGCGTTATCAGAATACATACAGTATATCCTGATTCTGAAACACACAGAGGGAAGAGATCACTCTGCATGGCTATACCTCACCTCCTCCGAGGATCTCTTGACCAGAAAGACTCAGCCCTGCTCAGCTGCCTGCCTGTCGCCTTCACATGGGTCCCCAACCTCTGTGAGCCCAGGGCCCACTATCCCGACCAAACTTTTCTCTGGGGCCGGGGGGGGGGGGGGGGTTGGGTGGTGTGGTTAGTGGCTGTGCCAGCCCCCCCCCCCTTTTTCCCCCGATTTTGAGTGTAGTATATAGGTAAGTAGTTATCTAGGTATAGTTGCCCCCAGCATAGGCAGCTAACACAGTTGCCTCTGTATAAGGACTATAGCTGCCCCAGTATAGTTAGTTAGGTAGTATAGTTACCCCAATATAGTTAGTATAGTTGCTCCAGTATAGCTAGTACAGTTACCACAGTATAGCAAGTATAGTTAGCCCAGTATAGCAAGTACAGTTAGCCCAGTATAGCTAGTACAGTTACCCCAGTATAGCAAGCACAGTTACCCCAGTATAGCAAGCACAGTTACCCCAGTATAGCAAGCACAGTTACCCCAGTATAGCTAGTACAGTTACCCTAGTATAGCTACTACAGTTACCCCAGTATAGCTAGTACAGTTACCACAGTATAGCAAGTATAGTTAGCCCAGTATAGCAAGTATAGTTAGCCCAGTATACCGAGTACAGTTAGCCCAGTATAGCGAGTACAGTTACCCCAGTATAGCAAGTACAGTTAGCCCAGTATAGCTAGTACAGTTACCACAGTATAGCAAGTATAGTTACCCCAGTATAGCAAGTACAGTTAGCCCAGTATAGCAAGTACAGTTAGCCCAGTATAGCTAGTACAGTTACCACAGTATAGCCAGTACAGTTAGCCCAGTTTCTTATGCTTTGAGAACACAGCCACGATTATTTCTTGGGAAGAAGTGACAGTGTTCCTCTGGGACATGAAGTCTTTTGAAGTCTACATTTCAACAGAAAGTTCACAGGCTGACCTGCTACAGCAAGAGGAAACTGTTAAGCGTCATATCAAAGAAGAAGCACATTAAGCTGACTTGAAGCTTATTTTGCAGCTAAATAATTAACCAAGTTCCCTTAATCTTTAATATCTATTTCTAACATATTTTGCTATCCAACCACAATACCAGTAATGGGACAAATGTTGGTACGGTGGCTGTACAGCTTGAAAATAGAACACAAAGACAACGGGAGCCCAAATAGGGCAATATGTCATCCAACTGGAAGATACTGTATATAGAAAAGGAGAATTTATACTTACAAAGAAAGGTGACAGTAGGGGCAACCAACCACTTGAGGCAAGTAGAGATGTACAAGCCCAACTCCACTCGGGTGTCCAGAGGGTACAGGATGCAGTCGCTCTCTTAGAAAAAATATCTGGCACTAGATGTGGTCACACCTAAGACCAATATCACCTGTCTAAGGGAGAGTGAGAAGCACAAACGGGTGGTAAGAGGCACCCAAGGATATATAAAACTGTGTTAAAAACAACTAAAATGAGAAAAGAGGAGGTGGCTAACCTCAAAAATGACAACTTCATATAACAAATGACAATTTATTATGCACTGTCAATGCGTTTCATGAGTCTAAGCTCACTTCTTCAGGCCAAATAAAGTGTCATCCAATAGATTTGGCCAAACAAAAGGTACCTCTCTCCAATGTGACAAGTACATGACTATCTAAAATAGAATCCAAACTAAAATACTTTTTGAAGTTTTGGCTACAGTGAGTTAGGATTAAAACTCTTCCAAATCTTTATTGTTGTTGGAACTTTTGCTGAGGAGATTACGTCTCAATTTTGTCCCGTTTCCACTAGTGCGACGCGATTTCGCCGGCATTCCGCCGCTTGTAAAAACGCATGCGGGTGCGTTTCCGCATGCGTTTTACCCGCGATTTTGGCGTGCGATTTCGCATGGCAGGGTGCCATGCGAAATTAACCATGACACTGCCAGGACTAAATTACATTGGGAAGGGTGCGAAATTGCACGCGAAATCGCGGGTAAAAACGCATGTACCAAACGCATGCGTTTTTACTATTAAATACATTAGCGGCGATTCGCACGGATTCCCGACGCAGACGAAAACTGTGGGTCCCGCCGTGCAGATTTGGCCCGCTGCCAAATCGCTCCCGCACGCCGCACAGGTGGAAACAGCCCCATCCACTAACATTAGCTATGCGAATCCGCATGCAGTGCCCGCATGCGGATTCGCCCTAGTGGAAACGAGCCCTAAGGGAAGGAGGTTACTTTGACAGCAAGTGATGGAAATTTTTTCCATTGTTACCATATAAACTTGACAGATTTTAACTATTACTCACTCTTACATTAAAAGAAAAAACATTTGGCTAGATTTCTATTGTAATATACGATGATATACAATATAATATACTACTATGGCATTCAACCAAAGGTTAATGTTCATGGTGCTTATGACACTTTGTGGACATTACAGCCCCAGCTGACAGTGCACAGCAAGCTTAATTTATAACACACTTGACCCAAAAATAAATATAAGAGCTTCAACCTTCTAGATTGTAAGCTTGCAACGTCAGGGACCTCTTCCTAGTGTTTCTTTATGTGCTCTAATTTATCAAATGAACATGTGCCAGTATTGGGGATGTCTCAAACTAAATATCAGATATGTATGTATTTGTATTGCTGGATGTCTTGATTGAGTTTTGAGCGTCTTATGTATCTATGCTCCACACTATTTGTTTTGTACTATGTACAGTGCTACAGAAGTTGTTGGCGCTATATAAATAAAAAATAATAACAGTAATATCTCTTTCCTCCTTGTGTATCCTCCTTGATCATGCTTGCTGCTCACAGAATAACGTGAACTCTATTTACTGGGACTATGATCCAGTATATGATCTGAAATTGTGTACCTTGTTGCTTATTGTCTATATTGTGTTGTCTGTCACCCTATTATCAATGTCTGTAACTGTTACAAACCCCACAGAGCAAGCACATGTGATCACTGTTTGCAGCAGGATATAAGGAGACTGAACACAGAAATAAGTGAATGGTGTTTATTAAGCACAACCACACAGTGTATATACAAACAAATGAATAGTGCAACCAAAACCCTAACTAGTCTAACTAAGAAGTCATACACAAATATACAGTATATACTTATTTGAGGAAACCACACAGGAACAATATACAGGTTCTATACAATATATACAATATATATATATATACATCAGATCGCAGTACAAGATCACAACACAGAAGCAAGGTCAGAGGCAAGCCATAAATCAAATACCAGATAATCAGGATAGAACCAGAAATACAAAGGACCAGGAATACAGGAGACCAGAGTTCAACAAGCACAAGGGAAGCTATGTGATGTTCTGGCACCTGCTGTAATGAGAGCTGGTCTTAAGTAAGGTGAGCATTGGGTGTGTCAGCAGATCGGCCTGCAAAGTCCCAAGCAGGTTGACCTCTGCTGGCAGGAGGTGGAAGTCCCAAGAAACTCCAGAGTCTGATGCCATCTGCAGGTAAGACTGAGGATTGCAAGTTTGATGACATGAAGTGCACAGCCCCCTAGTGGTGGATATAGAAAGTACATAAGTCCCGCACACACTGCCACCAGCAGGTAGATCAAGTCCTGAACAGGTTCCTAACAGTAACTTTATTTATTGCACAGCACTGAGTAATATGTTGGCACTATATAAATCCAATAAATAATAATCTGGGTTTTCTTCACTGCCCCAATAACCTTGGTTGCTCCATCACATGGAAGCTTCACTTTAATCTCACTTTGCATTATAAGTATGCACCATTTTCTACCGCCTTAATAAACTTTCATTTAATAATAAAAAGAAAAAAGGATAAGAATAAGAAGTTAGATCAACGGTTATTGGCCAAAAAGAAAGTATAGGGAGGGCCTGTCTCTAGCGGCTTTGCAAACATCCATGAGAGGGCATCAGCCTTGGAATATTTTGGGCAGGCCTGTAGGTGATGTGCAAATCAATTGTGGAGCACAAAGCCCCTGAACTTGTGTACGTTTTCTAACATACGGCAGTTTAGATATATTTAAGGTTATGATCAATGATGATCAAAATTTGTTGATTGGGAAGTAACATAATTTCTCCAGAACAGAGTTGATGGTCATTAATTTTTTAAGTCAATTTTAGTAGGAGAGATCATGCTATAAACATAGGCTACAGGATGAAGGAGATACTGGGGCACAGATCTCTGGGATGCTGTAACTCCTTTTTCTATTGCCTGAGGAAGCGGGCGCTGACCCGTGAAACGCATTGCTTTGTTTTATCTGGAGTTCGTTAATAAATAGACTGAATGTACAGTCGTGTTGTGTCTGCTTGGAGGGGGTAAGTCCACCACTGCCTCCTCTAATTACTAAGTTTTGGCTTTTAAGCTCCTTTAAAACCCCTTTTATCCTTTTGGCACCTCTGTTCTGTCTTATATAATATTGTATCCACCCTTGGTGGAGGGTTGCGACCCTTTCTACTATCTACAGAGAGCGACTTCTTATTCCTGAGTGGGGTCAGGATAATCTCCCCACCTGCCTTTACAGTGGTTGCCTATTGGTGACCCATGTTTGTGAGTATAACAACTATTACTCTTTGTCATTACCCCCTTTGGCAATACATACTACACTATTGGGGCTCTTGGTGTTCCTCTGTTTATCCTGTGTAGTCTACTCATCAATCTCTTTCTCCTGTCCCGAGTCCTGTTTGTTCACTGTGATCAAGGGAATTCTCCGTCCTCCATTTTGAAAATAGCCATTACCCCATAACAGCTTCCTGGTCAGCACACTGTTAAACTGTAACATCGCTCACTTGAGCCATAGGGAAACATGGACACATCAGTTCTCCTCTCAGCTGTAACTGACAGCAACTGATATATAACTCAGAGCAACTGATATATTTTAGTTCTGACAAAATGTTGTCAGAACTGGAAGGGATTATTGTCAGAAGAAAATGGTGAGCTTCTGAGAGGAACTGATGGCAAGGTAACTATGTAATGTTCATTTGAAGTTACCTTGAGTGTTTATTTTAAATAATTTTACTCAGTACAGGTTCTCTTTAAAGGCATGTGCTCTTTATTAAGTTCATTGAGGGCATTGAGGGAAGCTATGACAAACAAAAGTCTTTTGTAATGATAATTATGCCCCAAATTGGAATAATTTCCTTTTCAAATTCACACTTTTTGGCCTTAAAATAAAGTCTATCAACAGATCTGTGTTATTTCAGAGTAGCAATATAAATAAGGCTATTGTCAAGATAGACAACTGCATAGAGATTAGTGATGTTCCAGGAAATATTGTTGACAAAGTAATGGAAGGTGGCCGGGGTCTATGCAGATATGACCTGACAGTGTACTTAAATACCAGAAGCAGCTCTGGAAAGTGTTTGTCCATGCATCTTTCTGATGTACTTTTAATATATTATAAACCCCTGAAAGTTTTAAGTTAGAGAAGATTTAAGCTGATTTCAAAGGTTGGAGTAATTCAGAAACAAAAGGGGAGCAGTTTCTATTTGGCAGTAATTTTGTGGAACTTGCAGTTATTGATGCAGGGTCACAAAGTGTGATTTTCTTTTGTGCATAGAAAATGCCCACTCCAGCAGGAAAGGTAGAGAAGCGAATAAAACCTTTCCTGAGATTCTCATTCAGCTACTCTGTTCAGGCTGTGAATGAGACCACATTTTAAAGGAAGTAATTTAATGGGACAATAATAGATCCCATATGGTAGAAAGGAGTCAGTGCCCTTCTTGCCCAAAATGTCCTTGAATTGCTGAAAGGCTAGAAGAATCACATCTTGAGTGGGTGGCCAAGACAAAGGGTGCAACAAGGATGGGAGAAGCAGGACTGCAAACAGTAGCTGCAATGAAAGAACAGTTTCTTGGAGTATCATTATACTGTACTTGTGGATTAGGGGTATGAAGCCAGAGAGCCAGAGCAAAGTTAGGATGTTTCAAAATTGCAGAGAGAGGATGTGTCAGAAGTAGAGTCTGACCCTGACCGTTACAGAGTCATGAGAAAGATGCTGGCAGGTGCTAGATTGATTGTATGAATTAAGAAACAGAGTTGTAAGCTGCATACACATATTTAAAGAGTGCCACTTTAGTATGTAAAAAGCACCAGAGGAAAAGTACATAGAGCAAAATATATGGCTTCATGTACACCTCATGGTGTACATGAAGCCACACAACACCTGCAGAGATAAGCTAGTCCAAGACACACACAGGCAAGTGGGCAAGCCCTGAAGCTGCAGCAACACCAATCCTGTTTCAGGGTCCCTATGATAATGGTCTATGCAAACGACCCCTTCACAAACAGTGAGCAAATACAAAATGGGACAGGTGAACGAAAAATTGAGAGCAAACCTACCTCATGCTATTGTGGGCTCCAAAGCTCATGAAGTACAGCTGATATCAAAGGGGTAGCAGAAACATAATCCTCTTGTGCTGGTGCACTCACCTAGTCATATGAGGAAGGAAAGTAGCATATCGCTCAATCTCGCTAATAGCTACAATATGAGATCCACTAACGACCCCTAAAAGCTAATTATTTTAGAGAGAACAACTGGACATTCAGTATGGATTTTCTCAAGAACGTCCTATTTTCTGGTGTAAGAGTGTATGGTTATGCCGCAAACATTTTGTTGAATAATCACAGTGGTCTGAGGTCTTAAATGTTATCTTATCCCTCTGGCACCTTTACACGTTTATGAAGAGAGATGCATTTCCATGGGCCTGATACACAAATGTACTAACCAACCAAAGCTAGGGTAGCAGTGCCCATGACATAATTAGCACCATGCGAGTTATTGGGTTGACGTGTGCGTTTCTTTGGCAATGCGTGACATACTGCATGTTACCATAGCAAAGCACGTATTACCCCGGTAGCTCCTGTGCCACTATAGTGTGACGGACACTGTTCCACTACCGTTAGTACTGGTAAAATTGCTGTACACTGCGCATGGAAAATTTACTGGACATTTGTGCATCCCATATCTTATAATATCTTCACATTTTCAGATTTAAACCAAAAAGAACTGCGCAAGCACAGCAATAGTTTTTCAGTGTGCAAGGGCTGCAGCATTGGTGATGACCAACATACGTGAGTCATGACCAGCTGCATGCAAGAAGCATCGATTATAATCGTTTAACTGTCTTTTTTACCTTTTGTTTTAATAAGCACCATGCCAGGGCAGGTGATTGATACAAGTTACTGATCAACTTGTGAATAAACAGATTTGTTCAGAAACTGATCCAGCAAAGTTCACCATTGCCTCCAAATAGCTGCTTTAATTTTATGGAGATCAAATACTTTACATAAGCAAAAAGGATATGTTCATCTTTAGCATTTGTTCTTCTTCTTTGTTCTTAAAAATGGAAATTTGGCAGCAAGAGTTATTTTGTTCTGAAACTTCTATTGCAGGATTTTTTTGGTTAGACTGAGGAGATTTTTGCCTAACCTTCTAACATTAAATACATGGTGTACTCAGGTATTGTTCAGTGAAGTAAAATTTCAATATTTTCACTTAAAATAGTTTGGTGTGTAATGTGACAACAGTTTAACATGGCAGCTCACTCAAGGCTTTTTCATCAGTGAATTTTGCAGCTGCCTTGTTGTTAGGTAAAACTTATAGGAAGGCCATCATATATCCATTAAATAAATTGTCCTGTTAGATCCCACCAACAGAAACCGTATTCCCTGTCCAATGAACCCTCCACACCAGTGCTTAAAGAGAACCAGAGATGAGATAACTAATAGATCTATACATACCTGGGGCTTCCTCCAGCCCCATCAGCCTGGATCGCTCCCACGCCGCTGTCCTCCGATGCCTCTGTCTGCCGGTACCGGGTCCCGTCATTTTGGCCAGTCGACGCAAGTGCAGTGCGCTCCCTCTGTACTGCACAGGCACATGCGTACAGAGCTGGAGGGAGCCCCTGCGCATGCGTACAACTGGCCGCATGCGGCGGAAGTGACGGGACCCGGTACCAGCGATAGAGGCAGCGGAGTAGTGCGGCGTGGGAACGATCCAGGCTTATGGTGCTGGAGGAAGCCCCAGGTATGTATAACATCTTTTTCCATTTTGCAGGTTGTCTTCGTCTCTGGTTCCCTTTAAAGGACTACTGTAGGGGGGTGGGGGAAAAAAGAGTTGAACTTACCCGGGGCTTCTAATAGTCCACCACAGATGTCATGTGCCCGCGCAGCCACTCACTGATGCTCCAGTCCCTGCCTCTGGTTCACTTCTGGAATTTCCAACTTTAAAGGCAACGTCTGCATGACCATGCTCTCGTCCCCGCTGACGTCACCAGGAGTGTATTGTGCAGGCCCAGTACGGTCTGCACCTGCACAGTATGCTCCTGGCAACGTAAGTGGGAGCGAGGACACATCCGCGCAGGTGCAGTGGATTTCTGACTTTAAAGTCGGAAATTCCGGAAGTGAACCAGAGGTGGGGACTGGAGCATCGGTGAGTGGCTGCGCGGGCACAGGACGTCTGCAGGGGACCATTAGAAGCCCCAGGTAAGTTCAACTCTTTTTCCTCCTACTCCCCTACAGTCGTCCTTTAAAGCTTTCCTTTCAGAAACCTACCACAGTTGCAGATGCATGATTTCTACTGTATTTCAGGAATACTGGGAAACATACCCTGGCAAAATAAAGGACACTGAACTGGTAATAGAGCATGTGGGAATAAATAATTGTGCACTATGTAGATATACTCCATGAAAAGCTGCATTTTCCATAGTAAGTGATTGCGCTTTTTAGATTCAGGATCGTTCAGACCATACCAGAAACAAGTGCAGGTAAAATGCTTGGAGTTCTTGATCCCTTGCAACAGGAATGATGACCTGATTGTCTAAAGCTAGGCATTCACAGGTCAATAATGGTCTCGAGAAAGCCCTTATTAAGGGGCGAAACGATCGTCGACCTTCCTCCGCACCACCTATTACTGCCTCCTGAATGCTAAGTATATGCTGTTTGTCTTTTTGCTACTGATGTTTTTTATGGAAGATATTGATTAAAGGTGATGACGTTTTATTGAAGCTTATAATGGCAAGTTGCTCCTAGATCTCTCCTTTCCTCTAAATGATGTTATGACTGGCACTGCTTTTCTATCCGGATGCTGCACCATTGTTTAAAGTGATATTAAGCATTAAGGCACAGGTGTGCACTCGCTCTTTTCTCTTTTGTTACTTCAATAATGGTTAAATATGGCAAGCTGATCAATCACTCTCAACCTAAAACTCCCTGGATAACTTTACCACACTGCACATTTGATTCCAATTACATTTCAGCAGATTTTATTGATCAAACCGCCAGTGTTTGCAGTCACTCTGTGCAATCTTCTTTTGTATGTGGTTTTGGAGGTTTTTTTTACATATCTGATCTGATCACACTTTTAATCAGAAATCGATCAAAAGTTCATCAACATGATACATAGCTCCCAACTGTCCCTCTTTTGGAGCCAAATCCCCTTGTCCCTCTTTCAGGATCTTACGGTGAGGGACCGATCAGCATGAAGAAGGCTCATCTCAACCTTTCAAGACTAAACAAACACAATAACAAAATTCCCTGACTTCAATCACAATTGAGGGCCAAAAGTTTCAGGTTTACTTTAAAGCAAACCTGGAATTTTAAAAAGTTAGATACTTACCTCTTTAGAGGGAAGTCTCTGGATCCTCCTGAAGCTTCTCCAATTCTTCTTGAGCCAGCCACTGGTTGCCGGGACTCTCTTCTTCTTCATGGCTGCACACCCATCCATGAACGAACATGGCCGCACTGCAGATGCACTGATGGCCTTCACCTGCACAGTAGCATGGAGCCGCCAGTGCATGGTTGAGAAGCCCTTGCTGAAATTATTCAAAGGGTTCCAGCTCTGGAGCAGAAAGCTTAAAGAGAATCTGTATTGTTAAAATCACACAAAAGTAAACATACCAGTGCGTTAGGGGACATCTCCTATTACCCTCTGTCACTATTTCGCCGCTCCCCGCCGCATTAAAAGTGGTTAAAAACAGTTTTTAAAAGTTTGTTTATAAACAAACAAAATGGCCACCAAAACAGGAAGTAGGTTGATGTACAGCATGTCCACACATAGAAAATATATCCATACACAAGCAGGCTGTATACACCCTTCCTTTTGAATCTCAAGAGATCATTTGTGTGTTTCTTTCCCCCTGCAGCTATCTTCCACTGAAGTGTCAGGCTGTTTCTTCCTGCAGAGTGCAGACAGCTCTACCTGTATGTAATTCCTCAGTATGTGAAAGCCCAGCCAGCTCCGAGGAGGATTTATCCAGCTTGTAAAAGATAAGAGAGAAGAGAGAAGTTGCACTAATCTAAATAGTGCAGAGAGGGGCCTGGAGGGGGGAAATACATCACAGAACCACAACACTGAAGAACTTGGCAGCCTTCCAGACACAGGCTGACAAGTCTGACAAGAGAGAGATAAGTTGATTTATTACAGAGACAGTGATAGTATAAAGTGCTGCAGTAAGCCAGAACACATTAGAATAGCTTTTGGAACTTGTAGGATGATAAAAAACAGGATGCAATTTTTGTTACGGAGTCTCTTTAAAGAGAATCTGTATTGCTAAAATCGCTCAAAAGTAAACATACCAGTGCATTAGGGGACATCTCCTATTACCCTCTGTCACAATTTCGCCGCTCCTCGCCGCATTAAAAGTGGTTAAAAACTGTTTTAAAAAGTTTGTTTGTAAACAAACAAAATGGCCACCAAAACAGGAAGTAGGTTGATGTACAGTATGTCCACACATAGAAAAATACATCCATACACAAGCAGGCTGTATACAGCATTCCTTTTGAATCTCAAGAGATCATTTGTGTGTTTCTTTCCCCCATGCACTGAAGTTTCAGGCTGCTCTTTTCTTCCTGCAAACAGCTTTGCCCTTGTTTGTAATTCCTCAGTATGTGAAAGCCCAGCCAGCTCAGAGGATGATTTATCCAGCTTGTAAAAGATAAGAGAGAAGCTGCTCTAATCTAAATAACACACAGGCAGTGTGCAGAGAGGGGCCTGGAAGGGTGAGTTCATAGCAGAACCACAACACTGAAGAACTTGGCAGCCTTCCAGACACAGGCCGACAAGTCTGACAGTGGAAAGATACATTGATTTATTACAGAGACAGTGATAGTATAAAGTGCTGCAGTTAGCCAGAACACATTAGAATAGCTTTTGGAACTTGTAGGATGATAAAAAACAGGATGCAATTTTTGTTACGGAGTCTCTTTAAGAGGGATGGGGGAATTAGAAAAGTAGCTAATTTTTTTACAACATTTGTCTCCAGGTACACTGTAAAGGGACAACTAAACTGAGAGATATATGGAGGCTGCCATCTTTATTTCCTTTTAAGCAATCCCAGTTGCATGGCAGCCCTGTTGATCCTCTCCCTTTAATACTTTTAGCCATAGACCCTGAACAAGCATGCAGCATGTCTGCCAAGATTAGCTGCATGCTTGTTTCTGGTGTTACTCAGACACTACTGCAGCCAAATAGATCAGCAGGGCTGCCAGGCAACTGGTATTGTTTAAAAAGAAAAAAATATGTCCGCCTCCATATTCTTCTTGCTTCAGTTGTACTATAAAGTGGTACTATGCCTCCCAAATCTTAGTAACCTCTTTTAGTTACGTAAAAGAACATTTGAAAGCATTCTTACGCATTCCTTGTGTGTAAATTAATTTATTTTCACTGCAGTAGAAGCTTACATGTCTCTTTGCAAAAGCAAAAATCTCCTATTGCCAGTGTCTTTACTCTGCCAGTCCCTTTGCGGAGGTGACTTAGCTGCTGCCGGGGCGAGTGAAAGAGTGGGGGGGGGGGGGGGTGCTGAGTGAAGAGACACAGGGAGATTGTTGCCTTTACCGAAGAGATAAGCAAGCTTCTACTGTGTCTTCAGTAAACATAAATGATTTTACACAAAACAAATGCTTGGAAAGCCTTTCAAATGTTCTTCTATATAACCAAGAGTAGTTGCTGAAACTTTTTTAGGGGTATATTCCCACTTTAAAGTGTATCTGAAGTTGGAACTTTTTTGGATCAAAGGTTATGCCTACATTCTCCTTAAAGAGAACCCGAGGTGGGTTTGAAGAATATTATTTGCATACAGAGGCTGGATCTGCCTATACAGCCCAGCCTCTGTTGCTATCCCAAACCCCCCTAAGGTCCCCCTGCACTCTGCAATCCCTCCATAAATCACAGCCACGCTGCTGACAAACAGCTTGTCAGAGATGGCTGTGTTTATCTCTATACTGTCAGTCTGCTGCTCTCCCCGCCTCCTGCAGAACTCCAGTCCCCGCCTGCATCCCTTCCCTCCCTGCTGATTGGAGGGAAGGGACAGGGGCAGGGAAAGGAGCTATGCAAGAGGCGGGGGAGCAGCTGAGACTGACACTACAGATGTAAACACTGCCTCACAGCGTGGCTGTGATTTATGAGGGATTGCAGAGTGCAGGGGGACCTTAGTGGGGTTTGGGATAGCAACAGAGGCTGGGCTGTATAGGCAGATCCAGCCTCTGTATGCAGATAACATTCTTTAAACACACCTCGGGTTCTCTTTAAAAAGAGAATTACAAACACACCTTTGTTTGCACAAGAGAAGTATCTTTCAGGGGAAATTCCTTTCTTTTGCTGTCACCCTAGTCTATGTGGCTTTGGAATGATGACAATATTGACTGACAGCTTGACCCTGCTGTGACATCTAGTACAAACAAATGTTTGACAGGAGAATTGCAGAGACAGAGATAGCTATGTAGGCTTCATCTACACTGAAAGTTATAAGGGTGGTAAAATGCAAGTCCACATTGATGTTGGTCCCCACAGCTGACATTTGTTATCAGGTGGTCAGTGGAAATCACTATTCTAACCTCACACATGCACGCAGTTGAGAGTAGTAGCCATAGTCAGATTCTGTATTCAGCTGTTCTGTCATCTGATGGAGACATGCAAAGCCTCAGTTTTCCAAGGTTCCCATCTCTAAGGGCTCGTTTCCACTATAGCGAATCCGCATGCGGGCACTGCATGCGGATTCGCATAGTCAATGTTAGTGGATGGGGCTGTCCACTTGTGCGGCGGCGGGAGCGTTTTTCGGTGCGGCAGAAATCTGCACGGCAGAGCTGTCAGATTTCGCGTGCGGGAGGAATGCGGGCGAATCGCCGCTAATGCATTTAGTAGGGAAATCGCATGCGGCTTTGTCATGCGGATTTCCCCGCGATTTCGTGTGCGATTTCGCATGGTTTGCTATGGAGCTTTACTCAGGCAGTGACATGGTTAAAGTCGCCTGGCTCCTTGCCTTGCGAAATCGCATGCGAAATCGCGGCTAAATCCGCAGGCGGAAACGCAGCCGCATGCGATTTCTTCTGCGGTGGAATCCAGGCGATTCCGCACCGCAACAGTGGAAACGAGCCCTAAAACTGAAGGTCAAGCTTACTTTTCTTATTCGTCAGTGAACTGTTCGTACACAGTGCGTTTTATTGCATGAGTGTAATTGCATGAAGAGGAACTGCAGTGGAAATAACGTAATGAAAAAAGTGCTTAATTTTTGCAATAATTATGTATAAAAGATTTAGTCAGTGTTTGCCCATTGTAAAATGTTTCCTCTCCCTGATTTACATTCTGACATTTATCACATGGCGACATTTTTACTGGCAGGTGATGACTTTAGAAAGAGATAATGCATTTTTGGCAGTTGGAAACTGCTGTTATTTCCCACAATGCAACAAGGCTCCCATAGTGTGATGTCAGCACCCTGGTGCTGACATCACACAGCAGGAGGGGTGTCACCACAATATCTGCCACCCCCTGATTATCCATTTGAGAAAAGGAAAAGATTTCTCATGGGAAAAGGGGTACCATTTACTGATTGGGAGGAAGTTCAATCCTTGGTTACTGTTCAGTAAAACAGGCCCAGCATGCACAACCAAGAGAAACTTTCATTACTGTCCTGTTTAAAGAGAGTCTGAAGTTAAATACTTCTTTTTACCTGCTATTTACAGTGGTTTGCAAAAGTATTCGGCCCCGTTAAAGTTTTCCACATTTTGTCATATTACTGCCACAAACTGCTGGGCAGAGACGTGTAGACAGCTGTCGCTCAGGCGGAGCTGTCGCCGAGCTGTTGCACACACGTCTCCTGTGTGCTAGCAACAGCAACAACGGTGCCCCGTGTGTATCAGCCCTAACAGGGGCTTTTACAAGGGAAGGGAGGGGGACGAAGGTAACCAAGGGGGGAGCAGTGGGCATGAGGACTGCTGCACATACAGTGGCTTGCAAAAGTATTCGGCCCCCTTGAAGTTTTCCACATTTTGTCATATTACTGCCACAAACATGAATCAATTTTATTGGAATTCCATGTGAAAGACCAATACAAAGTGGTGTACACGTGAGAAGTGGAACGAAAATCAAACATGATTCCAAACATTTTTTACAAATCAATAACTGCAAAGTGGGGTGTGTGTAATTATTCAGCCCCCTTTGGTCTGAGTGCAGTCAGTTGCCCATAGACATTGCCTGATGAGTGCTAATGACTAAATAGAGTGCACCTGTGTTATCTAATTTCACTACAAATACAGCTGCTCTCTGACGGCGTCAGAGGTTGCCTAAGAGAATATTGGGAGCAACAACATCATGAAGTCCAAAGTACACACCAGACAGGTCAGGGATAAAGTTATTGAGAAATTTAAAGCAGGCTTAGGCTACAAAAATATTTCCAAAGCCTTGAACATCCCACGGAGCACTGTTCAAGCAATCATTCAGAAATGGAAGGAGTATGGCACAACTGTAAACCTACCAAGACAAGGCCTTCTACCCAAACTCACAGGCCAAACAAGGAGAGCACTGATCAGAAATGCAGTCAAGAGGCCCATGGTGACTCTGGACGAGCTGCAGAGATCTACAGCTTAGGTTGGGGAATCTGTCCATAGGACAACTATTAGTCCTGTACTGCACAAAGTTGGCCTTTATGGAAGAGTGGCAAGAAGAAAGCCAGTTAACAGGAAAGCATAAGAAGTCTTATTTGCAGTTTGCCACAAGCCATGTGGCGGACACAGCAAACATGTGGAAGAAGGTGCTCTGGTCAGATGAGACCAAAATTGAACTTTTTGGCCAAAATGCAAAACGCTATGTGTGGCGAAAAACTAACACTGCACATCACTCTCAACACACCATCCCCACTGTCAAATATGGTGGTGGCAGCATCATGCTCTTCAGCAGCGACAGGGAAGCTGGTCAGAGTTGATGGGAAGATGGATGGAGCCAAATACAGGCAATCTTGGAAGAAAACCTCTTGGAGTCTGCAAAAGACTTGAGACTGGGGTGGAGGTTCACCTTCCAGCAGGACAACAACCCTAAACATAAAGCCAGGGCAACAATTTAATGGTTTAAAACAAAACATATCCATGTGTTAGAATGGCCCAGTCAAAGTCTAGATCTAAATCCAATCGAGAATCTTTGGCAAGATCTGAAAACTGCTGTTCACAAACGCTGTCCATCTAATCTGACTGAGCTGGAGCTGTTTTGCAAAGAATAATGGGCAAGGATTTTAGTCCCTAGATGTGTAAAGCTGGTAGAGACATACCCTAAAAGACTGGCAGCTGTAATTGCAGCAAAAGGTGATTCTACAAAGTATTCACTCAGGGGGCTGAATAATTACGCACACCCCACTTTGCAGTTATTTTTTTTTTTTTAATGTTTGGAATCATGTATGATTTTCATTCCACTTCTCACGTGTACACCACTTTAATTTGGTCTTTCACATGGAATTCCAATAAAATTGATTCATGTTTGTGGCAGTAATATAACAAAATGTGGAAAACTTCAAGGGGGCAGAATACTTTTGCAAACCACTGTATCTTAAGCAATATGAGCAGTGCTGAAATGCCGCATTCCCGCGGCAAAACAAAGTATTTATACCCCCAAATCCTGGGGCAAAATTCCACGACTTTCCAGGTCATGGATTTTGCCACCCAGGGAGGCAGAACTTTGCGCTGTAGCTATGTCCCTACTGGAGTCAATCTTTGCAGATCTCCACCTCTCTCCACCCCTATCAGTGAAAGAAGACACAGAGGGACAAGCAGAGGTGGCAATCGGTAGAGACTGACTCCAGTAGAGGCAGAGCTACAGAGTAAAGCTCTGCCTCTACCAGGAAGCGCCCCCCAATTTTTGCCCCAGGGATTTGGGGGGTATAAAGACCTCGTTCTGCCACGAGAATGCAGCATTTCAGCACTGCTCACATTGCTTAAGATAAATAGCAGGTAAAAAGAAGTATTTTAATTTCAGACTCTCTTTTAATGTCCTATTTCACCCTATAAGATTTGTCATTGTGGCTGGATAGTGTACTGGTTAAGGTCACCGCTTTTGACATGGGAGACCAGCATTGGAATCTTGGCTGGGGTCAATACCTATTCAACACTGCAGGGTGGCCTCTTGAGCGCATCCCAGTGGCTGCAGCTCTTGAGCATTTGAGTCCGACAGGAGAAAAGCGCTATACAAATATTCGGATTATTATTGTCAGTAGAGTCAAATAAAGGACTATGCCAGTACTTACACAATTTTTATAGATAATTCAGATGTTTCAGAGAATTTCCGCTTGGAAAAATTGTGATTACACGTAATGACTCTGTAGGCACGTCAGGAATATGATCTACTCACATCTGTGCACGCTGACAGTCTAAACCATTGGACACCACGCTGCTGGCCATAGCCTGGGAGAGGCTTCTGCACCTAAGAAGGGGGACCTGTTTCCTATATCTTTTATATGCAACATCTTGTTTTTATTCTTGCAAGCAGAACTTTTATTGATACGATTAACTTTATTACACTATGGAGCACTCTGATTTTATCTAGACTCTTATACAATGCAGTTGTAGTCAGGACTAATCTGCTCTGAGGCCTATCAGAAGAGGATCGTTCATATATATATCTAATAATCCAGCTTGTGTCATCTTCCTGCTGCTGCTCTCCTTATTACAAATACTATTTTATATATGAGCTCCAACTGCCGGCCTGCTGATTAGACTAACATTGGCCAATGTGTAGGGAAATTAGCTTAAATGTTTATCTGAGTGTGATTATAACAAACCGTTTATACATTTGTCATGTGTGCACTGTGATTTACTGTGATTTTTGGGATTTGACATCTCTGGATTTTATGGTGCTTCTTTAGGCAAAAACCAGAGACTTTGAAGATGTCATTCTCTATTGCATTCCTTTGCAAACAACTGTTGGTATTCCATTATTGCCTAAGGGCTGGAACCCACAGGAGCGCTTTTGGCAGCGTTTTGGCAGCACTGCGATACGCTAGCAGTTTGCCAAAACGCTGGGCTAATGTTAATGGATGGGGCAACTTCCACAGGAGCGTTTGCGTTTCCCAGAAACGCAAACGCAGGACCTGCAGCATTTTGGGAGCGTTAGCGCTTCAATGTAAAGTATTGAAACGCTAGCAGAAACGCTCAGCAAAACCTAAACTGAGCGGTTTTGCTAGCGTTTTGCGGTTCAGCTCACTGTAACAAAATTAAAAATAATTCACAGGACCAATCAGGATAAAAACGCAAAACGCTACGCACCCGCTGGGCAAAAAAATACAATGTTGCAAAACACGACCAAAAACGCGCATGAATCCGCTTGCAAACCGCTCAGACAAAACGCTAGCGGTTGCATTTTGCGTTTGCTGATTTCAGTGGGTTCTAGGCCTTAAAGTGGACTTGAACTCTTGCACAGGACACAAGGAAAACATAACAGAAATGCACCCTGTATATATTTAAAGAGTTTAGCCTGTGTAATTCCCCCTCATTTGGGTCTAATTACTAGTTGTAATTTGATCTCCCCCCTGTGTCACATAACTGCCTATGACAGATAAGCAGATAAGCCCATTTGAAAGTACAGGCTATAAACAATATGTCTGCTTCCATGAATCAGGAAGTATAAACTGTGCAGATTTATTTTAGGATTTGTATCAGCTGTAAAAAAGATTTTTTTTGTTTAAAGGTTATTATGCTGCTGTGTATCTTTTAGAGCAGAGAGAAGTTCTGAATTCAGGTCCACTTTAACTTTGTGTTCAGATGCTGCGACCTATATGTTAGAAAATATAGCTAGAAGATAAATTGTTAAATTTATCTTTATTATTGGGTCTCCGGATCCAATAAAATGGCTTAGCATTATACTGCTGGTTTATGTGTATCACTGGAGATTGTGGGTGTCACCGGAGTTGGACAAGCGCAGGACCCATCTAACACAGCTACACCTATGGGTGTGCTACTTGTATAACTATTATTACTAGTAAATCATATTTATTGACAGCCAAATACAATGATACAAATTCATACGTCTTGCAATCTTCACACTTTACAAATGAAAAATGTGCATTGTGTTGTAGCAGAAACTTATTTACATATCCCTAATTTTACACATTTTAGACATAAATATAATAAAGACCATTACAAATTTTAGTTTGCAGCACTCATTAAAACCATTTATGTTCCTTCTGGCTTCATTATTAACAATCTTTTGGCCACAATGACTTCCCTGTGCAGTAAAGTGTTTTATAGATGCCATATACAAATGCCGTCATTGAGTCAGTGTGGCAGCTTCTCGTGTGACTGCCCTTAAGGACAACAGAGGATTGTTCTCGGCAAATGGCAGAGAAAGCCAAATATGCATACAGACTAGAAGAACCCGATAACCCAGATTTGCAGCAGAAAACAATGGATCTCGGAGTAAGCATGAATAGAGCATCAACAGTAGCAGTTACTAAGGATTACAACTGCTACTTAGCTAAAACTAATGCCTTGTTTCACCATTCATGCAGCCAATTGACAATCCAATATTTATTATCAAATGAAAATCAGTGCTTCCAAAAGCACGCCCGATCAACGATGCAAACAGTTTCGGGCCAAAATGTATTGATTGGATGCTGGGAAATCTCGGGCCAACATGCTTGAATGGGTGCATGGCAGTAACGGAGTGCAACAATCACGAACAATGCATATGACTGATCGCTGCCCCCCAGTGTGCCTCGTGCAGTTATCTTTTACCTATCCTCACTCCTCTTCCAGATTTGTACCCCTCGTGGTTGCTGGCGCATTCCCTCAAACATGCGTCCCACGTGCTATAACGCAATGAGCCAGCAACCACGTAAGGTGCAAATCTGGAAAAGGAGTGAGGGCACAACACAGGGCAGATAAAGTATAACTGCACGAGGCACTGGGGGATAGGTTCATCTACACTGGGGAGATAGATAACAAATGAAGTTTCTTAAGGGCTGGTTCACACTCTGCGCTCTCCGGCAATCGCATTCGCGATTCGGCGTGTGAAATCTCGCAATTTGCTATGATTTGCACTTGTGATTCCCATTCAATAGAACGAGAATCACAGCACGATCGCCCCCACAGTGCTGCATGCAGCGCCTTTGCGATTGATCGCAATCGCAAACACAGCAGTTTGAATGTATCCATGGGGATACATTAGGAGCAGCGCTTTGCTGATCACTGGCGATCAGCAAAGCACTGAAAAAGCACCTAGTGTGAACTAGCCCTAACTCTTCCTATACTGGAAACAATGATACTTGTGTCTTTGCTACTGATGTTCTATTTCTTAATTGTACTACACATACAATGCATTATTTCATAAGTTTATTTTCACTTCAGAGTCCTTTTAAAGCAGTTTCAACTTTCATGAATTGTTATTGTTTTATGGAAAAATTACAGAAATTACAGGAAAACATAATGATTGCAACAGCATATACAGTATCAATTTAAGATTTGTAAATAAATATAAACCATTAGAACAGAGATGGATTGCCAGGGGCCTTGGGTCATAGTATCCAGAACCTTCCTTCTACATAGGTATGTATAAAACCTGAAGTGTTTCCTCACTTCAGATTCCCTTTAAATTTTACGAGATTGTTGTCCTTTAACCTAATCCTCACCTAGTACCTGAGTAACAAGTATCACCCAAACAATAGCAGTTACAGTGTCCAGAGTTCCTCAACCCTGTCCTCAAGGCCCACTAAGGCCTGGAACCCACTGAAAACCGCAAACGCAAAACGCAACCGCTAGCGTTTTGTCTGAGCGGTTTGCAAGCGGATTCATGCGCGTTTTGGGTTGTGTTTTGCAACATTGTATTTTTTTTCCCAGCGGGTGCCTAGCGTTTTGCGTTTTTATCCTGATTGGTCCTGTGAATTATTTTTAATTTTGTTACAGTGTGCTGAACCGCAAAACGCTAGCAAAACCGCTCAGTTTAGGTTTTGCTGAGCGTTTCTGCTAGCGTTTCAATACTTTACATTGAAGCGCTAACGCTCCCAAAATGCTGCAGGTCCTGCGTTTGCGTTTCTGGGAAACGCAAACGCTCCTGTGGAAGTTGCCCCATCCATTAACATTAGCCCAGCGTTTTGGCAAACTGCTAGCGTATCGCAGTGCTGCCAAAACGCTGCCAAAAGCGCTCCTGTGGGTTCCAGCCCGAACAGTACGTTTTGCAGGAAACTACAACCATTCACAGGTGAGGAAATTAGTGTCTCAGTGGGGCTGATTATCTACCTGCGTGGATTTCCACAAAACATGCATTGTTGGTGGGCCTTGGGGACAGGGTTGGGGAACACTACTTATCAAAGTACGCCCTGCCTCACAGCGCCGCTGATAGACGCGCTGTGAGGCAGGGCTGCAGCCGTTAGCCCTGCCTCCAGCAGCAGCAAAATCTACGACCAAGTTGGTCGTTGATTTTGCGGGGGGGGGGGGTTGGGGGTGAAGGGACCCCCGTTTAGCCGCGGGATAGCGGCGTTTTAGCAGGGGCACAGATGCCCCTGCTATATATAAGCACTGAAGCGATATTTATTTTCGCTTCAGTGTCTCTTTAAAGAACTGGGGATGCAGCTTGCCAATAAGGATGTGCAGGCGACCCTAAAATGCGAAACTGAACCTGACTGCTAGTTTATGCAGGCTGTGGCATGAGGGGTTAACTCACCTATGTGGCTGCTCTGTTCCCTCCTTTGTGAAGGGGGAAGTCTCCTGGAGGATGTATTGCAGTGACCAGATGCGGTGACATAAATAGACCCACATGCAGCAGCAGTCAGGTTCAGTTTCACTCATTCACACTTTCAAACACAAAACACTAGCGATTAGTGCTAGTGCTTTATGTGATTAATGCATAAAAATCACTGCATATTATTGCGGGTTTTTATGAGCGATTGCTATTGAAATACATTGCAATCGCTCAAAAAATGCTGCATATAGTGTGTTTAGCATCTAGCGGTAATCACCGGCAATCACAGCAGTGAGATCACTGCCATATAGTTATCATTGCCATAGCGCTTTAAAATGCGCTAGAGATCGACAGCGATTTTCCAATTAGCGGCAAATACCCACTAATCGTCCGAGTGTGAATGGGCCCTTATTTGCTGCGAGGAAGAACATTTTAGAGGCAAACAATCAATAAACCTCAGTGCTCAAAACACATGCTCACGACAATCTGAAACTGATGGTATTAAAAGTAACTAGTAGTGATGGGTCAAATGAGATGCAAACAATACTGAGTTGTTGCAGGATTATGCAAATTCGTGCAACTTCAAAATGGACCAATCGGGTGTCATGCAGTGTATTTTGTCCCAGGCCAATTCATCACACTGTAGGAACACTAGGAAACCAAGCTGGTAACGGAAGACATGCCAACCAGAACGGGGAATTTTCTTCTGAATTAGCAAAAATGGGCACCCGCTTTCCGCCATAGACTGCAATGTTATTAGCAGCTATAGCAGCAACAGTGGACAATTTGGGCACCAAAGGTGACTAGATAGTCAAAGTGTCGGTAACAGTATCGGAGGGACAGATAGCAGCGGCGGAAAGGGTGGAAATTAGTGGCAGAGGGACAGATAGCAGCGGTGGGGGTAAGTAATCAGAGGCTATTATGTAGCCAAATGCCACATCGTTACTAAAGGGTTAGGTATAGGTGGTTGCGGGGGGAGGTTAGCGTTAGGCATAAATAGTAGTAGGTTAGTGTTAGGAGTAGAAAGTTCAAACAAAATGGCAAAACACTGCTGCACTCACTCTTTCAGTTTCAAGGTGCTGGAATCAGACAGCAATACTAGAAGGAGAAGGGACATGAGCAATCACCGACGGTGACATCCAAACGATTTTATTCACCACAAGACTTGTGGTTGCTTAAAGAGACTCCGTAACAAAAATTGCATCCTGTTTTTTATCATCCTACAAGTTCCAAAAGCTATTCTAATGTGTTCTGGCTTACTGCAGCACTTTATGCTATCACCATCTCTGTAATAAATCAACTTATCTCTCTCTTGTCAGACTTGTCAGCCTGTGTCTGGAAGGCTGCCAAGTTCTTCAGTGTTGTGGTTCTGTGATGCATCTCCCCACTCCAGGCCCCTCTCTGCACACTGCTGTGTGTTATTTAGATTAGTGCAGCTTCTCTCCGCTCTATTATCTTTTACAAGCTGGATAAATCCTCCTCTGAGCTGGCTGGCTGGGCTTTCACATACTGAGGAATTACATACAGGCAGAGCTGTCTGCACTCTGCAGGAAGAAACAGCCTGGCACTTCAGTGGAAGATAGCTGCAGGGGGAAAGAAACACACAAATGATCTCTTGAGATTCAAAAGGAAGGGTGTATACAGCCTGCTTGTGTATGAATGTATTTTCTATGTGTGGACATACTGTACATCAACCTACTTCCTGTTTTGGTGGCCATTTTGTTTGTTTATAAACAAACTTTTTAAAACAGTTTTTAACCACTTTTAATGCGGCGAGGAGCGGCGAAATTGTGACAGAGGGTAATAGGAGATGTCCCCTAACGCACTGGTATGTTTACTTTTGTGCGATTTTAACAATACAGATTCTCTTTAAAGAGACTCCGTAACAAAAATTGCATCCTGTTTTTTATCATCCTACAAGTTTCAAAAGCTATTCTAATGTGTTCTAGCTTACTGCAGCATTTTCTACTATCACAGTCTCTGTAATAAATCAATGTATCTTTCCCCTGTCAGACTTGTCGGCCTGTGTCTGGAAGGCTGCCAAGTTCTTCGGTATTGTGGTTCTGCTATGAACTCCCCCTTCCAGGCCCCTCTCTGCACACTGCCTGTGTATTATTTAGATTAGAGCAGCTTCTCTCTTATCTTTTACAAGCTGGATAAATCTTCCTCTGAGCTGGCTGGGCTTTCACATACTCAGGAATTACAGACAAGGGCAAAGCTGTTTGCAGGAAGAAAAGAGCAGCCTGAAACTTCAGTGCATGAGAGCAGAAGGGGGAAAGAAACACACAAATGATCACAGCCTGCTTGTGTATGGATGTATTTTCTATGTGTGGACATAGAACAACCTACTTCCTGTTTTGGTGGCCATTTTGTTTGTTTATAAACAAACTTTTTAAAACTGTTTTTAACCACTTTTAATGCGGCGAGGAGCGGTGAAATTGTGACAGAGGGTAATAGGAGATGTCCCCTAACGAATTGGTATGTTTACTTTTGTGCGATTTTAACAATACAGATTCTCTTTAAAGTGAATGTTTACCGTTTCTAAAAAGAAAAAGTCAGTTACTCACCTAAGGAGAGGGAAGGCTCGGTCCTAATGAGCCTACCCTCTCCTGTCCCGGAGCCCGGTCCCGCACAGGATCCCCCGTGGCAGTATTCGACCAGTTCGGTCAAATACTGCCACTTCCGCATGCCGAAGGGAGCTTTCGGAAGCCTTCGGGAGCACTCGGGCTCCCGAGGACGGGGCCGCTCCATACTACGCATGCGCGAGCGCCCTCTATGACGCGCTCGCGCGTACGTAGTATGGAGCGGCCCGTCTTCGGAAGCCCGAGTGCTCCCGAAGACCTCCGAAGTCCCTGCGGCGGCGGACGCGAACGGGGGAGCCAGCACAGTACCGAGGGCACCAGGAGAGTAGAGGGAAGGCTCATTAGGACCGAGCCTTCCCTCTCCTTAGGTGAGTATCTGACTTCTTTTTTTATAGCGGTACCCATTGGCTTTAAAGAGACTCTGTAACAAAAAAAAGTTCTTCTGGGGGTACTCACCTTGGTAGGGGAAGGCCTCTGGATCCTATCGAGCAACCGCCGCCCCCCCCCCCCCCCCCCCAGTCCTCCTGTGTCCCACGGCAGTTTCGCTTCAGCCCACGGAACGCACAGCCGACAATTTGTCAGGCTGTGCAATATTTACCTTTTCTGGCTCCAGCAGGGGCGCAGTTGCAGCTCTCCACCCGGGAATAGCCGATCTCTGTCAGGTCCGCTCTACTACACAGGTGCAGGAGACTTGCGCCTGCGCAGTAGAGCGGGCCGACAGCGATCGGCTATTTCCGCCTATCTCCAAGCGGAGAGCTGATACTGCTCCTGCGCTGGAGCCGGGAAGGTATATATTTACATCCCCTCTGTTTGGAGGGGCACAGCGAGACTGCCGTGGGACACAGGAGGACAGGGGAAGCCTCGATAGGATCGAGGTGAGTACCCCCCCCCCCCCCCCCCAACTTTTTTTTGTTACAGAGTTTCTTTGATAAAATTGTTTGGATTTCACCCGTCGGTGAGTGTGAAAGAAAGATTAAGTAGAGCGATAGTAGAATATAGGTAAAATGACCGATATTCTTCTAAGGTTATTAGCCAGCACCCAATAGTAGAATATTGGTAATTTTACCGATGTTCCACGAGCAGCTTCTCCCAGCGATGGACAAGTTGCATTATGAGTTACATGCACCATGTGACTCATGCAGAGAAGCATACAGTTCATGATAAGTATGCTTCACTGCTACTGTAAACACACACTGGTACTGCACCTTATGCCTTGTGTTATGCCAACAGATTCCACTGCACTGCTAACTTGTCAAGGTGAATGTACCACTGCAACATAACTGCATTGCGTTAGTAAAATGTTTATACTGTCCAATGCAACATAACGCTCCGGTGTGAACCTAACTTCAGTCCTTGCCACCATTAGATATCACTTCAAATTACAAAAGTCTAAAAAAATCTAAAACAAGTAAGGAAGACAGCTTTCACACTTACAAACTCTGCTTGTGATTTTCCACTTGTCTGCTGCCACACCTTTTTCCATGTAAGTTAATTTACAGGAAAATGTATCCATCTACAAAACTGGATTTTCTCAAAACAAATGTGTTTTTTTTCTGTCTCCATTGACTCACATTAAAGATAAGACAAGTAACATTTATATCGCACTTTTCTCCTGGCGGTCTCAAAGCGTCAGAGCTCAGCCACTAGGACAAGGTCTAAAGGCAGTAGAAGTGTTAGGGCCTTTTTCCAGTTACAGCGATTGCAATGCCGAATTACAATTTTTGAATCCCTAGGGTTGCCACTTTAACTTAGGAATCGTGGTAGGTATTTTCCACTACTGCAATTCGATTGTTACAAACGCACGATCGCGTTCAGGAGCAATTTTTACTGCGATTTTGCAATGCAAGTGCATTGCATATGTAAAATTGCGAGTAAATACAGTGACAAGGCACAATCGCTTAGCAATTGCTAATGGAAAAGGGCCCTTAGGGAGTGTTGCCGAACGTCTCCTACTAAATAGGTGCGGGCTTACTGAACAGGAAGAGTTGAGATTCGAACCCTGGTCTCCTGTGTCAGGGCTGGTGCACACTAATGCTGGGTACATACTATGAGATTTTATGGTCGATTTACTGTCAAATCGATTATTTCCAACATGTCCGATTTTCTTTTCGATCGATTTGCTATTAAAATTAACAGAAATCAAACATGTTGGAAATAATCGATCTGACAGTAAGGCCCGGTTCACATTAGCGGTTGCTATCCGGAATCGCCGTGCCGGAGCCGGACCGCATGCGGACCGGACGAAACGGACGCACGGCATAGCAATGAAAGTCTATGCGACCGTTCACATGCGTCCGTTTCGTCCGGACCGGAGCCGGACCGGATCCGGACTCCGGCGTCCGTTCCAACATGCGCTATTTTTTGGTCCGGCTGACGTATCCGGACCGGAGCCGGAATGTTGCATCCGGCCAATGGAAACCAATGAGAACCGGAGAGCGCACAACACACTGGCTATAAAAACCGGATGTTGTACCACACTTCCTATGCAGACTCTATGGTATGGTGGCCATTTTGGATGGGGACCACATGGCACCAGCGTTCACAGAGTGGAGCAGCAGTGACTTCATGCTGGAGCTCTTTGGCAGCAATATGGAGCAGGATCTGTCTGATAGCGAGGGGGTGAGGCCCTACACATCAGAAGACCTCATCCTACAGGTGCAGCAGGTACCAGCCCTGTGGGACAAGGGGGATGCGGACCACAGCAACATCAAAAAATGCAGAGGCCTGTGGAAAAAAATTGCCAAGCTGTATGTGGAGGACTTTGAGAACTTGAGCAAGAGACAGCAAGGCACAGAGGGTATGTTGACTAGAAGTTTTGGGGGGGGGGGGGGGGGCTTGTGGTTTAAGCTTGTGATGTATTCAACTTTTGCTATGGATTTGTGTCACCCACGTGTTGCCCACCCACCCGTGGCCCACCCACCTGTTCCCCACCCACCTGTACCCCACCTGTGATGTATCCCACCCACCTGTACCCCACCTGTGATGTATCCCACCCACCTGTACCCCACCTGTGATGTATCCCACCCACCTGTACCCCACCTGTGATGTATCCCACCCACCTGTACCCCACCTGTGATGTATCCCACCCACCTGTACCCCACCTGTGATGTATCCCACCCACCTGTACCCCACCTGTGTTGTATCCCACCCACCTCTACCCCACCTGTGATGTATCCCACCCACCTGTGTTGTATCCCACCCACCTGTACCCCACCTGTGATGTATCCCACCCACCTGTACCCCACCTGTGTTGTATCCCACCCACCTGTGATGTATCCCACCCACCTGTGATGTATCCCACCCACCTGCGATGTACCCCACCTGTGTTGTATCCCACCCACCTCTACCCCACCTGTGATGTATCCCACCCACCTGTGTTGTATCCCACCCACCTGTACCCCACCTGTGATGTATCCCACCCACCTGTACCCCACCTGTGATGTATCCCACCCACCTGTACCCCACCTGTGATGTATCCCACCCACCTGTACCCCACCTGTGTTGTATCCCACCCACCTCTACCCCACCTGTGATGTATCCCACCCACCTGTGTTGTATCCCACCCACCTGTACCCCACCTGTGATGTATCCCACCCACCTGTACCCCACCTGTGTTGTATCCCACCCACCTGTGATGTATCCCACCCACCTGTGATGTATCCCACCCACCTGCGATGTACCCCACCTGTGTTGTATCCCACCCACCTCTACCCCACCTGTGATGTATCCCACCCACCTGTGTTGTATCCCACCCACCTGTACCCCACCTGTGATGTATCCCACCCACCTGTACCCCACCTGTGTTGTATCCCACCCACCTGTGATGTATCCCACCCACCTGTGATGTATCCCACCCACCTGCGATGTACCCCACCTGTGTTGTATCCCACCCACCTCTACCCCACCTGTGATGTATCCCACCCACCTGTGTTGTATCCCACCCACCTGTACCCCACCTGTGATGTATCCCACCCACCTGTACCCCACCTGTGATGTATCCCACCCACCTGTACCCCACCTGTGATGTATCCCACCCACCTGTACCCCACCTGTGTTGTATCCCACCCACCTCTACCCCACCTGTGATGTATCCCACCCACCTGTGTTGTATCCCACCCACCTGTACCCCACCTGTGATGTATCCCACCCACCTGTACCCCACCTGTGTTGTATCCCACCCACCTGTGATGTATCCCACCCACCTGTGATGTATCCCACCCACCTGCGATGTACCCCACCTGTGCACATAAAACATACACAATGACCAATTATTATACATCAATTTATTGTAAAAAATTAATACATTTAAAATCACTCAAACTTGAAACTCCAAAATAAACACATTTCAACAAAACATATTAAAAACCAAACATTCACCCTCGTCCAGGTGGTGTGGTAAAATAAAGTCTCAGTTGGTCCCTGTTCCGCAGTGACACTACCCTTGGCCTGGTTGCATACCTCCGCAGGGGCATTAGTGGAAGCACATTCGGGGGTTCCGGAGTCTCTCTTTCCTCCTGCCGCACAAAGTTGTGGAGGATGCATGCTGCCTTCACCACGACAACTGCGTTGCCCGGTTTCAGCAGCATGGGCGTGTGGAACACCCTCCACTTTGACACCAGGATCCCAAATGTGCACTCCACCATTCTCCTTGCACGGCTCAACCGAGCATTGAAGTGTAGCTGGCTGGCATCAAGTCCCCTGTCTGGGTACGGACGCATTACATGGTCGGACAGGGCGAAGGCCTCGTCCCCCACAAACACATAGGGGTAGGCCGGTGCCCTTGTCCCAGGCCAGGGTCTGTCACGGGGGAGACGCAGTCTGCCTTCCTCCATCAGCCGGCAAAGGGTCGTACGCTGGAAAATTCCAGAGTCATTGGAACTACCGTACGACCCCACATCCACGTACACAAACTTGTAGTCCGCATCTGCCACTGCCATTAGAACAATGCTGAAGTATTTTTTATAGTTGAAATAATGGCTGCCACTCCCCACGGGTTTCTGAATCCGGATGTGTTTCCCATCCAGTGCGCCAACACAATTAGGAAACTTGCACTCGGTCCAGAAGCCCTGGGCGATCTCCTCCCATTTCGTGGTGTCCGGCACAGGCATGTATCTGGCCCTCAGTCGCGTCCAAAGGATCCTCGAAGTCCTCACGACGATGCCTGCCACCGTGCTCTTCCCAATACGAAATGTGACATGTAGCGATGTATATGTTTGTCCAGTTGCAATGTACCTACAAGATAAATAATCGAAATCAATTTTTCATGTCGTTACAGGAGAAAGGTACAAGACAAGGTGGCGCAATATACGGGATGCATATGTGAAATAGCTACGGAAGAAAAAACTTGCCGAACGAAGTGGCAGTGGCGGGGGAAGGCGACAAAAAGACTACCAATTTGCCAAGCAATTGTCTTTCATCAATGCAAGCCTGGAACCTAGACTGTAAGTACCACTACTGTGGGCAGGAACTGAGAGCTCATTTACCATGACTTCGGCCATGTATTGCTATGGCCTCAATTCCCATGGCTAGCGAACTTTTCTCACAAGCTTTATCAAATGTTGGGTAGAAACGGGTGATAAAGTGATTGCTAGTGTTTGCTAGCTCTGTGAATTGACGCCACATGCTGTTTGGCACACCAATAAATATTTTTTTTATCTACAGGACTGAAGACAATTTGGAGCAAGAGGAATCGACCCAGGAGGCACGGTTCAGCAGTGAGGAGAGCTTGGTGGATGATGACGTCGCCGATGTAACCTATTTCCCCGAGGCGAGGAGTAGGAGGAGGGAGTCCTTCATCACAACTCCGTCCTTTGATGATGACTTGGCAGAAGAGAGCTTGGATGTTGAGGTTGCAGGACCGAGTGTGGAAGAAGCTGAACCTCCACAATCGACCGCTATGGAAGCTCCAGGGGAACAAGAACAAAGTGAGGAGCACCGAGAGACTGCAGCACAACCAGCGCGCAGGGCAACCCCGACACAGGCCAGAGGACGGGAAGATGCTGCCACACCACCAGTGAGGACCACCACACCAGTGAGGCGTCGAGGTACCCTCCCCCCAACAAGGAGAGAGACAGAGTCCGAGATGTCCGGGGCTGTCTCCGGACTTCTCGGGATTCTTCAGAGCCACCAAACTCTCATAACCCGGCAGTTGCAAGATGAGGACAGGGGCCATATCATGGAGCAGTACAAGTCCCACATCACTTCACTGCAATGTGAGCTCGACGCTGTACATGGGCACTACAGGGACGAGCTTAAAATGATGCATGAGATGCACAGAGGAGAAATCGACCAACTGCGTGCGCAGCATCATCAGTCGGTGGGCCAGCTGCAGAACATGATGCAGCAAATGCATCAACAAAGCAAGGAACTACTGAAATTGCAGGCACACCCGTGTTTTCACACTGTGATGTCTCTAATACCATATCTTGAAAAGGTGCCTTCACAAAACCTGATGGCGTGCCATTCCAATTTGCTGGAGGTGATTAAACAGCACATGGACACGCCATTATTGCAACCACCAATTTTTAGACCCCCACAACCAACAGCGGTGCCCACCTGGCAATCATCACAGATGTACACCGGCTACAGAGGCAGTCAATATGGGCCACCGCTGTCAGGGTCCAGCTCATCCACGACCAGCACCCAAGAGAGTCCAGATTTCCAGGCAGCAACTCCCACCTTTTCTAGTAGTGGTGCCGATACAATTTGAAAAAAAAAGTCAAATTGTTCCTGGACATGCTCCTCTGAATACCTCCGATCCTCGGAGGAAGGATACCATCACAGGGCTTTTTAACTTTTGGTTTTGCTGGACTTGAACTTTAGGGCCTGGTGTCCCCAAAAGACACTACCTGGGTCACAACCTTGTGCCTGTTGCACTGCACCTGTAGTCCTGCACCTGTGCCTTTGATTCCTCTTGTTCCTTACTTTGTTGATCCTAATCACTTGCACAAGACCCTTGGAGCCATGGGTGAAGGACACCTTCACTGGTCGGTGAGAGGCCTAGCCTTTTCACTGACCTGTGTCCTTCATCCATGGCTCAGAGGGTCCTGTGCCAGTCGTTAGGTTTTAGAAGCACTAATAATTTAGGGCCTGGTGTCCCCAAAAGACACTACCTGGGTCACAACCTTGTGCCTGTTGCACTGCACCTGTAGTCCTGCACCTGTGCCTTTGATTCCTCTTGTTCCTTACTTTGTTGATCCTAATCACTTGCACAAGACCCTTGGAGCCATGGGTGAAGGACACCTTCACTGGTCGGTGAGAGGCCTAGCCTTTTCACTGACCTGTGTCCTTCATCCATGGCTCAGAGGGTCCTGTGCCAGTCGTTAGGTTTTAGAAGCACTAATAATTTAGGGCCTGGTGTCCCCCAAAAGACACTACCTGGGTCACAACCTTGTGCCTGTTGCACTGCACCTGTAGTCCTGCACCTGTGCCTTTGATTCCTCTTGTTCCTTACTTTGTTGATCCTAATCACTTGCACAAGACCCTTGGAGCCATGGGTGAAGGACACCTTCACTGGTCGGTGAGAGGCCTAGCCTTTTCACTGACCTGTGTCCTTCATCCATGGCTCAGAGGGTCCTGTGCCAGTCGTTAGGTTTTAGAAGCACTAATAATTTAGGGCCTGGTGTCCCCAAAAGACACTACCTGGGTCACAACCTTGTGCCTGTTGCACTGCACCTGTAGTCATGCACCTCTGCCATCGGTTCCTCTTGCTCCTCACTTTGTTCTTGTTCCTAACCACTTGCACAAGACCCTTGGAGCCATGGATGAAGGACACCTTGACTGGTCGGTGAGAGGCCTAGCCTTTTCACTGCCCTGTGTCCTTCATCCATGGCTCAGAGGGTCATGTGCCAGTGGTTAGGTTTTTAAAGCACTTCAATTTATTAGGGCCTGGTGTCCCCGAAAGACACTACCTGGGTCACAACCTTGTGCCTGTTGCACTGCACCTGTAGTCATGCACCTCTGCCATCGGTTCCTCTTGCTCCTCACTTTGTTCTTGTTCCTAACCACTTGCACAAGACCCTTGGAGCCATGGATGAAGGACACCTTGACTGGTCGGTGAGAGGCCTAGCCTTTTCACTGCCCTGTGTCCTTCATCCATGGCTCAGAGGGTCATGTGCCAGTGGTTAGGTTTTTAAAGCACTTCAATTTATTAGGGCCTGGTGTCCCCGAAAGACACTACCTGGGTCACAACCTTGTGCCTGTTGCACTGCACCTGTAGTCATGCACCTCTGCCATCGGTTCCTCTTGCTCCTCACTTTGTTCTTGTTCCTAACCACTTGCACAAGACCCTTGGAGCCATGGATGAAGGACACCTTGACTGGTCGGTGAGAGGCCTAGCCTTTTCACTGCCCTGTGTCCTTCATCCATGGCTCAGAGGGTCATGTGCCAGTGGTTAGGTTTTTAAAGCACTTCAATTTATTAGGGCCTGGTGTCCCCGAAAGACACTACCTGGGTCACAACCTTGTGCCTGTTGCACTGCACCTGTAGTCATGCACCTCTGCCATCGGTTCCTCTTGCTCCTCACTTTGTTCTTGTTCCTAACCACTTGCACAAGACCCTTGGAGCCATGGATGAAGGACACCTTGACTGGTCGGTGAGAGGCCTAGCCTTTTCACTGCCCTGTGTCCTTCATCCATGGCTCAGAGGGTCATGTGCCAGTGGTTAGGTTTTTAAAGCACTTCAATTTATTAGGGCCTGGTGTCCCCCGAAAGACATACCTGGGTCACAACCTTGTGCCTGTTGCACTGCACCTGTAGTCATGCACCTCTGCCATCGGTTCCTCTTGCTCCTCACTTTGTTCTTGTTCCTAACCACTTGCACAAGACCCTTGGAGCCATGGATGAAGGACACCTTGACTGGTCGGTGAGAGGCCTAGCCTTTTCACTGCCCTGTGTCCTTCATCCATGGCTCAGAGGGTCATGTGCCAGTGGTTAGGTTTTTAAAGCACTTCAATTTATTAGGGCCTGGTGTCCCCGAAAGACACTACCTGGGTCACAACCTTGTGCCTGTTGCACTGCACCTGTAGTCATGCACCTCTGCCATCGGTTCCTCTTGCTCCTCACTTTGTTCTTGTTCCTAACACTTGCACAAGACCCTTGGAGCCATGGATGAAGGACACCTTGACTGGTCGGTGAGAGGCCTAGCCTTTTCACTGCCCTGTGTCCTTCATCCATGGCTCAGAGGGTCATGTGCCAGTGGTTAGGTTTTTTAAAGCACTTCAATTTATTAGGGCCTGGTGTCCCCGAAAGACACTACCTGGGTCACAACCTTGTGCCTGTTGCACTGCACCTGTAGTCATGCACCTCTGCCATCGGTTCCTCTTGCTCCTCACTTTGTTCTTGTTCCTAACCACTTGCACAGACCCTTGGAGCCATGGATGAAGGACACCTTGACTGGTCGGTGAGAGGCCTAGCCTTTTCACTGCCCTGTGTCCTTCATCCATGGCTCAGAGGGTCATGTGCCAGTGGTTAGGTTTTTAGACACTACCTGGGTCACAACCTTGTGCCTGTTGCACTGCACCTGTAGTCATGCACCTCTGCCATCGGTTCCTCTTGCTCCTCACTTTGTTCTTGTTCCTAATCACTTGCACAAGACCCTAGGAGCCATGGATGAAGGACACCTTGACTGGTCGGTGAGAGGCCTAGCCTTTTCACTGCCCTGTGTCCTTCATCCATGGCTCAGAGGGTCCTGTGCCAGTGGTTAGGTTTTGAAGCACTTTAATATTAGGTACTGGTGTCCCCGAAAGACACTTGGGCAGCTATGCCCTGCAACTCTTCCAGCACAAAGTTGGTGGTTGGTGTTCCTTAAAACTGACCGGGCTATACCATTGATATGTTATTTTTTGTCTTCCATGTTGGAAGAATGTTTCCATGTTGGAAAGTGGTTGTTTTTGCAATAAAAAAATTTGTTTTTACATACCTCAGTGTGATGAGTAGTTGTTCTTGTGGTGTGACTGCTCTCCTGAACGTGGTATCCTTCTTCCTAAGGTCATCCTTCACCATCTCCAAAAGGGTATCAAACCTGTCAGGAGATGTAAAGGAAGAAGCTGTAAAGTATGTTGTGGGACAAGGTGTTGGGTGGAGGATGGGGGAGGTGTGTTTACAGAGGTTTGGGAGTGTTGTGGAGGGTGGGGGTGTAGTGTATAGCTAGGTATACAGGGGTGTGGGGGTCAGGGTGGTGTGTTTAGCTAGGTATACAGGGATGAGGTGTTGTGGGGGTGAGGGTGGGGTGTTTAGGGATGGTGGGGGTTGGTGTATTTAGGCCTAGATACTTACAGGGGAATAGACATCCGAGTGTAGCTGTAGAACTTCTGTGGGTGTCGTCTGAGGTCCCGGTAGAGGGCCTGGAACTCTCCCTTCCTCTGCCTCCTGGCTAGTAGAGGGTGCACCCACCATCTCCTGCGAGGAGCACGCCTTCTCCCCCACATAGTAGTAGGTAAACAACAGGAAGGAGAGAATTCCCAGGTAATAAGTGTAAAAAATGACTGGATCCATGGTCCCAACTGCTGTCTCTGTATCCAAGGATGGTCTCCACACGTCCAGCTGTCTCCAACAATGACCCAGAGCTTCTGCTGACCTCCCAGAACCCCAGGTATTTATACAGGTTGTTATCTCTTTAAGAATCCGGATCCGGACCGCAACCGAGTTCATACCGCACGGAAACCGTATGCAACCGGACCGGATCCGGACAGGAACCGTACGGTTCAGGTCCGATCCGGCTCCGGTGCGGTCCGGACATCCGGTGCGGTTTTCGCAAAACCGCAAGTGTGAACGGGGCCTAAATCGGCCAGAAAATCTCATAGTGTGTACCCAGCATTAGAGCGCTTCTCAGTGCTTTTAAAAACGCTAGTGCTTTAACCACCTTAGCGGTATGGACGAGCTCAGCTCGTCCATTACCGCCAGAGGGTGCCGCTCAGGCCCTGCTGGGCCGATTTACATGAAATAAAGAGCAGCACACGCAGCCGGCACTTTGCCAGCCGCGTGTGCTGCCCGATCGCCGCCGCTCTGCGGCGATCCGCCGCGAGCAGCGGCGAAAGAGGGTCCCCCCAGCCGCCTGAGCCCTGCGCAGCCGGAACAAATAGTTCCGGCCAGCGCTAAGGGCTGGATCGGAGGCGGCAGACGTCAGGACGTCGGCTGACGTCCATGACGTCACTCCGCTCGTCGCTATGGCGACGATCTAAGCAAAACAAGGAAGGCCGCTCATTGCGGCCTTCCTTGTTTATTCTGGGCGCCGGAGGCGATCAGAAGAACGCCTCCGGAGCGCCATCTAGTGGGCTTTCATGCAGCCAACTTTCAGTTGGCTGCATGAAATATTTTTTTTTTTATTTAAAAAAAACCCTCATGCAGCTGCCCTGGCGATCTTAATAGAACGCCAGGGTGTTAAAGCACTTGGCTAATGTATTTGAATAGGTTGGATTACACCAGTGATGGGATTTTTTTTTCCCAAACGAAATCAGCGTTTCTGCTGATTTCTGAAGCGATTCAGCTTCAATGTTAAATATAGGAAAGTGGAAAATTGCTCTGAAAAGCGCTAGATCAGAGCGATTTTCCAATAGTTTTTGTTAAAAAAACTAGTACACTAGCAGCTGTACTGTATCTAAAAAAAATGCTACACAAAAATGCTCCAAAAATTGCTAGCTATAAATCGAAAATCGCTAGGCACATGCATAGAATTGCCTTGAAAAATCACTTCAAAAAGCGCTGAGCATTTGCGATTTACGCTAGCGCTTTTTGGTGTGCACTGGCCCTCAGAGGCAGAGCCCTTAACCCTCCTGGCGGTTTGCAAAAAAAATCGCCAGGGGGCAGCAAATCTTTTTTTTTAAATTTTTTTTTTTTTTTTCATGTAGCAGGACAAAGTCTCGCTACGATAGCCGCTGCTCAGCGGCATCCCCCCCAGCCCCTCCGATCGCGCCGCGATCGGAGATCCGGAGATCCCGTTCAAAGAACGGGATCTCCCGGAGGGCTTCCCCCGTCGCCATGGCGACGGGGCGGGATGACGTCACCGACGTCATCGACGTCGTGACGTCAAAGGGGATTCCGATCCACCCCATAGAGCTGCCTGGCACTGATTGGCCAGGCAGCGCACGGGGTCTGGGGGGGGGGGCGGCTGCGGCGCGACGGATAGCGGCGAATCGGCGGGTAGCGGCGGCGATCGGGCACTGCACGCAGCTAGCAAAGTGCTAGCTGCGTGCAGCAAAAAAAAAATTATGCATATCGGCCCAGCGGGGCCTGAGCAGTGCCTTCCGGCGGCTTACCCCGAGCTCAGCTCGGGCTTACCGCCAGGAAGGTTAAAGGACATCTGAGGCAACTTGCTTTGCATAAATGGAAATGGAGGGAGAGTAGGCATGTATGGGCAGCAGTCCTCATGCCCACCGGTCCCCCCCCCCCCCCCCCCCCCCCCCCTCCATTCACTTATAAAATCCCCTGCAAGTTGCGCCAGGTCCGCCTGTTTGCACACTATTGCACAAGCACTATCCAAAGGCAACTGGATGCCTGGAGAACAAATGTAAAAGGTAACCTAGACCTGTGCCTTTGCCGGTGCCTAGTCTCAGCCAGGTTGCTCCCTACGGCTTTGGGAAATGTCCATGCAAACAAAAAGAGACGGCACACTACTGGCTGCAAATAAATTTGCTGTATTAGGAGCAGGTATACACACTACATGTTATGGATATTACATCTTTCTTCAGGTGTTAAACGCTGAAAAAGGATGTAATATCCGTAACATGTAGTTTGTATACCTGCTCCTAATACAGCAAATTTATTTGCAGCCAGAAGTGTGTCGTCTCTTTTTGTTTGCATTGCACAAGCACTAACCCGACGGTGCACGTCCTTGATCACACTCCCATCGACGGGAGCGCAATCGCACTAAAAGTCGCTACGTAATGCGCATGCATAGAGCACTCCTAGCCACAGGAGCACAATCAAGGCCATACACTGCTGGCCTACAGCAGTACTCTGCGACCTGACCCAACTGACGTGACTTAAGGCCCATACACACAGGGCACAACTGTCGCCACATGTGACACGCGCATATTGCGGCGACAGGTCCTCCGTGTGTATGAGGCGCGCGCCACAAACTGTCGCTACTCAGAGCTGTCGCCAGGCGATTGACTTGGCCAATCGCCGGCAACAGCTGTCGCTGCAACAGTCGCTAGTCCGCCACGCGTACTATGTGTGTATGTGCGGACTAGCGACAGCTACCCACAGTCAGAAGGGAGCTTCCGGCGGTGGGGGGGCGAAACCTTCGGCGACAACTTCCGCCGCGTCTCTGCCTGTTGGGCAGAGACATGTAGACAGCTGTCGCTCAGGCGGAGCTGTCGCCGAGCTGTTGCGCACACGTCTCCTGGTGCTAGCAACAGCAACAACGGTGCCCCGGGTGTATCAGCCTTACAAGGGAAGGGAGGGGGCGAAGATAAACAAGGGGGGAGCAGTGGGCATGAAGACTGCTGTACATACATACTACGGTACTCACTCTGTTTGTACAACGCAAGTTGCCTTGGGTATCCTTTAAATGTGAATCAGACATAGAAAAGAAATATTGAAAATACATAGAGGTACTTATCCGTTAGCCGGGCGCATCCGGCAGGTGGCGACAAAACTCCAACAGAGCTACATCTTTCCCTACTATCCATGTCGGCCTGGTGGGGGAATAGTAATTAGCGCCACCTGCCGGATCATGCGCCCAGCTAACGGATAAGTAACTACATAGACATAGAAAAACACTGACTGCAGTACGATTTAAAAATTTGAAAAATTGCAATACCCCAAAAATAGGAAAAACAAAACACAGGTTAAATGAAATGCTATTGAAATTTACGAAGACAATGAAATTGCAATTCAGATAAGTGTGAACTGGCCTAACACCATCAATCAGTGATTATTTTTATTAGAGGTGAAGCTAAGTGTGCCAATATGAGGAAACTGTCTGTAATATCAACATGAATGTGGTGGGGATGGTATTCACAGCTGCAGACAGCAATAACGTACAGGAAATACACATCATTGAGCAGCAGCTTGTACAGCAAGACATTTTGTTATTGTCAGCGCAGCAAAAGAGGGCAAGGCGATGAAAAGCGGTATCAGACGTAACAGCTGCAGCCAGGGCACGGGCAGTACAGTCGTGAAGCGAGGATATTTCCCGCGTCTCTCAGTCTACGAGCCAGACACTAAGCTCCGCGCATGCGTAGCAGTATTTCTTTAGATCTGATGCCGCCTGAAGAAAAGTAGTAACGTAAAATAGCCGGGGCTGGAGTTAATGAAGTACGCGCGAGAGGCGTATGACCGGACGACAGATGCACTATGGCGGAGAACTGCACCTGGTTCGGCACTCATCCTTCCAGCAGCTCTCAATGCGTGAGTACAGCGTGCGCGCTCCCGAGTGGCCGGGAGTGGAGTGAAGCACTTCCTGCATAAGCTCAGGCTGGCATAGAGGCCTGCTGTGTGTGCGTGAGCTCAGGCAATGCTGTACGTATGCCACAAAAAGAGTCGCTGGAAATGAGACTGATATGTTACTGAGACGACTGGAGCAAAAGCAGAAAAATTGGCCCTGAGAACCTGACAGTCTGACTAAAGCCTTGTACACACGCTTAATTGAATAACAACTTTCTTTTTTGAAGTAAAGGTGCCCACTAATGATACAATCTTGTTTGTACATTCTTACCCACTGTTACTGTAATATGAGAGGCTACCAGAACTATCTATTCAAAGTATGCACTTGTTTATTCTTCTACTACATAGATGTGGTAAGATTCTACAATCAAGATTTGTATCATTAGTGGGCACCTTAACTACTTGCCGACTGTTTCATACCAGTGGCGCGAGCAGTGCGGCAGCCCCAGGACTGCTACATGCCGATTGGCGTGAACAGTCTTCTATGGGGCTAGCAGGAGAACGTACGCAGGCTGGTCGAGTGCATCCAATCCTGCTTGAGGGTGGAGCTCCGCCCTGCCTTCAGTCTCCGTGCGGATTGCCGCTGGGAGACTGTTAGATGGCAATGGTCAAATTACCCCCTACAGTGCTACGATCAGCAGCAGTGCTGTACAGGGGACAGCCGTGTGACACAGCTGGCCCCTCCATAGGCCGTGGAGTGATCGGCTGTCATAGGCTGCCTATGACAGCCGATCACGCTGATTGGCTAGCGCGTCGGGGGGGGGGGGGGGGGGGGGGAGATCACTTGTGTGCTGAGTTGTGCGGCCCTGCAGCTTGGCCTTAAAGTGGCAGTGGCCATTTTAGTTAAAAATAGCCTGGTCACAAGGGGGGTTTAACACCACAGTCCCCAAGTGGTTAAAGAGAACCCGAGGCGGGTATTTTAAATCTTAAGAGGCTACAGAGGCATGTCCTGTGCATGATGACATGCCTCTGGGTCTTGCTATGGCCGCCTCTAGTCCCCCACGGGGTCTGCTGTGCCCCCCTGAAAAAAAGTCACGCTCCTGGGCGCAGAAGCACAGTGAGGGTGCATATGCACTGGCCGGATTACTGGGGGGGGGGGGGGATTCCTAGCAGACGGCAATGGACCCCACAAACCTAATTGGGCTGGAGGAAGCCCCAGGTATGTATAAATAACCCCATAATACCCATCTCACATGCACTTTAAATAATTCTTTAAAGAGAACCTGAGGTGTGTTTAAAGAATATGATTTGAATACAGAGGCTGGATCTGCCTATACAGCCCAGCCTCTGTTGCTATCCCAAACCCCCCTAAGATCCCCTTGCACTCTGCAATCCCTCATAAATCACAGTCATGCTGTGAGGCTGTGTTTACATCTGTAGTGTCAGTCTCAGCTGCTCCCCCGCCTCCTGCATAGCTCCGGTCCCTGCCCCCGTCCCTTCCCTCCAATCAGCAGGGAGGGAAGGGATGCAGGCGGGGACTGGAGTTCTGCAGGAGGCGGGGAGAGCAGCAGACTGACACTATAGAGATAAACACAGCCAGCTCTGACAAGCTGTTTGTCAGCAGCACGGCTGTGATTTATGAGGGATTGAAGAGTGCAGGGGGACTTTAGAGGGGTTTGGAATAGCAACAGAGGCTGGGCTGTATAGGCAGATCCAGCCTCTGTATGCAGATAATATTCTTCAAACCCACCTCGGGTTCTCTTTAACCTCCTTAACGGTAACCCCGTGCTGGACACAGGGTAAGCCGCCGCGGAGGATTCCTCAGGCCCTGCTGGGCCGATTTGCATCATTTTTTTTTTTCAAACATGCAGCTAGCACTGCGTGTTTGGTCTGATCGCCGCCGCTGATGTGCCGCTACGCGCAGCGATACAGGCCCCCTCCTGCATACCCTTTGCGCAGCCTGGCCAATCGCCGCCAGGCTGTGCTATGGGGTGGATCGGGACTCCCTGTGACAACGATGGCGTCACTCCGTTTGTCGCCATGGCGACGGGGGAAGCCCTCAAGTAAATCCCGTTCAGAACAGGATTTCCTTATGGGCAAGTGAAAAAAAAACCCTCCCGCAGCCGCTGGAATCATACCGCCAGGGAGGTTAAAGGGAACTTGAGACAGGCTTAATGCCTGCATTTATGCTTACCTGGGGCTTCCTACAGCCCCATGAGGTCCATGGACTCCGTTGCAGTCCTCTCCGACCGCTCTATTTAGTAGATATCCCTCCCGAAATTCTGGCTGGCCACACTCTTCTTTGCAGGGCGTGGCCACCTCCCAAAGTAGTACTGCGCAGGCGCAGAATGCTCCCAGGTACAGGAGCATAGCAGGGGTGCACATGCAGCCACGCATGTGCAGAGCCCACGACAGGCCAAAATACCGGGAGGGATATCTACTGAACAGAGAGGATGGCCAGGGAGCCCACGGACCTCATGGCACTAGAGGAAGCCCCAGATAAGTATAAATAGAGGTATTAAGCCCGTCTGTGGTACACTTTAACCTCCTTAGCGGTATGGACGACTATATACGTCCATCGCCGCTCAGGCCCTGCTGGGCCGATTTTTGTGAAATAAAAAGCAGCACACGCAGCCGGCACTTTGCCAGCCGCGTGTGCTGCCTGATCGCCGCCGCTCTGCAGCGATCCGCCGCTAGCAGCGGCGAAAGAGGGTTCCCCCAGCCGCCCAAGCCCTGCGCAGCTGGAACAAAAGTTCCGGCCAGCGCTAAGGGCTGGATCGGAGGCGGCTGACGTCACTCCGCTCGTCGCTATGGCGACGAGGTAAGCAAAACAAGGAAGGCTGCTCATTGCGGCCTTCCTTGTTTATTCTGGTCGCCGGAGGCGATCAGAATGACGCTTCCGGAGCGCCCTCTAGTGGGCTTTCATGCAGCCAACTTTCAGTTGGGTGCATGAAACAGTTTTTTTTTTAATTTAAAAAAAACCCTCCCGCAGCCGCCCTGGCGATCTTAATAGAATTCCAGGGAGGTTAAAGGATGCCCGAAGTGACATGATGAAATAGACATCTATATGTACAGTGCCTATAATACAAATAACTAGGCTGTATTACTTTTTTTTCTTTCACTGCCTGAAAGAGTTAAATATCAGGTATGTAAGTGGCTCACTCAGTCCTGACTCAGGCAGGAAGTGACTACAGTGTGGTCCTCACTGATAAGAAATTCCCCTTTTTATCTCTTTCTTGTTCTCAGAAGCAATTTTCTGCTAGGAAAGTGTTTTATAGTTGGAATTTCTTATCAGTGAGGGTCACACTGTAGTCACTTCCTGTCAGGACTGAGTCAGCCACTTACATACCGGATATTTAACTCTTTCAGGCAGAGAAAGAAAAAAAGGAACACAGCATAGTTATTTGTGTGCTAGGCACTGTACATACCCATGTCTATCTCATCATGTCACTTCGGGTATCCTTTAACCTATTTTGGTTCCTGGACATAGAAACTACGTCCAGGAACCATGCGCGCTCCCGCGGCCGATCGTGCACGCGCACTCCCGGCCGCGTATTCGGTAGCCACGGAATCAATGTATCGGGCTATGGTGCCCGATCACTGATTCCTCTCCCCCGCTGAAAAAGCGACAGCTTCTCTCGGAAGCTGTGCTTTTTCTGGCCGTTGCCTCCCCCTGCGTCACTCTAAGCGTGTGTTACGCTTAGAGTGACGTCATGTAAACAAACTCATGGCCGCCATCTTGTGGCCATAAAGTAAAACTACAACTTAAAGTAAAAAAAAATAACAACACACAATTACATTATAAAACTATAGTTTACGTCCCACTGTGAGGAAACGCGGAAGAGCCGCCGTCTCTCACAATGAGGCGGCTGTTTCCGCGTTCAGCAGCGCGTCACAACGCGGAAAAACCGCCGCATGCCGCTTAGGCAGAGCGGCGGAATCCGCATTGGTAACGGCGGAATCCGCATCAGAGGCGGCCCCCGCACTAGATACATTGCATGACAGTACTGGTGTGGCTGGGACTGATAGTCCACCAAGATTCAGACTTACACGCGCGCGAGCACAGAGGCAGAGTTTAAATAGCAGTTAGAAGGGTGTCGGCTGACCAGCTGGGTCAGCTGACAAATTCCACTGCTCTCATTGGACCAGCAATTAGGGAGGTCCTGGAAAGGTCCTAGAGTATATATACTGCTGGTTGTTCACTTGCTCTTTGTCTGGCGTGCGATCACATGTGGGAGCACCCAGATCCGTAGTCAGATCCGCAAGTGTGCCGGGACCAGCTGGAGCTGTAATCCTACACTTAGCTAGATTCTGTTGATAGCTAAAGTACTAGTTTGATTGTATTTATTTGTTATGACTTTTGCCTGCCTTGACTACCCTTTTGAACTCTGATCTTGTACCTCGATATTTCTGATACTCTGTTGCCGAACCCCGGCTCGTTCCTTGACTCTGCTTCTGCCTCCTGATTTTGTACCCCGATATTTCTGATACCCCGTTGCTGAACCCTGCCTGTACTTTGACTCCGCCTTTGCCTCCTGATCTTGCACTTTATCTGTCCGTGTGTGTACGACCTGGCTTGTCCGACCTCGAGAACCGACCTTACTGTTAGAGGCGGTTCCTCGTTCTGTTAAGTGACCCTTCCGCCAGAGGGTTACTTTCAGTATATCCTTCCCGCTGGCAGCCTGACTCCTCCCGCCTTGGAGAGCTCAGGTTTGCGGAAGGAATCTGTACAGTACGCCTTACTGTACTGAGGCCCTGTCCTCTAAGTGTTACTGTTACACCAAAACACTACACTCTACTCAGGTGAACAGAGGTTAGCTAGTATATCGGATTATCAGTGATACTGCAGATCACGTATAATCTGGTATACATCTGTATTCCCAGTGGTTCTGCAGATCACTGGTAATCAGATCCTCTCTGTGCTTCACCGATCGTTACACCCACCCTCCCAAAAATACCCAAACAAAATGTTTAATATAAAAAAAAAAAGAAACCATTACAATAAAAAAAAAAAAAAACATGTAAATATTTACCTAAGGGTCTAAACTTTTTAAATATCAATGTAAAGATGAAATATTTCTATATTTTTTTTATTTTAAACTTGTAAATAGTGATAGATGCAAAACGGAAAAAATGCACCTTTATTTCCAAATAAAATATTGTCGCCATACATTGTGATAGGGACATAATTTTAATGGTGTAATAACCGGGACATATGGGCAAATACAATACGTGAGTTTTAATTATGGAGGCATGTATTATTTTAAAACTATAATGGCTGAAAACTGAGAAATAATGAATTTTTCCGTTTTTTTCTTATTATTCCTGTTAAAATGCATTTACAGTAAAGTGGCTCTTAGCAAAATGTACCCCCCAAAGAAAGCCTAATTGGTGGTGGAAAAAACAAGATATAGATCAGTTCATTGTGATAAAGTTATAGGCTAATGAATGGGAGGTGAACATTTCTCAAGTGAAAACGACGGAACGCGAATGGGTTAAGCCAGTTTCAGCTGATAAAGGAACCGGGTTCCTGATTTGTTGTGCAGAGTGTTAGGGTCACCTTTGCTCCTGTTCTGTTAACATCTTTTGACAAATCAGTCACCCGAGAAGTAATTTTGCTTTGAATGTATGTTGGTGGTTTTGGATGGTATAGTCCTGAAGCGGCGGCCCAACGGGAGGAGCCTGAAGTAGTGGCTGCCAGGGTGAGAGGGGTCACGGGAGATCATGGTGGCCCTCTTACTCAATCTAGCGGAGTGGAGGAGATCAAGAGGTGGAAGAGGAGACCCGATGATTCTCTCTGCATCAGCTATGACCCTCTGCAGTTTATGTTTATCACTGGCCGATGCACCCGCGTACCAAACAATGACTGAGGAGCAGAGGATGGATTCTATGGTGGCGGTATAGAAGCTGGCCAGCAGCTCCCGTGGCATGCCAAATCTCTTCAGTTGGCGCAGGAAGAACAGCCTCTGTTGGGATTTCTTTTGAATTTTAGTGGTGTTCTGCCCCCATTTCAGATTATTGGTGAGAGTCGTGCCGAGGAACCGAACCGATGACACTATAGAAACTTCTGTTCCTCCAATGAGGACAGGCGAGGGGGGGGGGAGGGTTCCTCCTGAAGTCTACAACTAGTTCAACAGTCTTTGCTGTGTTGAGAACTAGGTTGTTCTCCCTGCACCAATTGCATATTCTCTCGACCTCGCTCCGGTATTCATGCTCTCCGTTGCTTCCAATTAGGCCAATAATGGTGGTGTCATCCGCAAATTTGATGACCTTCACAGAGTCAGCGGATGAGATACAGTCGTTGGTATAAATAGAGAACAGTAGAGGTGACAGAACACAGCCTTGTGGAGCCCCAGTATTGGTGGTTCGAATGCTGGAGTAATAGTTGCCGAGCTTCACCTGTTGTGTTCTATTTGTCAGGAAGTCCTTGATCCATGCTCGGAGAGTGGGATCAACTCCGAGCTGTGTCAGATTGGTGATCAGGATGTCAGGGCAGATCGTGTTGAACGCTGAGCTAAAGTCTAGGAACAGGATCCTGGCATAGGAGGCCGGCCTGTCTAAGTGCTCAGTGATGTGTGCCACGCTGACATTGATGGCATCCTCCACGGATCTGTTTGCCCTATATGCAAATTGGAGCGGGTCTAAAAGGGCGTCTGTGGACCTCTTCAGGTGGGCAAGGACCAGCCGCTCGAGGAGCTTCATGATGTTAGAGGTTAGGGCCACTGGGCGGAAGTTATTGTGCTCGGAACTGCCTGTTTTTTTTGGGACTGGTACAATTATGGACCTCTTGAAACAGGAGGGGACTGTACCATCAGATAATGACTGCTTAAACAAGGAGGTGAGCACAGGGGCTAGCTGATCGGCGCAGGTTCGCAGGCAGACAGACGACACTCCGTCCGGGCCGGAAGATTTCCTGGGATTCAGCTTCCGGAGGTGCCGGAGTACCTCGGATTCCCGAACAGCGCTAGGAGCCAGGGCGCCGAGTACGTCAGAGGTCGATGTGGATTTGCCTACGGGCTGGTTGGAATGTTGCTCGAACCTGCAGTAGAACTCATTGAGCTCCTCCGCCAGTCGAGGGCTCGGGGTCGCCGTTTGGGATGTTGGTTTGAAGTTTGTGGCTGCTCTCAGGCCCTTCCATACTTCCCGTGTGTTGGTGGACTGGAGGCAGAGCCCCAGCTTCTCAGCGTAGGCCCTCTTTGCCGATCGCAGTTCTCTTTTCAGGGCGAGCCTAGCTTCTCTGAATTCCTCTAAGGAGCCAGACCTGTGCGCCTCCTCTTTGCGTTTCCGAAGTCGGCGAAGAACACGTTTCCCAGGCGGAAGAACACCTTCTTTCCCCAGGCCGTTCGGTCACTGAACTCTGACTTTCCCCAGTCCGGCCTGCACTCATAATTGCCGGGTCGACAGCTGGTCCCCGTCGCTGCCTCCTCTGTATACCTGATTACTGCATTTCAAATTGTATGTGCTGTTGTATCTGTCTATGCCATGTGTACCACAAATAATTCCGATTATGGCTCTTGCTGTACTTGGCGAAATAAAACTGATTCTGATTCTGATATTGCAGCCTACTTCATAACTCTTTTCATGCAGTTCTTTTTTTTGCACACAACACAGAAATATTTTTGCAGAGTTGATGAAGGTTAGTGCAGGTAATTGTCTAGTGGCTGTAACAGCTGTGGCGCTAGACTACTTGAGGGGGGGGACCCAGCAGGAAACGGTTCTCTAATCACTGTACCCTTTAAGCAGAGTTCCCCAACCCTGTCTTCTTCAAGGCCCACCAACAGTACATGTTTTGCAGGAAACTGCACATTTTAACAGATGAGTTAATTAGTGTTTCAGCAGAACTGATTAAATACCTGTATGGATTTCTACAAAACATGCCCTGTTGGTGGGCCCTAAGGACAGGGTTTGGGAACACTGCTTTACAGCACAAAGCATTGTAATTGGCTGAATAGCGTGGGCATAGTTTACTAAAACTTATCTGAAACATACCTGTTTGAGAAGGTGCCGTCCACCCAATCACTTTAGTGGAATTTCTCTATAAGGTTACCTGCTGGGTTTCCTCCAGTAGACTAGCGCCCAGCATGCTTGAAGAATTTGCCCTCTGCTGACAAGGAGAATTTCTACCAGAAAATGGCACAAGAAAAGTGCAAACTTTTTATTTTGTAGGCTTTGCTATGTGGTTCTCTATTCTTCGATTACATTGAGTTGGTCTGAAATGCAAATCACACAAATGCAGTCAGCGAGAATTAAATAACCACATAACTTGTGACAAAAATTAAAATCTTCTATGAACTCACCATACTCCTAACTGAAAACCTTGGGGTGTTGTCTTTCTAAAATGGGGTCAGTTGGGGGTTCCTATACTGCCCTGGCATTTTTGGGGCCCTTAACCGTGAGGAGTAGTCTAGAAACCAAATGCCTCAAAATGACCCGTGAAATACTAAAGGTACTCATAGGACTTTGGGCCCCTTAGCGCACCTAGTCTGCAAAAAACTGTCACACATGGTATCGCCGTACTCAGGAGAAATAGTATAATGTGTTTTGGGGTGTATTTGTACACATACCCATGCTGGGTGGGAGAAATATCTCTGTAAATGGACAATTGTGTGTGTGTGTGGAAAAATAAATAAATAAATAAATAAAAACTTTGTAATTTACAGAGATATTTTTCCCACCCAGCATGGGTATGTGTAAAAATACACCCCAAAACACATTACACTATTTCTCCTGAGTATGGCGATACCACATGTGTGACACTTTTTTTGCAACCTAACTGCGCTAAGGGGCCCAAAGTCCTATGAGCACCTTTAGGCTTTACAGTGGTGCTTACAATTTAGCACCCACCAAAATTCCAGGACAGTAAACACACCTCACAAATGACCCCATTTTGGAAAGTAGACACCCCAAAGTATTTAGAGAGGGGAATGGTGAGTCCGTGGCAGATTTCATTTTTTTTTTGTCACAAGTTAGCAGAAATGGAAACTTTTTTTTTTTTTTTGGTCACAAAGTGTCATTTTCCGCTAACTTGTGACAAAAAATAAAATCTTCTATGAACCCACCATGGCTCTTAGTGAATACTTTGGGATGTCTTCTTTTCAAAATGGGGTCATTTGGGGGGTATTTATACTATCCTGGAATTTTAGCATCTCATGAAACATGACAGGTGCTCAGAAAAGTCAGAGATGCTTCAAAATGGGAAAATTCACTTTTTGCACCATAGTTTGTAAACGCTATAACTTTTACCCAAACCAATAAATATACACTTATTGGATTTGTTTTAATCAAAGACATGTAGTACAATAAATTTGGACCAAAATTTATAGAGACATTTTACTTTATTTGAAAAATGTCAGCACAGAAAGTTTAAAAAAATCATTATTTTGACAAAATTCATGTTTTTTTTGATGAATATAATAAAAACTAAAAATCACAGCAGCAATCAAATAACACCAAAATAAAGCTGTATTAGTGACAAGAAAATGAGGTAAAATTCATTTAGATAGTAGGTTGTATGACCGAGCAATAAACCGTTAAAGCTGCAGTGGTCTGAATGGAAAAAAAAGTGTCTGGTCCTTAACCCCACTGGCGGTATAAAAAATTCCGCCAGGAGGGAGCGCAGCAGTTTTTAAAAAAAAAATAAATTCTTATATCATGTAGCGAGCCCAGGGCTCGCTACATGATAGCCGCTACTCAGCGGCATCCCCCCGCCCGCTTCGATCGCCTTCGGCGATCTCCGATCAGGAAATCCCGTTCAAAGAACGGGATTTCCTGGAGGGCTTCCCGACGTCGGGACGTCATTGGGAGTCCCGAACCACCCCTCAGCGCTGCCTGGCACTGATTGGCCAGGCAGCGCACGGGGTCTGGGGGGGGGGGCGCGCGGCATGCTGGATAGTGGCGATCGAGCGCGGGGCGGCGGCGATCGGTGTGCTGACGCAGCTAGCAAAGTGCTAGCTGTGTCCAGCAAAAAAAAAAATTAAATAAATCGGCCCAGCAGGGCCGGAGAAAACCTCCTGCGCGGCTTACCCCGAACGTTACCGCCAAGGAGGTTAAAGGACTTACGAGGTCAAATGTTAAAAAAGTCAAATACCTGTATGCTAATTTAAGACACGGAGGACGCCGTCCGCGCCCTCCGTGCCTTCCCTCCGGGTCCCCTGCGCTCAATAGCCCCCCGGCCGGCTCACGACCGCTCGGCCCGGGCTCTCTTGGCTGCACAAAGATGGCCGCATGAGCCGGCCGCGGCTGCGCAATCCGCTTAGCCGCGAGTGTGGCTGCGCAGCTCTAGGGCCAACCCCCCGATCCACGCTACAAGTTGCGGGATTCGGGGGGTTGGCCCTAGAGCTGCGCAGCCGCACACGCGGCTAAGCAGACTGCGCAGCCGCGGCCAGCTCATGCGTCCATCTTTGTGCAGCCAAGAGAGCCCGGGCCGAGCGGTCGTGAGCCGGCTGGGGGGCTATTGAGCGCAGGGGACCCGGCGGGATGGCATGGACGGCGTCCTCCGTGCCTTAAATTAGCATACAGGTATATTTGACCTCGTAAGTCCTTTAAGGGGTTTTATGACTGCAGTGCTTAAAGAGAGTCTGAAGCGAGAATAAATCTCACTTCAGACCTCATAGATAGCAGGGGCATGTGTGCCCCTGCTAAAACGCCGCTATCCCGCGGCTTAACGGGGGTCCCTGATCCCCCAAATCTCCTCCATACAGCCGGGGAGCGCTTCCTGGTTGGGGCAGGGCTAACCGCCGCAGCCCTGCCCCACGCGCGTCTGTCAGCGCGTATCTCCGCCTCTCCCCCACCCCTCTCAGTCTTCCTTCACTGAGAGGGGCGGGGGAGAGGCAGCGATGCGCTGCTGATAGACGCGACTGGAGGCAGGGCTGCAGCCATTAGCCCAGCCTCCAGGAGCGACCAAGTGTTGCAGTGGGGGTTTGGGGGTGAAGGGACCCCCGTTTAGCGGCGCGATAGCGGCGGTTTAGCAGGGGCACACGTGCCCCTGCTAACTATGAGCTCTGAAGCGAGATTTATTCTCGCTTCAGAGTCTCTTTAAGTGGTTAAGGACCCTTGATGCACAACACAAAATGTTCAGATCTCTTCAGATTCAGCCACCGACTAGCAGCCGCCGCCACTATGCCAGCAAGACAAGATACAGAACATTTACAGTATATTGTGCTTTACTCCTGACGGACTCAAGGTGTCAGAGCTGCAGCCATTAGGACGTGCTCTATAGGCAGTATCAGTGTTAGGTAGTCTTGCCCAAGGTCACCAACTCAATAGGTGCTGGCTTACTTAACAGGAATAGCCAAGATTAGAACCCAGCTCTTCTGTGTCATTGGCAGAGCCCTTAACCAGTACACTATCCAGCCACTGTAGAAACATTAGAGTCCTCCAGCCTTTCTCCTGGTAGACTCAGAGGGCTGAGACACACCAGAAAAGCTCCCCAAACGCTAGAGGTTTCAAAAGCTCTTCCCAATGTAATGCTATGGGTTTTTTTTTTTTTTTTTTTTTTTTTTTACAAAACCTCATTGCTCCAGTGTGCATAGACACATAGGATAACATTAGCAGCAGATTTAAAAACTCAAAACGCTCAGAAAAACTCCTCTGGTGTGCACCAGGCCAGAGTTTGAGCTGCAGACACTAGGGCGCAGTCAGTAGGCAGTTGCAGTGTTAGGGAGTCTAGCCAGGACTCCGTACTGAATAGGTGCTGGCTTACTGAACAGGAAGAGCCAAGATTTGAACCCAGTCCTGCTGTGTCAAAGGCAGAGCCCTTGACCATTCTGCTGGGGCAATGGCACCAGTCACTCTGCTAGGTCAGTGACAACTGCTAGTCAGTGGCTGTTACTGTGCTGGCACAATGGCAGCTCCTAGTCAGTGGTTGTTACTGTGCTGGCACAGTGGCAGTTGCTAGTCAGTGGTAGTTACTGCTGCTGGCACAGTGGCGGCTGCTAGTCAGTAGCTGCTGCTGGCATAGTGATGGCTGCTAGTCAGTAGCTGCTGCTGGCACAGTGGCAGCTGCTAATCAGCAACAGTTATTGGTGCTGATGTTGTGGCTGCTGCGGTCTCAGTGGTGGATGTTAATCAGTGGTTGCTGCTGCTAGCACAGTGGTGGCTGCAGTTATAAGGGTTGCTAAACTATCTTTCTCTTCCTTCTCCTCCTCACCACTCAAGACTCCTACAGCATTTTCCGTAGTCCCATAGCAGTTACTATACAATTACAAAGAACTGGTCACCGGAGTCCACATTCACAGACATATTTTTCAGTGTACACTATTATTAAAAAAAATGTAAGAATGTGGACTATGGCTGCCATTTTTTCAAAGTCTTCTAGTAATTACTATGATACTACAAGAGAGTGGAGGGAGAGGCAGAACAGCGACACATACCTGGTGTTGCGGCACATAGGGAGGAAATAACTGACATACCTGAACTCACTTCAACCAGCCCAGCTGAACAGCTGTGGGTGTTGTTCTCTTACAAGCATAGGCTATTCATAGGCTATTATTCGGGGTTATATGATAAGGTCTTCACCTGTTTCTGCTCTAACATTGATCTTCAGAAACCCTTTGCATTATTGCATTTCTGCACCCATCCACTCATCGCAAAGCCAGGCCAAATTTGTCGCTAATCCATTGCTGCATAATTAGTAACTGGTTTGCATCTCTAAATCAATGCAAAGGCACTGATAAATAGATTAAATTTGCTTGTCTGTGATGCTGATCTTGTCTGCAACGCTTTGAGTCAGAGACCTAGAATGACAATTCAGATTAGATGTTTCGACTCAACTGATGCATGTTTGTTTTAGGTATGTGACTCAGATTCCACTGAAGCCTTAATAATAATAATAATAATAATAATATTATGAAGCATAGCTTGTGTGTGTCATCGTTTCTTTAGTAACCCTGTGTTTCTTAACGCCCTGCATCGCCATGGCCGAAAGAACAGAGCTGTGAACCAGGTTCACGCTGACACATTGTGGTGCGTCAGACAACATAGCTACATAGCAAATGTGAGTACTATTCCGTTAGCCGGGCGCTACCACTAGGTGGCGTTAATTACTATTCCCCCTCCAGGCCGACATGGATAGTAGGGAAAGATGTAACTCTGGTGGAGTTTTATAACTTTTATTGCCACCTAGTGCAGCGTTGGTGAACCTATGGCATGCATGCCAGACCCGGCACACGTAGCCGAATCTGCTGGCACACCAACGCTGCTGCGCTGTGAACTGCATGAACTAGCCACGGCATCTACTAGACTCCACGCCAATTCATAGCCCGCAGCCCCGCTCCAGCCCGCAGTCTCCCGGGAGGCAGAGCAGGGCTACGGGAAGATGGGGCCCGAAGCCCTGTACTGGAGACTATTTGTGTCTCCAGTACAGGGCTTCGGGCGCCATCTTCCCGTAGCCCTGCACTCTGCCTGTCAACGTGGGAGATATGCAGGAGGATCGTCCGGGGGAGCTGTGCGCCAGAGGCTGGCCGGGAGAGGAGACTTCTGTCAGGTGAGTACATTCCTTTTTTTTTTGCAGGTGAAATGTTGCCTGATGTGTTTATTTTCTGGTGAAATGTTGGCCACTACTTATTTTCTGCTAAAATGTTGCCCATTGCATTATTTTCTGCTGAAATGTTGCCCACATTGCGTGAATTTTCTGGTGTCTGGGGTAACTGTTGCTGCATTTATTATTTAATGGTCATAGTCGTCTATATTTGCTGCTTTGGGGTTACGGCGGGTATACTAATAGCATCACACAGTTTCTGCACACCCATGATGCGAATCCTCATTTCACCACATCATGAGGGAAACGCTGCTTTTTTATGCCTCGCTGTTACATCATTACATTAGCTCCGCCCATACAATGTCATGGCCATGCCTATCTTTTGGGCGATGTTAGGTCGCAGTTTGGGCACTCGGCCTCTGAAAGGTTAGCCATCGCCTGGCTAACAGAAAAGAACCCAAATGTGTTGCAGTTATACAGTATTGTAATTGTATGTTTACATCAGCACATCAGCAGTTCAGTGGAATCCATTGCAGTGAAGCATACTTTTCATCAACTGTTAGCTTCACTGTTTTGTCACCTGGCACACATAACTCACTAAGGGCCTAATGCAAAGAATTGCGGTAATACTGCCATGCACAGACAGTTCACGTCAATATTACACTTACTTCTGGAAGCAAGTACTGGGAGTTACGCTATTAGCGCAACCCCAGTACTCGAGTAGCGTGACTGTTGCTTTAGTAACACATTACTAGCAAGTTACCATTAGTTATGTTCGTTACCAACAGTCATGCCATTCGAGTATCGCAAGTCACGCTAATAGCCCAACTCGTGATACTTGCTGCCTGAAGTAAGGTTAATATTACGTGTGCTGTCTGTGCACACCAGTATTGCCACCATTTTGTGCATCAGGCCCTATGTGATTTTTTTTTTTTTTTTTTTTTCCCCCCAACTGTTGCTTTGCGGACTTCTTTTTACAAAGCAGGAAGTGCGAACCTAGCCTAAAGTGGTAAGAAACTAAATTTTATCTCTGGTCTACAGCATAACACTATCAGGAACAAAAAAGAGAACCCGAGACGGGATTTTTAAATCTTAATAGGACACAAAGGCATGTTCTATGCACAATGACATGCCTCTCTGTCCTGCTGCTGCTGCCGCCAGTCTGCCTGCGGCTCTGCTGTCCCCCCTTATAAATAGCGCAAGACTTGCAACAATCTGCTTGTCGCTAGCCTTCTGTTTACCTGGGACGCGGCCTAGCTTCTGATTGGAGGAAGCTAGCGGAGGCGGGGAGAGCAGCATGTAATGGGGAGGCGGAGGAGAACACTTATTGACATTTGCAGGTAAACAGAAGAGTAGCGACAAACAGATTGTCGCTAGCCTTGAACTATTTATCAGGGGGAACAGCAGAGCCCGGGGGGAGGGAATGGCGGCAGCAGCAGGACATAGAGGCATGTCATTGTGCACAGAACATGCCTCTGTGTCCCATTAAGATTTGGAAAAAAAACCTGCCTCTGATTCTCTAGGAACACTCTAGGCAGAATCACATATGCGTTTTCTATTATGTGCCATGGGGAAAACTTATGCGATTCTGCCTAATGTGTTCCTTCCCTTAAAGTTCCTGGAAGGGTTAAAGCACACATTTTACATATGCTGTAGGGATTGTTTCACAAATCACCATTATTATTACCATATGCAGACCGTGGACGGCAATCCCTTCTGTGGCTTATCCTATCAATCTTATACTTTTAGTTTTACATTGTGTATGTTTTCTCTAAATAACATGCAGTTTTAGATATGTAATGTTGTCAGTTTACTTAGATAGCAAATGACCATTCCAGTATAGTTAAGGTCAAATATATGGTGATTGCCCATGCAATCCCAGTCCAAGACAGTTTAGGCTTTACCAATCCATGTGACTTCAGGCTAATATGAAAACATGTATTTATATAGCGCCGACATATTACGCAGCGCTGTACAAAGTATATTGTCTTGTCACTAACTGTCCCTCAGAGGGGCTCACAGTCTTAGGGCTCTTCCACATCAGGCAATGCGTGCAGGAGCCATTCTCCTGCACGCATTGTCTGCCTGCGGCGTGTCGTCGGGTATCTGCGGTGCGACGCAATCAGCGGCGGTAGCTGGTAATTGGACGTAAAACTGCGCCCGGGTGCGTCGAAACCGCAACGCATCGAAACGCAGCGTCGGGTGTAATTGTAGAAAAATCTTCATGAAACGTGGTTTACATGTTGTCTTGTTTCAATTACTCTTATTTTGAAACTGTTATCTGTAGCTGTATTTTGCTAGTTAAGTGTTACTGAGTGTGGAGCAGATCCTACATGTATGGCTGCTTTGATTACATGCCTGTTCAACTATGCATGCAACTATTGTGGTTGACGCTGATTGCCAGGTCCTGTCAGGTGTTTAGCCATGAGAATGTTGATTCCTCCTGTGTGCTGCATGCATGTAAAAGAGACGCGTGTTAATTTGGTCGCTGGAATTGCAGTTACACTGAATATTGTTCACAATATTTTTATAATTGTTTAGCGTCTGTAATTTCTGTACTTCTATTCTGCCACTTATCATTAATGTTAAATTAACCGTCTCTCTATCCTATCTACTAACACTTACCCGCCTATAGCTATAACCACCAGTTTTGGCTAATCACCCTTAGCAACATGTAGGGGACTAACCAGGGTATCTTATTTTGGGGTACAATTACCCCTCTCCCTCCCCCTTCAGCATAAGTTGACAGTAGGAAGCAATGCTGGTAAATATCTCTCTCTAAATATCTTGTCCTGTTTAATCAGCTTTCACTGATTACTCCTACTGCAGCCGGCCCCTTGTACTTGCATGTACTGCAGGGGCGCCTCCAGGGCCGGCCCGCCCATGAGGCGGGGTGAAACTTTTGCCTCAGGCGGCACTTCTGGGGGGGCGGCACCCGCCCGTCCGTGTGTGTGGGGGGCCGCCCGAGCTGGAGGGGATAGCGGGCAGGAAGGGGGTATTGGGCCTAGCGGCGGGGAGGGGGGTCGGAAGTTCCGTGCTGGCTGCAGCTATTTGTAAGAGGCAACGGGCGGGGATTACTCACCTCTTCCTCGTTCCAGGTCAGCGTGCGCTCCACTGACGTCACTTCCTGCTGCGTCCGACCCCCCCCCTCCCCACCGCTAGGCCCAATACCCCCTTCCTGCCCGCTATCCCCTCCAGCTCGGGCGGCCCCCCACACCCACGGCTTGGAAAGGGGGGGGGGCGGCGGCGATTTCTTTGAAAATTGCCTCAGGCGGCAAAAAGTCTAGGGCCGGGCCTGGGCGCCTCTAGCCATATTGTTGCTCCAGGCGAGAAAACCTGTCCTCCCCCCCCCCCCCCCCCCCATGAAAATAATCGTAATGCAGCACTGTTTCACCCCAAAATAATCGTAATGCGGCGGCATTTCGCCAGAAAATACACGTATCGCGGAAGCGCTTCATCAGAAAATAATCGTATTGCAGCATTTCACCAGAAAATAATTGTAATGCGGCAGCGTCTCACCAGAAATTACACCTATTGTGGCAGCGTTTCACCAAAAAATACACAATGCTGGCAGCATTTCATCAGAAAATACACAATGCGGCAATGTTTCATCAGAAAATACACAATGCGGCAGCGTTTCACCAGAAAATACACAAAGCGGCAGCGTTTCACCAAAAAATACACATAGGAAGGGCTCCACTTTCATGAGTCACAAAGTGGGACAGAAGAAGGCAAAGGGGGACTGAATAAGGCACACAGGGTGACATAGGGAGGCACAGGGGGACAGAAGGAGGCATGAGGGTCAAAAGAAGTCACAAAGGAGGACAGAATGAGGCACAAGGGAACAGAAGGCACACAGGGGGACACAAGGAGGCACAATGGGGGATAGAATGAGATACAAAGGAGGACAGAAGGAGATCCACAGAGGGGCAGTGGGCAGTACAGGGGGACAGAAGAAGGCCTGAGTGCCAGAGGGAGGCACAAAGGACAGTGGAAGGCACAGGGGTACTGAAGGAGGCACAAAGTGGGGCAGAAGGAGGCACAAAGGGGGGAAGAAGGAGGCCCAATGGGGGACAAAAAAAGCACAAAGGGGCCAGAAGGAGGCACAGGGAGACAGTAGGAGGCACAAAGGGGAACCGAAGGATGCGCAAAGGGGGACAGAAGGAGCCACAAAAGGGTGACAGAAGAAGGCAGAGGGGGATATAAGGAGGCACAGGGAGACAGGAGGCAGAGGGGGACAGACAGAGCCACAGGGAGACAGAAAAAGGGGCACATAAGGAAGCACAGGGGGACAGAGGAAGGCGCAGGGGACAGAGGTGGCACATGGGGACTGAAGAGGCACAGAATCAGGCAGAAGGAGGCACATGAGGACTGAAGGGGGTAGAGTGGGACTGAAGGAGGAATAGGGGGGCAGAGGTAGCACAGGGGGACAAAGAAAGGCAGAAGGGGACATAAGGCGGCACAGGGGGACTGAAGGAGGCGCATGGAGACAGAAGGATGCACAAAGAAAGACAGGAGGCATAAAGGGAGACAGAAGGACAAACAGGGGGTCAGACATGGCACACGGGACTGAAGGAGGCACAAAAGGGACAGAAGGAGGCACAAGGAGGGGGGGGGGGGGTGTACAAGGCACAGAGGGACACAGTGGCAGCTGCCTGCAACTTACGCTAAGCCGATGCATTAGAAGCAAGTAATAGAACTCCCGTGGGGCGCGTGGCTTCATCCAGGGGGCATGGTTTAATCCAGCAACATGGCGCCCCCAGGACCAATGGCACTGTACTGCCTATGCCTAGAGGCTCCCCTGATGTACTGGATTCTGGCTTCATGAAGTCAAGCCGGGACCTGGTGCATGCGATACAAGGCCCCAACATCCGTACAAGCCAGGGGAGTGCCACAACCATCACAGGAACAGGGAGGTGACAGATACCAGCATTTTTTCCTGCGTGGGGGGTGGAGGAACCACTAAACTACCAGGTAGAGCTGTATGAAGGAGGAGAGGAACACAAGTTTATCGAGAAATGCCATAAAGGAAAAGCGGGGCCCACTAGGCTACCAGGGAAAGGTATTAAGGTGGAAGGGGCCACTAAAATACCACAGATCTGTATAAGGGGGACAACTAGACTATCAGAGAAAGCTATAAGGTGGTGGGAGGGACCACTAGACCACCAGGGAAAGATATAAGGGGGAGTTGGAGGGCCACTACACCACCAGGGACTGCTATGGGGCAGCATTCACACTTGTCTGTCAGTTTTCTGTGTGTTTTTCTGCACACCATCATTGGCTTCTTCCCCCCCCCCCCCCCTCCCCACCACACACACACTATTACAACTGCACATTTGAATTATGAAATGTGCCATTGTAGTTATGCACACATCTCCAGTGCAACCCTATTTTAAAGTGACACTGAAGCGGAAAAAACCTTGTGATGAATTGTATGTGTAGTACGGATAAGGAATAGATTTTATAACACTGCATCATACTTTCATATATGCAGTTTGCTTTGTTTTACAGTTTAAAATACAGAGTGTGGTGAGCAGTAAAAATCTTATCTGCAGCTGCCCGTAACTGTTTATTTCATGTATAAGTCCTCCAGAAAACAACATTGTAGCCGACCTAAGTTTGGTCGCAGATCCCAGAGATGCTCTTTTGCATCGATAATTGAAGTTTCTTAACTCTTCCTGTACTGGAAACAATATATGACTTGTTTCTTTGCTATTAATATTCTATTTCTTAAGGTCACATACATCAGTTGATGATGGGCCGATTCGACCAAGGGACAAATCTCTCTCTAATCAAATCTGATAAGAGAGAGATCTGTCAAATGCCCATACACCACATGCCAATTCCCGATCATTTTCATGCTGAAATAGATCTGGAATCGGCCTTGTGACGCCGCATCCTCGCTGCCCGACGCTTTCCCCTATTGATAAATGCCCGTGCCCTGTGCAAGGAATACATTACCTGTCTGCGGCCTCCGCTTGTCACTCCACTGCTCACGGGATTCCTCCTCTCCATACACGTGCGCCCCACGTGGTTTCCTAGTAAGGGCGTGCGTGTGTGGAAGGACAAGTGGAGGCTGCGGACAGGTAATGTATACCTTTTTACGGGGCACAGGGTGGACATTTATCATTGGGGGTGTAGTGCCAGAACTTTCACCACGTTCGTCCGGTGCAAAATTGCACGCCGTTTCCGCTTCGCTCCAGATCGAGCAAGTCGGCCCAACATCTTGAAGCATGCGTGATAATGCTACCAATTTTTGTCCAGAAATTGATCACATTGTCGGTTGGGCATGCACTTGGCGGCACCGATTTTCATCCAATTCGATTATAATAATTGAATCGGAAGGTCGATCGGCCACCAAGTCGCCTGATGTGTGGCCACCTTAAGCTGTACTACTCATACAATTGGAGTGTGGCAGGGGTGTCTTGGCACCTTGTAGGAAAAAGCCACAGGAGACAAAAATGGGAGCCCAATAGTGTAATATGTCAAAAGTAGATTAAATAAGCGACCTAAGAAAAATACTACTCACAAAGGAGGGTTGCAAGGGGCAACCGACCACAGGAAGCAGGTGGAGACAACTAACCCGACTCCACCTGGGGTGGTCCTATCCAGGACCCGGATGCGATCGCTCTCTTGGAGAAAAGTGCAATAGACGGTCACTGTGGTGGGACCACGGATGGTCTGTCGCCACCCCTCAAACAAAATGTGTAGAGGGGGTAAACTAAGCACAGTAGGTTAAGAGGCGCCCTGGTGGAATAAAAGCATCTAAAAACAGCTTAAAATCTAGACGAAAACGAGGTGTCTTACCTCAATGACGAAATCTTTGTAATTTTACAAAAGATTTTTATTTAGCACAGGCAACGATTTTTATTTAGCACAGGTCTATGCCCGCTTCCTCAGGCCAATAACAGTACCTAAAATAGTGAGAAGAGCTCCTCAGTACAAACTGTATGTATTTATTTTTATGTATTTATTTTACCCACTGTGGTTATATAAGACGAGAAACCGAGAGCCCAATATAGTGTAGTATGTCAGAATGGTTTGATAAATAATAAGGTGAGAAAGATTATACTCACAAACATGGGTTACCGTCCAGGTAACCACTATAAGGGCAGGTGAGGAGAAAAAGCCTGTCCTCACTCAGGGCTAAGAAGTCGCTCTCTGTAGAGTTGAGAAAAGGAGGTAGCACTCCCATCCACCAGGAGTGGACGCAATGGATTTGTGTGTTGTACAGAGGCGCCAGCAGGATAAAAATTCATAAAATTATTAAAATTTGTATGGAGGAAGTGGTGGGCTAGCCTCCACAAATAAACAGACGTCCTGTTGTTATATAAATATACAAATTTATTATACGATACCCCACAAAGGAATTGCAACGCGTTTCGCAGGTCAAGCCCGCTTCATCAGGCAAACAAGGGGTTAACAGGGAATCTGTAGTATCGGGAATAGCGCCTCAGTAGCTATATGTTTGTACTGAGGAGCTCTTCTCGCTATTTTAGGCACTGTTGTTGGCCTAAGGAAGCGGGCATAGACCCGCGAAATGCGTTGCCTGTACTAAATAAAAAATCTTTTGTAAAATTACAAAGATTTCATCATTGAGTCAAGACACCTCGTTTTCTTCTCGCTTTTAAGCTGTTTTTAGATGCTTTTATTCTACCAGGGCGCTTCTTAACCTACTGTACTCATACAATTCATTATCTCATAAGTTTATTTTCGCTTTAGATTCACTTTAAAATATCATGCTTACTGTACATGTGTTCCATGAGCGCAATAGAAAAAATGTTTTTTAACTAAGCTTTCAGTAGCCATTTCTGTTTTAAAGTGACTCAGGGCCCGTTTCCACTAGCGCGAAAACAGTGCCGAATCCGCTGAGTTTTCCCGCAGGCAAATCGCTGGGGGAAACTGCCATAGAAAATTATGGCGCCGCCGGCCGAATTGCTAGCGATTCGGCCTGCATTGCCCTCAGTTTTCACGTGGGAGGCAGCAAATTTCATAGCCATACATGGCACGGCTTCTGGGATTCGTCTGCGTACCCGCAGACCCGGAAGTGCTGCCGCACGCGGTGGCTAGTGGAAACGGGCCCTCAGGCAGGAGCAGCAAGCATAGTCAACAATTAGAAAACAATGTTTTAAAAATATCCATATTTGTTAATATAATCCAAACATTTGTATAGCGCTTTTCTCCTGTCGGCTACTAGGACGCGCTGAAGAGGCCACCCTGCAGTGTTAGGGAGTCTTGCCTTGAACTCCTTACTGAATACAGTGGAGGAAATCATTATTTGACCCCTCACTGATTTTGTAAGTTTGTCCAATGACAAAGAAATGAAAAGTCTCAGACCAGTATCATTTCAATGGTAGGTTTATTTTAACAGTGGCAGATAGCACATCAAAAGGAAAATCGAAAAAATAACCTTAAATAAAAGATAGCAACTGATTTGCATTTCATTGAGTGAAATACGTTTTTGAACCCCTACCAACCATTAAGAGTTCTGGCTCCCACAGAGTGGTTAGACACTTCTACTCAATTAGTCACCCTCATTAAGGACACCTGTCTTAACTAGTCACCTGTATAAAAGACACCTGTCCACAGAATCAATCAATCAAGCAGACTCCAAACTCTCCAACATGGGAAAGACCAAAGAGCTGTCCAAGGATGTCAGAGACAAAATTGTAGACCTGCACAAGGCTGGAATGGGCTACAAAACCATTAGCAAGAAGCTGGGAGAGAAGTTGACAACTGTTGGTGCGATTGTTCGAAAATGGAAGGAGCACAAAATGACCATCATTCGACCTCGCTCTGGGGCTCCACGCAAGATCTCACCTCGTGGGGTGTCAATGGTTTTGAGAAAGGTGAAAAAGCATCCTAGAACTACACGGGAGGAGTTAGTGAATGACCTCAAATTAGCAGGGACCACAGTCACCAAGAAAACCATTGGAAACACATTACACCACAATGGATTAAAATCCTGCAGGGCTCGCAAGGTCCCCCTGCTCAAGAAGGCACATGTGCAGGCCCGTCTGAAGTTTGCCAATGAACACCTGAATGATTCTGTGAGTGACTGGGAGAAGGTGCTGTGGTCTGATGAGACCAAAATAGAGCTCTTTGGCATTAACTCAACTCGCTGTGTTTGGAGGAAGAAAAATGCTGCCTATGACCCCCAAAACACCATCCCCACCGTCAAGCATGGGGGTGGAAACATTTTGCTTTGGGGGTGTTTTTCTGCTAAGGGCACAGGACAACTTAATCGCATTAACGGGAAAATGGACGGAGCCATGTATCGTGAAATCCTGAACGACAACCTCCTTCCCTCTGCCAGGAAACTGAAAATGGGTCGTGGATGGGTGTTCCAGCACGACAATGACCCAAAACATACAGCAAAGGCAACAAAGGAGTGGCTCAAGAAGAAGCACATTAAGGTCATGGAGTGGCCTAGTCAGTCTCCGGACCTTAATCCAATAGAAAACCTATGGAGGGAGCTCAAGCTGAGAGTTGCACAGAGACTGCCTCGAAACCTTAGGGATTTAGAGATGATCTGCAAAGAGGAGTGGACCAACATTCCTCCTAAAATGTGTGCAAACTTGGTCATCAATTACAAGAAATGTTTAACCTCTGTGCTTGCAAACAAGGGTTTTTCCACTAAGTATTAAGTCTTTTATTGTTAGAGGGTTCAAAAACTTATTTCACTCAATGAAATGCAAATCAGTTGCTATCTTTTATTTAAGGTTATTTTTTCGATTTTCCTTTTGATGTGCTATCTGCCACTGTTAAAATAAACCTACCATTGAAATGATACTGTTCTGAGACTTTACATTTCTTTGTCATTGGACAAACTTACAAAATCAGTGAGGGGTCAAATAATTATTTCCTCCACTGTAGGTACTGACCCTAGCCAGGATTTGAACCCTGGTCTTCCATGTCAAAGGCGGTGCCCTTTACCAGTACACTATCCAGCCACTACTTATCTAACTTTTCTTCTGAGTTTTCGCACCTTATCAATAAATATCTTGTCAGTCACAAGAAAAAAAAACTCCACAAAGTAAAATTTGTATTACCTTTTTAGTTGTTGGTTGCTAAAAAATGTGTTTTGCGGAAAATATATCCTTTGAGAAAAAAACAGGCGAAAGGTTACCGTAATTTAATCAGGGCACATATTTTTCCCCCTGTTCTGCAGCTCGGAAGAACATTAGTAAATCGGCCTCTTGTCATAAAGACAATTTGCAATCACCAACAGGGTCACTAGTGGGGAATTGCATGACTGTACATCCACTATTCAGTATATTATTTGTCAGCACAGAATAATGCACTGCCTTATTGCTAGTGACCACTTCTAACATTCAGTCACTATCAAACGAACAGTGCATCAATTTGTTGCAGGGTTTGCTGCCCTGGCTATTAGAGGTACATTGAGGTTGACCTCTGTTGACCCTTTTGCTGTGAGGGGAGTCGCCCATATGATATAGAACGTCATAACAGCGTTTTACTTGAATACATAAAAAAAGGGATATGACCAACACTGTAGCTTCAGACTTTCAGATGTTGCTCATGGAGAGCTGGACCTTTCACATTCTATGTCCCCTGCCTGCCATACCCAACTCTTTCATGGACATCTACAGGAGGAGACATGAGTGACATTTCGACCATGTGCCTTCTGCCTCCGAATTGGAATAGGTCATAAATGTAAGCTTTCCATGCCTTACCTTGCTCCCAGCTGGCAAAGGGGAACTAGATATTTCAGTGGTGGTCATGTGACCGCCATGGTCTACTTGAAAATGAATGTACCGTATTAATACACTTTGAAAAAGAAATAGTGAGGAGGAGGAAAATCCGGACAGAGCTGAAAACACGTTTCCTTGTAAAGACTTGGTGCATGTGACAGCTGACACGGTCTGTCTGCTGACTCGTATGAATTGTCATTTACTTAGGTGTGTATTGATAAAGTCTTTATCACAGAGTACTGACACAGCTTAGGTCTATGGCCAAGTTTTAAAGTGGTCTAACACCCAGCATTTCAACTTTGCTTTAAAAGATTGCTTACAGCTTATAAACTATTATGCCAGATTTTTTTTTTAGCAGAAATTCACTGAATGGATTAAACATGACATTTTAGTGCTGCATTTAGCTAGAAATCCTCCTCCGTGCTTGCTTGTTTAGTTACAAATGTATCTATTTACAAAGTAATAAACAAACACTGCTCTGAGAGAACAAAGAGGGCTTCCCCGGCAAGAGGTCTAATTGCATTCCAAACAAAGATACATTTGTAACTAAAGATAAGAATGGATGCGGATTCCTAGTTAAATCCAACACTAAAATGTCATGTTTAACCCATTCAGTGAATTTCTGCTTTAAAAAAAATCTGGCATAATCGTTTGTAAGCTGTAAGCAATCTTTTAAAGCAAAGTTGTAATGCTGGGTGTTAAACCGCTTTAAGTAAGTAATCAGACATCATGCTATTTAAGTCTTCAGTTCAGTGGGACTTCAAATCTGTAATGTAGGGGTGAAAAGTACTGCTCCAGTAGTGGTAGCTGTCATTCAGTTCCTGACGATGCTCTGTATTCCACCATTCTTGCCTGTGCCGTTCTCTGGTGATCCATCCAGTCTCAGGGCGGAGTGGAAGTCCACTTGCTGTCTGTATCCCCAACACTGCACTTCTGTCTGAGAGATCCAGTAGAGGGCCGGATGCACTTCCTAGAAACTAAAGATGGCGCCGGACTAGGTAGCCATGGCACACAGGGCTCCGGCCCTTTTCATCTTTCTACCTTTTTCTGCTCAGTTTTCCTCCTTGGCTGTTGACCCAGACTGCCAGGAAACAGATGCTGCTTTCTGCAGTTACGGAGGAAACCAGGATGCCGCGGGGCGGATTCTGATCAGCTGTGAGAGGCCTGACACCCGGCTCCATCGCTGCATCCATCCTCCATCGCTGCCTGATGCCACCAGCCGCTATGTGCGGTTTGGTCACTCCTCTACTGCGGGCGTGGGAGACACCCGTGCTCCGCAGCTGATCGCTGAGGCTACTCGACCTAGGCTGCCGGATCCCCTCCACCACGTGGGCTGCTGCACCGCTGTTGTCAGGGAGTCCAGGACGCCGGGACGGAGCACGTGTGACACTCCACATGCAGAGGAGGCCTGACCGCCGCCGCTCCGCGCAGCCACCCTGGAGACGCGGCTGCTTCACCACCGCAACCACGGGGCCTGATGCCGCCATCCCACAGAGCACAGGAGAGGAGAGAGAGGCCATGGAGCTGCCCGCTGTGCCTGCTCATCATCAGCCTGGCCACCACTGCTAGGGAAGGGCAGGGTCACCACCAGAGATGCACAGCATCGTTTGGCTGCCCTGGCTTCAGCTGACGCCGCCACCTTTGTGGTCGGGACACCACCACCGCTGGGCTACCCACGTGGAGGAGCTCCTCTCGTCGCCTCTGAGCTCTCCCGCAGGCCTGACCACCATTGATGGGGCCACTGCCGGGTCACCACATCCAGCTCTGGATGGTGGCCACAGGGATCCTGCCTCCATCTGAACACTCCGGGCTGGCATCGCCCCAGGGCCACCCTGCCTCTCATGGGACGCCACTCCAGCGCTGACCACCTGCACTGGATCAGGCCCTAGGCCCGAGCCTAGTCTTTGCATGTATGGCCTCGGGGCAAGAGGCACAGCCAGGTCTGTTGTTTACCACCATCGCACTGGGCCAGGCTGTAAGCCTAGGGGCTAAATTTCTGCAAGCATGGCCGGGACTGTTGTTCTCCATCTCTGGGGACCCTTGGACTCTCTCTCTCTCTCCTATCACTCCTTCTTCTTTCTCTCCTTCTATTTCACCACCTGCACTTTCCAAGCCATGCGGCGCGGTGTCTAAAATTGCTGCAGAGCAGTTGAGCGCCACATAGAGTGTGGCAGCTCCGCTCGACATAGCACTCAGATGGACCCACCTAGTCATATGTATTGTGTAATGTGCAACGTGTAATGTAATATGATGACTGCTTATATATCTCTGCAACTATCTTGTATATTTCTATGATTTTGCTGTTACTGTACCATCACCGACCCTGCATGTGCCAAAAATAATTCCGGGTACAACCCCCGTTGTACTTGGCGAAATAAATGATTCTGATTCATTCTAGATACAGGGCGAGAAAATGGACACAAAAGTGCAGACTGTGCGTATGGTTTGAGCCTGTTCAAGGCCTCAGACACTCATATAAAATGTACACACATCCTGACCTGGGTTTCGTCTCTTGCCTTAGGCCTCGTTCACATCTGCTGCGCTGAAAAACGTGTTAAAGCGCAGGGTAAAAAACGCATGCGCTTGTGCGCGCTTTCGTCCGCGTTTCTGTGCGTTGCGCTGCGCTTCCTTAAAGCACGTTTTGCTTACTGTAGCAGCAGCAGTTGTCAATAAAACTTTGTTTTTGTATGTAAATGTATTTTTTTCTCCAATTAGGGGTAAAAAACGCATGCGCTTCTATGCGCTTGTACGCGCTTCTATGCGCTAAAAAAGCGGACCCATTCACTTGCATTGCTGTGCGCTTTCCAGCTCAACGCACAGAAATGCCTGCAACACTACGTTTCTGTAACGCTGCTCAGCGCAGCGCATAGATGTGAACCAGCTACATTTAGTTACATGGAAAAATCAATACCTTGCTAAACGCACAGGGCAGTGCGCTGTGAAAAGCGCACAGAAACGGCCCTGATGTGAACGAGGCCTTAGTCAACACCCAATGCTAAAACATTGTATCCACAGACAGTATTGCAACCTGAATAAAATATTGTTTTTTCATTTATAGTATACAGAGTGTAGCAACCCACCAGCACATTATGTAACTATTCTGACTACATGGGGATGGTCAGAATTGACATTATCCATGTTGGGTTGCTCCTCCTTTTTTAAGACCTCTTTACAAGGAATTTAGAGTTTCTTAGCTTTAGCTCGCTGGCACATCTCTCAACTAATTCCTGAATCTGGAGAAAAATCTACTTTGAAGGCTATCTGAAAACAGAAATGTCATGTGACTGACTGCAAGTTGAGAGAGGAGTAGAGATGATCAGTTTCTCCTATGTAAATTCCCTTGCAGGAGCAAATTCATAGGAGCATGTGATCGATTGGCTGGTCATGGTTATGTGATGACACACCACTTCTACTTCCTGTGCTGGCTGTAACAGCAAGCAAAAGTGATGTTTGATTACATGATTGCGATGAACAAATCAGTGGCATAAAAATCGATAGCATGCTTCTCCATCTTTTTCCTTTATCTTTGAAATATTTTTAGTGAGGCGATGGAAGCAAAACTTACTCCTTCCATACACTTCTGCTGAGCAGGTAACAGCATCAAATTGCACATTTCAGATAGCTTAGGGCCCGTTCCCGCTGCCACTTCCTTGCTGCATATCAACTGCCACTGCTAACCCCTCGCTCTTTCACCATGGTTGGCATAGCATTCATACAGTACAGTGATGTTATGCAGTTTAAACATAGTCTGTTTTTTAATCAAACGTATATACTTGTGACAATGCTGCTTACTTAAAGCCATATGCTGCTGTTCAGACCAAAACACCATATACAGTAGCTTGCAAAAGTATTCGGCCCCCTTGAAGTTTTCCACATTTTGTCACATTACTGTCACAAACATGAATCAATTTTATTGGAATTCCACGTGAAAGACAAATACAAAGTGGTGTACGCGTGAGAAGTGGAACGAAAATCCTACATTATTCCACAAATTTTTTACAAATCAATAACTGCAAAGTGGGGTGTGCGTAATTATTTAGCCCTCTGAGTCAATACTTTGTAGAACCACCTTTTGCTGCAATTACAGCTGCCAGTCTTTTAGGGTATGTCTCTACCAGCTTTGCACATCTAAAGACTGAAATCCTTGCCCATTCTTCTTTGCAAATTAGCTCCAGCTCCGTCAGATTAGATGGACAGCGTTTGTGAACAGCAGTTTTCAGATCTTGCCACAGATTCTTGATTGGATTAAGTTCTGGACTTTGACTGGGCCATTCCAACACATGGATATGTTTTGTTTTAAACCATTCCATTGCTGCCCTGGCTTTATGTTTAGGGTTGTTGTCCTGCTGGAAGGTGAACCTCCGCCCCAGTCTCAAGTCTTTTGCAGACTCCAAGAGGTTTTCTTTCAAGATTGCCCTGTATTTGGCTCCATACATCTTCCTATCAACTTTGACCAGCTTACTTGTCCCTGCTGAAGAGATGCACCCCCAGAGCATGATGCTGCCACCACCATATTTGACAGTTGGGATGGTGTGTTCTGAGTGATGTGCAGTGTTAGTTTTCTGCCACACATAGCGTTTTGCAGTTTGGCCAAAAAGTTCCATTTTGGTCTCATCCGACCAGAGCACCTTCTTCCACATGTTTGCTGTGTCCCCCACATGGCTTGTGGCAAACTGCAAACCGGACTTCTTATGCTTTTCTGTTAGCAATGGCTTTCTTCTTGTCACTCTTCCATAAGAGCCAACTTTGTGCAGTGCACGACTAATAGTTGTCCTATGGACAAATTCCCCCACCTGAGCTGTAGATCTCTGCAGCTCATCCAGAGTCACCATGGGCCTCTTGACTGCGTTTCTGATCTGCGCTATCCTTGTTCGGCCTGTGAGTTTAGGTGGACGGCCTTGTCTTGGTAGGTTTACAGTTGTGCCATACTTCTTCCATTTCTGAATGATCGCTTGAACAGTGCTCCGTGGGATGTTCAAGGCTTTGGAAAGCTTTTTGAAGCCTAAGCCTGCTTTAAATGTCTCAATAACGTTATCCCTGACTTGTCTTGTGTGTTCTTTGGACTTCATGGTGTTGTTGCTCCCAAGATTCTCTTAGACAACCTCAAGAGAGAGCAGCTGTATTTGTACCCACATTAGATTACACACAGCTGCACTCTATTTAGTCATTAGCACTCATCAGGCAATGTCTATGGACAACTGACTGCACTCAGACCAAAGGGGGCAGAATAATTACGCACACTCCACTTTGCAGTTATTGATTTGTAAAAAATGTTTGGAATCATTTATGATTTTCGTTCCACTTCTCACGTGTACACCACTTTGTATTAGTCTTGCACGTGAAATTCCAATAAAATTGATTCATGTTTGTGGCAGTAATGTGACAAAATGTGGAAAACTTCAAGGGGGCTGAATACTTTTGCAAGCCACTGTAAATATGCACTACCTGCTTGTTCTCTGGAGGGAAAAAAATGTTCATTGAGAACTGAATAGGAGACATTCCCAAGCAACTGTATTAAAATGGCTGAACTGAGGAACTACCAAGAAAACACGGCATGCCTTGAATTGTGTGGTATGGGGGCTCCTCATCATGTCAGAGTAATGCCAATTTCACTGATACAGCCAACTCTCTTAGCCAGTGTTTGTTATAAATGTTACAGTATTCTTTGTGCAATATATTTTGCCCTGAATTAGGTTTATTAAAGGATACCAGATCCAAAAGCCTCTGGTAAAAACTGGAGCTGTACTGGGTAGGGGGCATAATCAAATACTCACCGCGCCTCCCATTCCCCTCTGCGCCTCCCAGCCCCCCCCCCCCCCCCCCCCCGCTCTTCTCCACTCTGTCCCTTTGTTCTGGGCGACTTTGGAGACTCCAAACCCGGATATACTGTGCCGCACATGCGCAGTATGTCCGTTCTGCTCCCCTGTGGCCGTGTAGTGATGTCATAGGACAGGAGTGCTCTCGCTGCTCTGTCCCAGGGCAAGCACTGATTGGAGACATGGGGGAGTAAGCCCTCCCACTCCTGTCCTCAGACATCACTCAGCACGGCCACAAGGGAACAGAACAGACCTACTGTGCATGCGCGGTGCAGTATGTACAGGTTTGGAGTCACCGAAGTCGCCCAGGACAATGGGACAGATTGGAGAAGGGCGTTGAGGGACAGAGGGGAACAGGAGGTGCAGTGAGTACATGATTATGCTCCCCCTACCCAGTACCGCTTCAGTTTTTACTTTTGCATCTGGCATCCTTTAACCTCCTTAGCAGTAACCATGAGCTACACTCGGGGTGGAAAACCGTAGCTCAGAGCAGTAACCCCGAGCTACACTCTGTTATAATTTAAGTAGGCCTCAGTTATTTGGACTGAGTTAGTCAAAAAGGCTTGAGGAGCAGACCTGCCCTTTAAGGGGATTTTCTCTTAGAGAGAAAATCTTCAATTCTGTCAGAACTAGAACATACCAAGAAGCTGTTTTATGGACAAGGCCACAGGTCTCCTTGACCTGGGGATGTACACCACTAGAACAATAAACATAAGCCATATTTATTAAACACCACATTCTTGTATGTATGGCAAAAGCCACATTGAATATTAATCGAGTAGGTGTGTATGATGACACCACGAGTGGGTCCACCAATAGTCTGATTTAGGGGATGGCGAAGATGATGTCATATTTAACTCTTTCTAGTCGGTATTAAAGCCCGAGTGAGCGATGGGAGCTCACTCTGCTTCTTACTTTCACACTAGCTCGCAATGCTGACTGGGACCTCTAAGTATGTTCATTCCTTTCTGTAATCTGATATAATGTATGCTGTACATAGGTAGTCTAGTGTAACGTAGGTTAGAAAGAAGGTACTTGATTGACTTCAGCAGGAAGTTTAATCAAGAAGCTTGTAACGCAACATGAAGATTGGCGTGGCTAGGATATGATGAACTGTATCTATCTGTATTTCTGTTTCCTGAATAAACTCTGTAAACTTTGAAGAAGCCTGAGAAAAGTCTATCTCCTGCTTGCTGTGTTGAGAGTCAAGTTATCTCACAGTCTGTGAGACGCAACTATAAGAAGTTGATAGTGTCGAAGCAAGGTGATTTAGAACAGTTTCTAACACACTCGTGGTAGCCACTGGGAGGTCCATGCGTGCAGCGGGCATTCTCGCTCATCTCCTGGGTGATTCAGATGCTGGCGGTCATTCTTCTTCCTGTCTACAGAGGCTCTGCATCTCCCTGGTGAGATTGCCAACTGTCGTCATGAAGACAGCCAGCAATCTCACTTTAGGGTTACAGTGCCACGTGGATGACAGAGGGAGAACTGCAGAGCTGGATCCCAGGGAGGTGAGTAAGTGCAGGGATTGCTCCAAGCTCTCTTGTGGTATGATTTTTTTTCCCCTTGCTTTTAGGGTCTAAAAGCACATACAAAAATTGTACCGGTTTTAGACCCCAAAATCAGGAAGGAATCGTACCACCAGGGTGGTTGACCTGGAACACTTGAGCAATGTCAACTTGACAGCTGTCCTTTCCAAATGATTAACAATGGCAGCCTTATTTTTTCCCTCTTAGTACAGGTTTCTTTTTGAGGTTCTGTGATCACATGTGAAATGACTTGTTTGAATGTGCTTGTTAATCATCATATGCAATTCACATATATTTATCTTTTAAGGATGTCTCATTACTGAGAAGGAAACGCCTTTTTAGATAAAGTGTAAGTTTATTGGTTATTGGCAGTGCTTTTTACAGCATTGCCATTTAGTGTGTTATAAACATAATGAATTGGAGGACATTGACATCGGTGGTTATGTTGAATGTCATATGCAGAATAAAGTATGACTTGCTTTTATGGCTACATACAAAGCTGTTAGACCCTTTGTGATTAAATTACTGGCTGTTTAAACCATTACTCACTACAAAACCTCTTCTGTATTTCCACAGTAAGCCATATCTAAGATGTAAAATGCACGTAATATGAAATGGCTAAGTGAGCCTTTGTCTGCGCTTTAGTATGCCTATGTTAGCACATCAGAGGGGTTTTTTTTCAGCGAAACTACTTATCACCTAGTAACAGATTTTTTTTTTATCAATAGTTAATAAATGCAGGATGACTGTACTCTAGTGTTCTTGAGCTCAGGAAAATATTAGTAAATTTGGTCCATTATAAAGGCAGGTGCTTAAGTGCCAGAAAAGGGAGATATCATTTCTTTCTTCTTCTTGCAGGTTTTGAAGGATAAAAAATGTATTATTTGAGTGACATGGACACAAAGGATACCTGTAGCCATCTAGATAAGAAAATGAAGTTGCATACTCGCCTAAGTAAAGGGAAGTTTGTGGATCTTAGAGCCTTCCCAATCCTCTCTCTGTCTCCTCGTCCCCTCTGCTGTCCCCTGTTCAAATGTTCCAGTTGGCTGTGTCTTCAGGTCTCCTCAGAAGGCTTCAGAAGTACTTGGGTTTCCAAGTACTTCTGAAGACTAGCGGCTGTGTACTGTGCATGCATGAGTCCTCACTCGCGTGTGCACAGCACGGAGGTGCTCATTTTCAGAAGTATCGGGGGACCGAGTACTTCCGAAGCCTTCAGAGGAGACCTGAAGGCTTCTTTGAATTTAAAGTCAGATCGCTGAAACTGGGCCTGGCAGTGGAATGAGGAGACACAGAGAGAACTGGGAAGGCTCCAAGGGATCCAGATCGTTCTCTCTTCTTAGGTGAGTATGTAACATTTTTTTTTTCTTCTGGTGAATACAGGTATCCTTTAGAAGAAGCTTATGTGGCCTGCAACGATTCTCATTCAATTGAGTCAGAATGTGTTTTTCTTAATGCAACCGTGCGAGGAGTGCTGCGGAAATACAACCAGTGGAAATGAGACCTAAATTAATGCTTAACAATGTAGCCAGGATAGCCATATGGCTTTAAGACATGCGAAGATGAACACACAACGCATCTGGGTTCAAGCAAGCTGACGTATACCTTCCATTGCAAGATTTGGAGGAGAACATACAGCAAACAATGGCATGACATTTTGGGCTCCTGCACTTTCCAGCTCTATGTGCAGTTGATAAAGGGCAAGAGCCCAAAACGTCATGTCGTTGTTTGCTGTATATTCTGCTGAAAATCCTGCAATAAAGGGAATTGCGTATTGTGTTTTTAGGGAGGCTAGGCTTTGGTACTAATATGTTTGATGGACTTCTGAAATGGATTTCTTCTTTACAATCTTATACAGAATTATGCCCGTTTTGAACTATTTGCTTTACCAATTAAGGCCACTGTTATTCAGTTTTTATTCAATAGATTTTCTGACCATTGACCTGTGTTAGTTTTCATTTTACTATTTGCTTGTGTAATTAATTCATTAAAACCTTACCTTAGTTTGCTGAGATCCTAATTATGTGAATATCATCTACTTAGTTTAATGGCTACCAATAAATGCTTCTCGATTATAGTGCTTTCATTTATTTCACTATGTCAAATAAATGTAAAAGTTCACAATTTGCAGGCTGAAGTCAGGTAGCTTGTTAACGTGATTTTGCAGCTATTCTGACTTTGGGGGCTCCTCTTAATGTATAAAACGAACAGATAACAATTGACCTTTAGTTAGAAAGCTCCACGTGGCCCATACAGACACTTTGTACATTATAGCAGTAATTTCACAAATGTCAATTAGCTTTGAATAGTGTCTTGTCTTCCAGCGAGATTCATTTGCTGCCTGCAGTGATAATGCCTGGTACAGCTGGGAACCAGCTCTCACGCAGAAGCATAAATTCATCTTTACAGTTCCCTAATCTCAAGCTCACTTCAGTGCTATAACTTTGCCAATAGTTATCTGAAGCAGGCAGAATGAAATCTTAAAGGACCATTCCAGCCAGTGGAGTAGCTAGAAATCACGGGCTCCATAGTAAAACTTTCATGGGGCCCTCAGATTATCCACTTAAGTACCAGCGGTCTCTGGTCCTTAAGGGGCGGAATACTGACGAATCGCCGTCTACGCCACTTGCCGGGAACCTCAGCCCACCCCCTCGGCCGTCTCCATGACGGCAGAGTTCCTGTGAGTCGGTCAGGAGCCGCTTTCATTGGCTCCTGACCTTGTCTTTAATGTAAGCCAATGGGAGTTGCTTACATTAATACAGTCAGGAGCCAATGAAATCGGCTCCTGGCCAGCTCAAAGGGCTCTGCCGTCATAGAAATGGCAGGGCAAGTGAGCTGCGGCGGGCAGAGAACAACGCGATCAGCGGTAGCTATGAGAGTGGCAAGTACACGCGGCAGCGGTGAGCTGAAATCTATGCCCTGGCAGCCACAACAGCATCAAGACAGGGTGTGGATTTAACCATTCTTAACTGGTTAAGCAATTCCACCTGCCCCTACCCCATGGATAGGAGTTAAGTGGGCAATTTACATTCTCATGCAAACAACACTGCCCATACTTCATGGGCACTGATGCAAAGTCACAGGGTGGAGAAACACAAAAAAGTTAATGGTGAATATTTTAAGTACCAACTGGGCCCCATATGCTTCAGGGCCCCATGGCTATTGTTACACCCCGGATTAAATTAATAAGGCATGGTGCGAAATTGACTTCAGACTATGATAGGGTCATTAGACAATGATTATAGTAGGGATTATATTGTAAGCTCCTCTGAGGGACAGTTAATGATATGAGTCTGTGGAAATTATGTGCTGTAGAAATACATAACCTCTTTTGGTTTTCACGGCTGTCAGTGGTTTGACAGGTGTTTGTGTGTGTGTGTGTGTGTGTGCGTGCGGACAAGAGGGAGTCATAGGTGCTGGAGAAATAAAAATAATGATGATAGTGGACCTTTTATTATTCCCTTTAGAACCAGTATTGCACTGAAAGTCCATCTATGGTGGAGATGTGAATGGGGGAGAATCTTTTTTTGTTTGTACTGTGTGGGGGGCAGCTAAGGAGATGCTGATGAGCTGCACATCTTCTTGCATCACTTATGTATATCACATCCATCATCTGGCAGAATATTCCGCTAATAGCAATTGGCTTCTGTTGAGTGAGACTGGCAGGGAGACAGCTGTGATTTTTGGCCTGTTAGACTAAGCATGATTGTTGAACGTGAAAAATGAATGGCCAAACTGGACAGCTGCCATTTTTGCGCATTACATAAAATCTGTCTGATACAAAAGTAATTTTTATGGAATTAAAGTAATGTAACAAATGGTTAAACTGGCTGGCATGTGGTTTGTCTGATGTATACTGTGGTCTCAGGATGTGAAGTGTCAAACAATTGTTACAATATTGTGCTTTGAATCAGATCTCCAAGTAAAATATTATTGTACTTTTCAGCTGAGGCTGCTGTTTGTTTTATAAAAAACATGATCTAATCCAAAGGATCACTTTTTTTTTGTTTTTTTTTGTTTGTTTTATTTAAATTCAAGTGCAGAAGTATTGAATTTACTTTTCTTGCGTTTTTGTATCTAACAAACAGTTGAGTTGATACAGCATAACTTTCTAAAGTATGAACCTTTAAAGAGCCACTGTAGCGACACATTGTAGAATGAAATACATTATTCAAGATGCACACTTTTGGGTTAATTATCCTGATTTCAGCATCATAGAGACTTCTCATACCTATACATTGCTGTATATTGTTCTGTAGCGCTGCCTTGACAGCAATATCACAGCTTAGGCTTTCTAGTTATGTGGAATTCTCCTCCAAGAGCATTCATATAATTTCTACTGGTTTCAGAACACAAAGTAAACATTCTACAGAGATGCACCTGACAGGAGTAAAGATGTCTCTTCCTGTGACACATTTCAGAATGTAACTCAAAGTGAGGAAATTATTTTAGGATGAGCAAACACTGACTTTATAATTTTATTAATCAATACTGTATTGTAAAAAAATAAGAAGTTTTATTCATTACATTATTTTCAGTACAGCTCCTCTTTAACCTGTTTGATATTACATTTGAAAATGTCAACCCTTTTTCTCTCTGAAATTGAATGTTTTGTGTCTTAAAGGGAAGGTCCAGGGTAATTCAAAATCAAAAACCTACTCACCTTGGGCTTCCTCCAGCCCCTTTCAGCTGTCCTGTGCCCTCACCGCAGCTCCGGTGATCCCGTTCCCCTCCAGTGCATCTTCCTGCACTCCAGTGTGGTGCTCACGGAGTCGCACTGACGTCATCTGGGCTGTACCGCGCAGGCGCAGAACTACTGCGCAGTACAGTCCGGATGATGTCATTACGACTGAGAGCCACTCGCGCAGGCGCAGTGGGCATCTTGCGCTGGAGGGGATCTCGGGGCAGTGGCGGGGAGCGGCGAGGGCACAGGACGGCTGCAAGAGGCTGGAGGAAGCCCTGGGTAAGTAGATGTTTTGTTTTGGTAAGAGACACACATGAAACCATAACACATATGCAAACTTAATCAGGACCATTCTTATCTGGGGTGACGTGGGAGTGGTGTTAAACCTTAGGCTTAACACCGCTTCCACTTCACCCCACAGCCGGATGAGGATCGAGTAGAATTTGTAAACTTTTATGATGTACGCATTGTGATGTGATTCATAAGCCGGATCTATTAAAGCTTTTTTAGACACGTGGAATGCAAGTGCCAAACTGTTTCTTCTTATGAGTTCTATACAATGTGTTTTTCTGAAGTTCTGAGCACGCATTGAAACTGTGGTATCATACCCGATCTGATCCTCTTGACATCTATGAAAGTTATTTCACCCTGAATGCACTAGTGATTGTAGTGCCTTTTGCTGTTTCTCACTATATGCCCCTAGATTTTGCCATCTGAATCAGATAATTCAGGGGACTTAATGGCAGGGCCACTACTGTACCTTGTATGCTCTAATTGTGACCCATGTGCCATCCCAATACCTGAACCTGTAGGTGTTGTTTCCTTAAAGAGGAGCTATCAGAATCAGATTTATTTCGCCAAATACAGCACAGCTATATTCTGAATTTTTTGTAGTACACATGGCATAGACATAGTACAGGAGGGGGACAAGAAGCACAAACACAGACAATTTACAACTGCAGTAATGATATACATGACAAACTGGGTCGTCGGTAAGGGTTCGTTCCTGCCGTGCAGGAGCAGTCCAACAATAATACTAATAATAGTACTAATAATAATAAAGATGATGGTGGCCCCAGTACAGTCTCTGGACAGTGAGAACAAGGGCGTGCAGGGGCGTGAGCTGATGGAGAGACCCCGCTAGGGCATGCCGGTAGGCGGGCCCGGTGGGGGAAGGTAGGAGTTGAGCAGCCGAACCGCTTGGGGGAAGAAGGTGTTCATCCGTCTGGTGGTTTTGCATGGTATGGACCTGTAGCGGCGGCCCAGTGGGAGCAGCTTGAAGTGGCGACTGCCTGGGTGGGAGGGGTCACGGGAGATCACAGTGGCCCTCTTCCTCATCCTAGCGGAGTGGAGGAGGTCAAGAGGTGGAAGAGGGGACCCGATGATTCTCTCTGCATCAGCTATGACTCTCTGCAGTTTGTGTTTGTCGCTGGCCGTTGCGCCCGCATACCAGACAATGACTGAGGAGCAGAGGATGGATTCTATAGTGGCAGTATAGAAGCTGGTCAGCAGTTCCCTGGGCATGCCGAATCTCTTCAGCTGGCGCAGGAAGAACAATCTCTGCTGTGATTTCTTCTGTATTATGGAGGTGTTCTGCCCCCACTTCAGGTTGTTAGTGAGAGTCGTGCCGAGGAACCGCACCGATGTCACCCTAGAGACTTCGGTACCCCCAATGAGGATAGGTAGGAGGGGGGGAGGGTTCCTCCTGAAGTCTACGACTAGTTCAACAGTCTTTGCGGCATTGAGAACTAGGTTATTTGCTCTGCACCAGTTGCAGATTCGCTCAACTTCGCTGCGGTACTCATGCTCGCCGTTGCTGCTAATTAGGCCAATGATGGTGGTGTCGTCTGCAAATTTGATGACTTTCACAGAGTCAGCGGATGATATGCAATTGTTGGTATAGAGGGAGAACAGTAGTGGTGACAATACACAGCCTTGTGGAGCCCCAGTATTGGTGGTTCTGACGCTGGAGTAGCAGCTGCCGAGCTTCACTTGTTGCGTTCTGTTGGTCAGGAAGTCCTTGATCCATGCTCGGAGCGTGGGATCTACTCCGAGCTGCGCCAGATTGGTGAGCAGGATGTCTGGGCAGATCGTGTTGAACGCCGAGCTAAAATCCAGAAACAAGATCCTAGCATAGGAGACAGGGTTGTCAAGGTGCTCCATGATGTATGCCAGGCTGGCATTGATGGCGTCCTCCACGGATCTGTTTGCCCTATAAGCAAATTGGAGCTGGTCGAGGTGAGCGTCCGTGTGTCTCTTCAGGTGGGCAAGGACCAGCCGCTCAAGGAGCTTCATAATGTTGGAGGTTAGGGCCACTGGTCGGAAGTTGTTGTGCTCAGTGCTGCCGGGTTTTTTGGGGACTGGTACAATTGCGGACCGCTTGAAACAGGAGGGGACTGTACCGTCCGATAGTGACCGCTCGAATAAGGTGGTGAGCACAGGAGCTAACTGATCAGCACAGGTTCTCAGGCAGATAGATGACACTCCATCCGGGCCAGAAGACTTCCTGGGATTCAGCTTACGGAGGTGCCGGAGTACCTCTAATTCATGGACAGTAACAGGAGCCAGGGTGCCGAGTTCATCCGAGGGGGGGTTCACCTTGGCCGTGGCTGTATGGTCCCCCTGCTGGTTAGGTAGTTGCTCGAACCTGCAGTAGAACTCATTGAGCTCCTCCGCCAGCCGAAGGCTTGGGGTCGCAGGCTGAGGTGCAGGTTTGAAGTTTGTGGCTGCTCTCAGACCCTTCCATACCTCCCGTGTGTTGTTTGATTGGAGGCAGAGCCCGAGCTTGTCGGAGTAGGCCCTTTTTGCTGATCGCAGTTCTCTTTTCAGTGCGTACCTGGCCTCTCTATATTTCTCAGGGGAGCCGGACCTGTGCGCTTCCTCTTTGCATTTCCGAAGTCGGCGGAGCTTGTCGTTAAACCAAGGCTTGTTGTTGGGGAAAATCCTGAATGTCTTGGATGGGATACATGCTTCCTCACAGAAACTAATGTAGGAGGTAACGTTCTCGGCCCATTCATCAAGGGAGGGTGCCTCCAGCGTCGACCAGTCTGTGGTGTCAAAACAGGCTTGGAGTTCCAGTTTTGCTTCTGCTGTCCATTTTTTGATGGTTTTGACAGTGGGCTTTGAGGTCTCCAGGAGCCGCCTGTAAGTAGGGATCAGGTGGATTGTGTTGTGGTCGGAGTTTCCCAGAGGGGCTCCTAGGGTGGCCTTGTATGCCTTCTTCTGGACCGTGTAGCAGTGGTCCAGGGTGTTACAGTTTCTGGTAGGGCAGGTTATGTGCTGCTTGTAGCGGGGCAGCTCATGTCTTAGGTTCGCCTTGTTGAAGTCGCCCAGGATGATGATTAGAGCCTCAGGGAAGGATGTTTCCCACCGCGAGATATAGTCACTGAGGGCTTGCAGTGCAGTCTTGGAGCATGCATTGGGAGGTATATAGACCCCAACGAGGACAAGGGAAGAGAACTCCCTGGGGGAGTATTGAGGCCTGCAGTTTATGGCCAGAAACTCAACGTCTGGGGTACAGGTCTTGTTGAGGGTGGTGATGTTGGAGCACCAGGAGGTGTTGATATAAAAGCAGATGCCCCCACCTCTCGTTTTCCCCGAGAGGGCCACATCACGGTCTGCTCTTAGGAGATTGTAGCCTGGTACAAGTAGAGAGTTGTCCGGGATGCTGTCACTCAGCCAGGTCTCCGTAAAACAGAGAACAGGGGTGTTCTTACTGATCTGGGGTTTGCTACCCAGTAGGAGGAGCAGCTCGTCCAGTTTGTTTGGAAGTGAGCAGACATTTGCAAGTAGGATGGCAGGGATGGGAGAGCGTAGACCTTTCCTTTTGAGTCGGACCATGGCCCCTGCCCTCCTACCTCTGTGGCGACGTTTGTTCGGTGCTCGCTTGGAGACGAGGTATTTGATATGGGCGGTGACAGCATCCCACAGGGGGGAGCCCCATGGGGGCTTGGGGCTGTCCGGGGGTTCCCATTTAAGGAGGGCCTCTCTGGATAGGGTGGCAGTATTTAGTGACCGTTCTGAACCCATGGCACAGATGGGAGGGGTGTTTGAATTCAGGGCAGAGGGAGGCCAGGGCTGGTTGCATGGAGCAGGGCAGCGGAGTCGAAAGGCTGGTGGAGGGTCTCGACGGGCAGCGAGCACCCCTGGGACGGGTAGTGGGTCTCAAGGAACGGTGCAGAGTCAGACTGTGACCTGCTTGGCACCTCGAAGACGCAGCACAGTGTATGATTCCGGTAGGTGATGTGGAGCAGACAGCACAGCGCAGTGAGTAGGGCACAGGTAGATAGTATTGGTCAGGCAGCACATGCACAGTGTGAGGCCCTGGTGGATGGTATGGAGGCACAAAAGGATGGTGTGGAGCAGGCAGCACAGTATGTTGCACACAAGATGGTGTGGACGGGCAGTATGTTGCACACAAGATGGTGTGGACGGGCAGCACAGCACAGTGTGTGGACCAGGTAGGTGGTGTGGAATGGAGCCAGCACGCAGTACAAGGCACCCGTAGGTGGTATGGAGCGGGCCCCGTAGATGGTATGGGGCGGGCAGCACGGCACAGAATAGGTGTTTTGGAGCGGTCAGTCCAGCACAGCGTGTGAACCAAGTAGATGGTTGGAGCAGGTAGCACTGCACAGTATAAGGCCAGGGTCGATGGAGCAGGCAGCACAGCTCAGTGTAAGGCCCAGGTAGATTATGAGGGGCAGGCAGCACAGCACAGAGGGCCCAGGTAGAGTATGAGGGGCCGGCAGCACAGCATAGAGGGCCCAAGTAGATTATGAGGGGCAGGCAGCACAGCATAGAGGGCCCAAGTAGATTATGAGGGGCAGGCAGCACAGCACAAAGGGGATGGTATGGCAGGTAGCACAGCACAGATGAGTAGATAGTAAGGAGCAGGCATCACAGTAAGGGGCGCAGATGGATGATATGGAGCAGGCAGCGGGCTGAGCAAGGACAGGATGGAGGGGTGCCAGTTCCAGCAGAAGTGTAGGTGCAAGCAATGGGACTCACCCTGTATGAGTTGGCACAGGCAGGAGGATCTGTAGCCGCTGGAGGAAGTGTGCCTGGAGGGGGAGGCTGATCACGGGAAACCCAGATCCTGGAGGCTGGTCGCTGAAATCCCTGACCTGCGGAGTCCACCCGAGGGGAGGCAAAGCATGGGGAGCCTTGTGGCGAGGAGGCTCTCTCTGGATGAGAGGGCCGGGCGGGCGGGCCCAGCCGAGAGATGCGGTGCAGAGGCGATCCGAGGTGGAGGTCCTGCGTGGGACCACGTGGTGTGGAGTCGGGAAGAGGCTGGAGCTGCAGCAGTCTGGCTAGCCGAGGCGGAGGACCAGCGTGGGACCACGTGGTGGAGGCTGGGGTTGCAGCGGCGGCAGTCCGGCGAGCCGAGGTGGAAGGGCTGCGTGGGACCACGTGGTGGAGGCTGAGGTAGCAGCGGCGGCAGTCCGGCGAGCCGAGGTGGAAGGCCTGCGTGGGACCACGTGGTGGAGTCAGGTGAGTGGCTGGAGCCGCGGGCAGGAGTTGCAGCGGCGACCGGGATGCTTCTGCAGCAGGAGCGGAAGTCCGCAGTCTGATCAGCGGCAGTCAGGACCGGAGCAGTGGCAGCAGCAGCAGGCAGACCGGAGCAGTGGCGAGATCAGATGGAGCTGGAGGCCATCGGGTGAGTGCAGCCAGAGAGCCCTTACCTAAGTTAAACTAAATCTAAACCTAAATCTAAATACATCAGCTAAAGCACAAAACAAAAAAACAATCACCTAAGCTGTCCACTACTATTTTTGTAGCCAGAAAACTATGGAAAAGCACACTATTTACAGAGCCATGTGACCGAGGCGACCTGCTGGGGCGCCATCTTGGTCAGCCATACTATCTCAGAAAAAAAAGCACATATAGAGTGGGTTGCAAAAGTATTCGGCCCCCTTGAAGTTTTCCGCATTTTGTCATATTACTGCCACAAACATGAATCAATTTTATTGGATTTCCACATAAAAGACCACCACAAAGTGGTGTACACGTGAGAAGTGGAACGAAAACCATACATGATTCCAAACATTTTTTACAAATGGATAACTGCAAAGTGGTGTGTGCATAATTATTCGGCCCCCTTTGATCTGAGTGCAGTCAGTTGCCTATAGACATTGCCTGATGAGTGCTAATGACTAAATAGAGTGCACCTGTGTGTAATCTAATGTCAGTACACATACAGCTGCTCTGTGAGGGCCTCAGAGGTTGTCTAAGAGAATATTGGGAGCAACAACAGCGGGAAGTCCAAAGAACACACAAGACAGGTCAGGGATCAAGTTATTGAGAAATGTAAAGCAGCATTAGGCTACAAAAAGATTTCCAGAGCCTTGAACATCCCACGGAGCACTGTTCAAGCGATCATTCAGAAATGGAAGGAGTATGGCACAACTGTAAACCTACCAAGACAAGGCCATCCACCTAAACTCGCAGGCCGAACAAGGAGAGCGCTGATCAGAAATGCAGTCAAGAGGCCCATGGTGACTCTGGACGAGCTGCAGAGATCTACAGCTCAGGTGGGAGACTCTGTCCATAGGACAACTATTAGTCATGCACTGTACAAAGTTGGCCTTTATGGAAGAGTCGCAAGAAGAAAGGCATTGTTAACAGAAAGCATAAGAAGTCCTGTTTGCAGTTTGCCACAAGCCATGTGGGGGACACGGCAACCATGTGGAAGAAGGTGCTCTGGTCAGATGAGACCAAAATGGAACTTTTTGGCCAAAATGCAAAACGCTATGTGTGGCAGAAAACTAACCCTGCGCATCACTCTGAACACACCATCCCCACTGTCAAATATGGTGGTGGCAGCATCATGCTCGGGGGGAGCATCTCTTCAGCAGGGACAGGGAAGCTGGTCAGAGTTGATGGGAAGATAGATGGAGCCAAATACAGGGCAAACTTGGAAGAAAACCTCTTGGAGACTGCAAAAGACTTGAGACTGGGGCGGAGGTTCACCTTCCAGCAGGACAATGACCCTAAACATAAAGCCAGGGCAACAATGGAATGGTTTAAAACAAAACATATCTATGTGTTAGTATGACCCAGTCAAAGTCCAGATCTAAATCCAATCGAGAATCTGTGGCAAGATCTAAAAAACTGCTGTTCACAAACACAGTCTTAACTCTGTCTATCTTGAAACCAATTCTGACATAATTTACTCCCTTACTGTGTCTGTGTATCATTCCCCCCCCCCCAATCTTCAGACACTCCCACCCAACACTGCAGTAGAAAGTGCATTGTCTCAGCATGAGAAATATTGGCCAATCAGAGAGGAACAGAGGTGTGGGCAGGGAAAACCGGAGGGAAAGAGGCTTCAGCCAACTAGGGTGCATTAGTTAAGTCTGAGAGGAAATTAAAGAAGCAAAAAAAAAAGACAACCCAGCATGCCCTGCAACGTCCTTGCAGCAGCAGCAGCTTCTCCTCCTGCAGGCTCAGCTCCCCTGAGAGACACTGTCACCCCTGAGAGACACTGTCACTTGCGGCTGGCCCCACTTTCACTCATGACTGCACCTCCTGACTCCCAATAGCTAGCTAGCTTCCTGTTGGTCAGCTGTACTACTGGAAGCTGAAAGCTGTGCATGGACTGTCAGGTGTAACAGCAAGCAATGGTGGTACTTGGCAGGTGGCCTTCTCTGCCCGACTCACTGTGTGTGTGTGTGGGCACAGTGGACAGCATGGAAACAGCATGCTGCCTGCGTGACTGCGATACCACCAAGCACCATATTGCCACTTTTCCCTGTCTTTCACAACGCGAACACAGGTAGTGTGCAGTAGTGGGCATGGCCAAAGTTGTTTGGCTGGAAAGGTAAGAGGGGGAGACCTGGAACTGGACCTGGAACACTGCCGCGAATGCACACGTGCTGCTGTCTCCAGGGCCCCGGAGTAAATAGTGTGTATGTTCATGATTTCAGACTGGAACAACCGGTGTGCAGTGAGTGCAGCAGTGGTATAGGGGCTGCAAGCTGGCATGAGGGGGATGGTCTGGGACTGGCATCAAGGCCACCATGGCATGGATGGACCACATCATTCTCCAGTTGCGGCTAAATCATTCTAGATCAGGGTTGCCCACACTTTTTTGGCTTGTGAGCTACTTAAAAAAATTAGCAAGTCAAAGTGATCTACTTGTGTACAATTTTAGAAGCACACCTGTATATAGAGAATAGAAACTGTAGTGGGGTCAGAATCTACCATGAAGTCCTTCGCGATCTACTGGTAGATTCCGATCTACCTAATGGGCACCCCTGTAGACATTATATATACTTGTGCACTAGACAGGGTTTCCAAAGACCGTAAATTACCTTTAGGATCACTTTGCCTTGAGAGAAAACTCTGGCCCACTGTCTTTGAGTTAGACTGTTACACTGCAGATAGCTCCGCCCACATCCAGTCATTGTCACACACATTTTTCTGCACTGCACTCACGCCTTTCCAATATGGCAAAGAAGCTCCCTAAAGAGGAACTTTAACTCAAAACTGAACTTATCCCTAACAGTAGTCTATACCCCCTTTTCCCATAAGAAAACTTTACCTTTTCTCGAATAGATTGGGGACATCTGTATGGCTGATATTTGGTAACACCGCTCCCCCTGTGTGATGTCAGGACCATGGCCCTGACAGTTTGCTGTCTGTGAACCTCATTGTATTGTCTATATTTCCAATGTCTAAGCAAGCACTATCTCCAAAATCACCTAGCGGGAATAAAGATGTTGCCACCTGTGATAACTTTCACAATTTAAATCGGGGTGACTAAACACTGAGTAAAAATATAAATGAATGTTGTAAAGGAAAAAAAAGTAATTTTATTTATTACATTATTTTCACTACAGTTCCTCTTTAGGAGCCAATTTAGATAGACTGCTCCCAGCGGCTCGTTTTGCTGATGCTGAATGTTTTTCTGCTACCGAGCAGGAAAGCATTTGGCATCGGTTCCCGGCGTTTTGTCATTGTGCTCTGAGTTCCTAGGGGGAAATGGAACTGTGAACACAGCCAACACTAGATGCTACATGCAGCATCTCGAAAAAAATCAATCGACCATGGTGTTTGCCAAGATGATGGTAAATGCATTGAGATGAACGCTGCCATTCATCTTAAAGGGGGACGCCCATGGATATCTGTGGAAAATGCCCTGAACAGCCACCTGTCTGTATTAGCCCTAATGGTTAAGCATGGTTTTCTTCTTATTGTGTATTTATATAGTGCTGACCTCTTCCACAGTCCAATGCAGAGTAAAGTCTGTCTCTCAGAGGAGCTCACAATCCATTATTTATAATGGTCATATTCTAGTGTCTCTGTTATAGTCTAAGGCCAATTTTGAGGGCATTCCAGTTAACCTACTAGTATGTTTTTGGGATGTGGGAGGAAACTGGAATGCCCAGAGAAATCACACACAAGAACATACAGTATAAACTGCATGTAGACAGATGTGTAGCTATTGCTTCCACTCCTGGCTTCCTCGTGATAAGGTGTGAGCTATAAAGTAAGTTATGTGCCTTTCCGGCACACATACCTCCTGCGATGTCCTACATTATTCTACAATATTGTTGATTTTGGAGTAGCAGCAAGGAACAGAGGGGAAGATTTATCAATGCATTACCGACAGTTTTTTCTTTTTAATCTGTTCTAACCAGCAGGGAGAACATTCTTAAATCCTAGGTAATAATGGCAATTTAGCATGAATTTCTAGAGCTGCACTACAGTTAAGAGAAGTGCAAATCCATCCCTAAACTGGCGCAGATTAAGAAGTGCTTGATGGCAGTTCTAAAGATGTAGAACTGCAGGCTAGACATGATTGCAGAGTGCAGGCTATACATGATTTGTGATGTGCTCCTCCCACCTGCTGAATTCCTCCTCAGAGCCTGCTGCTATCAATACAACAGGTGTGTTGGTTACCTCAGAAACAGGAATTCCCCTCACACACTGCACTGTCTGAAAGACCTTCCTAGCTCCTCCTATTATACAACAGTTTTAAAAGGAATCTGCACTGTCTAATGATTTCTTAAGATGCCTGAGACAGTTCTGCATGGATTTCTAAAAACCTACTAATATTTTGTCTCAGACACTCTTGATAAATCTGGCCCAGATATTCTTTCCTACTCGCTTCTGCTCTCAACCCGCCTGCTTCCCACTCTCCGCCTCCTTCAAGCCCTTCCTTCATCGATGATGAGCAGAGGAGAGCTAGAAGGAGGTGGGGAGTGGGCAGAGAGTAGGGGAGAAGATCTGCTTCTTTCACAGGTGCTGCAGGGACCAGGAGGCATCAGGGGGATAGTGTGGTCTGGCCAAGGCAGCAGATATGTGTGCCGTAAAGGCACATCTAACCTTAACCTCTTGACGACCAGCTAACGCCGATTGGCGTAAACTGGTCGTCTGCAAGTTTCCATGTCCGTTCACGGAGGCTGTCTCTGTGAACAGCCGGAGAGCCGCCGATCGCGGCTCGCCGGGAAAATGTAAACACGCGGGGAAGAAATCCCCGCTGTTTACATCATACGGCGCTGCTGCGCAGCAGCGCCGTAAGGCAGATCGGCGATCCCCGGCCTCTGATTGGCCGGGGATCGCCGTCATTTGATAGGCCGAAGCCTATCCTACAATGCGCAGGACGGATAGCCGTCCTGCGCAGCTCAGAGGGGAAGGGAGAGGGAGGGAGAGGGACGGAGCGCTGAAAATGCTGCGGTGGGGGGCTGTGAAGAGCCCCCCCCCCGCAAAGCGCAGAGAGCCGGCGGCGATCAGACCCCCCCCAGCAGGACATCCCCCTAGTGGGGAAAAAAGGGGGTAAGTCTGATCGCCCTGGCTAAAACCTGATCTGTGCTGCGGGCTGGAGAGCCTACGCAGCACAGATCATTCAGAAAAGCCCTGGTCGGCAAGCCAGTGTTACCCGACATAAAAAAAAAAAGTCAGATACTCACCTAAGGAGAGGGAAGACTCTGAGTCCTAATGAGCCTTTCCTCTCCCGGTGCCCTCAGGATCCTCTGTTCAAATCCCCCACCACTGGGGACTTCGGGAGCTGGCGCATGCGCAGTACGGAGCAGCCCGTCTTTGGGAGCCCGAGTGCTCCCGAAAACTTCCGAAACCTCCCTTTGGCGGCGGAAGTGGCAGTATTTGACCGAACTGTCCGAATACTGCTACGGGGGATCCTGAGCAGGACCGGGCAACGGGAGAGGAGAGGGAAGTCTCATTAGGACTCAGAGCCTTTCCTCTCCTTAGGTGAGTATCTGACTTTTTTATTTTTATAGGTTGGGTAACATTGACTTTAAAGGAAGCCAAAACGGCTTCAGGTATGTAGAAGCATGTAATAGTACCCCAAGATGCTGCGCCAAGGGAACTAATATCCCCCTTTGCCCCCCCCAAGCTATGCCACTGCACGTATATATAGTACGCTGGGACCTTCTCTACCGTGCTTCTGGGCGGCTGTGCACAGCAGCAATAGTCCGGAGGTTTCTTTACATGCGTGGTTTGGAAACAATTGTAACCGCGCTGTATTTAAAACAAGAGGCAATGTATGAATGTAGTGGCAAACATGCCCCTACCCCAACTTTTTTCAAAATGTGATTTCTCAGCTTTTACATTTGTCTCTGTACATATTTCCTTTAATATACAGCTAGTCTAATTTGCAAATCATTACAATATTTGTATTTGCGGTTTGTCATCCCAACCTTTTTGGAAATGGAGTTGCAAACCTTAGGTAATTTAATTAGTCTACAAAATGCTGACAGGGTGGTACCTTGTGCCAACAAGACTGAAAAATGAACCTATTGTTTTAGAGGCTGCTATCTAGACACAACTATGTGTTATGGATATGATGGTTATGCACTAAAATCATCTGATTCTTCATAGATTATGGTCTCTTGCATTCTGTTTAATGGCATGGTAAGCAAGGACCTGGGAAATTAGAGACCCTCACAAAGTTCCCAAATGCTCTTACCTCTTTCTAACAGTTAAGAGACCTATAATGAAAATATAGAGGTCTAATATCAGGTATTAAAATACAATGAATTTCCTCAATACAAAAAACAAAACATGGTAGCATTCTAATATGCACCCATTTTTCTAAAGGTTTAGCAGCCTAAGATGCCTTATATAAACTTGATTGTTGTAAGGGACTTGCCTCCGGGATCCATCGACACGGCTGTCTCTGCCGAGAGCAGGTTGCGTCCTGGCACTTCCGCATCAGCGCCGCTCTCACGTGTGTCTCGCTACCCCTGCTTACCTAGCAACGGGGGCGAGCGCATGCAGTCGGTGAAAGCGAAGGGACGGACGCATCTGCTTAGGCGTCCATCCTACGATGCAGAAGCTAGTGTCAGCTGACACTTGGGCAGGCTTATAAAACTTTGTCAGCTGATATGTTAGTCAGCTGACACCCAGGCAGGGCTGCTACTGTGTGATTGGTTACTGTGTTTGTGGCCGGCCATTGATTGGATGCTTGCCTGTTTTTAAAGCTTGCTGTGACACTTGGAGATTGCCCGTGATAGCTTTGGCTGTGTGCTTTTGCTGGGTGTAATTACTTGTATTTGGATTATTAGTGTACCGACCTTTAGCCTGGAATCTGACTACTCTCTGTCTGCCACCTGTACCGATCCTCTGCCTGGAATCTGACCACTCTCTGTCTGCTGCCTGCATCGACCTTGGATTGCCTGACCCTGATGTTGCCTGTTCCTAGTGTACCTCGATACTTCTGATATAACGTGTATGACCTTGGCTTGTTACTGGACTTTCGCTATCTTCTGTTAGGCTCTGGTAAGTTAGATAGTTCACTGTACGTTCAGCTCCTATATCTTGCACCTACAAGGCCTGGGTGTAACCGAAGTCGGGCAGGTGCTCTTCACCTCCCATTCAAGCAGGGTAGCGCAACACAGGGTGAAGAAGGTGGTGGTAGATTGGGGCATAGGAGCTTTCTTTAGTACTTCAGTACTCTTCAGTACTTTTTTTTTTTTTTTTTTTTTTTTTTTTACAGATTTCACCCTTGTCTCGAATTTATTTTTCTTAAGAAACCCAGAGACCCCATACACAACCAGAGTTAATGTGACTCTTCACCTACTTCAGTCTATGCTATATTACATATGGCTTGTGTGTGTGTGTCACTAACTGTGCCCATGATAAATAATTAAGTTCCTTGAAACCTACGTGGTCTCCATGGCACTTTGTAACCAGTTCACCTTCTGAGAGGTAATTGCCAGTTTATCATTGCATATGCTTGAAGTTTGGCTGTTTTAATGAAAGAAAAAAAAATTGGAAACAAAGTTGCCCCTAACTTTGTCAGTTTTCTCTTTTTCATTTTCTGAAAGTTCTGGATCTGAGAGTTGTCGCATAAAGCTTGGAGTCTTGGACAGATTATCATTGCTGCCAAGTGATAATCATGATGGCACTATGATGAACATGTGCTGATCATAAAGAAATTATATACCTGCCCAGCAGCTAATCTCATAATAGCCAGTAAACTGTAACCGATCACTCTGGAGACACATACAGACATAAATCTGTGGTATCTTAATCACTTATGGACATCTGTGTTTTCATCTTGACTCTGCACATGCTCTCACTGCTGTATGCTTGGCATTCGTATAGTGCTGTTGTCTCTCAGGTGCTGTGCCACAGGATGATTGCCTCAAGAGAACTGTACAGGAAGAGTTAAGAAACGTAAGTTGTTATCTATGCAAAATAGCTACTCTGAGCTCTCCGACTAATTTAGTCAGAGCTCAGTGCTATTTTTCTGAAGCACATATACATCAAAGAAACCATGAAAGAACTTCAGATAAGATTTTACTGCAAAGAAGTACAAAGGGTCATTAGCTCTGCTCTGCATAGTTGAAAATGCAGAATGTAGTTTGTAAACTGCAAATATTAGAGAATGATGCAAGGTTATTAAAAAAAAAAAAAAAAAGCTATATAACTGAAAATAAGAATACGAGACTTTTCTTTGTTTCTAATGCTCTATTAATTATCTGTACTACACATACAATTAATTATATCGTAAGGTGTTTTTTTTTTTGCTACTGTGTCATTTTAAAGGGATCTGAGCATCAAGGCTCCCCATAATGGAGGTTCCCAGGAAGCAAAGTCCGTTAACCCTTCACACACTCACATGTAATTGTTCATGCATATGCATTCACAGAGATAAATCATTCCAGGGACCACTGCTATCCCTATAGCTAAGTTAAAAGCCGGAGTCTTATTACAAAAGGTTACATTATCTTGCAGAGTTCCCTACACTGCGCAGAGGTACCCCAGTATTCGTAAGTGTTCTAACTCTGGCTCTGTAACATGCATAGTGCAGACATGTAAACTTTCATTGCATCAAACCTATCTGAAGATTAGGATCACACATCCTGACATCCTCTCTTGGGACAGAGTGCATCAAACTAATTCCACAAGGGAGCTAACAAAGTATATCCATGTGCACCATGCACACACCAGCATAAGCTGTATGCATACTGACAGTGGAATACTGGGGTACCTCTGCGCGGTGTAGGTGACTAACTTGAGGCGATGTGCCTTGATTTATGTGGGGGTTTTATTGTCACTCACCCTTGTGGCCAGGGCTCAACTCAGTGCACTCCCTCTGTGCCCATACAGTACAGTAAACAACTGCGAATGCTGGGGTACCTCTGCACGGTGTAGGCAACTATGCAAGAGAATGTATTTATTTTGCTCCAAGACCTTGGCTTTTCAGTTAGCTGTAGGGATAGAAGTGGTTCCTGAATGATTGATTTACTGTATGTGAATGCATTTGTATGAACATTTGCATGTGAGTGTGCGAAGGGTTAACTGACTTTGCCATTTTGCTGGCCACACCCCCTTTAGCACCTTCCCAATAAGTGTCTTAACTTGAGGTGATGTGCTGGATGTATGTGTTTGTTTATAGGTAGCAGCCCCCAAAGGTAATTCATGTCTGTCACCCCTCCCTTCCGGCATGAGTGGCTCCAGCTTACTGTGTAGGCGCGGCCATAGTCAAGCAGGCACAATACAGCCATGATCACATCTGAAAAAAAAACGTGGACTCGATAATCTCTCCCATCGAATCTGATCGGAGAGAGATCTGTTGCTTGCCTATACACAACAGTCTGATTTCTTATAGAGTTCAGATGCCGCCTGCCTGGTTGCCCCACAATTGTAAATGTAACCCCCCCCCCCCTCACCCCTTGGTGTCTGTGCACTGTGAAAATCTCACTTGTCCCAACTCCCAGCCTCTTCCGCTGTCACCCCCCAGCACCACCATGTGGGTGAGGCTGGAAGTCATAGCAGTGGGACAGGTGAGATTTTACAGTGCATCGGGGGGGGGGGGGGGACACTTTACATTTGTGGGGACAGCGGGTGGGTCCGTCAAATTCGTCGGTCATCACAATATCGAACGCCAATGCTACCGCACACGCAATCGAGCACTTTTGAACAGAATCTTTCCAAATCAATCGGGCATGCTGGTTGCCATACCGATTTTCATCCGATTTGATAACCTTATTGAATCGGCTGGTCAATAGGTGTGCAAAATCAGTAGATGCTTACCTGTCTAGTTTTTTTGTTTGTTTGTTTATCTTTTAGTGTTCACTGGCAGATAGCTTGCTGTCCCTTCCGCAGCAAACATCACTTAGCGTACAGGCTCAAGGCTCGTGCACACGTTTAATGGTAATAACCGCCTCAGCCAATAATCAAGTGCGTGTACGGCAGCCCCCAAACCACAAGCGATCCACCCGGCAGATCTGCTCAGCCGACCGATGCCCAACTTCATTGTTCACGCTGCTCCCCTGCCCACCGCGTGATGTCATGCACGCACCACACCGTCATCCCTCCACCCCCGCAAAGCAACAGAACGCGTTGTCAGCTACATAACTGACATGCGTCTGCACTGGCTGGCCCAGTGGTGTTGCCCAAGGGTTCCAATCCCCGACAGGCGACAAAAGTCAAAGGTGTGTATTCACCTCTACATCGCTGTATAAACTCTTTGAAGCGTGGTTGTTTAATAATATTTACTTGATTTTATCTTATAGTTAAGCAGACTTTGGAATTGCTTTACCTATGAAGAGGGGATATGTACACGCATCAAACACATAACTGTGCAGGGGAACGGTTTACCTAGAAGGAACTCTACATGTGGCTCCATGCTTGAGGTGTTCATAGATTCACTTCCTTCTACTTATTGAATCGCTGCATGTGCCTCTGCTTTCTTGAGTACGTCATGTTGATAGCATGGCTTACACTCAAACCAGGCAATTTTCTTTTGCACCCCGCAATGAACTTAGATTTTTCTGATTTAGGCTTTCAAAGTTAAGTCATGCTGAAGAGGAAGAGTGGTCAAACAGTAACAAAATATTACATTTTATCCTCATGGTTTTTAACAGCCCTTGACAGTGTGTCTGTAGCATTTCCAACAATTAACTTTATTTTCTAAGCATCAAACATTATAGCTGGAATAAAAATTGATTTGTTAAAAAAAAAAAAAACATTATAGCAGGAATCCAAGCAGTTGTGCTGCAGCAGTTTTAATAAGTGAAGCAGAGCAGAAGCCGACAGGATGTTACCCCACAAGACCTCTAATGTTATGTAAAGCTGGCCATATAGTTTAGAGGGCAGTCAGGCATAGAGACTTTTGCCTCGCTAGGCTTCCTATCAGGCTTAAACATCCAAATAGTGGTGCAGAGCTCTTTATAAACGTATTAGCTTAGTGAATACAGCATATATGGAGAATGGAAGGGGAATTAGTCAGTGTTGGCTTACCAGGGGAAACAGGAGTGATAAGAAGAGGTGTTGTATTTGTTTAATCCATCATTCCAGTGAGAATGGAAAAGCTATGGCTAAGAACATCCAGACCAGGTGACTACATATCAGTCTGTACGATGAAGGTAGCCATACATCCAGAGATTTTGATGTCTGTATGATCAAGAGACAGATTTCTCTTTGATCGAATTTGGTCGATTGGCCGCCAAGCCTACAATGGGTCTATCGATGATCTGGTGATCTCAGTGGCTCAGGCACATTAGCCCTTTTTTAAATTAAAGTGATCATTTAATGTTTTCACCCATAACAAAGGAAACTCAGATTTGTGAAATATGCACCGCCTTTTGTCTAGACACAATTTTTTTTTATAGAAGCAGTGTCAGTACTGTGCAGTACGCAAACATTTTTCCCTGCCTCACTAGTCCTGATCTGCTACACTAAAATTATCTGTGATTAGTGGTGATTCATTTATTTTATTCACTGTCCCAAATTATTAATGTATCCTCGGTTGTTTAAAAATGTGAAACGGTCAATTTAAGTATGCATTTTAAAACATGTACGTTTAGTAAGCTTGAAGGGTTGGTGAAATGTGTAGCTGTGTTGCTGTAAGTCTATTTTCATATTTCTCTACATGTCTAAATAAGACATATGGATAAAGTATATAATTCACTATAAATAATAAACTTTTTTTTTTTTTTATATAAACCTTGCATACGGTACTGATAAACTATGAAAAGCAAATATGGTCTGCTTTCATTTATTTTTACATTTTCAACATAAAATTTTGAAAGTGGGAATGTTATAATTTTACTAACTTCTGGCATCTTAATTTTACAGGTGACAATTACTACAGTGAAAAGAATTACAGCAGCGTTTTCCTTAGTAGGATGGTAAGAAACTTTTTCTTTATGCGCAGCAGATAATGGGTATACGCACAGAGATTGTTGCCCGCAGGAATTGGGACTTGATCCCTTGGGTGACTATTTGTTGTCAAGTGCTGTACAGAGGCTGGCAGGGGTGCTCTGTTGCTATGGAATGGGGATGGCGGCAATGCCGATGACAGAGTGTAAGGATGGGAACAGTGGGCTCAGCCAAGATAATTTGGCACTCTGGATCATTAAGCAATGTTTCAGGGTGGCAGTCAGGTCAGTTGTTAGTCAGACATTCCGGGCTATTGCCTGAAGTGACATTCGTCCTGGTGGGTGCCATGTCCCTGGATTAAGCCTCACCATCGATCGAAGCCCTGCCTCCCACGGGTGTTTGATCACCTGTTTCTGCTGCGTGTGTGCAGCAGCAGGAAGTTTGGTGTCCTGAACATAATCATCATCGCTGGTCCTATGAGAGGAAACATTACAAGATCCAGATAGTGTAAGTTGCAGTCAGCCTCCACTGTGTTCCTCTGTGCCAGATCTCCCCTGTGCAGTCCCTGTAAAATGCAGCCACCTTATACAGCACATGGTTTATATTGTTGCGTGTGTTGGGGTACTTTTGGGAGTGTGGGGGAAGGGTTGTTTGGCACAGTACTTCTTGCCTGGGGTGGCAAAAAGGTGAAAAGCAGCCCTGGTAGCAGTACACATGCTTGATTCATAGCCACCCTAGCCGAGAACAGCCTAGCACAGTGGTTACCAAACTTTTTTGGGTGAAGGCACCCCTGATGGCTTTGAAATTTTTTCAATGCACCCCTCGGCAAAAACTACAGAAATGCCATTATGACCCTTAGCAGGCAACAACTCACTCCAAGTAGCTAGTGATGCTTACTAGGCACTGCGATTCCTCTCATGTTCAACTTCATGGTTGCAGGGACTAAAGGTTAACTAGCAGGTAATTCAGCCAAATTATATATCAATGTGCAGTTGCATTACCTGATGGTATTGCATAAAGGATGGGGATGCATGCCGAGGCACCCCTGAAAGGTGCCCGAGGTGCACCAGGGCGCCACAGCACCCAGTTTGAGAACCCCTGGCCTAGCATCTGTACCAGTCTTTTGAGTGCTATATGATAGATCTGAAATGTCCCTCCTCAAGTTTGCCTGGACCATCTTTGCATGGGTGTGGCCATGATAGGATGTGGGCGGAGCTAACTAATGTAACAGTGTAATGCAAAGACAGTTGGTTTTCTCCCAAAACACAGGCAAAGTGACCCTTAAGGTAATTGGACAACATTCCCCAACCAACAAACAACAAATGGCAGCAGCCAGTCTTCTTTGCCACCGAACAACAAAGGCCCAGGGACAGCAGGCAGACCTCCTCAGACAGTAAGAAACGCAATGTGACAGCGTTTTACTATGAAAATATACATAATGCAGCAGGATTTCACCAGAAAATACAGTATATGTAATGTTGCAACATTTCCCAAGAAACTACAGATAATGGCACAGCATTTCACCAGAAAATACAGATAATGGCACAGTTCCCCCAGAAAATACAGATAATGTGGCAGCTTTTCACCATAAAATGCACATAATGGTGCAGAGTTTCACCAGAAAATACACATAATGGTGCAGGGTTCCCCCAGAAATACACATAATGGTGCAGGGTTCCCCCAGAAAATACACATAATGGTGCAGGGTTTCACCAAAATGCAGATCATGCCTGCCACGGGCCGTAGTTTGCCCACCCCTGTTGTAGCCTGAATTTGATGCAGCAAACCACTTATCAAAAATGTTTAAACAATGGTAGAGGAGTAGCTATGTAGTATTGTATTTTATATTAATAATTCTGTGGGTGCAATATGTTTTTTTTTTTTTTTTTTGTTTTTTAGTTTGATACCTCTTTTAAGGAAACCTGAGGGGTTTCAAACAGAAGCCTTTATACTTACCTGGGACTTCGTCCAGCCCCATGCTGTCCATGGGCCCCCTCGCCACCTTTCCCGGCTACTCCAATGTCACGTAGTCAGCTCCGGTAAATTGACCAGTTGCGCTCCATTGTGCATACGCAGCAGTAGTGCTGCACAGGTGCAGAACACTTCTGGGCAGGGGAGCGTGATAGGGGTGATGCACTTAAAACAAAAAGAAAAACCGAGAGCCCAATATAGTGCAGTAAGTCTAGCAATTGTTGGCAAAATAATTAACAGATGTGGATATACTCACAAACACGGGTTACCACATAGGCAACCACTTGAAATGCAGGTGGGGAGCATTAGAACCTGACCCCACTCAGGTTTAAGAAGTCGCTCTCTGTAAATAGAAAGAAGGGGAGAGTCCCCTCCACCCAAGGTGGACTATATACTGTGCAAATTTGAACAGAGGTGCCAGGCAGGTTAAAATGATCTAAAAACAACTAAAAAGGAGGAGTACAGGTGGACTTACCTCCTGAAATGATGGACAATCGAGATTGTTCAAATCGCAAATAACAATTTATTTTGGCGCTCCGCAACGCGTTTCGCAGGTATAACCCGCTTCATCAGGCAAGGAATGCAAGCTCAAAAAGGTCCAATAGTGGCAATGTGCCTCTATTGGACCTTTTTGAGCTTGCACTACTTGCCTGATGAAGTGGGTTATACCTGCGAAACGCGTTGCGGAGTGCCAAAATAAATTGTTATTTGCGATTTGAACAATCTCGATTGTCCATCATTTCAGGAGGTAAGCGCACCTGTACTCCTCCTTTTTAGTTGTTTTTAGATCATTTTAACCTGCCTGGCGCCTCTGTTCAAATTTGCACAGTGATAGGGTTGAGTGCAACTTGGCAACTAACAGAGCTGACCGGGAGGATAGGGAAGGGAGCCCACGGCCTGTATGGGGCTGGAGGAAGACCCAGGTAAGTATAAATTATTTTTTAATTCTCCAAATTACACTTTAGGCTGAACACTCTTAATTGCTAACGTCCTTTTCTGCTGGGGAAGGGTGGCCACACACTCTCATGTGTTCCAGTCGTCATCTACATTCCAGACCCTTTTTTCTCTGCATGGTGCGCCATGACATCTCCCTGGTCTCTGCTCATGTACTCAGTGATTGGAAAACATCGGAGCAGATGCTTCTCTACAGAGAATATGAATGCTGCCAGCCGAGTGAGCAGCACTGCGGATGAAGCATCAGGATATGTGAGTGTGTGTAGTCACTCTACCCAAGCCCAGGACAGGAAAACTTATTAATTAGATCTGGTCTCTTAACAGGGCTTATTACTTGGGTCTGATTTGTTAATAGAGTATATTACTGGGGTCTGATCTATCACTAGGCCCTGTCTAGTACTACCAGTATTACTTTGACCTATAAGTAGCAGTAAAGTATTGTACTGCGTTAGCCATCAGTAAAAGCACAAAGTTTTGAGTCAGGATGATACTATTTATTGGGTAACTTAACCACTTAACGACCGCCTAACGCCGATAGGCATCGGCGGGTCGTTAGTGGTATAGCATGGAAACGGCCGCTCCATGCCAGTTCACAGAGGCTGTCTCCGTGAACAGCCAGAGAGCCGCCGATCGCGGGTCGCCAGCGAACTGTAAACAGGCGGGGAAGAAATCCCTGCTGTTTACATCACACGGCGCTGCTGCGCAGCAGCGCCGTGACGTAGATCGGCGATCCCCGGCCTCTGGCTGAAGCCTATCCTTCAATGCGCAGGACGGAAATCCGTCCTGCGCAGCCCATGGAGGGAGAGGAAGGTAAGGGGAAGGAGGGAGCGCCGAAAACGCTGCGGAGGGGGGCTTTGAAGCCCCCCCCCGCAGATCACAAACAGCCGGCGGCGATCAGACCCCCCCAGCAGGACATCCCCCTAGTGGGGAAAAAAGGGGGTTAAGTCTGATCGCCAAGGCTCAATCCTGATCGGTGCTGCGGGCTGGAGAGCCCACGCAGCACCGATCACTGCAGAAAGCCCTGTTCCTTAAGTGGTTAAAGAGACACTGAAATCTCTTAAAAATCCTTTTTTTATGACAAAATCCTGATTAACATCATAGCCCTACCTAAACTGCTGCATCCCCACCGCTGTACACTATCTAAATCCCCCCAAACTTGCCCTCCCTCTCCCCTGCAAAATCCACGACTTTCTTGGTTGTGGATTTTGCTGCTGTTGGAGGCAGAGCTATGAACCGCAGCTCTGCCTCCATTCTCGTCTATCAGCAGCGGATCTCCGCCTCTCCTCCGCTCCTCTCAGTGAAGGAAGACCAAGAGGAGCAGGGGAGAGGCGTACGAGAGAGAACGGCGCCGGAGACTTGGGGCGCAGGACACAGCCAGTATATGGCTGATCCTGCTGCCGCACAAGTCCGGGCCGTGTTAATTACTATTCCCCCTCCAGGCCGACATGGATAGTGGGGGAATGAAATAATTCGGCTTCCAGCAATCGCTGGAAGCCGAATTATTGTTTTAAAAGCAACTTCAGGTCCGTCTTCTGACGGCGCTGAAGTTACTCCCTGTGCCTGCGATAGCCGTAGTTCCTATTACGGCCTATGGTGGCGCCGGCTGCGCCCAAGTCTCCTGCGCTGCTGCGCCCAAGTCTCCAGCGCTGGATTTACCGTGTTCGGGGGAGAGGCGGCGATCCAGGCTGACAGACACGCTGAGAGGCTGAGCTGCGGCTCATAGCTCTGCCTTCCACGGAAGCGCTGCCCGGATTGGGGGGGATTTAGATAGTTACAGAGTCGGGAATGCGGTGGTTTAGGTAGGGCTAATATGTTAATCAGGATTTTGTTATAAAATGAGGATTTTTTAGAGACTTCAGAGTCTCTTTAAGTTAGCCAATAAAGTTAGCCAATGAATGGTATTATCCTGGCTCTAAGCTTCTTGCTTTGACCCATAAGCCTGCAATAAGAGTATGCCCATCCATGCCTACATGTCTTGTTTTCAGAAAAATTTACAGGTAGCCCCTGGTTAACGAACAAGATAAGAACAGATTCATGTTAAGAATGAACCTACAGTCCCTACGTCGGACCACTGTGTCATCTCTGTCCCCTGTACCTCCTCCGTGTGCCCCCCTATGCCTCCAGTGTCCCCCTCTCTGTTACCTCTGCCCCCTGTACCTGCTTATACAAGTTTAAAATAGATTTTTTTTTTCTTTGCATTTTTTTAAAGCAATTTGCAAAAAAATGTTATTACTTGTCCATGCCGTTTGTAAGTCCGGCATTCGTAAGTCGGGGACCACTTGTATACTGTGAATGCAGAGGACAAACCGCACTTTTAAAAAGTTATTTATATCTACTAAACAAAAATGTAAAAAAACTACTCAATAAGGCCAAACTACAGCAAAGGCAAGCACAATCGTGAAGCATGCAAGACATCAGTACATAATGCTTTGAGAATAACTCTGTTTAGGTTGTGTTTTAGTCATAGATCCACTTCAAAGTACTTTTCTTTTATCTGTATGGCTAATGGCACCATTTTGATCAGAGATCACCCCGTAAACATGACGACATCTCTGTCTGTAGTAGTTTTATAGGCTAACCTGCCGAGCTAGAAAAAGGAACACTTTATTTTGTCTAAAATGGTAGGCATGCTGTGCTGTGAGAGCTTCATACAGAAAGAGCAAGCTAGCTCAGTTGAGTTTAATAGCAAATAATCCAGGGAATGATAAGTGTTTTGACCTTGAACTGCCTGCTTTTTGATTACAAAAGCCTGGGTTCATTGACTCTCAGGAAAATCCACCTCTGAATTCACATGCTAGAAAAAAGTAAATAATTGGAAAACTTTTTTTTCCCGTTTAAATTTCTTAAAGGGCTTTTTTTCCACCGCAATTCACAAGCACAAGCGCAAATACATTGCATGCTCATGTTTCAAAAATAAACCTGTGGTTTTCTATGAGTTCTGTGCATTAATTTTTTTAATGTGAATTGTAACTGTTGGGTTTACGCTTTGCTATTGTTATTATTTTGGCAAGGGCATAGTTTGGGGATTTGATAGCCTATAACCCACTATACCCACAATACCCACTATCTTTCCCCAGTCTCTCTTTCTCACTCCATACACTGGTTTTTTTTTCTTTATATAGATATTTCTATACAAATATCTTATAAATAGATATTTCTATACAAATATCTTATATCTATACAAATATCTTCCCCTTCCATGCTCTTTCCATAGTCTCCAGAAGAGATGACTGTTGGGATTTTTCTTGGTTAAATTTTCTAATTCATCAATGTTAAGAAGATATCTTTATAACTTAGTAGCACATAGACACTACTGTGTTTGTTTGTACGACTTGCACAATTGTATATTTGTAGATCAACAGGGTCTTCACATGACCACAGTTTTACTGGAGAATGATTCACAGTGCATGCACTACTTGTATGTATGTACAGTTGAGGCCAAAATTATTAGGCACCCCCCACCACCCCATGAAATTAGACAACACTCTTTATTTCTCCATGAAAATGACCATTAACAAGTATTTATTTTTATCAGAATCTGAATCAATTTATTTCGCCAAGTAAGTTTGCACTTACAAGGAATTTTGTCTTGGCAGTTGCTTAACAAACACAAACAAAAGCAATACAAGTACAGACAGTGTGTATATTACAAGTCAAGGACAGTATGTAAGTTTAATGGCAGTAAGCAAGGTGAGAATTGTTCATTTTCAGTTCCAGTTCTGTGCTGATTACTTTTAAGTCCTAGCAGCTCTAGGGTGGTTCAGCATTAAAGGGGCATTATGTCTAATATTGCTGATTACAGTTAATAATATAAATAATGTGCAAAAGAGGTCCAAGTTATAAAAAAAAATGTAAATGGCTGGTGAAAAGTGAAGTGGTGTGTGACAGGACACTTGCTGGGGGGGGGGGGGGAAGGGGGGCAGTTGGGGGGGGGGGGATGGGAATACACAATTAAGCGGCGGCATTCAGAAGAGCTCATTAACCATGTGGGGTGAGGACCAAAGCGACTGCTGTTCTGGCTAGAAAAAAAGCTGCTTGCGTTTTCTGCAGCGTCTCTGGCTGAGTTTCTGGTTCTGGGCACATGCACAGTCTGTGTGAGAGAAAGGAAGGGCAGACTCAGTCAGATACTCTACAGTGATTAAACAACACATCATCGCAAGCAGTCTGCAGCTTCTTATTGCAGGGAAAGGCTCTTTCTAGCAAGAACGGCATATTGTCTCCCCCTCTGAATGAGCTCTTCTGAACTCTGTCGCTTAATTGTGTATTCCCATTCTCCCCCAGCTGCAGCAATGTGTCTTGTGTCATGTCACAGACCACTTAACTTTCTCTAGCCGTCATACGGGACACTTGGAGATGACGCTCCGCCCATCCAATTAGTGGAAACCACCTGAAAGAGTAAAAAGAGTATTAATAGCCCCCACCCTCCCCTGGCTCCTCAGTTTCATTTGGTTTCCGTCCCGGAAACACCGAAGAGGAGTAGCTCCCTTAATATTTATTATTTTTATTTAGCCTCACTAGGCGGTGAGGCCAAGAGAAGATCGGGTGGCTTGGGTGATCGTTGTGAACGCTAGTGGCGTCTCTTTACTCACCCGGTTTTCTGCCGAACGCGGTGTTCGGATGTCGATCCCTCTGCCCTCCATATGCATTTGTGCGGGCAAGGATCGTGGCACTCTCCCACAGCTGCCAAGTCGCCGAACTAGCATCCTCTTGGCAGGGCTGCGCATGCAGGAAATCCCTGGGCCACAAGCGATGGTTGGGAAGCTGGCGCTGGTGGGGGAGTCCAATACAGGAGAACTAGGCAGCATAAGAAATGGAACTGCTTCTGTTGTTCTTCCCATGATGGAAAGATGGGATCACAGGTTAGAAGCTTCCCAGTCTGTTCCAGCAGCAGAGGTGTATGCACTGATAGTGCATTTTTGCATGGATATACACTCACATGACGCAGTTTAGAGTCTGTTTTATTCTTTCCCTCTCTCTCTATATCATAGCAAGCTAAAAGTAAAAGCGGGGGAGGTATAGGATAGTGTTTGGAGAAGCCAAAAACTAAAAAGGTTGCTATTGCAACATTGTTTCCCCAGTATTATAACGAGATGATTTGTCAAGCCTGCACTAAATCTATGAGTTCTGTAGTGATTGACAATTTATACAAAGTGGCAATGGAGTTTTTCAGGTTAAGGAAACCCATGAGCAGTCTTGGAGTCATTTGTTTCCTATGCTAGAAGCAGAAACTGACTTTTGTTTGCAGGGATGTGCACTCATATCATTGAGATTAGAGTGTATTTCTTCCCCGTATTTTTTTTTTTCTGTTTTCCTATCCCTTGTGTCCATACAATCTAGCTAGGAATGTTAAGTAGCAGATGGGGTGAAGGTAAATTGTTGCCATTGTTGCCATTGCAGCAATTGGCTTCCCCAAGAATACAACAGGATGATTTGTCAAACCTGCACTGGAGCGATTGGTGATTGACAATTAAGGAGTAATGGAAACTTTCAAGGCATGAATCTCTGGGTAGTTTTCAGGGAGTCCCTTGTTTCGATTTTGACTTTCAGTCTGTTTCGATTATGACTTCGAGTCTCTTTCGATTATGACTTTGAGTCTCTTTCGATTATGACTTCGAATTTGTTTCGTTTTTTGACTTCGAATTTGTTTCGTTTTTGACTTCGAATCTGTTTCGATTATGACTTTGAGTCTTTCGATTATGACTTCGAGTCTTTCGATTATGACTTCGAGTCTTTCGATTATGACTTCAAATCTTTGGATTATGACTTCGAGTCTTTCGATTATGACTTTGAGTCTCTTTCGATTATGACTTCGAGTCTCTTTCGATTATGACTTCGAGTCTCTTTCGATCATGACTTCGAATTTGTTTCGTTTTTGACTTCGAGTCTGTTTCGATTATGACTTTGAGTCTCTTTTGATTACGACTTCGAATTTGTTTCGTTTTTTTACTTCGAATTTGTTTCGTTTTTGACTTCGAATCTGTTTCGATTATGACTTTGAGTCTTTCGATTATGACTTCGAGTCTTTCGATTATGACTTCAAATCTTTGGATTATGACTTCGAGTCTTTCGATTATGACTTTGAGTCTCTTTCGATTATGACTTCGAGTCTCTTTCGATTATGACTTCGAGTCTCTTTCGATTATGACTTCGAATTTGTTTCGTTTTTGACTTCAAGTCTGTTTCGATTATGACTTCGAATCTGTTTCGATTATGACTTCGAGTCTCTTTCGATTATGACTTCGAATCTGTTTCGATTATGACTTCGAGTCTCTTTCGATTATGACTTTGAGTCTCTTGATTGCGACTGTCTGTTTTGATTGCGACTGTCTGTTTTGATTGCGACTGTCTGTTTTGATTGCGACTGTCTGTTTTGGTTGCGACTGTCTCTTTTGGTTGCGACTATGTCTGTGTTTTGATTACGACTATGTCTGTGTTTTGATTATGACTTCGACCTGTTTCGAGTGGGTCTTTGAGCCTTTTTCGGATTGGTCTGCGGACCTGTTTTCAATTGGTCTGATGTACAGGCCGGCATTTTACCTATGCTGGCTGTGGAGATTGACAATCTTGTAGAGAGGATATAAGTGGATGCAGAGCAAAGGGTTTCGAGTTGCTGAAATCTTAGAAATGTATTCAGTAGATTTAAATCTTATAAAAAGAGGTTATCATATTGCCTTTCAAACAAAACCGCCAAGAAAGTTTGTAGTGACCAAGCCGCTAAGCTTGCCTCAACATCAGACAGCATTAAAAGAAATTATTACAGATATGCTGGACAGACATGTGGTATCAGTAGTGCCAGTGACACAAAGAGGCGAAGGCTTCTACTCAAAGATCTTTCTGGTTCAGAAGCCTTCCGGAAAGTACAGAATAATTCTGAACCTAAAACCCATAAATCCATGCATAAAATACAAAGGTTCCGAATGGAATCAATTTACTTATTAAAGAACCTACTGATACCACATGGCTTCATGGCAAGCGTAGATCTACAGGACGCATATTGGCATATACCAATAGAACTGGAATCGCAAAAATTCCTAAGGTTCGCAGTGGAGATGGAGGGAAGGATTCAGCATCTGCAGTTCCGCTGCCTCCCATTTGGCATAACATCAGCCCCAAGAATTTTTACCAAAGTCATGGGAGAGCTGATAGGGGCCATACACAGACAGGGTATTATCGTCATTCCTTATCTAGACGACCTGTTAATAGTGGCAAGAACGTTAGTAGATCTAGAGGAACACAAACAGACTGTACTGAAACAGCTGCAGCAGGCAGGCTGGATTGTGAGCAAGGACAAGTCACAACTCACGGCAACACAGAACATTCTGTTCCTAGGATTCATTATAGACTCAGTAGAACAGAGGATTCTTCTCCCACAGGAGAAAGTACAGAAGATAATGTCCAAAGTGGAAAAATTCAATACCTATCAGACAATAAAGATCAGACAGATTATGCAACTGCTAGGTCTTCTATCCTCGGTGGCACCAGCGATCCAGTGGGCGCTGATGCACACAAGAGTTCTACAATCATGGATGTTATCCAATTGGAACAAACAACAAAACACTCTAGACAATACAGTGACAGTGGAGCCACACATAAAAGACAGTCTAAGGTGGTGGCAGATATCGCAACATCTCACACAGGGCAGACTGTGGTCCATACCGATACAAAAGATCTTGACGACAGACGCAAGCCAATCAGGCTGGGGAGCCCATGTGAACAAGGTTCAAGTACAGGGACTATGGAATCACTCAATGGCAGAGCAGTCATCAAATTTCAGAGAGTTGATGGCCGTGAAAATGGCAATAATGAGCACGATGCATCTTCTAGAGTCATGTCATGTACAAGTTCAATCAGACAACTCAACAGTAGTTTCATACCTAAATCGCCAGGGAGGAACCAGGTCCAAGAGGTTATTGTTCCTCACGCTGGAGATACTAGAAATAGCAGAACACACTTTCCTCTCATTAACAGCAGTACATCTAAAAGGGGAATTGAATGTTCTAGCAGATCAGCTGAGCAGGGTACAGACTACGAACACAGAATGGTCACTCAACCAGAAGTTGTTCGAATTTATAGTGAGCAAGTAGGGACAACCACAAATAGACCTCTTTGCAAACAGGTCGAACCGGAAATGCAAGCAGTTCTATTCCCTAAATGTGATGGACAAACCAATGGCAATAGACGCCCTGGCTCAGAATTGGGATCAAAGCATACTGTATGCTTTCCCTCCACTGAATCTGATTCCCATAGTGCTCCAAAAATTGTTGAGATCACAGTGTCAAATGATATTGATTGCCCCAAACTGGCCCAGGAGATCGTGGTATCCACTTCTCCTGTCAATGCTTGCTACACAACCATGGGAAATACCGGTATCAGAGGATATGATACTGGTGCAGGGCCAAGCTGTATTAAACCTGGAAAGATGGAAACTTACAGCGTGGTTTCTGAAAGGGCAGTCCTTGAGTAAAGGACTGTCAACCAGAGTAGTAAATACTTTACTAAAGAGTAGGAAAGAAAATACTCGCCTTATTTACCAGAAATACTGGAAAACTTTTATTTTATGGTTAGAAAAATCAAACTTCCAATCGACAGAAATGGCAACAATTTTAGAATTTCTGCAGGAGGGAGTGGAAAAAGGATTGGCCTTAAGCACTATTAAGGTCCATATATCCGCACTATCAGTTTATTTAGACAAAAAATTAGCACTAGATCCACTTATTAGATTTGTAAAATCAATTGAAAGAAATAGACCAATAACAGTAAGACAATTTCCTAAATGGGATCTGTCATTGGTCCTGCAGGCATTGACATCTAGCGAATTTGAGGAAGATTCTCTTGGAATGTGTACTCTAAAAACTGTGTTTTTAGTAGCGATCACGTCTGCTAGACGCATAAGTGAGCTCCAAGCTCTGTCACACAAAGAACCGTACTGTTCATTTTTTAATGATCGTGTTGTACTCCGAACAAGCCCTGAATTCCTACCAAAAGTAGGAGACATGTTCCATAGAACATAGGAGATAATTTTACCTTCCTTCTGTATGGATCCAAAAACAGAAAAGGAGACTAAACAACATAGATTGGATGTGCGGGAGAATTTATTAATCTACCTGGAAAAAGTCAAGGAATTCAGGAAGTCGGAATCATTATTCGTCAATTATGCAGGTAAATCCAAAGGATTAAAAGCATCCACAAAAACCATAGCCAAGTGGATCAAAGATTGCATCATAGAGTCATATAAGATCATGGGTAAAGAGCCTCCAGTGAACTTGAGGGCCCATTCCACCAGGGCAGCCGCAACTACGTGGGCTTACAGGGCAGGTACATCACCATTGAACATCTGCAAGGCGGCAACCTGGAAGAACCTGGGAACCTTCATGAGGCACTATCGACTGGATCGGCTAACGGAGACCGATCAGGACTTCGGAAGAACTGTCCTAAGGGCAGTTAGCCCACCCTGAGGTTGGTGATTGATTTCTTGCTTATCATCTCAATGTGTACCTGTCCTGGAGTGTTATTGGAAAAAACAGGAGTTAGCTCACCTGGTAACGACATTTTAAGTAACACTCCAGGACAGGTGGGGGTACCCACCCCCATATATATATCAAATATTGCATGATATACATGTTATGTTATATGTTTGAAAATGTAATATTAGGAGGTTAGGTTTAGTATATTGTTCCTGTTACTTGATATTATACTGCCTGACCCTGGGTCCATCTTTAATTTATAGAGAGGCTGAAGGATATTTCCTGTTCCTGGGAGGAGCCAAGTCTCAATGTGTACCTGTCCTGGAGTGTTACTTAAAATGTCGTTACCAGGTGAGCTAACTCCTGGTTATCAGTCTCCCAGTGGCCGCTGGGAGACTGTTAGACGGCAAAACCGCCGTCTAATAAACCTGTACAGCGCTGCGATCTAAGGCAGTGCTGTACTTGGGACAACCGTGTGACACGGCTGTCCCCTCCATTGGCTCAGGGGTGATCCGCTGTCATAGGCTGAAGCCTATGACAGCCGATCACAGTGATAGCCTTAATATCTGTAATACCTGGCATATGTGTATAATTTCTTCTCTTCCTTGTCACTATCACTATGTTCCCTATATGCACCGTGGGGTTGTCATGAAAAGTAATTTCGTTGTGTTACACAATGACAATAAAGTGAATTGAATTAAATTGAATTGAATTGAGGCTAGCTGGAGGAGCAAGGGGCCACTGGAAAAATAAAAAAAATACACAACTTTATTTAAAAATAAAACAAATATTTATACAAAAAAAACCCAAACAAACATTGGGGGTGCGATCAGACCCCACCAACGGAGAGCTCTGGGGGAACACTTGTGTGCTGTGTTGTGCGGCCCTGCAGCGAGGCCTTAAAGCTGCAGTGGCCCTTTTTGTAAAAAATGGCCTGGTCTTTAGGGGGTTATCACAGAGGTCCTCATGTAGTTAAACTGAAAATATTAATATGAGACTCCGTTTTATGTTCTTTTTAACTTTAGCAAAACACATACAATGTATCATCTCATAAGTTTATTTTCACTTCTGGCTTGATTTGTGTGTTGTAAACTTCCTGTTGCATTATTACATTTTATTTTGTATTTTCGCCTTGTACTTGGCACTGATGCAACATGCAGAAATTGTAGACACTGTGGATTTTGTATTTTTGCAGCACCTGTATGCTTATATTGATTTGGCTGTTCCGAAAATACAATTCCCTGGCACAGGTAAGAGCATTATTAAAGCCTATTTACAGTTTTTTTGTGTTTTTTTTTTTTTTTTCCTTTCTTCGCTCATTTCTCAGATCTCTTCTCTACAACTGTAACAGATGCATTTATGCAGGTTATTTTATGTGAGTTTTACTGCTCAAAATGTAATGTCCATTAACTATATAATGCTGGAAATAACATACAAATATTTTATGCATTACATAGTTAAGAGATGTCCATTTATTTTACATTGGTGATGCATAAGGAAGTTTTGTATTAAAAAAATGTAGTTTTTGAAAAGCAGGAAAGGAAACTGTTTGCTTTACCACTTCATACATCCTCAGTGAATGCCAGCTGCCTACTCTCACTCACTATTTCTCATCTATTCTCTTGTAGCCACATGACCATAAAGGTAGAGTGATTGCACAAAAACACATTATACAACTTACAGAATATCTCTGGTACACCTTTTATATTTAGAGGTGGTCAATGAGATTGAGTTGATGCAGGATTATGCCATTTTTTAAATGCAAATGTGTGCATTTAAAAAATGTATTCATTGTTGGTCTAATTTATTCAAAATAAACCAATCAATCAAACCAAAATAGGATTCAACTGACCTAAAATTTCAATTATTTCTGCATTACCTTGGAATTATTTGCATCTCATAGACGACCAGGGGTGGGCAAACTACGGTCCCTAGGGCCTGTACACACTGAAAATAAGCAATTGCAAACGCAATACAATGCAATTGCGTTTTTTTGTTTTATCAAAATGCTACTTGTGATTTTTATGCATATTTGCGGAGGCTATCTTTTTTCCTATTTTCCTGATTGTTCACCTAAAAAAAGGCAATGAAAATCTCTTGTGCTTCACAAACGCAACTGCTTAAAGAGGAACTCCAGTGAAAATAATGTAGTAAAAAAAGTGCTTCATTTTTACAATAATTATGCATAAATGATTTAGTCAGTGTTTGCTCATTGTAAAATCTTTCCTCTCCCCGATTTACATTCTGACATTTATTACATGGTGACATTTTTACTGTGGGCAGGTTATGTAGCTGCTCCTAGCTGTTTTGGCTGTTAGAGACAGCTGTAAACAGCTAATTCCTGTCTGTGAACATTGTTACATTGTGGCAGTTTGCCCAGAGTACCGAGGTACTCAGAGCTTCTGGTGGGAGGGGTTTCAGCACAAAATCAGTCATACAGCGCCCCCTGATGGTATGTTTGTGAAAAGCATCATATTTCTCATGTAAAAGGGTGTATCAGCTACTGATTGGGATAAAGTTCAATTCTAGGTTGGAGTTTCTCTTTAACCTATTTTGGTTCCTGGACGTAGAAACTACGTCCAGAAACCATGCGCGCTCCCGCGGCCGATCGTGCACGCGCACTCCCGGCCGCGGATTCGGTAGCCAGGGAATCAATGTATCGGGCTATGGTGCCCGATCACTGATTCCTCTCCCCCGCTGAAAAAGCGACAGCTTCTCTCGGAAGTTGCGCCTTTTCTGGCCGTTCCCTCCCCGATGCGCCACTCTAAGCGTGTGTTGCGCTTAGAGTGACGTCATGTAAACAAACTCATGGCCGCCATCTTGTGGCCAAAAAGTAATACTACAACTGAAAATAAAAATAAATTAAAATGAACATACATTTACATTATAAATCTATTGTTTACCCCCCCACCCTCCCAAAACTACCCAAATAAAATGTTTACTATAAAAAAAATGTAAATATTTACCTAAGGGTCTAAACTTTTTAAATATCAATGTAAAGATAAAAAATATTTCTATATTTTTTTTTATTTTAAACTTGTTAATAGTGATTGGAAGAATGGAAAAAATGCACCTTTATTTCCAAATAAAATATTGTCGCCATACATTGTGATAGGGACATAATTTTAACGGTGTAATAACCGGGACATATGGGCAAATACAATACGTGAGTTTTAATTATGGAGGCATGTATTATTTTAAAACTATAATGGCTGAAAACTGAGAAATAATGAATTTTTCCATTTTTTTCCTATTCTTCCTGTTAAAATGCGTTTACAGTAAAGTGGCTCTTAGCAAAATGTACCCCCCAAAGAAAGCCTAATTGGTGGCGGAAAAAACAATGATATATATCAGTTCATTGTGATAAGTAGTGATAAAGTTATAGGCTAATGAATGGGAGGTGAACATTTCTCACGTGAAAACCACGGAACCTGAATGGGGTAACCTCCTTGCCGGTTTTCCCGACCTGAGCTCGGGGTAGAAAAAAGCAGCTGCTATCAGTGATCCCAAACTCAGGTCGGGGTAGGCATTGCAGAGCTTTACCTGCAGTTGTGGAGTCCCGCGCGCGATCTCGCTGCGCAGCGGGACTCCAGCCTCTCTCCCCGGCAGTGTGGGGTCTTTCCCTGGCCGCCGGGATCCCCCATGTCCCCGCTATTCTTCTGGGGACCCGGCAGCCAGTTGGAGCAGCGCAGCCGTGGTGGTGGCAGCAGAGCGGTGGTGGCAGCGTGATGTCATCGGGGGGCGTGGCTAACATTGAAAACGAACTTCTCTATATTAGAGAAATATAGAGAAGTTCGTTTATATGTATATTAGCGCCATCTTGTGGGCAAAGAGAAAACTGCAGCCCAGGAGACCAGGAAGGTAATTTTTTTTTTTAATTTTGCTGCAGATCTCCCTGCCAGAATGATTTTTTTCAGGTTTTAGGGTCTGAAAGAGTGAAAAAAAATTGCACCGCTTTTAGACCCTAAAATCTGGAAAGAATCAGACCGCCAAGGAGGTTAAAGAGGAACTCCAGTGAAAATAATGTAGTAAAAAAAAGTGCTTCACCTTTAAAATAATTATGTATAAATGATTTTGTCAGTGTTTGCCCATTGTAAAATCTTTTTAATCCCTGATTTACATTCTGACATTTATTACATGGTGACATTTTTACTATTGGAAGGTGATGTAGCTACTGCATGCTTTTTTGGCAGTTAGAAACAGCTTTATACAGCTATTTCCCACAATGAAACAAGGTTCACAGACAGGAAACTGCCAGAAGTACCACAGTCCTCAGAGTTTCTTGTGGGAGAGGTTTCACCACAATATCAGTCATACAGCGCCCCCTGATGGTCTGTTTGTGAAAAAGAATAGATTTCTCATGTAAAAGGGGGTATCAGCTACTGATTGGGATAAAGTTCAATTCTTGGTCGAAGTTTTCTTTAAAAAGCGCAGGCACTGCGATTGCAACTTTCGACATTCACATTGCACCACTATGTACAGCCCCTCGCATGCGATTTTAAAATTCCAGAGCAACTCAGCCAGTGTGTACAGGCCCTTGGTGCAAAGCAGCTCCTGACATATATACAGTGGGTTGAAAAAGTATTTGGCCCCCTTGAAGTTTTCCACATTTACTGCCACAAACATGCATCAATTTTATTAGAATTCCACGTGAAAGACCAATACAAAGTGGTGTACATGTGAGAAGTGGATCGAAAATCATACATCATTCCAAACATTTTTTACAAATAAATAACTGCAAAGTGGGGTGTGCGTAATTATTCGGCCCCTTGAGTCAATACTTTGTAGAACCACCGTTTGTTGCAATTACAGCTGCCAGTCTTTTAGGGTATGTCTCTACCAGCTTTGCACATCTAGAGACTGAAATCCTTGCCCATTCTTCTTTGCAAAACAACTCCAGCTCAGTCAGATTAGATGGACAGCGTTTGTGAACAGCAGTATTCAGATCTTGCCACAAATTCTCGATTGGATTTAGATCTGGACTTTGACTGGGCAATTCTAACACATAGATATGTTTTGTTTTAAACCATTCTATTGTTGCCCTGGCTTTATGTTTAGGGTCATTGTCCTGCTGGAAGGTGAACCTCCGCCCCAGTCTCAAGTCTTTTGCCGTCTCCAAGAGGTTTTCTTCCAAGTTTGCCCTGTATTTGGCTCCATCCATCTTCCCGTCAACTCTGACCAGCTTCCCTGTCCCTGCTGAAGAGATGCACCCCCCCCCGGGCATGATGCTGCCACCACCATATTTGACAGTGGGGATGGTGTGTTCAGAGTGATGTGCAGTGTTAGTTTTCCGCCACACATAGCATTTTGCATTTTGGCCAAAAAGTTCCATTGTGGTCTTATCTGACCAGAGAACTTTCTTCCACATGGTTGCTGTGTCCCCCACATGTCTTGTGGCAAACTGCGAACGGGACTTCTTATGCTTTCTGTTAACAATGCATTTCTTCTTGCCACTCTTCCATAAAGGCCAACTTTGTGCAGTGCATGACTAATAGTTGTCCTATGGACAGAGTCTCCCACCTGAGCTGTAGATCTCTGCAGCTCGTCCAGAGTCACCATGGGCCTCTTGACTGCATTTCTGATCTGCGCTCTCCTTGTTCGGCCTGTGAGTTTAGGTGGACGGCCTTGACTTGGTAGGTTTACAGTTGTGCCATACTCCTTCCATTTCTGAATGATCGCTTGAACAGTGCTCCGTGGGATGTTCAAGGCTTTGGAAATCTTTTTGTAGCCTAATACTGCGTACACACTGGCGTCTATGGTCGTTTGAAACAGCTAATTAACAATCGTACCGCCGACAATCGGGAAAAAAACTTTACCCAACGATCATTAACATGAAAGACATCGGGAAGATGGAAATATCCGACTTGACGGATCGTATCTACCGACAATCGTTACAAAACTATAGTGTGTACAGACATCGGCCGAGAACGATCGTTAAAAGGGCTAATGCGCCTGCGTGGAATTCTGCCCAGCTTCAGTACTTCCTTTGTAGCGCAGAGGTAAAGATTGTTACATTGCTCATTTCAATTAAACTTTGTTTTCAAGTTAACAATCATATATTTGTATCTATTGTAACTCCATGTTAGTGTGTTTAATTTTATAGAAATATGTATGCAACATTTCCTTATGATTGTTCTTTTCTGCGAGAACGATCGTTAAAATGTGTATGATGATCGCTGCATCCCATCGTTGCCGTATCGTTCGTCTTTTATCGTTCCTAGCGAACGATCGTTATCGCAAGTGTGTATGTAGCACAAGCCTGCTTTAAATTTCTCAATAACTTTATCCCTGACCTGTCTTGGACCTGTCTTGTGTGTTCTTTGGACTTGTTCCACTTTTCACGTGTACACCACTTTGTGTTGGTCTTTCATGTGGAATTCCAATAAAATTGATTCATGTTTGTGGCAGTAATATGACAAAATGTGGAAATTGTCAAGGGGGCCGAATACTTTTGCAACCCACTGTAGCTGCAGAAAAGGATTCTCAGAAAATAAAAGCACATAGTGCCTGCCTGATGCACTAAAGCCTGGTAATTTTACCGGTTCTATTGCCAGGGGAGCTCTGCACTACTCACAGGAGTAGAAAATGTTCTGCAAGGCAGTTTTAAACAGCTATCTGCTTACCAGTAACTTACAAATGATTACTGCTTTACCACTGAGAGCTCAGTGACTCTGGAACATCACACAAGACTTGAAGAGAAGCTGGAGTGGTTCTAAAACTAGACACCCCCAAGGTATTTATTATTATATGCCCTTCTAAAAGGTGTTAGTTTTATTTAAGTACATTATTGCAATTTTCTCCTTAAAGGGAAGGTTCAGGGATGCTGTGAAAAAAATAAAAATCCAAATCCACTTACCTGGGGCTTCCTCCAGCCCGTGGCAGGCAGGAGGTGCCCTCGTCGCGGCTCCGCAGGCTCCCGGTCTCCTCCGGTGGCGCGCCTGACCTGGCCAGGCTGGCTGTTCTGAGCCTGCACAGTACAGCCCGGAGGACGTCCGATGACGTCAGCGCGCACCAGTGAGCCGCACATTGGAGCGCAGAAGAGCCCGACCTGGCAGCCGGCCTGGCCAGGTCGGGCGCGCCACCGGAGGAGACCGGGAGCCTGCGGAGCTGCGACGAGGGCACCTCCTGCCTGCCACGGGCTGGAGGAAGCCCCAGATAAGTGGATTTGGATTTTTGTTTTTTTCACAGCGTCCCTGAACCTTCCCTTTAAAGGACCACTACCGCGAAAGATTTCATTTTTTAGCACCCCCACAGTAGTTACACCAAGCATACAGAAGATTCACTGTGACATTTTATTTCAATATCTAATATGGCCCTTTAATTATCCACGTGCCACTGTACCCTCTATGCGTCAGTCCCTGCACTAGCGCTGACTGACTTCTGTAACTGTAATCCCATCATAGGAAAACCCGTGGCAAGCTGTAAATGACAAATGGTATAATGGTAAACTCACGCTGTAACCGGCTGTTCTTCCAACCGCGCATTCTCTACACGCCAGCTAACCAGGGAGGCAGCTCTCGGCAGCACTGCTTTGCGCTGCCCAATAACGCTGGGGCCACTTTCCCCATCCATCCAATCACCGCTGCTCTGCCTGCTTGCAAAGACTCACAAGCGCAGAGCATCTCTGAGGAGAGCGGCGAGCTATGATTCATATGAATCATATGATTCAACAAAGAGCAGAGCAGCTTTGAGGAGAGCGTGAGATATGATTCATATGATGAGATTACAGTTACAGAAGTCCGTCAGCGCTAGTGCAGGGACTGACGCATAGAGGGCACAGTGACATGTAGATAATTCACTACTTTCGCCTCCTGGATGTAGACGCTACGTCCAGTAGGCCATGTGCGCTCCCGCGGCTGATCGCGCGTGTGTACGCACGCTCCCGGCCCGCAGTTCGTTAGCCAGGGAATCAGTGAATCATGGTGCCCAATCAATGATTCCTCTCCCCCGCAGAAAAAGCGTCAGCTTCTCTTGGAAGCCTAGCTTTTTCTGCCACCTACGTCCCCCCTACGTCTTTCTAAGCGTACATTACGCTTAGAGTGATGTCATGTAAACAAACCTAAGGTTGCCTTCTTGTGGCCAAAAAGTAAAACTACATCTACATTAAAAAAATAAACATATATTTACATTACAAAAATTACTATTTACAACCCCTTCCTCCCAAAAATACCAAAATAAAATGTTTAATAATTTTAAAAAAATGACAATAAAAAAAAAACAAAAACACATAAATAATTACCTATGGGTGTAAACTATTTAAAGATTAAATATTTCTATTTTTTTTTTTTAATTATAAGCTTGTATAAATAAATAATAATAATAATAATAAATAGTGATGGATGCAAAACGGAAAAAATGCACTTTTATTTCCAAATAAAATATTGTTGCCATACATTGTGATAGGGACATAATTTAAACGGTATAATAACCGGGACAAATGGCAAATACAATACGTGGGTTTTAATTATGGGGGCATGTATTATTTTAAAACTATAATGGCCATAAACTGAGAAATAATGAATTTTTTCTGTTTTTTTCTTATTCTTACCGTTAAAATGCATTTACAGTAAGGTAGCTCTTAGCAAAATGTACCACCCAAAGAAAGCCTAATAGGTGGCGGAAAAAACAAGATATAGATCTGTTCATTGTGATAAGTAGTGATAAAGTTTATAGGCTAATGAATGGGATGCATAAAGTGAAAACGACTGAGGACTGAAGTGGTTAAAGGGCCATATTAGATATTGAAATAAATGTCACAGTGAATCTTCTGTATGGTTGGTGTAACTACTGTGTGGATGTAAAAAAAAAATGAAATCTTTGGCGGTAGTGGTCCTTTAAAAGTTGTGCCTGGAAAATGGGGGCAAGATGTTCCTCCTCTCCAGTCCCTCCCCTGTCTATTCCTAACATTTAAGCAAACTCAAGGTGACCGGGATATGGAGGCTGCCATATTTATTTCCCTTTAAACAGTACCAGTTGCCTGGCAGTCCGAATTATCTTGTGTCTCTAATACTTTTTTTCCATAGACCCTGAACTAGCATGCAGCAGGTCAGGTACCAAGGTTTTACTGGATTAGCCATGTGCTTGTTCCAAGGTTTTGACTCCAACACTACTTATGCCAGAAGATCAACAGGGCTGCCAAGCAACTGGCATTGGTTACATGGAAATAAATATAGCAGCCTCCATATCCCTCTCACCTCAGGTTCCCTTTAAGCTCCCCATCTACCTACACCTAACACAAACTAGTACCATGCATTGGGGCTCAGCTGTAGTGTAGCTGGATGACTGCCACTCTAACATAAAGGTTATCGCCTGCTCTAGCTGATCCCTGGTGGCCAAAGAAACTCAGTGCTCAGCTATTTCTCCTCCGCAGCGATCCCCCGCTGCTAGAGCCAACCAATGCTTGGCTTCACTATAGTCTTCAGCTTTGGAGGAACAGGAAAGTGGGGGATTTAGCAAGCCTGTACTGCTCTCTGCAGTGAAAATAAACATTTTTATAACAAGGAATGCTTTCAAAAGTTATTTTATGTAGCTAAGGCTAGTTACTGAAATTTCAGTTTTGATAGTATAATCCCACATTAATGATGGGTTATGGGAGATCAGAAGGATGATGTTGTACCCTAGTAGCTATGCTGAGATTAGCAAAGTTATAATAAGCAATGATCACCCTGTGAGCTATCAATCACTATATCTACTGTATGTATATAATATATGTATTAATATAGGTGATCCCTTCCTAAAAATGCTAATGGGAATATAAAGATTAATTATATTGTTGATGGGGTGTATATCTATCTATCTATCTATCTATCTATCTATATATATTCTCTTCTAGATATTTGATTTTATGATTCGACTTTTAAATGGATTTTAAACAGCTGTAATGAGTGATCAATTATGAAATAAAGGGAAGAGGTCTCTGAGTTTGTGTATTACGTTATGTAACATTTACTTATGTGCCAAAAGCAAACTGTATTCTTATCAACTGTACTAAGGTTCAGCAGACCTGAACCAGACATCCTGCACGTGACCTGTCTGAATGAATGCTGCTTATTACTGTTAAATGCCAATTGTTACACAATTTTAAATGACCTTTTGATAGACAGATATAGTTCAGAAAAAAAAGCTGCTCAAGGATAGAGGAAATATGAAATGTCTGTTTCCACCTCTGCAACCGTTCCTTCATTTATAAAGAAATGTAATTTAGTCTTCAGTTTTAGTTTTTTTGCATTTGTGTCACTGTTATATAAATGCATAAGATTGCCTTCCAGTTCATTTTGATGAACATTTTAAACAATGCTTTCCTCATCTGAGCAATGGCCTACTGGTACTTACAAAGTTCTTTGAATGGCCTCTGCCTTGCCATGGGAGACTTACCAATTGCTGAGTTATTATATGTGGCCACTGCTGTGTCATCAAGGCTGGATTTATGCTTTTACCATCTCTATGCCAACTTTCTTGTGGCTCCTCTTCCATGTGCAGCCCCCTTTTGCATGGGTAACGTCCATGTACAGCAGACCCTTGCCATCATGTATAGCTTCCTTGGGCAGCAGCTCTCCGCTTTCAAGTGTTGTCCCTCATTTACAACCTCTTCAACTTTTTGATTTTCAGCCCCCTTTTCCATATGCAGCAAATCTCTTTCATGTCCAGCAGCCCTATAGGTCATTCACTGTCTTCTCTTTTTACTTTTTTCATCTGTTTCAACATACTGTATTTTCTCTTATTACTGTATAAAGGGCTTGACAAAAGGTCTTCTGATCCAAAATGCACTACTGCTGTCACACTTTTCATTTGTTTTGGAACTTTCTGGTGCCCGATCTACAAAGGTCTGAGTTAAATATGACTACTTACAAATGGGGCTTAACAGGTCGGCAGACATAGAGGAGCCACAAAACGGGTACAGGGCATTCAGACAAATTAAGAACAAACCTACAGTCCTTATCTCTCTTGTAATCTGTGGACTGCCTGTATTGCATTATCAATTTTTAGGATGACATTGCTATGTCACTGAATTCTGATTGACCACTACTGTGTCACTCAAGACTGAGAGAAACATTGCTGTGTCAGTACAGACTAAATGCAGTGCCCTATGACGAGGCTGAGGAGACTGCTGTTCACAGGAATATGTATGGCCCCTTCCATAGCACAAGAAACTAAGAGATATCAGTTGTGCTTTAGGCTACTTGAGGTGGCCACACACACGATACAATTTTTTAAATATCTGTTCAACTCAAGAATTGCAATACATTTTTCTGACTGGTCATATTTTTGAATTGTGGTACACACAAGACAGTCCGTGCACTGCTTCCTTAAAACACATTTATTCTTCCATTGATTGTCATCAGCAGGTGGATAGGCACATATGCAGTGACAGCTTAAGTTCATATACACATGTATTGATACGATCTGACCTGTGCCGTGGACGGGTGCGGGAGGGTGACCAGGGGGTGAGAGGACTGCGCAGGTATCCTAGGGCCTAGGATAACTAGGCCCTAGGATAACTGCACGTGAACAAGCGCCACACCGGCGCGAAACGACTGTCGCGCAGTCCTCTCACCTCCTGGTCACCCTCCCGCACCCGTCCACGGCACAGGTCAGATCGTATCAATACATGTGTATATGAACTTAAGCTGTCACTGCATATGTGCCTATCCACCTGCTGATGACAATCAATGGAAGAATAAATGTGTTTTAAGGAAGCAGTGCACGGACTGTCTTGTGTGTACTGTATTTGTATGGTGATTTATATAGCCTGTTTGCACGCTTCCACACACAAGGAACCAAGTTGCAGTAAGGAACAGGACGGGGTTGCATACTACCGCACGGTGCAGCAGACCCATTCATCCCCCCATTACTGAGTGCCGGACAACCAGCATCTTTTGTGTACTATATTTTTGAATTGTTACAATGTACCATACACATATGTTAATTTTTTCCCCAATTATGATAAAAATTATTGGAAGCTCTGAGCAAATTGCTAGGTGTGTATATTAATAAACTGACACACACATCTAACACACACCATACAATCCTTTTAGAAAAATTGAAGAAAAATTTCCAGCATTCCGGATCGGAAATCTGATTGCAATTTCCAGTCAGACATTTTTTTTTCGTTTGAGATCCGATTATATGTATCAAATTGCCATACAATCAGACCGTTTTATTGTATCGTGTGTGGCCACCTTTAGGCTGTTTTCACCTGCCGATGGCTAGTGGGAGCGGCCAGTGTAGTGTCCAATGTGGTCTGGCTGGAGCCCAGGGTGGATGTGTTCAGTCATAGCCTATATGGGAAACACATCTGCTTCTCTGGGATTATCACAGATGGCACAGAAGTGCGGTCCGCTTACCCCAATGGATCCGTCGCAGTGTGACAAGTGTGACTGGCCATTAGCTGTCAGCTTTGTGGTGCGGTAAAACAGTCAAAAAATGTCAGTTTTACTCAAGTGGTAACACAGCCTTATATTTCACTACTTCGTCACAGGAGATTGTGTGAGCTGTATTATATGACAGGTGTACACAAATATCAAAGCAAGGATGACAGGTCAGATTTCCAGCTCTTGATTGGTTAAGTTGAATTTGGGATGAATTGGAGAGACAAGTGTTCTTATTAATAACCTCTGTGGGTTCTCTACTGCATACCGGTAAGTGTTATATCGCCGCCGGTGAGCTGGGCCCTGGGTGAGCTGGGCCCTGAGTGAGCTGAATGACGACCTACCCTGATGCCACTCAAATTCTGGACAGCGTTAAAACCTATTCCCCCTCCGAGTTGTAGCAAATCGGAGGGAGAAGTAATTTGTGGTGTGGCAATTGCTGGAACCCTGAACCCTGCAGGGTGCGCACTATAAGCATTAGTGCTATTGTGGCACCCAACTGAACGCTATAACCATCTGCTTTGTCTCTGTTTCACAGTCATGAAGCGTGTCTTCTGTCTGAACTCACTCGCTCACTTGCAGAACTGCCCATAAACTGCTTTCATCTTCTGTCCTTCTTTATTGGCAGCACCCACCCGGCACCAGGCCCTTGCCCATACAGGGCAATCATATTCTTAAACGTCTCTGATGATTGTGTTGTCCCCACACCTGGACAAGACACAGAACATTTATATTGCACTTTTCTCCTGGCGGACTCAAAGCACCAGAGCTGCAGCCACTTAAAGAGCCGCACCATGGACTCATTGGGGAGCCTTACCCAAACACTCACTGTTTTACATACTGGCTTGAGCCAGGATTAGAATGTATGTACAATCAGTAAAAATGATTGATTTTGCTGCCAGCACTCTCCAGATTGAAAGGAGGTGGAGAGACCTCACTACTAGCTATTCCTAAAAGGAGGAAAATGATATTTGCAATCTAACTAGGATTACATCGTTAACAGGGGTGTTGCTAGCCCCAAAGATCAGTGGCACGTGCCCCAGGTCTATTCTTGGGTGCCCGGATGTCCCCCAGGAAGAGTCAGCTGTGGTGTCTCAATGGTGAGCATGCTGGGACCTGTAGTGCATCAATCAGGGTTATGCTGGGTGCTGTGTTACCTCTATGTGGGCCTACTGGGTGCTGTGGTGCCATGCAGGGCACTGTGATGCCTTTATAGGAGCATGCAGGGAGCTGTGGTTCTTCTATGGGGACATGCTGGGAGTTGTGGTGTCTCAATGGGAGGCCCATGGGAGAATGGGAGGGGGTGTGTGTTATTAATGGAGAGGGGGCTTCATCTAACATTTTTCTGGGCAGGCCTACTTAGACTGCTGTTAAGTTCATGTAAATTTGGCTTTACCCATGGCCACTCCCACATTCTGGTGCATGGCCACCCCATTTTCCAGCTGGAGGGCCCAAAAGTGCCCCGGAACTCTTAGGATACTAGCAACGTCCCTGATCGTTACTTTTATTATATGAACTATACACAAAAATATACATTAAAACTTCCAGATATATCTAGAAGCTGAACAGAAGATTGGTTGGATAGACCTACAGAGAAGAGAAAATGAAGATTGTCTGAAAGTTCAAAATACCATATTTGGTCCATATTTGGTCCAATAAGCGGTAAAGTCTTTTTGCTGAATAGTCAAAAGTATTGCATCTTAGCCAGTGTCTTGCTGGCCTGTCAGTAGATGATATTTGATAACAGATGATAGACGAAGAACCCAGGACAGTCACTCCAGCTTCCTTTAATCACCTATGATGCACCCTAAGAAAGACGTAAAGACACAAAAAATTGTTTGCAAGCTTGTCTGTGGCCCAGGGCATTGTGATTGAGAAGCATTCAGTCAAAATACATTTTAAAGTTGTGCTCTGGTCAGAATTACAAGAAGCCCAAATTAATTCAAACTTTCTCACTATTGTTGATTTTAAGTTACATATGTATTTACTGAAAGTGTATTCTTTCCTATTCTCTTAACTAATCCAAATCTGTGCTGTCTACTGTGGACAATGGTTGCTCCCTCCCTGGCTTAAAAAGGATTAATCAAAAAGGAAATGTAATGACATACAGTATATTAGAATGCAGTGAAATATTCAGGAGATCCACTTTAAGGTCAAATATCCTGCTTTCAGCATCAGAAACGCTTCCTTTATCTATATATTTCTGCATATTGGTATGTAGCTCCGCCCTCCCACCGAGGCTTAGCCTAGGCTGTTTTGTGGAATTCTCTCCACCCCCATGCATTTTGGGAGATCCGGCATTATTTTCACTGGCTTTAGAACTTCCTGGAACGAACCTTCCCAGAGAGATCACCTGCCAGTACTTAAAGGAAACATGAGGTGAAAATAAACTGATAGGATATACAATTGTATCTATCCTCCTTCTCCTACATTTTTTAGATATTTCACAGTTTTATTTTATATTTAAACCCTACTTTTTAAGTTTTTTCACTGTTTTATTGTCTCTACTCAATGACACATTCATTGAAGTATTCACGTTAAATCTATTATTATTATGGTAAGTATTCAAGCTAAAATCTATAAACTTTTGACCCTTTTATCTCATTATTTTTCTTTTTAACCATTTCAGCCCGCAGGTATTTTTTCCTTTATGCATCCAAGCAATTTTTACCTCCCATTCATTCACCAATAACTTTATCACTAATTCTCACAATGAATTGATCTATATCTTGTTTTTTTCCGCCACCAATTAGGCTTTCTTTGGGTGGTACATTTTGTTAAGAATTATTTTTTTTCTAAATGCATTTTCACAGGAATATTAAGAAAAAAATTTAAAAAATGCATTATTTCTCAGTTTTTGGACAATATAGCTTTAAAATAATACATGCTACCATAATTACAACCTATGTATTTTATTTGCCCATTTGTCCCGGTTATTACACCATTTAAATTATGTCCCTATCACAATGTATGGCGCCAATATTTTATTTGGAAATAAAGGTGCATTTTTTACAGTTTTGCATCCATCACTGTTTACAAGGTTATAATTTAAATTTTTTTCGTAATATACCCTCTTCACATGCATATTAAAAAAGTTTAGATCCTTAGGTAACTGTTTTTTGTTATCTTATTGTAATTTTTTTTTCATTTCGGTTAATTTTAAATGTAATAATGTGGGTTTATTTTATTAAAAAAAAATGCATGTAGATGTAGTTTTACTATTTTGCCACAAGATGGCCACAGTGAATTTTTTTTTTTGCTCAGAAAGACCGTGGCCACTGATAAGCAGCCGACGGTTTTTCTGCTGGGGACTTAGATCAATGAATAGGAACTATGTTCCCATTCATTAATCTCCGGGCTAACGAGGGGTGGCATGGGCGCTTGGGAGTGCGCAGACGCACACAACTGCACAGCAGCAGCCGCCTGGACGTGACAATCATGTCCAGGCAACAGGAATGATTAAACAATACACATTGCCTGGCTTTCCTACTGATCCTGTACCTCTAATACCTTTAGCCATAGACCCTGAACAGCCATGCAGATCAGAGGTTTCTGACTGGATTTGCTGCATGCTTTTTTCAGGTGTACGATTCAGACACAGCTAATGCCAGAAAGATTAGCAGGACTGCCAGGCAACTAGTGATGTTTAAAAGGAAACTATGGCAGCTTCCATATCCTTCTCACTTCAAGTGTCCTTTAAAGAGACACTGAAGCGAAAAAAAATAAATGATATAGTGAATTGGTTGTGTACTATGAATAATTACTAGAAGATTAGCAGCAAAGAAAATATCCTCATATTTTTATTTTCAGGTATACAGTATTTTTTCTAACATTGCATCATTCTCTAATATGTGCCGATTACACAACACTCAGCATTCAGGGCTCTTTTCCACTATGAAATGCGATCGCGATTCCGATCGCGATCGCAATCGCGTTTCAATTTCCACCATGCGATTGCGATTGAGCTACTATACTCATTATAGTACAGCTCAATCGCATACAAAACGCGGCAGGTCAACGATTGCGCTTTGACCAAAATCGCATCGCAATCGGATCGCACTAATGGAAATTGCTGCTGCAGTTTCCATTAGTTTAATGTACCTTGCGATTTGCGATCAGAAGCAAATCGCAAATCGCAGGCTAGTGGAAAAAGGCCCTTAAAATGATTCTTTCAGAGCAGTCTGTGAACTAATGACCTCTCCCCTGGCAGAGAAAAGGTAAATAGTTCAATAACAGTTGAGATAATAAAAGTCAGATAACAACCCTCTCCAGACTTTGAAAGTCGTAGAGATTAATGGCTTTTTTGCATAGAGATAACAACTAGAGTTTCTTAACTCTTCCTGTACTGGAAACAATTAGACTGATATATCTGATCTTAATGTTTTATTTCTTAGCTGTACTACACATACAAATCATAATATCATCATTTTTTTTTCGCTTCAGTGTCTCTTTAAGGCTGAATATTATATAATATTGTCAATAACTTGCTGAAAACAGCTGGACTTACTGTGCCAGAAATTCAGCCACACCCCTTACTGCCAGAGCCAACCTCTCTCCTCTCATTTATGGCAAGCCCACCTCCTATGTAGGTCTCATAAGTGGGGATGTCCCATCCTGCCTTTCTTGACCACATCATTGTGGCCTTTGATAACATCAGGAGCTAAAAATTGCAGTCACAAAGGACCAGAGCAGCTGCCATATAAAGTGACTCAGTGGTGAGAAAAATATGGAGGCTGCTATATTGTTTCCTTTTAAAAAATACATATTGTTTGGCTGTCCTGCTTATCATCTGCCTCTAATATTTTAAGCTACAGAGGCAAAATGAGTATTCAAGTTTGGTACGCAAACTAAATTCTGACTACATTAGCCATGTGGTTGTCTGGTTTGTAATTTTGATGCTAATTAAGCTAAAAAGAACAAGGCACATAGCCACACAATTTGCATATTTTTAAAGGAAATACATATGGCACCCTTCATATCTATCACTTTCAGGGTCACTTGAAACTTCCAGTGGAAGTGCCTGCCATCTTTAGGGACCTGCCAGGATTGTAGCCTTGCAGCCACTTACATGGATGAACTAGCATAAAGCAAGTCAGGTTTTATGCACAATTAAGAATTGTTTTACAGAGTTTATCTTTAAGCATGTCTGTTCGAGGTATGGTCTGAGCTGACTCTCTGACATCCATAATCATTTTGGTCACTGTTCAAGAGTTACTCAAGTTACATAATTCATCTTGAAATTTGATTCAGAGCCAGTCAGACAGCTTAATAATTAATTGAACTTTCACTCTGTCAATGTTCAAGAGAATTAACAGGTCAACATAACCTTTGCCAGTATCACTGAAATGGATGCTTAGCCATCTATTATCCAGCACTTTGTAATTATCTGTGTGATAACTGTGCTTCATTATGTTATTACTATGACATTTTGCTGAGATAGATTAAAGCACTTTCATAGCAGCACACTGGCTTAGAGGTTAGCACTCTTGCTGTGCAGTGTTGGTCTTTTGCCTTTGATTCCCACTCGTGTATGAAGTTTATATGTTCTTTCTGTGTTGGTGTAACTTTTCATCAAAAACCAAAACTCTTAGGTCAGCTGGCTTTCAACAAGGAACTGACTTCATTTTTGCATCTGCATTACTGCAGTAAATACTGTATATTGGACTGTAAACTCCTTCTGGTGAATACATTGATTTGAACGTTAGCATTATATGTTAGTTTGAGAATTAATAAGTGCCTGTCGCTGCCCGTTTCCACCTCTAGACAGTGCAGTTTCTAGGCTAAAATGCACCCAGGGCGAGGGTGTAAAAATTGCGCCCCCCCCCCCCTCCGCAGCAAGGTATGGGTGCCCGCAGTATAGGTTAGCCAGGTCTAGTTGCACTCAGTATAGATTCCCCCAGAATAGGTAGCCAGGCATAGCTGAGCCAGTATAGTTGCCTCCGGTATAGGTTAGCCAGGTAGGTGCCTCCAGTATAGTTGCCCCCAGTATAGGTTAGATAGGCAGGCATCCCCGGTATAAATTAGATAGGTAGTAGGTGCCCCCAGTACAGGTTAGCTAGGTGGGTGCCTCTAATATAGGTAGCCAGAATAGTTGCCCGCAGCATAGGTTAGATAGGTAGATGCCCTCAGTATAGGTTAGTTAGGTAGGTGCCTCCAATATAGGTAGCCAGTATAGTTGTTACCTGTATAGGCTAGCTAGGTAGGTAGGTGCCCCCAATACAGGTTGGATAAGTTAATGCTCCCACTATAGGTTAGATAGGTAGCTGCCCCCCAGTATAGGTTAGATAGGTAGGTGACCCCCTGTATAGGTTAGATTAGGTAGCTGCCCCTCAGTATAGGTTAGATTAGGTAGCTGCCCCCCAGGTTAGATAGGTAGCTGCCCCCCAGTATAGGTTAGATAGGTAGGTACCCCCAGGATAGGTTAGATAGGTAGCTGCCCCAATATAGGTTAGATAGGTAGGTGCCCCCCAGGATAGGTTAGATAGGTAGGTGCCCCCCAGGATAGGTTAGATAGGTAGCTGCCCCCCAGGATAGGTTAGATAGGTAGCTGCCCCAATATAGGTTAGGCAGCTGCCCCCCAGTATAGGTTAGATAGGTAGGTGCCCCCCAGGATAGGTTAGATAGGTAGGTGCCCCCCAGGATAGGTTAGATAGGTAGCTGCCCCAATATAGGTTAGGTAGGTGCCCCCCAGTATAGGTTAGAGAGGTAGCTGCCCCCCAGTATAGGTTAGATAGGTAGGTGCCCCCCAGTATAGGTTAGATAGGTAGGTGCCCCCCAGGATAGGTTAGATAGGTAGCTGCCCCAGTATAGGTTAGGTAGGTGCCCCCAAGTATAGGTTAGATAGGTAGCTGCCCCAGTATAGGTTAGGTAGGTGCCTCCCAGTATAGGTTAGATAGGTAGGTGCCCCCCCAGTATAGGTTAGATTAGGTAGGTGCCCCCCAGGATAGGTTAGATAGGTAGCTGCCCCAGTATAGGTTAGGTAGGTGCACCCCATGATGGAGGGGAGAGCCGCAGCCGCGGGGAGGGCAGCCCGACCTCTCCCTCCCTCTCCCCGGGCCGCCCTCCATGCGATTCCCCCCCTCGGACTGCAGAGTAATGCGCAGGGAAGCGCTCTCTCGCCGCCAGTCTCATCTCTCCATACACGCTGATACACACACACGCTGCTTACGGCTAAACAGGAAGCAGCGTGTATCGGCGTGTATGCAGAGATGAGACTGTCTGCGAGAGAGCAGCGCTTGGAACCAGGGAGGTGAGTAGTTTTCTATAGCGCTTCCCTGCTGCATTACTCTGCAGTCCGAGGGGGGATCGCATGGAGGGCGGCCCGGGGAGAGGGAGGGAGAGGTCGGGTTGCCCTTCCTCGCGGCTGCGGCTCCCCCCTCCATCACAGCGTCCCCCTCCCAGCAGCGCTCAGTGCGGCGGCACGGGCCACACGGCAGTAGAAACGGCCTTGCCTCTAGACATGCAAACATGGACACTTTCATTAGCAACCCTTTGTGAAAAGAGTAGAAACAACAACTGGTGTTGTTCTTGGTGGTCTAAGTCGCCTCAAAGTATCTATGTATGAGAGACCAGGAGCCCAATGGTGCAGTATCGTTTGTAAGAGTAGGTATATAGGTATATAATAATACTGTAAGAGTTAAACTCACAAAGGTGGGTTGCAACAAACTGCAACCACCATTCAGGCCTACGGGAAAATAACCGTCCCTGCTCTGTATTCCAGGTCCGCTTGGCAGGCTCTGGTCAGTCGCACTCATTGGATTTTATTGCTTACACTGATGCTTGCAACATGAGACCCCAAAGGGTTTGACTAACTTAAATACTGTGTTGGAGGCGCCCTATTGAATCTAACAACAGGTTAGTATATCTAGGAGTATATAGATATAACCTCTTTAAGGACAAACCACAAAAGGTAAGTATACTTTTTATTCATGCACATAAGACAGACAACGAGGGCTGGCCCGCTTCCTCAGGTAAATACAAAGTGTCTTGGCAGCAGTATAAACACGGACATAGGGCGCTCACGTCTGTGTTACAACTGCTGCCAAGGCACTTTTTTGTATTGACCTGAGGAAGCAGGCCAGCACCCATGATATGCATTGTCTATCTTATGTGCATGAATAAAAAGTATTCTTACCTTTTGTGGTTTGTCCTTAAAGAGGTAAGATCAATATACTCCTAGATATACTAACCTGTTGTTAGATTCAATAGGGCCCTCCAACACAGTATTTAGAAACCACTGTTTTTATTCAACACAATATTTAAAATAATAACAAAAATTAAAATGACATGAACTATAAAGATAGGACCCTTAACTTAAAGTTTTGATGCACAACCTTTAGAGGTAATCACTGCAAATAAGCAACTCCTGTTGCAGTCATTGAGACTTCTGCACCTGTCAACATGTAATATGCCTCATTCTTCCAGTGAAACCAGCTTCAGCTTTGTCTGACTTGAAGATTATTTTCTCCAGACTGCCTGTCCATAGAGGTTTGATAGGATTCAGTTTAAGGCTCATAGAAGACCACTTGAGATTAGTTTTGATCTTAGCTATCCTTTGGTGCTCTTAACTGTGTATTTTGGTTCATTACCCTGCATGATCTGTGATTTGCAGTAGAGCATCTGACATAGGACAGTACATTTCACTCTAAAATGTCTTGTTAGCCTTGCAGTCAGCAAAGAAGCATCAAAACGTAACCAAGGTTCCTCGGTGTTGCACAGTAGGTATGGTGTTCTAGTCTCTGAAAGATTCATTTTTTTTGTTCTATGCATAATGGATGTGACTTGCTAAAGCACTCCTGTCCTAAATTGCATCATCTGACGTTCTCCCAAAGCAGGGGTCAGGAACCTTTTTGGCTGAGAGAGCCATAAACGCCACATATCTTAAAATGTATTTCTGTGAGAGCCATACAATATGTTCCAAACTGGGACAGTGCACATGCGCAGCAGAGGGCTTGCATCCCCATTGCCATGGTGAAGTGTATTCAGTTGACCTGCGGGCAGTGGAAGTGTCAGTGTAACAAACGTACCTGGTGTGGTTAATGCAAGCTGCTCTGATTGTAGCACGCTTCCTCTTTGATCAAAGGCATCCCCGGCTTCCCTGTAGACGTGAATCAGAATGATGGCATCCCTGGCTCCCCTATAGATGTGGGTCGGCATGTTGGTTCTGGCAGGACGCGCGCATCTCAGAGCTGTCTTTATAGGCTGAGGAGGCGTGTCTGATGGGGTGTCAGCGGTGATGTCATCAGCTGACACCTTTTTGCAGGAGGATGCTGTCATTTCTGGGGGCTGGGCTTGTGCTCTGCCTCCTTGGTATTTAAGGCCAGAGTATTCACTTGCTCGTTGGCCTTGATACTAATCAGTTCGCTGGTTCTTGGCCTAGCTAGTGAGATTCGAGAGCTACATTAATATATTGTGTAGATGCACAATATATATGTACTCTAGTTAGTCAGTCTTGTATTTTTTAGTTATATTATCGTAATATATTGAAGTAACATCTTATTGTATATTTATCTGTGTACCGACTTTTGCCTGCCTCTTGACCTCGCTCTTGTCTCGTCTTTCTGTACCACTGCCATCTGATACACGTGTTCGACTTGGCCTGTCCCTGACTTCGTTATTGCCTGATCCGTACAATACGACTGACATCTGACTTATGTGTATGACCCTACCTGTTTATTGACTACGATATTGCCTTGCTACTCTGTACCTCTATACCTCGGACTTTGTTTACGACTACAGCCTGATCCTGACTGTGCTTTACATATTACTGTTTGTGTATACACTTGCACTTGTACGTTACTTCATCACGTATCAGCGTGATAGTCAGACAAGTCTTCAGCTTCTCTTGAGTTTCAGCAACATCAGCTATTTCCCCTAGAGCCAGACAGGAGAAATGGCGACTAACAACTTGTACAATTAGCTAACTGACTTGGGGGTTGATTCACTTTGTAGGACGAGATCCCTGCACTTTGGCCCAATATGCTGCCTGTCAATTGACAGGCAGCCTATTGGGCCAATCAAAGTTCGGGGATCTCATCTTACAAAGTCACTGGGCCTGACAGAGTCCAGAGTGGAACAATTGGAGCAGCTGCTTGTTTTGGGGTAGTGCGAGTAAGTTAGTAGTGCATGCTACAGCTGTAGCGTACCTACTTTGAAAATTTTGTTTGCGCTGCCACACTAAGCTCTGCTGCTTGAGCAGTGTAGCTTAGTGAATCATCACCTACTGATTTGTATGTGAGCCAGATGTAGACATCAAAAGAGCCACATCTGGCTCCCGAGCTATACCCTGTCCCAAAGTATTGTGACTTGTCAATAAGCATTTTAGAAAAATATAGTCTGGCTATCTTAACAGTGCAGTCCCCTGAGGTCCTTTTATATTGAGCTTACTATCACTCCAAAAATAATAGATGGTACAATTAACCATTGATGGGCCTTGAACATGAGCTTGTGTCTGCTTGAAAGTTGTCCTTGACTTTTTGTCTTAGTCGCACTATCCTTCTGTCCATATTGGGTTTGGTTTTCCTCTAAAGCATCTAGGAAGAAGCGATGCATGAGAGGCTTTGTGCTACTGCTCAGGCCCAGACCATAATCCTGTGTGTGCAGTATGGCCGTGGATGAGAGCGTGGCCATGGCAGAATATCTGACAAACCTTTGTCGGATATGCTTAGAAACTTTCCTCTTATAAAATATGCAACTTTTATCAGGTTCACTTTAAACATGCTTGGCTACATGTACTCTAGAGCCAGGACATTCTCTACATGGAGTTTGTATGTTCTTACCGTGTTTCCATGGGTTTCCTTCAGGCACTCTTCCTTTATACAATACCTTAATTGGCTTCGCCCCAACATTGGCCTTACACTATGGTAGACAAAGGACTATGGTGGGGATTAAATTGTGAGCCCCTCTGAAGGACAGTTGGCATCAAGTCAATATACTCTGTAAAGTGCTGCAGGAGATATCAGCACTACATGAATACTAAATAAATAAAACTAATAGACACCACCTTTCGATTAGGATGTACATGCCAACATCCTGCCACTTGTCTAAAGAGCGATATGAAAACATTTTTCTTTTAGCCCTTCACCATTGATATGGTATTTCTTGTTAACTGAAGAAAGCAACTTTTTTACTAGACATCTGAGAGCTCATGCAAAATGACTTCAGAAAGTGAGAATGCTTCTGATCAGTATTGCATTGTATTATATTGTATTGTCATGTTGAGTAGTTCAGTAATGTTTGAGCTTCTTTTTGAGGCTGAACATGATGATTAGGAGTCCCCAAAACACCACCTTAAGAGTTTCCAGCCAATAACAGAAAGGAGTTCCGTCCATATTATTATCAGATAAAAGATTGAGATTATGAAGTTTTTACAACATATGTTTGCCCAAAATTAACCATATAGCTGCTACTTTTAAGATCCGGTGGCCGCTCATGGCGCCGGAACACCGAGACCCACGCTGAGGCTCAAGCCTCTGGGTCTCAGCAAACATCTGACATCACTGGAGCGCATGGCGCTCAACTCCCATTGGATAAGCGGCGAGCGCGTTCTCAGTACGCGCTCCACTGCTGTAAACTGTGACCACGTCTGCACATTGCGTGGCAGCCTTCCTGCTGACACGCTGCCTTTTGATTGGTTACTTTGTTTTCGGATTGGTTAGTCATTGTATAAAGCTTAATTGAGCTCCCTCTGTCATCGCCCGTGATAGCTTATGCTGTGGCTTGTTTCTGAGATTGCGCTCACACTCCTGATTGATCTTGTTGATGACTTTCCTGTATCCTCACCAAGCTTTACTCTAGATTGATCCCTGTTGCTGACCACCGCTTGTTTCGGACCACGTCTTCTGATTGGATTACCTGTTGCCGACTCTGCTTGTACCTGGATTTGCCTGATTGCCGCCTGGATAGACCCCTGCTTGTTAAAGGACTCCCATGAACTCAGCCTGGACCGACATTAGCTTGATCTGACCACGCTTCCTGTAAAGTGTTTGAACTGCCTACCTACTCTCACCTAGCTATCATCTGGACTGCCTCAGCCTTCAGGCCTCAGGTGACGATATCACTTGTGAACACTGTGCCTTGTATTACTCCTATTGCTTCATCTGATGAATACTATCTGTCAGCCTGTATGCTACGTCTACCTGCAGCGTTGTTGTAGTTCCAGTTAAGTAGGAGTTTGTGCAGGTGTTATGGGCTGGGCTATAGGTCAGTCATATGGGCATACAGCCTGACCTATAGTCATTGACCAGACAAGCCTGACACTATTATTATTTTTTGCTGGATTTATATAGCGCCAATATACTGTATTACGCAGCTGTAAGAGGCAATCATATAATATACATTAATATAGTTTATAACGGCTTACCTAGTTTCAGGGGGTTACTTCTACTTTTTCTTCACTACGTATCTTCACTTCATTTATGCTGTATTTTCCCTTAGTTAGCAGAGACTTTTCTTTCTGCTGGGAATACACAGTTTGTTTTTTAGGTGATTAGATGGTTCAATAGATAATTTCCAACATGTCAGATCTCCCTTTCGATTCTTTTGCTGCTCGATTTCTGAAATAAGTGAATGGAAAAAGATAAGAAAAACGAGCGGAAGATGAGAGAATCGACTGCAGAATCGAGCGGCAAAAACGATCGAGAGGAGAAACGCACAGCAGAAACGAACCGCGTATTCCCAGCATAAGATGAACTTGAGCCAGTCACTAGGACTGGACTGCAATGAAACGCCACAAAATGATCAATATATTCTTGCTCATGTATACACCTGTATGCCTGTATTTGGTAAATACATTTCTTAAAAGCTTGAGACGATCGGGAGTCCACGTTGAGATATCTGCCTGACTGTAAGAATGTCGAACTGCTAAGTGCAGCCATTCGGGCTGTTGGTGCCAACAAAGTTGGTAACCCCTAGCAACCATAAATCACGTTTTGACAGCAGCGGCGTACAAAAAATAAGGTTACAGACAGTGCTAATAGGGGTAATAGACAACACAATGCAGGTCAAGAGCAATAAAATACACAACGCCAGATCATACACTTGAAAAGTAGTCCCAATAATACAAGTTCACAAGACAAGTATGACTAGATCTATTCGAAACTGGAAGGAATAGATGTTGGAAGAAACTGGTAAGCTTCTGAGAGAGACTGACAGCGAGGTAAGTATGTAATATTTAATTGCAGGCACATCATGTGTTTATTTTAGATCATTTTACTCGTTTAAGATACCCTTTAAGGCTAAGTTCACAGTGGGGTGTTAAAGTATAGAGATGGCCCGAACTGTTCACCGGCGAACAGTTCACCGGCGAACAGTTCCTGGCGAACTTCCATGGTTCGCGATCGCGGAGAACCACAAACTTTTGCAGAAGTTCGATTCACCCCTATAGTGCATCATTGGGGTCAACTTTGACCTTCTACACCAGTCAGCAGGCACATTGTAGCCAATCAGGCTACACTCCCTCCTGGAGCCCCACTCTCCCCTTATAAAAGACAGACAGCATCAGGCATTGGACTCACTCGTGTGCCTGCAGTAATTAGAGAAGGGAAAGCTGCTGCTGAGAGAGCTATAGGGAAGCTTAGTTAGGCTCTTGTAGGCTTGTTAGCTTGCTCCTTGCTGATTCTTATTGCTAAAAAAGCACCCCTCAACTTTTTGTGTGGCCCATTTTATATACAGCCCTGTCAGCCAGTCGCAGCTGGCCTTTGGCACCTTAATTCCTGCTGTGCCACTGCCAGGCCCAGCATATTCAGTGATTACCTGTGTGTGTGACAGGCAGCTGCACACTTGTAAGCCCAATCACTGCACCTGTTCACTGTTCAGTGCACCTACCTACCTATACCTACTTGAGCGCATGCATTGTTAATACCACCAGTCATTGCACCTGTTCAGGGTACGTGTGTGTGTGTGTGTGTGTGTGTGTGTGTGTGTGTGTGTGTGTGTGTGTGTGTGTGTGTGTGTGTGTGTGTGTGTGTGTGTGTGTGTGTGTGTGAGAGAGAGACACAGGCAGCTGCACATTTGTAATACTAGTCACTGCAACCTGTTCACTGCACCTGTGTAACCGTACATTGTATTAGTCAAGTCAGTGCATACCTTTCACTTCATCCCCCCAACATGGACAAAACAAAAGGCAGAGGCAGGCCACCTGGCAGGTCTGTTTGAGGTCGCGCTGTCATGATTTTGTGCTGCCCTCGACCAAAGTAAAGTGTTCAGAAGAAGGCACATGCCATCAACCCCCAATATTGTCAGGACGTAGTTGAGTATTTCATAGAGAAAACCTCATCTATCTCAGCCTCCGCACGGAAGCGTGACATATCTTCCTCCTCCTGCTCTGATTCTGGCACCCCACTTAACACTCTGTCGGCCGCCTTCACCAAAGTGCCATCGCCCCAGGGCTCAGCGGTGTGGACATTTTTTTGTGTGTCTGCCTCAGATGAGAGCAATGCCATCTGTACTCTCTGCCACCTAAAATTGAGCTGTGGAAAGACCAAGACCTGCGTAGGGACAACTACCTTACGAAGGCACATGTTTACAAAGCACAAACTACAATGGGATGACCACCTGAGGAAAAGCAGCACAGAAAAGCAAATCCACACACCACAGTGGAAGATACCAGGCCACAATTTTTTCTCAAAAAAGGCGATACCTAAACTGTACCGTGATGTTGAAAGGTGAGATCTCTGGCACACAGCGTTGGGTCAAGGGTCCATCTGACCACGTGGTCTGCAAAGCAAGGTCAGGCCTGCCCAAAGACTAAGGCCTCAATTCACTAAGCTTAACTCCTGTATTTAATAACTCTTCAGAGCTGTTTTACAGTTATCACAATTATATCACCATGGTGATAACTGTAAAACAGCTCTGAAGAGTTATTAAAGACAGGAGTTAAGCTTAGTGAATTGAGGCCAATGTCATTCCCCACACACAGCATCTCTGCCTGCACGCCGTGTGACTGCCTGCCCCAAGACTAAGTCGCTCCCCACACAGCATCTCTGCCTGCAGGCCGCTTGACTGCCTTCTCCGCCACCACCGACAGGGTCCACCAGGACTCCAGGCGGCCACTATAATAATTTTTCTGGTGCGTGTACATGCCTGCCTAATTTTTCTGGCTGCACTGCGGCTGCAACAACAAAACAAAAGGCATGTACATGTGCCAATTCCCCTTTGTGATCGTTATCTTGCAGCAGTGAAAGGGCTTGCGTATCACAATGAATCATTGACCGCCGGCTATATGAGTCTCGGGGGGTGGCACACCAAAGATAATAAGGTCATTGCTTCATTGTGAACAGACCAAATTCGATCAGCTGGACAATCACTGTTGTTCTGTCATTGAGCTACCTCAGCCTGGCGACCATATGGGCTTGAAAACCGCTATCGCCTGCACTCTCGCCATAGTGCGCACCAGTCCAGCATGGCCATCACAACACAAACAGCTGTCTGCGGTGCGTTACACAGTGAGTTTGGTGTGTCAGTGTGAAACAGTACTCTAATTACACTCCCTGATTGATGTATACACATGCAAGATGTTTTAAAGCACTTTAGGCCTGCAATTTAGCATGCAATGGGATTTCTGTCCTTAAAACGCTGCTTTGCGTCAAATCCAGATTTTTCCCCGGGACTTTTGGCATCTATCCCACTCATCCATGCAAAAACTCAGATGTTAGACCCCTTGAAACATCTTTTCCATCACTTTTGTGGCCAGCATAAATGTTTCTAGTTTTCAAAGTTCACCTCCCCATTGAAGTCTATTGCGGTTCGCGAAAGTTTGCCAGTTTGCGAACATTTACGGAGGTTCGTAAACCTAAAATTGGAGGTTCGGGCCATCTCTAATAAAGTATGATGTAGCGATGGCATTTTTATATACAGAATCGCACTGCAATTGAAAGTCTATGTGATGTTCAGACTGCATCCGGTGCAATGCAATATTCCAACACAGTGCATGCGCAGTACATTGTTGCATAACATGTGCATTAAGAGTGGCAGTGAAGCATACTTTTTAATTGACTGTATGCTTCACCAGTGTTTTCCCCAGAATTTTTTTCAGCTGAAAAAGTAGGCGGGTGAGGTAAGGTGAGAGAGTGCAGGGCCAGTGCTTCTATGAGCATCTCTCCTTACAGCATAGGAGGTGAGTCGATGACAGCTGGGTGCTCACCAAAACTAGCTGGGTGGAGCACCCGGCTAAAAGAGCCTGGGGAGAACACTGCTTCACTGTATGGGACACAATGCGTGCATAATGTGATGCAACTTTTCCCCTCCTTATGTCCCTATTTTTATAGGAATGCAATACAGCTCCCACCAGGCCTGGACTTTACAAAAGGTACTGTAGTTTTGTGCATACATGCACCTTATGTGGTTGAGGAGGATCCCTTACCCAAATGTCCTCCTCCTCGCTCTCTCAGCAACCCCTGCTCTACTGGCATAATAGCAGCGATCACAATTGTGACCACACTCTTGTAGGTGCCTTTACCTGGCCGCCACCTCCAAGGCCACCATGCAGTAACATGGCTCTGCCAATATCAGGCGTGAACACGTAGCTCCGCCCCATATCAGAACTGATTGTGTAGCTCCGCCCCAATCACATAGCCATGCCTCTCACAGGAACCTTCCTTTCTGAGGTAATAAAAAAAAAAACATGTGAAGCTTTACTTACTTGGGGCTTCTTCCAGCCCCTAGAACTCTGTGTCTCTCACCGCAGCTCCGATCTTCTCCTGGGTCCTTCTGTCAGTTTTCGAATGGATTACGGACCCATAGTACACGGCAACCCACCTGGAGGGACAGGTCAACCCAAGAGAAGAGTGGAACTACACCAAGGAACACACAGACTTCTAGGGGCTGGAAGAAGCCCCAGGGAAGTAATGCAGCATATTATTTTTTTTGAACTCAGAATAAAAAAAATAAATCATCATTAATAAACACCCTTTCTCCATTTACCCACTCCCCCTTAATATTTCTCACTCCCTCTTCCCCCAGACCATTAATAAGCTCTCCTCACTCCCACAGCACCCTCAACCTCATGCCTCTCTGCATTCCCACCTCCCAGCACCCTCATTAGCCCTCACTCTCTTTCCCTCTTCCACTCTCTCTCAGACCCTCAATAAGCCCTCCTCCTCTCTTCACCAACCCACTCCACAGCACCCTCAATATGCCCTCTGTCCTCTCAATTTGTATGATATTAGTATCAATTTCCTTGTGATTTGTATAATCTGTTTGTTGTTGGTAATATAGGCCCTGATGCACGATGTGTGCAGCAACTTTACCTGTACTTTGTACAAAAAGGCAAACTATCCCTTAGACAGCACCACTGCAATATTCAGGGATTACCTGAGGACAGTCAAGCAGCTGCTCATGTAAGGTATAAAAATACATATAACATATATCTGTGGTGGGGGTTTCACCACAGACAGCGGGTCCTAATGAAGTGGTCATTTGACCTCGATATGGATTAAGGGCGCTCTAACGACAGGGCTCTCCCCCACCTGACTGACTAATGGTTTGTATGGGTAACCACAGGTAACGCTACCCCTCCATTTTTTGCGCTGCCGTTGCAATTGATTGCACTTAGGAAGATTTACAGGTGTATAAACAGCAGAGTAGCTCACCTTCCTCCAGCGGCAGCGATCTGCAGACATTTCGCGTACTGCGCGGATTCCCCTAGTGACGGCTCATGTTAATGACTCATTTGACTCATTAACAGGAGCCGATGAGTCATTAACATGAACCGTCACTAGGGGAAATCGCGCGGTACGCGAGATGTCTGCAGATCGCCGCCACTGGAGGAAGGTAAGCCGCTCTGCCGCTAACTATTCTTTTACAGGGGTAGCGCTGACATGCTGGAGACGGAGAGGACCACCCAGCACTGGAATCCATAGGAAGGTGAGTCGCTCTGCCCTTATTGTTATTCAGGGGAGCGGAGACATGCAGGGGGGGAGGGAGCTGGAGCAGACCTAGAGAGGACAGGGGACTGGAGGACAACAAGGGGGCTAAAGGGGGCATGGACACACACATAGGGGAGCAGGAGGGGACACAGACACACACAGGAGGGGACACAGGGACTGGAGGACCACACAGATGGGCTGAAGGGGACACACACTGGGGGGGGGGGGGCAGGAGGGGACACAGAAACACAAACAGTAGGACAGGAGTGGACACGGGGACTGGAGGACCACACAGGGGGCCAGAAGGGGACACATTTAGACAAATAACATTTATATTGCGCTTTTCTCCTGGCGGACTCAAAGCGCCAGAGCAGCAGCCACTAGGGCACGCTCTATAGGCAGTAGAAGTGTTAGGGAGACTTGCCAAAGGTCTCCTACTGAATAGGTGCTGGCTTACTGAACAGGTAGAGCCGAGATTCGAACCCTGGTCTCCTGTGTCAGAGGCAGAGCCCTTAACCATTATACCATCCAGCCACAGGGGGGCAGGAGTGGACACGGGACTGGAGGACCACAAAGGGGGCCAGAAGGGGACACATAGTGAACATAGGAAGACAATGGGGGAGAAAATGTACAAGACTCTTCTAGAACATGGACGCACCAAGTTTAGTATATATTTTTTTCCCATGATTTTTGCCCTCTAAACGGAGCGTCTTATATTCCGAAAAATACGTTATGTTTAAATCTGCTATATCTGTGGTGTGGACCTTCTGGTCCCTGTATTTTTAATTGTTTTTAAGGTTTTTTGTCTCTTTTTGGCTGATTATTAATACAATTAGATTTATTTTGATACCTTTATATGTGTGGATGCTTGACTGTTCTCAGGTAATTCCTGAATATTGTAGTGGTGCTGTCTAAGGAATATTTTTGCCTTTTTTTACATTGATCTTTTCTATTCCTAGCTAGCACACTGTTTTAAGCTAATATAATAATATATATTACATAGTAGTGCACACCCTTTCTATTGTATTGGGGTTCGGAACTTTACCTGTGCTAATGCTGTAAAAACTCTGCCCATTAACCAATTAGCACCACATGGGTTTAACGCACTGGTTGCTATGGTTAGCAACATGCATGTTAACCCAGTAATGCTCGTGGTGCTAATGGATTAATGGACGGGGTTCTTGCAGTTTTAATACTGATAAGTGTCATGAACCGCCTGTGCATAATGCATCAAGTCATTACCAATGTCATTGGTAATATCTGCATATTGTTGATATTTTCTACTTCCTTTTGGTAATATCTGTATTACCTTGCGTGATATCATTTTAGAAGACAAGGGGGTGTCACTTGGAGGGTGGGGCTTGTGTTGAGGGGTGGAGTTTAATGAGACAGAATCTCCATGCCTATAGGCTCCTGAGCTGTAAATCCGGCGCTGGCGCTCACTGTGCTACTAGCCTAAGTGAACAGTTTAGAGTTTTTCTGCCAAGTGTTGAAAATGTTTCCGCACTGTATAAATGTGTAAAATATATCTCAATTGCATCCTGTTCTGCAATTGGAGCAATTCCACACCTTCATTGAATGATGAAACGTTAATGCATACAGTGTGCATACTGTATAAAGGCCGATTTCCGCTAGCATGTTGTATACTGCTTCCCTTTTCTTGATGCAGATTTCCGCATTGATTTTGCGAATGTTGCTAGTTAATGCGGCTATCAATCATTGTATGGGAAACGGATGCGTACTGCAGAAATCTTTATCATGTCATCCATAATTTTCGAGCCCGTAGTCATTGAATGAAGTCAGTTTGAATGTGAAAGTTTGCATCTAGAATTCGCTTGTAGAGAAAACAGGCCCTGAAGGGGATGGGGGGGTGGAAGGGGGTAAACTCAAAAGATCATCTTACAAACACAGACTACTATTTTTGCAACTTGTTATACTACTCATATACTGAACCGGCTTATCTGTTAACAGTTTTTGCTGTTATTATTGCCCCTAACTGCAGTACAGTAAACATAAATGGATTGTCAGGGATTATTAACTATATAGAATTTGTAGCTTATAGAATTTGATTTTCATAATGTTTGCACTGAGTGGCTATGTTTTATTATGAGTTAATAGTCCTCATTTGGGATTTTCTCGATAGAACACTAACAAATGGCCGTGGCATAACCTTTCACAATCAACCTGATCATAAAGGAAAAATAGGCAACTTCCTACGCATACTGTTTCTTTCCCCTGTGCCATCCGACGTGCTATGCCTGGGAAAGTAATCAGGGCTAATAATCAGTCTCAGTGATTACTATTATCCTGTAGTTGTACTATCCCCAGCTATGCCGAGGTGCTTAATGAGCATGGCAGGCTTAGAGAGATCCATCAACAGAATTTTATTCCTCATGATTTGCATGGTTTAGTAGCAGAAAATAATCTCTGTAAATGGTGCTGCACTTTACATCTTTAAATGTACAGCGGTTCAGCAGCTTCAAAATGGAACATAATTAAGCTGCCTAGTTCAAGAAACTTATTCCAAAGGGTTTTTTTCCCTCTGCTTCCCTCAGATCATCTGTTTGCTTAAACATGTGAGATTGGTGTTTTGCATAGTGCTGCACTGCTATGAATGTTTTTTGCATAATGAGCAAGAACAGGAATCCCATGGAGAGACTCGTGCCAGAGATTCAGATTTCTAGAAGAAGAGTGACTGAGCTGACTGTGATGTATGAGTGCGGGCTGCTGGAGCAGAATAATTCATTACGTGGGGACAACTGGAGTCCCCGCTCTTAAGCCCGCAGTCCCACTATAAATTCATCATTAATAATAATGGCTAATAACGGTGCTAAATCAGTTCAAAAGCTGTGATATTATTTCATTGCACATTTAAAGCAGCATTTTATGTTTATTGCATATTTCCGTCTGCAGCAATTTTATTTATTATTAATGTTGTGTATTTATATAAGCACTGACATCTTCCACCATGCTTTCCAGAGCCCATAGTCATTTCACTAGTTGTCCCTCAGAGGAGCTCACAACCTAATCCTTACCATATTCATAGGCTTCAATTCACACAGGACTTTTCGTTAAAGGAAACCAGAGAGGAGTATATGCCCAAGTTTTACACATACCTGGGGCTTCCTCTAGCCCCATCCACACGGATCGCTCCCACGCTGCCATCCTCAGCCTTCTGTCTCTTCAGTAACGGGTCCCGTCATTTTGGCCAGTTGTGGCCGGTTGACGCATGCGCAGTGTGCTCCTCCTTCTCGCTCCCGTGAGCGTTCTGCACCTGGGCAGATGGGGCTGGAGGAAACCCCAGGTATGTATAGAACTTGGGCAGATACTCTTCTCTGGTCTGAGGAAACTATCAATCAAGAAAAGATTAAAATGCTCCCACATTCCTCAGTTCATCTGTGTTTCCCTCCAGGAAACACCTTCAGAAAAGCGGCTCCAGTTTTTTATTTTTTCTTACCTTACCAGAGGGTAAGGTGATTCCGGGGGGGAAGGGATCTAAAATTCCGGAGGGGATTTTGTTAGAGGGTCCTTTCCTCCTATTTGGGGTCACAAGCGCAAGCTGGTTCTTTTCAGCGCTTTCACCCGCTTCCCTGCGGCTCATGCTGCGGTACTAGCTGGCGTAAGCATAGAGTAGGGACGCAGCTGTATTTCCGCATGTAAGTGATGTCAGGCGCTGGAGACAGCAAAGGGCAGAGGGCACTGGCGTCATTTTGGCGGAAGGGGAGGAGTTTTCAGAGCACCAGGAGGAAAGCAGCCTGTTCCTGGTGTCCTCTGAGTTGGCAGCCTAGGAGATGGAAGCCTCAGCAGCAGCGGCCAAGCTTCCTACCCAGCCTCAAACATCGGCTTCTGGTGGGGTGATTCCTTCACTAGGAGAAATCTGTGCTGTGATACATTATTAAAGCGGAATATAACCCTGCATTTCAACTTTGCTCTAAAATATTATTTACAGCATATTATATGCGAAAAGCATTTTTTTTTTACTAGACCAGCATTGGAAGGGTTAAACACAGACGTTTCAAGTTCCGTGGAGAGATATGCAGAAGTTCAGATTGTTACATTTTATGTATCTATTGATAAACAGTTACACACTCTTTGGCAGTCCTCCAAGCTCCTTCTCAGTCAGAGAGATGAGTCATTCAACACTTAGATACATTTCTGTAAACAAAATGTATCTCTTTTCAGCTTCGGATGCGTCTGCAGAAATCTAAAGGAACTTTAAAGCCCTGTGTAACCCTTCCAATGCTGGTCTAGTAAAAAAAAAATGCTGGTTGCATATAATATACTGTAAATAATGTTTTAGAGCAAAGTTGAAATGCAGGGTTATATTCCGCTTTAAGTATATGGGCTTAGCATCCTATGTTTGTGTTTTATTTTAGGCTAATACTGAGCCCAAATCTTCTGCTACAGCCCCTGCCCCAGAGAGGAAATATAAGAGACGTGGTTTTTGTAGCATTAAGATGGCCCTGGAAGCCCCTAAGAATGCATGTCAATCTTGTATAGATTCATTAGTAGCTTCTAAAACTTCAAATATTTTGAAGGGGGTTATGGATTCAGTGAATGTTAAAATGCAAGAAACTTTAGACAGATTCAGAGAATCTTTTTTGCCTCCTCCTGCAGAGTCTTTGCCAGGGCCTTCCTCTGTGGCAGGTCCTTCCTCCTTTTTATCTCAGTCATCCTCAATATCTGATATTTTGGGGGGTGAAGAAGAGGGGGAGGAGGGGAAGGAAGTTATTTCACTAGAGAAAGGGGAGCATCCTCACTCGGATAATTCAGAAACTGATCAGTTGAGTAAAACTCAGATTTCTTTTTTTTCTCCTGATGAATCTTCTGAGTTACTTAAAGGGAAGGTTCACGCAGGAGCTGTAAAAAATAGAAATCCAAATCCACTTACCTGGGGCTTCCTCCAGCCCGTGGCAGGCAGGAGGTGCCCTCGCCGCCGCTCCGCAGGCTCCCGGTGGTCTCCGGTGGCGAGCCCGACCTGGCCAGGCCGGCTGCCAGGTCGGGCTGCTTCTGCGCTCCAAGTTGCGTGTCACTTGTGCGCGCTGACGTCATCGGACGTCCTCCGGGCTGTACTGCGCAACTTGGAGCGCAGAAGCAGCCCGACCTGGCAGCCGGCCTGGCCAGGTCGGGCTCGCCACCGGAGACCACCGGGAGCCTGCGGAGTGGCGGCGAGGGCACCTCCTGCCTGCCACGGGCTGGAGGAAGCCCCAGGTAAGTGGATTTGGATTTCTATTTTTTACAACTCCTGCGTGAACCTTCCCTTTAAGGCTGTTTGTTACTGAGCAAATTAAAGAGACAGTTACTGAATTAACCCCTCAAGATTTGGTATAATCAGGATTAGCTAAACCAGCTGGCAGGGTGTTTCCTATCCTATCCATAAATCTTTACAGGATATTATATCATCTCAGTGGCAGAATCCTGAAAGAGGTTTATTTATTCCCTAGTCAGCTAAAAGAAAATATCCTTTTGCTCAGCCAGACATTGATAAATGGACAAAATGTCCTAAATTGGATGCGGCTTTAGCAAGCTATTCCAAGGATACAGATCTATCCTTTGAAGATGCAGGAGCTCTTAAAGATCCTATGGGTAAAAGGGTAGAGAGCCTTCTGAAGAAAGCTTGGGAGTCAGCAGCCTTTGGGCTTATTCCTGGGATTTCAGCCACGTGTATTTCTCGCAACTTGAGAATTTGGATGGCTAATCTTATTTCTCACTTAAACAACAAAAACAAAAGACCGAGAGCCCAAAATTGTGTGGTATTTTCAAGAAATTCAAATAATTAATTTAAAAATAGTTATACTCACAAACATGGGTTGCCCCTAGGCAACCACTCCATATGCAGGTGGGGAGAATAAGAACCTGACCCCACTCAGGTATAAGATGTCGCTCTCTGTAGAAGAAATGCAGGAAAGATCCTTGCCACCGTAGGTGGATCACTTTGTTAGGAGGATACGGACCAGAGGCGCCAAAAGAGTAAAAGCATAATGAATATAAAAATGGGGGGAGACTATAGTCACAACTCGCCACCCATAAAAAACCAGAAACCAACAGAACTTTCAATGTTCAGTAAGAACAAAAACAATTTAATGGTACTCCCAGGTGCTACGCGTTTCACGGGATTATCCCGCTTCCTCAGGCAATTAGACAGGAGTACAAGCTATAAAAATACAGAACAATACAATATATCAAAAAAGGAACCCCGAATGCTTGTAATTAGATATACAAATTCTAGCAAAGTCGTCAGTGCTTTAACAAGGCAAAAGTGCAAAATACAGTGCAACCATGTATCATATCTAAAAACTTCATTCAATAAAAAACCATGGTTCATTAAAAATCAATCAAAACTGTCGCTTTGTTATAAGAGTATATTAAGAAGGAAATACAATCTGATGAAGCGAACACTCTGGCCTGACTCATAAGTCAAGTGTGCAAAGTGTTACTTCTATATCATAAACTTGTAAGGAGAAACGTGGTTCTATGCGGAATAATGTAAAGGGAATTTACCAACTCGGGGTCTGGTATACATTTAGCGCCTCAATGCGGAATGAGGCGTCCTGAGCCCTACATATAGGATGTATTCGCGGAGAACGCCGTCTCCGTGTGGTGCTGAGTTACTTCCGGTACGCTAGACGGAAGTGGCGTAGGGCGCGCATGCGTAGGAGGCCGTGGGCGCCATGATGGATAAGGGAACAGTGTATTCTTGAGCGGCAAGCAGTCGGTCAGATGCGTCCATACAGACGCACATACGCATGCGTCAGGGAAGTAGGGGCCATAGTAGAAGAGGGTACGTAGTGCTAGTATGCGGTGATGGGGCAGTCAAAAGCGTGCATTTCAGACGCCTGTGCGGCTATGGGGCATATAAAACAGTGGCGAAAATGACATAAATGCGTCTGAGTAGCTGTTAGGTCGCATGGGGCATAACAGCTGGCACCCTGTTATGCCCCATGCGACCTAACAGCTACTCAGACGCATTTATGTCATTTTCGCCACTGTTTTATATGCCCCATAGCCGCACAGGCGTCTGAAATGCACGCTTTTGACTGCCCCATCACCGCATACTAGCACTACGTACCCTCTTCTACTATGGCCCCTACTTCCCTGACGCATGCCTATGTGCGTCTGTATGGACGCTTCTGACCGACTGCTTGCCGCTCAAGAATACACTGTTCCCTTATCCATCATGGCGCCCACGGCCTCCTACGCATGCGCGCCCTACGCCACTTCCGTCTAGCGTACCGGAAGTAACTCAGCACCACACGGAGACGGCGTTCTCCGCGAATACATCCTATATGTAGGGCTCAGGACGCCTCATTCCGCATTGAGGCGCTAAATGTATACCAGACCCCGAGTTGGTAAATTCCCTTTACATTATTCCGCATAGAACCACGTTTCTCCTTACAAGGTTATGATATAGAAGTAACACTTTGTACACTTGACTTATGAGTCAGGCCAGAGTGTTCGCTTCATCAGATTGTATTTCCTTCTTAATATACTCTTATAACAAAGCGACAGTTTTGATTGATTTTTAATGAACCATGGTTTTTTATTGAATGAAGTTTTTAGATATGATACATGGTTGCACTGTATTTTGCACTTTTGCCTTGTTAAAGCACTGACGACTTTGCTAGAATTTGTATATCTAATTACAAGCATTCGGGGTTCCTTTTTTGATATATTGTATTGTTCTGTATTTTTATAGCTTGTACTCCTGTCTAATTGCCTGAGGAAGCGGGATAATCCCGTGAAACGCGTAGCACCTGGGAGTACCATTAAATTGTTTTTGTTCTTACTGAACATTGAAAGTTCTGTTGGTTTCTGGTTTTTTATGGGTGGCGAGTTGTGACTATAGTCTCCCCCCATTTTTATATTCATTATGCTTTTACTCTTTTGGCGCCTCTGGTCCGTATCCTCCTAACAATCTTATTTCTCAGACTAGCTGATGACCCGGCGTTGCCCTGGTATTTATTTGGCTGTTGTTGGCTTCGCCCACTTTTTCTAACCCTAACACACAAACACTCAATTACCAAGTTTGTGAGCTTTGGGTATCTTTGGCATCAATAATTTGTATATTCCCATAGAAATTAAATCATATTGGCTGTTTGTGGCTTCTCCCCCCTCCAGCATTTGAACCCCAGTCACTCAATGACCAACTGTACCAGGTTTGAGGCATCTGCTATTAACAGTGCAAAAAGGGCAGCAATTTAAATATTCCCCTTGAAAATCAAAAGGTGAATTTTGATTGGCTATTATAGGCTCCACCCGCTTCCCTGAGTATTAATCTCAGTCACCCAGTGACCATCTGGGAAAAGTTTGAGAACCCTGCTATTAACAGTGTAAGAATGGCTGCAGTTTATATTTTCCCAGTGAAATTTGTTTTTGGTTCCGCCCACTTTTTGTAACCTGGACACAAAGTAACTCAATGACCAAGTTTGTGAGCTTTGGGGTCCTTGGCTTCAATAATTTGTATTTTCCCAGTTTGTGGCTCCACCCCCTTTTCTGAATTTGAACCCCAGTGACCAATGACCAACTGTACCACGTTTGAGGCTTGTGCCATTAACAGAGCAATAATGGCAGCAATTTAAATTTTCACCTTGAAAATCAACAGGTGATTTTTGATTAGCTTTTTCAGCTCCACCCACTCTTCTGAATATTAATCCCATTTACCCAGTAACAAACTGTGCAAAGTTTGAGAACCCTGCCATTAACGGTGAAGAAGGGCTGCAGTTTACATTTTCCCAGTGAAATTTGTATTTGACCCAGTTTTTGTGACCTTGACACAGAGTCACTCAATGACCAAGTTTGAGAGCTTTCGGGTTCCTGGCATGAAAATTGTGTGAATGGAAGCAGTTTATCCAGCAAAGAAATCTGATTGGCTGTTTGTGGCTCCACCCCTTAATGAATTTGAACCCCAGTCACATAATGACCCACTGTAGAAGGTTTGAGGCCTCTGCCATTAACAGTGTAAGAATGGCAGCAGTTTCAATATTCCCCTTGAAAATCAATAGGTGAATTTTGATTGGCTGTTGTAGGCTCCACCCACTTTCTGGAATATTAAAACCAGTCATCCAGTGACCAACTGTGTCAAGTTTGAGAACCCTGCCAATAACAGAATGCCTGAAATCAATCTAACAAATTTGATTGGCTGTTTGTGGCTCCACTCCCTTTAGTGAATTTGGACCCCAGTTACCCAGTGATTGACTGTATCAGGTTTGAGGCTTGTGCCATTAACAATGCCAGAATGTCAACTTTTCTGAATATGAATCTCAGTCACCCAGTAACCAACTATGCTGAGTCTGAGAACCCTGCCATTAACGGTGAAGAAGGGCTGCAGTTTACATTTTCCCAGTGAAATCTGTTTTTGGCTCCACCCACTTTTTGTAACCTTGACACACAGTCACTCAATGACCAAGTTTGTGAACTTTCAGGTTCCTGGCATCAAAAATGAGTGAATGGTGTCAGTTTATCCATCAAATAAATCTGATTGGCTGTTTGTGGCTCCGCCTCTTTAGTGAATTTGAACCCCAGTCACATAATGGCCCACTGTGGCAGGTTTGAGGCCTCTGCTGTTAACAGTGTAAGAAGACACTGCTTGTGGCTCCACCCCCTTTAGTAAATTTAGACCCCAGTCACCCAATGATATCAGTTTTGATGCCTCTGCCATTAACAGTGTAATAATAGTAGCAATGTAAATATTCCCCTTGAAAATCAATCAATAGGTGAATTTTGATTGGCTGTCGTAGGCTCCACCCACATTTCTGAATATTAATCCCAGTCACCCGGTGGCTAATTGTGTCAAGTTTGGGAACCCTGCCATTAACAGTGTAAGAATGGTTGCAGTTTATATTTTCCCGTGTAAAAAAAAGAGGAGTTGTTGGCGCCGCCCACTTTTTCTAACCTTGACATACAGTCACTCAATGACCACGTTTTTGAGCTTTGGGGTCCTTGGTATCAACGGTTTGTATCTTCCCATCGAAATTAAACAAATCTGATTGTTTGTTTGTGGTTCTGCCCCTTTAAAATGAATTTAACCCCCAGTTACGCAGTGACCAACTGTACCAGGTTTGAGGCATCTGCTATTAACAGTGTAAGAAAGGCAGTAATTTAAATATTCCCCATAAAAATCAACAGGTGAATTTTGATTGGCTGTTGTAGGCTCCACCCACTTTCCTCATTATTAATCCCAATCACCCAGTGACCAACTGGGCAAAGTTTGAGAACCCTGCCATTAACCGTGTAAGAATGGCTGCAGTTTATATTTTCCCAGTAAATGTTGTTTTTGGCTCCGCCCACTTTTTGTAACCTCGACACAGTCACTCAATGACCAAGTTTGTGAGTTTTCAGGTTCCTGGCATCAAAAATGTGTGAATAGAAGCAGTTTATCCATCAAGGAAATCTGATTGGCTGTTTGTGGCCCCGCCCCTTTAGTGAATTTTGGACCCCAGTCACCCAATGACTGACTGCAGCAGGTTTGAGGCATCTGCTATTTACAGTGTAAGAATGGCGGCAGTTTAAATATTCCCCTTAAAAATCAGTAGGTACATTTTGATTGGCTGTTGTAGGCTCCACCCACTTTCCTGAATATTAATCTCATTTACCCAGTGACCAAGTGTGCCAAGTTTGAAAACCCTGCGATTAACAGTGTAAGAATGGCTGCAGTTTTCATTTTTTTCATTGAAAATGAACGGCTGAAATTTCATTGGCTGTTTAATGCTCCACCCACTTTTCCTGGATTTGTAACCTCAGTCACCAAGTGACCAAATGCGCCAAATGTGGGGACTTTGGCTTGATTACTGTGAGAATGCCAGTCTTTTACATTTTTTCCATTGACTTGAATGGGTGAAATCTGATTAGCTGTTTGTAGCTCTGCCCATGTTTGCAGGGGGGGGGGGGGGGACCCGAGACCCGAGACCCCCAGAACATATTATCCCAGGTAGTAAGGGATCTGTATACCAAGTTTCGTTGAAATCGGTCAAGCCGTTTTTGACACACACACACACACACACACACACACACACACACACACACACACACACACACACACACACACACACACACACACACACACACACACACGATTTTATATATAGATTGCAAAAGGTGCTACTAAGGATTGCAAAAGGTGCTACTAAGGATTACGCAGCTTCATTACCGGTTGTTCTCAAAGCAGTGGCTTTTTTAGCAGATTCCATTACGGAACTGGTGCGTATTACTGCACGTACTACTGCGCTTATAATTCAGCTAGGCGTGCGTTGTGGCTGAAAATTTGGGAGGGAGATTTAACTTCTAAGAATAGACTTTGTTCGTTTCCTTTTGAAGGCAATCTCCTTTTTGGTACAGAGTTAGATAATGTTCTATCTCGTTCAGCTGAAAAGGGTAAACAGTTTCCCAATAAAAAGAAAAATTTAAAGGGGAAGCAACCATTTGTGGCAAAGAAGCAGACAAGTGGCAATCTTCTTGGCTGAATAAAAATCGGAAAGTACAAAATAAATGGTCCTTTCCAAAAGGAAAAGGGAAAGGAGGGTTGACCCTGCTAAGAAAGTAAATGACGTTTTACCTGTGGGGGGAAGATTAATCTTTTTTTCTTTAGGAATGGGAGAAGTTGAATCCCTCTCCTTTTGTGTTGCAGATTATAAAACCGGGTTACCATCTTCAATTTTCAGTCCCCCCCCCCCCCCCCCCCTCACAGAATGTTCATAAATCAGATTCCAAGAGACCCGGAGAAGGCCAAAGGTCTGGAATCAGAAATTCAGAAATTGTTGCGAAATCAAGTAATAGTTCAAGTTTCTCAGGCAGAGGAATGCCAGGGTTATTTATCACGTTTTCCTGGTGTAAAAGGCGAATGGGGACTTTCGGTTCATCCTGAACCTAAAGTCCCTCAACCCTTTTTTAGTCTACAGAAAATTCAGGATGGAGAGCATTTACTTGGTGAAGGCCCTCCTTCAAGAGAGAGAGTTTTTTTATTTCAATAGACCTGCAGGATGCATACCTGCACATTCCGATTTATTCAGGCCATCAAAAATGTTTGAGGTTTGCGATCAGAGATCAGTTTCGAGTTTTACACTTCCAGTTTTTCAGGCTCTATCTTTTGGCATTTCAACAGCTCCCACATATTTACAAAGGCTTTGGCAGAGGTCATGAAGGGACTAAGACTTCAGGGAATTTCAATTGTCCGGTATTTGGACGATCTCCTGGTGTTTGCACAGACAAAGGATTTATTGCTAGCGCACAGAGAGATTGTGATAAATACTCTTACTCAGTTGGGATGGATTATAAATCATGCCAAGTCCTCCCTGATTCCGGTTCAAAAGATTGTTTTTTCTTGGGTATCAGATCGATTCCCTGGAAAAGAAGTTATTTTTACCACAGGATAAAAATTGTAAAGATTCAGATAGAAGTGAGGAAACGTCTGTCTTTTCAAAGTTGTTCTCTGCCTCAAATCATGAAGATTCTGGGTCTGTTCACGGCTACAATTCCAGCTGTGACCTGGGCTCAGTTTCACAGCAGATTCTTACAGAGCCTGCTATTGGCAAATTGAAACAAGTCTCTAGATTCTCGAATTGTTCTTCCGGATCTCAGTTGGTGGTTGGATCAGGAGAATTTACAGAAAGGGAAATGGTGGAGACAACTAGAACCGATAAAGATCTTCACGGATGCAAGCTGGTGGGGTTGTGGTTCAACAGCACTGGGTCATCATGCCATGGCTCCAGCCATAAGGAGGAAGTCGTCCAATTTCAGAGAGCTCAGAACAAACATGTTCTGGTATTTTCAGTCAATGTGACGACGGTAGCTTATCTTGTAAGGGGGAACAGGATCCAAGGATCTCATGGCCTTTTCCTCAGAGATCTTGTCTTGGATAGAACCCAGAATTCTATCTTTGTCTGCAATTCATATAAAGGGACCTCTGAATTGGGAGGCAGACTTTCTAAGTCGACAAGAGATAAATCAGTCAGAATGGGGTCTTCATCCAAAGGTTTTTCGGACAGTATCAGAAAATTTTGGGATACCGGACATAGATCTTTTTTCTTCACCAGAGAATGCAAAGGTGAATCGTTTTTACTCCCTCCACAGGGATCCAGGATCTCTGGGATTGGACGCACTCAGTCTTCCTTGGCAGTACAATCTGTGTTACGCCTTCCCTCCACTAATGCTCATTCCTCAGGTATTAGTAAAGTTACAAAGAGAAAAAGTGAGGATGATTTTGATAGCTCCCATGTGGCCAAAAAGGCCATGGTATGCAACGTTGTGAAGACTATCGGAGAAACCTCAGTTTCCTCTTCCCATGCGGCAGGATCTTCTGATCCAGGGTTCTCTGAGTCATCCAAAGCCCCAGTTATTCAAACTGGCGGCCTGGATCCTGAAAGGTTGATTTTGAGAAAAAAGGGTCTTTCAGATAAAGTCATTGAGACACTTATGAGATGCAGAAAGCCAGTAACTCAGAAGATTTTGTCGGAAAGTCTAGAAGGTCTATTCATCCTGGTGCACTTTGAAGAATAAAAATTTTGAGCTAACCAGTTCTATTCTAGATTTTTTTCCAGGACGGGTTCGAGATGAAAGTAGCATCCAGCACTCTTAACCACTTTACCCCCACGCGTACGGATTTCTCCGCCCCTTTTTTCCCTCCTAAAAAACCAGGGACGGAGAAATCCGTACCTTCCGCGCTACCGCCGCTGTCCGCGCTCCCGCCGCTCGTGCGCGCGCACCCGCCGCTCGTGCACGCCGCCGCCCGCTCGCCCGGAGATCAATGAACGGGAAAATCCATTCCCGTTCGTTGATCTAAGCCCCCGCAATGATCTGCTGCTTCTTTCAGAAACAGCGAGATCATTGTGAGTCTCCCAGCCTCCTACTGCTTCCTGTAAGCGTCCTTCCGGACGCTTACAGGTCGCATGTAAACAAACACTCTGTGTCCATCTTGTGGCCAAATAGTAAACTACACCCTAAAAGCATTTTACATATACAAACATTACATTTACACAATAAATTAACTCATTACCTCCCACACTCCCCAATTTTTTTTTTTTTTTGTAATTAAAGAAAAAAAAAATACAATAAAAAAAAACATAAATAGTTACCTTAGGGACTGAACTTTTTAAATATTTATGTCAAGAGGGTATAACACTGTTACTTTATAAACTGCGGGCTTGTAATTAGGGATGGATGCAAAACTGAAAAAAATGCACCTTTATTTCCAAATAAAATATTGTCGCCAAACATTGTGATAGGGACATAATTTAAATGGTTTTATAACCGGGACAAATGGGTTAATACATTTCATGGGTTTTAATTACAGTAGCATGCTTTATTTAAAAACTATAATGGCCGAAAACTGAAAAATAATATTTTTTTCCCACATTTTTTCCTATTTCCCCATTAAAACACATTTAGAATAAAATAATTCTTGGCATAATGACCCACCTAAAGAAAGCCTAATTGGTGGCGAAAAAAACAAGATATAGTTCATTTCATTGGGATAAGTAATAATAAAGTTATAGGCGAATGAATGGAAGGAGCGCTGAAAGGTGAAAATTGCTCTGGTGGTCAGGGGGTAAAACCCCTCAGTGGTGAAGTGGTTAAAGTTCAATGTTCAGCATTGTCAATCTTATTAGACAGACATTTGGCACAGAAAGAATTGGTAAAACATTTTTTTAAGGCAATTCAGGGGTCGACTCCTGTCAAACAGAAGATTTTTCCCCAGTGGGACCTATCTCTGGTTCTTAAAGGTCTCATGAAGTCTACTTTTGAGCCTATTGAGGATATTGACATTAAAATGCTTACTTTGAAATGAGCCTTTTTGATTTCTATCACTTCTGCTAGAAGACTGAGTGACCTGCACGCCTTATCTATCAAGGATCCATTTTTTATTATTTGCCCTGACAGTGTGCATTTACGTCTTGATCCAGCCTACCTTCCTAAGGTTGCCTCAGAATTTCATCGTGTTCAGGAAATTATTTTGCCTTCTTTTTGTGCCAATGCGTCTTTGGGAAAGAAAGAGAATTCCGCTGTTTAGACGTAAGACGAGCTTTATTATCTTATTTGGCCAGAACTAGAGAATTTAGAAAATCTAGCAATTTATTTATTTTGTTTGCTGGAAAGAATAAGGGTCAGCAAGCATTCAGACAGACCATTTCCAGGTGGATTAGACAGGTTATAATTTTGACCTATCAGAGTAGCAATTCCCCATTGCCATCTAACATAAAGGCTCATTCTACTCGTTCCTTATCCACACCCTGGGCTGAAAGGGCAGGAGCATCAATCCTTCAGATTTGTCAAGTGGCTACCTGGGCAAGTCCATCTACTTTTATCAAGCATTATAGAGTGGATGTGCTGTCTCAGCAAGATCAGCAAGTCTTCTTGGTTATCTCTCCTGTTGTCCCGGAAGACGGTTAGAGAAATACTCCTATTAGACCTACCAGTAATGGAGTTTCTAAATGGCTTCTGGGACAACCTCTATAACCCTTCCCTTTCTCCTTAGCACTCTTTCTGTGTAAATAGTATGGGTGGTATTTACAATTCACTATTAGGTGTCTGTACAGATCTTCCCTTGCTTCCGGTGAATTTTGTTAGTCGGTTTACTTTTTATGCACTGAGGAGCGTGGGAGGGCGAGAGCCTTTTAATCTTTTCTTGATTGATAGTTTCCTCAGATCCCGGGGTGGGACCGGATCTCCTGTTGTCCCGGAAGCCGTTTAGAAACTCCATTACCGGTAGGTCTAATAGGAGTATTTTTCCAAATTCACAAAGTTTCACATATGTGGTAGAAATTTGGTAATTTTACCTAAAGACATGGCTTCAATTCACCAAGACCTGTTTGGTATACAGTAGGCATCCAACCAGCTGTAGAGTAGGTCTCGGCAGCAAGCTGTGTTGCGCTATGTGGCATTCTCCCACTTCAGTGCAGTGATAGCATTACATTTGTAAGAGGCATCCCTTTAGAGCTACATGCCCCCTTTTTGCACCTCTGAATTTGTCTGTTGGTCTTCATTTTGTTTAATCATCTGAGTTTAGATAAACTTTAAACAAACATATTTGACTCTTCTCTGCTGCCTGGGGGGAAGAGATATTTGCCCCATCCGGCAGTATATCGGCACCAATGGAGAGAGTAGCAGTATGGGAGGGCTCCTCCTATTAGCTTGCTCCTTTGCCTGTAACATTTTATCGAATGCTATCTGTTGGTTACCAACAGTATTTACAGCACAAGTCCGTAATTTTACCTCCCTGGTAAGTAATTTCAGTTTGCCGTGCACTAAGAGCCGTAGTGATTTGACATTTGTTAAAATGTTCTGTAAAATATTAAAACCGAATTACCAACAACAAGAAAAATACAGACCGATATTACCAGCAAATATGCAGGTGACAATAGGTTGATTCCATTGGTAGCTAAATACTGTAGTAACAAGTGGATTGTAGTGGCAGGTCGTTGTTGTTAGATTATGACACATAGATTCAAGTGGCAGGCAGGTAGCTAGGGGTATATTCTACTGGCAGACAGTGATTACCGGTAGTAGATTTCAGTGGCAGGCAGTGACTAGGAGATTCTAGTGACTGCAACGTGATTGGTAGATTCTACTGGAAGTAAGCTGTTGATCAGATTCTAAAAGCAGGCAGTGATTGGTAGATTCTAAGGGCAGGCAGGTAATCACAGGTAGCTGGTACGCCAGTATTGGTAGATTCTTGACAGGCAGTATGTGACAAGCACAGATAGTAGGTGGAAAGTACTGACATACCATTTAAGTAGTGGCAAATAATGGGTGACTCATTGTGGTAAATAGTGGGAGACACGCAATGTCTGATTGCAGTTGATGTTGAGCAGTGGCAGGCAGTACTGAGTAACGGGTAGTGAGCGATTAGCTGTGGCAGGTGATAGGTGAAAAGCGGTTACAAGTAGTGGCAGAAAGTGGGTGACAAGTAGCTGCAATTTGTAGTTGACCGGTAGTAGGTGGTGGCTAGCCGCAGATAGTGGGTCATGATTAGGGACCCTAGTGTTGCAAGATGAGTCTATCCACCATGCCATCCAATATAAACTCTTTTATTCTGTCCATTCTTAATGAAATTAAAATTAATGTATTCATTGGTACAGGTCCTCTAATGTAATCTGTTAGGTTAAAAAAAATTATCCAATTAGTTCTGCTAAAGGGAACTACTTTCTGGTGCTTGAAAAATATATGCATGGGTCCTGTTAGGACAATGGTCTCCATTTTTCTGACTTGAGACTTAACTCCAAGAATAAATATTTTCCTAATGTGATAGGGGCATTCATTGGCAGAGCTTGTTTTTATTTGCTTAGCAGCAACAATGTTAAAGCAGTGGTGAGCAGGTAATGCAGTCTTACCCGGGGCATGGATGTAAATTGGTGCCCCAGTGTATGTTTGATCACGTCGCTGGTGAGTTGGATGCCGGGAGAGCTGAATAACTGTTCTCCCTGCTGCTGCAAAACTCCCTGGTGGCATTAAAAACTATTCCCCCTCCGAGTTGTCGTAATTCGGAGGGAGATGTAATTCGGGGTTACCCTTACACGCCCCACGCAGCATAACATTGCTGCTCTGGGACGCGTGATTTCGGCACCTGGCAGTGAGCTTCGTGCGCCACAATCTCCTGCTTCGGTGCCCCAGGCTTTCACAGTGCACCCCACAAAGGATGATTGGTCAGCAATCCTAGTAGCCACCAGACTGTATGCTGCTGAGGATTCCCAAGTCATGGCTTGAATTGACTCGAACTGAAGTCAAGGTGGAAAATAGACTGACTTGGTCAATTAGACCAACTGAAGGCTGTGAACTGTAGTAAATTGCTTGGAATGAGAATCTTGTAGCAATACATTTTCTTTGGTGTTTTAATGCTTGTGTGTCTTTAGTCTGGTGGACACAAGTAGCTTCATTCAGGCTGCATTTCCACTTGTGCGGTGGGAATCATTGCGGGAAAAATTTGCATGCGGGTGCGGGTCTATGCGAATTTTCATGCAAATTCGCATACGAATTCGCATGGCTGACGATGTTTGCGAATTTAACCATGGCAGTGCTGGTGTGATTTTCTATTGTTTCTATGCGAGTTCGCAAACTGCATGCGAATTTCCTATTAAATACATTGTATGCGATTCGCATAGCAGTATGCGGTATGCGAATTCTGATGTCCCTGCCATGCGAATTTTTTCTGCACAGAAAAATGCAAAGCAATCCTGACAAGTGGAAACAGTCCCATTCACTTGTATTGCTATGCGAATTTGTGATAGTGGAAATGGGCCCTCAATGGCTAGCTATTAAGTGACACTGCAGTGAAAATAAACTTATGATATAATGAATTGCATGTGTAGTATCAATAATTAATAGAACATTTAGTAGCAAAGAAAATAATCTAATATTTTATGTTCAGTTATATAGCTTTTTCTTTTTTAATAAGATTGCATCCTGTCATATTTGCAGTTTACAAACCACACTCTCCATTTTAAACTATAAAATAGAGCAGAGCTAATGATCCTTTGAACTTCCAGTTAAAGGGTATTTGAAAGAAATAAAAAAAAGAAAAAAAAAAAGTTTCACTAAGGGCTTAGACACACTACACTGTAGGCACTTTTTTGAGAGATTGCGATAGCTTAGCACTTTCTGAGAGCTTTTTAACCATTTCAGCCCGCGGGGATTTTTCACCTTATGCATCAGAGCAATTTTCACCTCCCATTCATTCGCTTATAACTTTATCACTACTCAACACAATTTATTGATCTATATCTTGTTTATTCTGCCACTAATTAGGCTTTCTTTGGGTGATACATTTTGCTAAGAATTATTTTTTTATAAATGCATTTTAACAGGATTAATAAGAAAAAAAATGGAAAAATTCATTATTTCTCAGTTTTCGGCCATTATAGCTTTAAAATAATCCATGCTACCATAATTAAAACCTATGTATTTTATTTGCCCGTTTGTCTCGGTTATGACACCATTTAAATTTTGTCCCTATCACAATGTATGGTGACAATATTTTATTTGGAAATAAAGGTGCATTTTTTCCGTTTTGCATCCATCACTATTTACAAGCTTATAATTTAAAAAATGTTTGTAGTATACCCCTTCAAATGCATATTTAAAAAGTTCAGACCCTTAGATAACTATTTGTCTTTTTTTTTTTTAATTGTAATTTTTTTTTCCCCATTAAAAATTCTATTTGGGTAATATTTTGCTGTGGGAAATAAACCGTTAATTTTTAATGTTAATATATGTGTAAATTGTAATATAAAAAATATGTAGATGTAGTTTTACTATTTGGCCACAAAATGGCCACCTTGAGTTTTTTTTTCTCTCCTTGTGCTTCTCGCTAACCGGAAGCACAAGGACGCGGAAAATGTTACCTGCTGAAAGACTGAAGCCTCTTGTAAGAGCGCTTCGGTTTTTCTGCTGGGGACACAGATCGGTGATCAGGAACCATGTTCCCATTCACTGATCCCAGGGCTACCGGGGGACAGCACGAGGGCGCGCCCGCGATCGCACGCGGGAGTGCGGCACCGCAGCAGAGCAGCCGCCTGGACGTGAGCTTCACGTCTGGGTGGCAGAAATGGTTAAAAATCGCTTCCATTCACTTTCATCAAAATCGCGGTAAAAAAATGCAATAATCCTGTATGCATAAAAACGTACATGGTCGTGGTGATTTTTAGCGTACGAGAGGTATCAGCGCAGGAGACTTGGGCGCAGGATACAGCCGGTATATGGCTGATCCTGCTGCTGCACATGTTCCGGCCGTGTTAAATACTATTCCCCCTCCAGGCCACTATGGATGGTGGGGAATGAAATAATTCAGCTTCCAGCAATTGCTGGAAGGCGAATTATTGTGTTTTAAAAGTAACTTCAGCTCAGTCTTCTGACGGCGCCGAAGCCACTCCCTGTGCGCTGCTATAGCTGTAATTCCTATTATGGCCTATGGTAGCGCCGGCTGCGCCCAAGTCTCCTGCGCTGGATTAACAGTGTTCGTGATTTTTACTGTGATTTTAATTAAAGTGAATAGGAGCGATTTTTAAAAAACGCTCAGAAAGCGCTAATCAATTGCAAGCGCTCAGAAAAGTATATTATAGTGTCTGAGCCCTCACCTGGGGTTTCTGCCAGCCGCCTGCAGTCACCCTGCCCGCACCAGTACTGAACAATCCTCCGATCCTTTGCTGTGGCTCAGTTTCATTTCTGCCAGTCGATGGCTACTGCGCTGCCCTGGCCACACACATCCTCGTTCGCGCTCCCGTAGCCAGGAGCATCCGGGGCAGGTGCAGTATAGATTTTCTCATACTGCACAGGACGCGCCCTGTGACGGAAGCGTAAACGAGGACGCGCAGGCACAGTGGCCGTCAACTTGCAAGTTAGTGGTAACGATACTTGGCCATGACAGGTGACTGGAGGATCGTTCCAGGATGGCGCAGGCACAGGGGGGCTGGAAGAAGCCCCAGGTAAGTAAAACTCTTTTTTTTTTTTTTTTTTTTTTTTATTTCAGGTTCCTTTTTAAATCTTTTCTGAACTCTTCTCACTGTTTCTTTGATGTATAAGTACTTCAGAAAACAGGACAGTCTTTGAGCCAAATTGGGTCGGAGAGCTTAGAGAAGCTCTTTTGCATAGTTAACTGAAGTTTCTTAACTCTTCCTGTACTGGAAAACAATATGAGCCTCTTTTCTTTCTGAGTAATGTACTATTTCTCAGCTGTACTACACATACAATTCATTATCTCATTAGTTTATTTTCGCTCCAGGTTTGCTTTAAAGGAAAACTTAAGTGTCCTAAAAAAAATTGACTTGTACTCACCCGGGGCTCCCCTCAGCCCCCTGCAGCTGAACGGTGCCCTCGCCGTGTCTCTCCGATGCAGCTGGACTCGCCGGCGGCCACTTCCGGTGTGGCTAATCAGCCGCGTTCCCGGCCGCAATAGCATTAAATGAGGCGCTATTGCGGCCGGGAACGCGGCTGATTAGCCAAACCGGAAGTGGCCGCCGGCGAGTCCAGCTGCATCGGAGAGACACGGCGAGGGCACCGTTCAGCTGCAGGGGGCTGAGGGGAGCCCCGGGTGAGTACAAGTCATTTTTTTTAGGGCACTTAAGTATTCCTTTAACTACTGAGGATTAGAGCTTGCTAGACGTCGCTCAACACTGTGTAGGAAAAACTTTTTCTGAAATGTGTTTACTGTTTGTTTTACATAATTTTCTTTTCTCTTTCATACATACAGTGTGCAGCCTGTCTGCAGTAAAGTGAATATGTATAATTATCTTTAAACATCATAATTTTATTCAGTCCAGCTTGGCGTAGCCTTTGCATTTCATTATCTACTTGAGTCACTAAATAGGTCATGGAAGTTAAAAAGTCCAATCTCTGCTCTCTGTTACTTAATGAGCCTTACTGAATTTAGCAGCGTAGCCTTGCAGCTATTGCCTGGTCTCTCTTTATTATTAGTATCCATGCTGAAATTTATCATCTTTTATACTTGGAATGTTAAATTGGCGAAGGCATAAATTAGACCATCCTCAAATACTTAAAATCCCAATAAACATTCTCAGTTTTGTACAAAAAAATCACAATAAATTACTGGTCTTCCATGTATGTAGATTGTTGTTTGCAACATAACAGCAAGAGTGGTGTTGGTAAACCTATTTTTGTTGCACAAATAATGCTGGGTACACACGTTGCGATTCCCTGCTCGATTTGCGGGATCGATGGGATCGATTTGATTATTTCCAACTTTTTCGATTGTGTTTCGATGGATACAGCCGTCGATTTTGCATACTTAATGTGCAAAATCGACGGCTGTATCCATTGAAACACGATCGAACATGTTGGAAATAATCAAATTGATCCCGCAAATCGAGCGGGAAATCGCAACGTGTGTACCCAGCATTAGTGTCTGTAAACGTATGGTGAAAAGTCACATCATCTCTGTTTAATGTAGAACTCATTGTTACCATTGGAAAAGTGCAATCAGCTAGTATAATGCTCTTTTCACACATCAGGATTGCTTTTAAATAGGATTTTTTTTGCAGGAAAATCCATGGTACATCCTCATGACTGGTTATAGTAAGCATGGCCAAATATCAAGTAACATGGGCAACATCGAACAAAGCAGGTGTGTATAGTTAATAAACACCCTGATTTCTATGGGACTCTCATGCTTTCAGGCTTTTATCCTGGTGTCCCACTTCGTTCAGTTACACACTTACGTTTTCCATTTTCTTCCCACTGCCAAAAACTGCTTAATCTGCACAAGTAGTCTCAAATGTGATGTCAGGTTTTAGTAGCTTAATTGGTGAAAGTACCCCTGAACTGGAGTAAAATCTATGAAATGAAGCCCATTGTGGGCTAGTTAAACTTTGCAAAAGTTTGCTGCTACTGCTCGTTGTCCTCAGGGTCCCCGAAGCTCCCGTGCCACCGACTGGGCTACTGTGAAGTTTACATGAACAAGTGCTTGCTTTGTCTGTGCTCGCAGGGTTTGGAACCTGCGCATCTCCACACGTTGCTATGTGGAGCTTCCTGGTTTTTATAATCAACTAGAGAATTCCATCGAATATGAAGACCACCAGACAAAGAGCAGCGGCACCACACTTATGCAAAGGTAATCTAGCCTACCATGAGCTTTAGTAATTTATTTTGTCCCCAGTTCAGGGTAACTTTAGGCTGGGTTCACACTTATTAGTAGCGCCTGCTGGGCAGGAAATGCGTCACTGGGATTCCTGTCATTCTTTTCATATGCGCCGCGTCTCACCGCACTCCCGTCATTTACACTTGCTGTGTTAGGACCTTTTTCCACTACCCTGAGATTTGTGATTTGATTCTGATCGCAAATCGCAGGGTACATTAAACTAATGGAAACTGCAGCAGCAATTTCCATTAGTGCGATCCGATTGCGATGCGATTTTAGTCAAAACGTGATCGTCGTCCTGCCGCGTTTTGGATGCGACTGAGCTTTACTATACTGAGTATAGTAGCTCAATCGCATGGTGGAAATTGAAACGCGATTGCATTTCATAGTGGAAAAGAGCCCTTACCCATTGACTTGTCTTGCTGCATAATCCATGGACATGGATCGTGTGGCACTGTGCTGCAGACTTTGTGTCACGATCTGTTCCTGCTGGTGACATTTGTGAACTGTTGCATGGACTTCCTCTGTTCACCAGCAGATATCCCCCCTCACATCAAGAACATTTTGCGGTCTTCATAAAGTTCCCTCTGCCCACCAGCAGAGGTCTCTATATTCAAGAACTTAACTGTGTCTCTGCAGACTTGGAGGTGGTCACATGACCATCCTGCACAGAATATAAGGCCAGTTCTAGCAGAACAACTTTGCTAATTAATTTATGTGGATAGCCAAAGAGCCTGTGTTCTGGTCACTGCTCCTGTTACCTGATACTTGTTACCTGCTTCCTGTTACCTGATTGTTTGACTCCCTGGTGTATGATATTTGCTTGCCTGACTATTCTATTGCTTATTGATTGTACTTGCTTGACTTCCTGGTATCTGATCTTGGCTTGTATGACGTTCCAATTGCCTGCTGCATTATGTATTATGCCTGAATGTATATTATTGTATGTGTGTGTGTGTGTGTGTGTATGTGTGTGTATATGTATGTATGTATGTGTGTGTGTGTATATATATATATATATATATATATATATATATATATATATATATATATATATAGTTCATTGTATGCACACTGTATATACTGTATATTTGGTTTGTTGTGTGTCCGATCGCAAGACATTCGCCTGCAATCCTATTGCCAGTTGTTTGGAGTCGTATTGCTATTTTGTACAGTTGCTTGAATACGCTTGTATGTATGTATGTTCGTTCATGCACCAATTGCATTTTCACTTGTACATATCCTGCACTTGTAAATAAACCTTTACTTTATTTCACGTTTACCTGTGGTTTGGTCTTCCAATCTGCATTCAGTGCAAATCTGCGTGCATTGCGTCTTACACTTTGCACCTGGAATGTGGTGGTTTGTATACTTGGGACAGGGAAGTGTATCAAGATGCGACACAGTGGGTGAGTGTAAAAAGTTCCTCAAATAAATCAGAAGTGTACTGAACAAGGAGTACACAGTCATTCAATCAGGTGCAACTGGACAACATATGGCGTGCTTTGGGCTAATTGTTGAAGCTTGTAATTGTGCTGGGAGAATCTCTTAAGCTTGTCCTGCACTGATCGATGGCTGGATAGTGTACTTATTAAGGACACCACCTCTGATATAGGAGACCAGGATTTGAGTTCTGGCTGAAGCAGGTGCCTATTCAGTGAGGAGTCCTTGGTCAAAACTCTCTAACACTTCAGAGTAGCTTATTAAGCGCCCCCTTAGTGGCTGCAGAACTTAAGTGCTTTGAGTCCGACAGTAGAAAAGCGCTATACAAATTTTAACATTATTATTAATAATATTTTTGACCGATTTACTCACTTTACTTGAATTTGACAGTGATATTTTGACTTTAGCAATTTGGTCAATAATCGTCCGAATGATTTCAAAGAGCTTTTCGGTGCAAGTTAAGGGTATGCGGAAAAAAAACCCAGATGCTTACCTAATTAGAGGGATTTTATAGAGCCTTCTATAGAATTCTGTGGGTTCTATAGAGCCTTCTCGTTACTCTCACAGTCCCCTCTTTCCCATTCGAATCCCCTACTGAGGGAGGCTTCAGAAGTCTTCATGAGCCCGAGTGCTCCCAAAGACGGACAGCTCTGTACTGTGCATGCATGAGCGCAAGAGAGAGCCCACTAGTGCAGGTACAATACAGAGCCGCCCATTGTGGGAAGCACACTTCCGAAGCTGCCTGCGGCGGCAGAGAGCAGTATTCGTTCGGATCAGTTGAATTCTGCTAGTGGGGTTGACAGCGCTGGAACGAGGGGACCGTGAGAGGAGTGGGAAGACTCTATAAGACCCAGAGCCTTTAAAGATGCTTGTGTTTTCTGAGATAAGATCTGCATAGTGCATTTTAAACTATTTTATGGATTTTTAAAATATTACAACAAAAAAAGTTTTACTGGGGAAAAAAAAGTGTATGTCCGGTCTCATACTGTATATTGGTGTCAGCGGTGCCGTGCGGCGGCGGCACCGCCAAAAACAGGCTTTTGGGGAATACCATGCTACTATGCGGTACTCCCTGTCTGATATCCATCCAAGCAGGAAATGACTCGCGATTGTAATCACTTCCTGTTTCAGAAATACGGAAGTGCGCAGAAGCGTATTGTAAAAGATGTGCTTCCATGCATGCCCGCCGTACAGCCGCCGCTAACTTTTTTTAAAAAGTCACCATAGACTTTAAATTCCACAGCAAAGGTCCTATGCTGATGCCTATTCACTACAGCTGCCAACTAGAGCTCCAGTACACCACAAATAATGACTGCACTTCTGAAGATATAGCCCTAATCTGGTAAATATCTTAGTAATATTTACAAAAATACATAGCCTGAGGTTACCAAAATGCTCTCTCATACCAATCGGCATTCTTACCAGTACCTAGGAGCATGTCAGCTCTACCCAGAATAGAGAGAAATGCATAGAACAGGGTCTTCCTGTCCCTGTGGAAGACCACAAAATGCATTTTGCTTTACTAGCAAACTTTACAGGCCTCTTGGATGCCTCTAAGGGTGGCCATACACTGTGCAATCTTGATTTAACAATCTTACTGCTTCCATATAGTATGAAAGCTTACCTACAAACACATTCCAAGCATTCTCAGTCTGTTAGCCCTCATGCTAAACAGATGTGGTAAGATTGTTTAAACAAGACCACTCACAAGGAGTATCTAAATAAAAAGGTTTAGAACAGATTTTTATTTTATAGCATAAACACTGTGACAAAGCATTTCTTGCCAACCGCCGCTTCCTCAGGTCAAGTAAGTGCCTTAAAAATAGAAATAACAAGTAGCTCTCAGACCCAAACATAAGATTATAAATTATAGATGTGATCAGAGATACATGGGTGCAATCCAATAAACAATACATTTGTTACTTGTACCCATGTATCTCTGATCGCATCTGTCATTTATAATCTTATCATGTTTGGGTCTGAGAGCTGCTTGTTATTTGTATTTTTAAGGCACTTACTTGACCTGAGGAAGCGGCGGTTGCCGAGAAACGCGTTGTCACAGTGCTTACGCTATAAAATAAAAATCTGTTATAAACCTTTTTATCTAGATACTCCTTATGAGTGGTCTTACCTTTTTTATATATAGACAGAATTCGGTCTTTTTAATTTGGATGCCTCCGAGCACTACCTTAACTCTTATACCCTACACTAATAAGGGTCGGTATCCCTCAATAAACTTGTGAGATACAAAACTTTTTTGGAGCAGCGACCTATCACTCACTTCTTACATCTGAAAGGCCGAGTGAAGACAGTACTTCTCCACATGCCCTCAAGAGTGGGTGCATCTGGTGGCAACCCACACTTGTGAGTATACCACTATACTGTTTTATCTTATTCCACATTACCAGATGATACTACACCAGATTGGGCTCCCGGTTTCCTTGTGTTCTTTTCCCAGTTCTGCTAGCAAAAAATATTCAGAAACCGTTAGATGTGACACAGCACAATAAGATGAATCCTGTTGTCACGTTACATTTCAGATGGCATAGCCTCAGACTAGAGGCCTGCATCGGGTCAGGTACCCGCAGGTTACCCGAAATGCGGATCAGGTTCAGGTACCAGTTTTTATTTTAATTGGGTTGCGAGTCAGATGCGAGTAGCGAGTCTGCGGGTCGGGTGCGGGTACCAAGTTTACCAGAAAGCAGGTTGCGTGTGGGGGGCAGGTTGTGTGTGGGTCTGAAAAATTAGACCCGCACATGGCATCAGGTCGGGTATGTGCGGGTTACCTGAAATGCGGGTCGGTTTGGGTACCAGTTTTGATTTTAGTCGGGTGCGTGTAGCGTGGCTGTGGGAGCGGGTCTGAAAAATTAGACCCGCGCAGGCCTCTACCTCAGACCACTAATCCTTCAAACCCGCCTTCAAACCCTCATTTTGTTATTTTTATTTGATTCTTCACTGGAGGTGGTGGCGTAGGAGGCAAGGTGGCTGCTGGGGATTCTGGAAGCAGGACTGCCACTGGAGGTGCTCAAGAAAGGACACAGCTGCTGGAGGTGCTAGAAATAAAGTAGTTGCTGGAAGTAGGGTGAATGTTGGTAAAGCATGCTGAATATACTGTAGGTGTTGAAAACAGCTGTAGGAGAGAGAGGCAGATAGTCTATGGAAGGGAACGAGTGAAAGCAATTTCATGCCAAATGGTAATCAAAGGAGAAACTTTCTCATTCCAAAACACTCCATGCAAATGTATGCCGGTTAAAAATGGGCCAGCTAAATTCCACCACTGTGGCATTGATTATTTTTAAATTGCATAATTCTGCTTAAAATTAACAAAACATTTGCTTTGATTGGAATTATTTACATCTCATTTACAATTCATTTTTGCATGGAGAAAATGTTGTGGCAGTGTTAGATGGGTGCAGTAAGCTTGCAGTGGATGTGGCTCATAAAGGTGATTGTTGCCTGAAGTGTTTGTTAGTAGGATTAGCTGACTGTCCTCATGGTACAGGGCACAAGGAGAAGACACAAGACTCTTCTTAAAGAAACGTATTGTTGGCTTTGTTGGATTTTCTTCCGCAAGATAAAGTGATACTAAGGTTATGTGCCTCCCCCGCACCCACCATCCTTTCTCTCCTCATAGGCATAAATGTGCACACTTGTCTATGTGAGCACATCTGTCTATGGGGAAGAAGGATAGGGTGGGGGGGGGGGGGGAACAACCACATTGCCTTAACGTATCCAATTTAAGTGTGTACACTTTATGTAAAGTGTTTAGTGACTGGGTTGTACCTGTGTGTACGATTACACTAATGTATATGTACAAGTCTTGTGTACTAAAAGTAAATATTTCTCATTGTGGTGCTCATTTCCAGGCAGTTCTAGTAATAATGAGAGAATATCGTAGCATTGAAAAAATGTCTCCAGTGACCCTCTCATTTTGCAGTTTGAAACCTCAGTACGAAGCACATTCTTCTTTATGTCTCTTGTCATAATCCGCAGATGCAGTGAAGCCCTTTAGAATCATGTAAAGAAGCCTGCTGGCAGGGCTTAATTGCACACAGCTGGTGAGAAATGTTGTGTCTCTTTATTGGAATTATCACTCTAGAAGATTCTCTTATTGCCCTGTGCCATGGAGAAAGTCACAAGAGGAAAGCTTTCACTTGCCATACTATGTTTCCTTTATCTTACTTTAATGTTGTCTTTTAATGCCACTGAAAAATAATTTGTATATTATATATTCTTTTCTGTCTCTGTATGGGTTCATGGCTACAGACCCATCTAAATGCTGTTTAAGCCTAGAGCGCCTGAAATGACTAATTATAACACATTTCATGTTTGGCTGCCCTCATGCAGTGAAGAACCAATAGTAAGCAAAGTTTAGCTCCTCCGTACACAGCACCTTCACATACTAATAGGCATGTTTGCTAAAGCAATGCACACTGTGAAAAGTACACCAGCAGGAACACAACTAACCTTAATATTACTTTAGTTTTCTAAAATTATTGGCTGTGTGACTCCCACATTTGTATTTCTTGTATCCCTGAATCTCTGTGAGATCATCCTGAAGTTGTAATTAAGGCATTTAATGACATTTATTTATGTCTGCAAAAGATTGTTTCTCCTCCTAATGTCCAGTGTATATAAGCTGTGTGTTTTAACATCTTGTTAACCTCCCTGGTGGTTTATTTCTTTCTGAAATTATGGGTCTAAAAGCTGAACTTTTTTTTTTTCAAGAATTTTAGGCCTCCACTTCTTAAGGGCTCGTTTCCACTATCGCGAATCTGCATGCGTCCAACGCATGCAGATCCGCACATGTAATACAAGTGGATGGGCATGTTTCCACTGTAGCGTTGTTGAGGTGCATTTTTTTCAGCGTGAAAAAAACGCACAAAAGAGCCAACGATTTCGCCTGCGTCGGGAATCCGTGCGAATCGCCGCTAATGTATTTAATAGTAAAAACACATGCGTTTGTTACATGCATTTTTACCCGCGATTTCGCGTGCGATTTCGCACCTTTTTCAATTTTATTTAGCCCTGGCAGTGTCATGGTTAATTTCGCATGGCACCCTGCCATGCGAAATCGCAGGCGAAATCGCGGGTAAAAACGCATGTGGAAACGCATCCGCATGCGTTTTTACAAGCGTCGGAATGCGGCCGAAATCGCGTCGCAACAGTGGGAACGAGCCCTAAGTCATAACTCACCAAAATATGTCAGAATAAAGGTCTTTTAGACCGTCCGGTATAATAAAAGACTAGAACACAAAATTGAAACTGTACAGATAAGGCACCAGACTATACAGTATGTACATATACTACACCTTCAGGGTGTGGTATATTTTGAAACCGGGAATGGCACAGAGGGTGACATCACAATTGGGGAATAGAAGCATGATTCCTTTCGGACTTTTTTCCCTTTGCTATCAGTCTTAGGCAACAGGCAGAGAGTAGTCAAAATCCAGGCAGAGGTCGGTACAGGCGGCAGGCAGAGAGTAGTAAAAATCAATGCAGAGGTCGGAGCAGGCGGCAGGCAGAGAGCAGTCAAAATCCAGGCAAAAATCTGTAACAGTAAGGCAGAAGCACTTAGTTTAGAAGCAGTTGGAAACCAAATGGAAATATTGTTAATATCCTATGCTTTCAAATGAGCTTTTCTGCCATCTCTGCCGTGGCAGTCATGTGACACAGGGGAACGATCAAATTACAACTTGTGATTAGAGACAAATGAGGACGAATTAGACAGGCTAAACTCTCTACATACAGGCGAGTTTATCGTCTGTCCTGTGCAAGTGATCAGGTCCAGAAGGGGGATTAGACAGGCTAAACTCTCTACATAAAGTACATACAGGGTGAATTTCTCTGTTTTCCTTCGCTTCTGTGCCACAGATCCGGGTCCAGACGTGAAATTAGACAGGCTAAACTGTGTACATACAGGGCACATTTCTCCGTTTTCATTCTGCCCTGTGCAAGGAGTTCGGGTCCACTTTAAACTTTGGTTCCGCCCCCGATGACAGCAGGCCGCTCCGGCACTGATTGGCCACCGGGATCCAGGAAAAAGAGAGGAGATGGGATCTCGGTGGCCGGCAACAGAAGCCTGGAATCCCGCTATACAGCGCCTATCGTGTGTGGGACCCAGGTAATGCGCAGGAGTATCTATTTTAGCTACCCTGAGCTGAGCTCAGGATTACCGCTCCTGGCTAATTTTTCTTACCCCGAGCTTAGCTCTGGGTTAACACCAGATGATGGCCTTCTTGTAACTCAACCACTTTGCTCTCGCTGGGCTTGTTTAAATTTAATGTCCTACCTGAACTGTGCAGCTGTAATGAAAAGTTTGTAGAAAGCATGCTTGCTCATACCAGATGACACTGTCAATGAGGCCAGCCATTAGAATGATAGGCTTGGGGAATGGGTGTTCAGAAGCCTGCAAAGAGCAATGTTCTGGGATGGTGTATGTTTTTACATATATCATGCTGTGCTTCTAGAGAGCACACTGCAGGTTAATAGCAATCGGAGTTGCATTTATGATGTCACCCACACATTGCAGGTTAGAGAGAATACTGTAAATAAGCTCACAAACACAGTATGTTACGCAATGGAGATATGAAGAACTCATATAATCTGGGTTTATATCACACATGAAATAACTCTTCAACTAGTAGGGAGTATAATTCTTATTTTCTCTAGTAGACAGACAAAGAATGTAGATTTGCAATGGCAAGCTCCAAAAACTGAATAGGACTAAAAGCATTATAAAGCCCTGAATTGGATAACTTCTTCGAGTTGAAAAGTTAATATCTTGGTGATTTTACAGCATGTGATCCATGAGTGGAGGCTAAAATGGAAAAAAAACCTTTCCATTTTTAAACCTTGGAATCCATTTTGCAGTCATGGTATATGTTGGTTTGCTCAGTTACATAGGACAATTGTTTTCAGATTTTTATTTTTCAGCACAAGTTTTTGTGCAAACATTTCAGAACTGTTTTTATGTATTTTTGATCTTACATTTAAAAATAAGTAATACATATTTTAGGTTTTATTTCTGATTGCAAGGGCCCCAGCCATGTATGTGAGATATGAATCTTTAATTATGTACAGTTTAGAATTCATGATGCTCTGTTTTTCTAGGACCGTACTCTGAAGCCAGTGGTTCTATCTCATTAAGGATTGCAAAATCTTAATTCATTGTCTCCATTCATATCAATAAACAGCTAAGGGTATTTACAGAGTGGTATATTGTGCATATGAGTTGGTATTTTATTATTATTATTATTATTTATTATTATTATTCTTTATTGAAAAATGTAATTGAAAACAATAAAAATCAGTAGTCAATTTGCAAGTAAATATTTAAACTGCAAAAGATGGTAATTAAAGCATGAATATTTCTGCAGTCTTCTGATATAGACAGAACCGACAAAGTTGCGAATGCAATAGCTTTATACTCTAGTTGCACATTCAGGCACCTGGTTTACATTTTATACATGGATCATATTCTAGCATTCTGACCTATCACAGTAGCCAAGATTTAATGTAACAAAAAAATGATACCAAAAGGTGAGAAAACACACCCTAGGCTATTCAAGGTCCCATTGGCTAGCCAGCAGTGCCTGGATAAGCCAACGGTGGCTGAGTAGTATAATGGTTAAGGGCTTTGCCTCAGGCACAGGAGACCTGGGTCCGAATATCAGCTATGCCTGTACAGTAAGCCTGCACCTATTCAGTAGGAGTACTTGGGCAACTCTCCCTAACACTGCTACTGCCTATAGAGTGCGTCCTAGTGGCTGCAGCTCTGGCGCTTTGAGTCCGCAAGGAAAAAGCTTGATATAAATGTTCTGTGCTTGTCTGTGTTTGTTTGTAATAGTTATGGTACTTTAACAACACAGTAAACCACAGAGGGAAATAACAAATTGTGACGTTATAGTGCCAAGATATACTAATGATTCTGAGAATATTTGGTTGAATATGTTTAAAGATTAATTTTCTAACACTAGGTGGTCTGTTTTATTTCACATATAACTGCCGGTGCAGGGGGTCCGGACTACTGGCTTGTCATAATGGCTCTACTTCAGCATCACTGAATGGTAGTTTAACCACTTGCCGACCGCCTACTTCATATTGGCGGCGGCAAAGTGGCAGCCCCAGGACCACGTAACGCAGAATGGCGTCAGGTCCTGGCGCACTTTTTGGCCGGGGATCGCGCGCTGGGATGCGCGCGCATCCGCCGGCAATAGGCTCCGCCCACCCGCGACGTCAACCCGCCGGCCAATCGGAAGCGCCGGCGGGTTGTTAACCCGACGATCCCCGGATAGGAAGCGTATAATACGCTTTGTAATGTTTACAAAGTGTATTATACAGGCTGCCTCCTGCCCTGGTGGTCCCAGTCTCCGAGGGACCACCAGGGCAGGCTGCAGCCACCCTAGTCTGCACCCAAACACACTGATCTGCCCCCCCCCCCTGCCCCCTGATCGCCCACAGTACCCCTCAGACCCCCCCCTGCCCACCCCCCAGACCACCATTTGCACACAATCACCCCCCTAATCACCCATCAATCACTCACTGTCACTATCTGTCAACGCTATTTTTTTTTTTAGTCCCTAAACTGCCCCCTGCTCCCTCCTGATCACCCCCCCACCCCTCAGATTCTCCCCAGACCCCCCCCAGACCCTCCCCCCCCCCCCCTGTGTACTGTATGCATCTATCCCCCTGATCACCTGTCAATCACCCGTCAATCACCTGTCAATCACCCGTCAATCACCCCCTGTCACTGCCACCCATCAATCAGCCCCTAACCTGCCCCTTGCGGGCAATCTGATCACCCACCCACACCAATAGATCGCCCGCAGATCCGACATCAGATCACCTCCCAAATCCATCGTTTACATCTATTCTCTCCTCTAAACACCCACTAATTACCCATCAATCACCCCCTATCACCACCTGTCACTGTTACCCATCAGATTAGACCCTTGCGGGCACCCAATCACCCGCCCACACGCTCAGATTGCCCTCAAACCCCCCCTTATCGATTCGCCAGTGCATTATTTACATCCGTTCTTCCCTGTAATAACCCACTGATCACCTGTCAATCACCCCCTGTCACTGCCACCCATCAATCACCCCCTGTCACTGCCACCCATCAATCAGCCCCTAACCTGCCCCTTGCGGGCAATCTGATCACCCACCCATACCAATAGATCGCCCGCAGATCCGACATCAGATCACCTCCCAAGTGCAGTGTTTACATCTCTTCTCTCCTCTAAACACCAACTAATTACCCATCAATCACCCCCTATCACCACCTGTCACTGTTACCCATCAGATTAGACCCTAATCTGCCCCTTTCGGGCACCCAATCACCCGCCCACACCTCAGAACGCCCTCAGACCCCAGCCCTGATCACCTCGCTAGTGCATTGCTTGCATCTATTTCCCCCCTCTAATCACACCTTGAGACACCCATAAATCACCTCCTGTCACCCCCTAGCACACCTACCCATCAGATCAGGCCCTAATTTGCCCCGTGTGGGCTCCTGATCACTCGGCCAAACCCTCAGATCCCCCTCAGACCCCCTTCCGATCACCTCCCCAGTGCATTGATTGCATCTATTTTCCCCTCTAACCGCCCCCTGAGACACCCATCAATCACCTCCTGTCACCCCCCCTAGCACTCCTATCCATCAGATCAGGCCCAATACATCCTGTCATCTAAGAGGCCACCCTGCTTATGACCGTTTCCACAAAATTTTCCCCCTCATAGACCACCTGTCATCAAAATTTGCAGATGCTTATACCCCTGAACAGTCATTTTGAGAAATTTGGTTTCCAGACTACTCACAGTTTTGGGCCCGTAAAATGCCAGGGCAGTATAGGAACCCCACAAGTGACCCCCTTTTAGAAAGAAGACACCCCAAGGTATTCTGTTAGGTGTATGATGAGTTCATAGAAGATTTTATTTTTTGTCAAAAGTTAGTGGAAATTGGATTTTAATTGTTTTTTTCACAAAGTGTCATTTTTCACTAACTTGTGACAAAAAATAAAATCTTCTATGAACTAACCATACCCCTAATGGAATACCTTGGGGTGTCGTCTTTCTAAAATGGGGTCACTTGTGGGGTTCCTATACTGCCCTGGCATTTTAGGGGCCCTAAACCGTGGGGAGTAGTCTAGAAAACAAATGCCTCAAAATGACCTGTGAATAGGACGTTGGGCCCCTTAGCGCACCTAGGCTGCAAAAAAGTGTCACACATGTAGTATCGCCATACTCAGGAGAAGTAGTATAATGTGTTTTGTGGTGTATTTTTACACATACCCATGCTGGGTGGGAGAAATCTCTCTGTAAATGGACAATTGTGTGTAAAAAAAATCAAATAATTGTCATTTACAGAGATATTTCTCCCACCTAGCATCTGTATGTGTAAAAATACACCCCAAAACACATTATACTACTTCTCCTGAGTACGGCGGTACCACATGTGTGGCACTTTTTTGCACCCTAAGTGCGCTAGTTGGCCCAAAGTCCAATGAGTACCTTTAGGATTTCACAGGTCATTTTGCGACATTTGGTTTCAAGACTACTCCTCACGGTTTAGGGCCCCTGAAATGCCAGGGCAGTATAGGAACCCCACAAATGACCCCATTTTAGAAAGAAGACACCCCAAGGTATTCCGTTAGGAGTATGGTGAGTTCATAGAAGATTTTATTTTTGTCACAAGTTAGCGGAAAATGACACTTTGTGAAAAAAAACAATTAAAATCAATTTCCGCTAACTTGTGACAAAAAAAAAAATCTTCTATGAACTCACCATACTCCTAATGGAATACCTTGGGGTGTCTTCTTTCTAAAATGGGGTAATTTGTGGGATTCCTATACTGTCCTGGCATTTTAGGGGCCCTAAACCGTGAGGAGCAGTCTTGAAACGAAATTTCTCAAAATGACCTGTGAAATCCTAACTCATTGGACTTTGGGCCCCTTAGCGCAGTTAGGGTGCAAAAAAGTGCCACACATGTGGTATCGCCGTACTCAGGAGAAGTAGTATAATGTGTTTTGGGGTGTATTTTTCCACATACCCATGCTGAGTGGGTGAAATATCTCTATAAATTGACAATTGTGTGTAAAAAAAATAAAAAAATTGTCATTTACGGAGATATTTCTCCCACCCAGCATGGGTATGTGTAAAAATACACCCCAAAACACATTATACTACTTCTCCTGAGTACGGCAATACCACATGTGTGGCACTTTTTTGCAGCCTAACTGCGCTAAGGGGCCCAAAGTCCAATGAGCATCTTTAGGCTTTACAGGGGTGCTTACAATTAGGCACCCCCCAAAATGCCAGGACAGTGAACACACCCCACAAATGACCCCATTTTGGAAAGTAGACACTTCAAGGTATTCAGAGAGGAGCATAGTGAGTCCGTGGCAGATTTCATTTTTTTTTGTCGCAAGTTAGAAGAAATGGAAACTTTTTTTTTTTTTTTTTGTTACAAAGTGTCATTTTCCGCTAACTTGTGACAAAAAATAAAATCTTCTATGAACTCACCATGCCTCTCACTGAATACTTTGGGATGTCTACTTTCTAAAATGGGGTCATTTGGGGGGTATTTGTACTATCCTGGAATTTTAGCCCCTCATGAAACCTGACAGGTGCGCAGAAAAGTCAGAGATGCTTGAAAATGGGAAAATTCACTTTTGGCACCATAGTTTGTAAACGCTATAACTTTTACCCAATCCAATAAATATACACTGAATGGTTTTTTTTTTAATCAAAGACATGTAGCAGAATAACTTTCGCGCTCAAATGTATAGGAAATTTTACTTTATTTGAAAAATGTCAGCACAGAAAGTTAAAAAAGTCATTTTTTTTACAAAATTCATGTCTTTTTTGATGATTATAATAAAAAGTAAAACTCGCAGCAGCAATCAAATAGCACCGAAAGAAAGCTGTATTAGTGACAAGAAAAGGTTGAAGAAGAGGTAAAATTCATTTAGGTGGTAGGTTGTATGACTGAGCAATAAACCGTGAAAGCTGCAGTGGTCCGAATGGAAAAAAAGGCTCTGGTCCTTAAGGGGTTTTATGACTGCAGTCCTTAAGTGGTTAACCTCCTGGACGATAATCCCGAGCTGAGCTCGGGGTATGTTGCGCAGGAGGATTTCTCAGGCCCTGGTGGGACGATTTGCATAATTTGTTTTTGTTACACGCAGCTAGCACTTTGCTAGCTGCATGTAACTTCCGATGGCCGCCACTCGCCGCCGATCCGCCGTGCCGCGCAGCCCCCCCCCCCAGGCCCCTTGCGCAGTCTGGCCAATCAGTGCCAGGCAGCGCTGAGGGGTAAATCAGGACTCCCTCTGACGTCACGCCGTCGATGACGTCATCGCAAGCGTCACCATGGCGACGGGGGAAGCCAAGCAGGTGATCCCGTTCTGAACAGAATCTCCTGCTTGCCCTGATCGCCTAAGGCGATCGGAGGGGGTGGGGGGATGCCGCGGCACAGCAGCTATCATGTAGCTAGGATGTCAGAATAGCCTCTCAGAGCTGCTGTTTGGATGCCTCCCACCCTCATATACTGTATCTTTTGCTTCATGATGCTTCAAAGGTTCTCAGTATGATAGAAGTCAGTGGAGGATGAAGGCCACACTATAGGTTTCTATCCTTTTATGCTGATAGCATCCTATGGTGTAGAGGCATTCCTTGCAGTATGAGCTGGTGCATTTCATGCTTGAAGATGATTTTTTTTTTGACAGAAAGCATGGTTCATCTTTAAGTTCTATAGAGAAAAGTGGACAGTGAGAAATTACACATATTTTTCTGAAGTCATTTTCCCACCTTCAGGGATCCTAATGGGGCCGACCAGCTCTCACCCCATGATTCAACTCAAACCGTGACTTCGCCATGTTCTTACTGATGTACCATTTTTGCTTTGACATGGTGGCTGTCCACCAACCATCCACCACTCTACCCATCTTGACCATCCTGGGTTGCATGACACTCATCAGTAAACAAGACTGTTTGAAAATTATTCTTCTTGTAGTTCTGGGCCCACTTTGGCCATTTCTGCTTGTGAACATTGGTTAGGGGAGGCTAAATAGAAGGTTTATGCAAAGCTGCAATTCTCTTGATGTTCACAGGACTCCAAAGGCACCAGCTTCTTCAAATACTGGTTTGTTGCTTTGTTATGGCATTTTAGCAGCTGCTCTCTTAATCTTGAGGTATTTGTTTGGCAGAACACTTTCTCATTTTGCTTTTATTTGCACAAATCCATATATGCTCTTAGTCAGCCACAAATCTTTTAACAGTACAATGATCATGCTTAGGTGTTCGTGAAATATAAAGGTTTTCATACCTTGTCCAAGGCATTCAACTATTTCACACTTTTCGGCATCAGAGAGATCATTTTTATTTCTCATATTGCTTTAAAATAGTGGTCTGCTTAAAGGGACACTGAGCAGGTGATAAAAACAAAATTTACACTTACCTGGGGCTTCCTCCAGCCCACCGTAGGCCGCAAGGTCCTCCTGGGTCCTTCCCTGGTCCCGGACCCGGCTCTGGTTACAGGACGACTTCGGCCTAAAGTCCTCAGGTCTGCATTCGTGTATAGCGCCATTACGCCGGCCGGCTACGCGTCATCATGCCGGCCGGCATGAGTCTTGCACATGCGTGGTTTGCAAGATTTAACCACGCATTAGCAGGACTCTCACGTCAGCCAGCGTAATGGTGCTATACACGGAAGCGGGAAGCAGACCTGAGGACTTCAGGCCGAAGTCGGCCTGTAACCAGGACCAGGGGAGGAGCCAGGAGAATGCTGGGGGACTTTGCGGCCTACGGTGGGCTGGAGGAATCACCCGGTAAGTGTACATTTAATTTTAATCACCTGCTCCACCTTTAACAATGTGGAACCCTTTTTTTTTTTTTTTTTTTTTTTTTTTTTTAGTAATTTTTACTTTAATCGGGCTCACTTGGCAAACTAGTTATCAAAGGTGTCTGAGATTGATTCCAGTGATAAAAAGAGCCCAGAGACACAATACCATCCATGAGTTTAATTGAAAACAAAATATTTAATCTTTATGACACTTACATACAATTTGCATAATAATTTGGAACACAGTGTATAGCAGCTGTTGTGAACACCCATCCAAGAACAGCAGCAAAAAAAAAAACTGCATACATGCACTGAGAGTGCACAACAGGTAATTCACTAACTTTTCCACCTGATCGTGAATATTCTTTAATAAATATAAATTATGTTTGCATGATCATTAATTTTCTAGATCAGAGATCATTAGTATAAGTAGGATGTTAGTGTATGTTGTTGACAAAGCTCAAAAGCAGTTTTGTGCAAAGCAAGGGAAATAAGTCATATTAACCACTTCAGTTGTTTACCACCTTATGCATCTGAGCAATTTTCACCTCCCATTCATTTGCCAATAATTGTATCACTAATTATCACAATGAATTGATCTATATCCTGTTTTTTTTCCACCACCAATAAGGCTTTCTTTGGCTGGTACATTTTGCTAAGAATTATCTTTTTCTAGATGCATTTTAACAGGAATATTAAGAAAAAATGGAAAAAACAAACAAACCAAAAAAGCAGGGGATCATTAACTGAGTCCAAAGTTTCAGCAAAGGATCGGCAACACAAAAAGGTCAAATATTTGACTTTTTGGCAACTTGAGAAAGGCCAGAAGTGGCCGAAACAGCGGGCTGTCATTGCCTGTATTTTTATGATATAATAAAGTATCAGAGCTTATACTGTAAATATTTCAGTGTGTTGCCGATCCTTTTCTGAAACTCTGGACTGTGACCCCTTGGTACAGGAGTAAGGGTCGTGGCACACACTTTAAAACTGAGCCGGAGTGGGTGCTCCCAGAACCAAGTTTACATGAACTGAGTCCAAGACATGTGAAGGATATGGACTGAGAAGGTGAGTATAATATTTTCTCTTCACGCATTACATTTTGTCAAGTATCTTTCCTGTTTGTTGCATAGTAACATAGTTAGTTTTGTTTAGTTTGGTTGAAAGAAGTCCATCCCTCGAGAAAAAACAACAAAGGATAGAAAAAATGAAAAGGGGAAGGAACAAAAACAACAACAACAACAAAAAACACACCATCCTGAACCAGCACGTATCCCACCTTGGGGGTACTTACCTCGGGAGGGGGAAGCCTCTGGATCCTAATGAGGCATCCCCCATCCTCTCTCCCTTTGTTCCAGGGCTGGCTCCTCTGAAACCACAGCAGGCAAGCTTATTGGCAGTGGCACAGACACAATACCACCTGCAATATTTACCTTCCCCCAGCTCCAGCGCAGGCCACTAGCAGCTTTCCCTTTGGGCTCATGCCTGCACGGTAGAGCTGGCCCGATCAGACTCTGCTATTTCTGTTCTGTTCTGAGGTTAAATATTTACCTCCTCTGTGTTCGGGGTCTTCAAGTACTGCAATAGAGGCATGGGGGGGGGGGGACAGGGGAAGCGTCATTAGGATCCAGAGGCTTCCCCCTCCCGAGGTAAGTATCCCCTAGGTGTTTGTTTGTTTTTTGTAATTGCAGGATTTCTTTAAAAGGTTAAAATTCCTATCTATCTCCAGATGGCAGGCATGTCAAATCCCTCGATCAACTCTCCTGGGAATTATAGCCATAGATGCCCTTCATTGCAAGGAAAGCATCCAAGCCCATTTTAAATGCAGATATAGCTTTTGCCATAACTACTTCCTGAAGTAAGGTATTCCAGATTTTAACCACTCTCACTGTGAAGGACCCTTTTCCAAATAGAGGACAAAAACTTTTTTTTTTCCATTCGCAGATCATGTCCCCTTCTCCGTTGTTCAATGCAAGGGACAAAAAGCTTATCTGCCAAGCTTTTGTAATGCCCTCTGATGTATTTATACATGTTAATCAGGCCACCTCTCAGTCGCCTATTTCCAAACTAAATAAACCCAGTTTGTCCAACCTTTCTTCGTAAGTGAGATCATCCCTCTAATCAATGTCATTTCTATAGTGTGGTACTCAAAACTGTATCCCATACTCCAGATGTGGCCTCACAAATTTTGAGATGTAGGGACTAGTATACTAGCATATCAAGATTTAGATTTTATTTCCCATTTAATGCGTCCCAGAATTATATTTGCTTTAGCTAGAGCTGCTTGGCATTGTGTATGATTACTTAACTTGTCATCGACCAGTATTCCCAAATTCTTCTCCATGTCTGATGTTCCCAGCTGTATGCCATTTATTTTATGTGATGCTCTACCATTTGTTGTCCAAGGTTCATGACTTTACATTTATCAACATTAAATCTCATCTGCCATGTGCCTGCCCATATGGCCATGTTGTCAAGATCCTTTTGTAATATGTCACTATCCGACAATACAAGACAGGACATTGTGCTTTTCTCCTGGTGGACTCAAAGCGCCACAGCTGCAGCCACTATGACACGCTCTACAGGCAGTAGCAGTATTAAGGAGTCTTGTCAAGATCTCCTCACTGAATAGGTGCTGGCGTCCTGAACTGGAAGAGCTGAGATTTGAACCCTGGTTTCCTGTGTCAGAGACAGAGCCCTTAAACATTACACTATTCATTCACTGCCTTAGTGTTGATAATTCTGTATAATTTTGTATCATCTGCAAAGATGGCTACATTACTCTATATATTCTGTCTACTAAATCATTAATAAATACATTGAAAAGAATTGGACCTAGTACTTCAGTTCTCTATCCACATACACACCTTTTCTTCTAGTCGCTGTACCCTCCGCTTCCGCACCAGGGTATTGTGGGAATCCGTGTCAAAAGCCTTTGCACTACATCTATAGTTTTACCATGATCTTGTTGGCAGGCGTAAGTGGTTTTCATGTACATATACAGTATAACTGAGTATTTTTTATTGTTTACCTCATTACAGTAAGTGCCTCTATAGGAGCGATGATATGTGTTTTACAACTTTAAGAATTACAGGTATTCAGTAACTTGTGTCACTGGTCGTCCTTGTTTTATAGTATGTTGGACTGCTCATGCATCTAAGCTCCCCATTGTTGTATGTTTTAAGCCCCATCTACAAGGAGCTACATCGAAGCGATCCGGCGGCTCTATTAGCCGCCGAATCGCCTCTACCACATCCCCGCACGTACCCGCCGCGTCACCGCTCACCCGCGCGTGCGTCGCATTCGATCCCCCCTCGTTCCCGCCCGGCGCCACATATCTTCCGCTTGATTCCCTGCCATTGTCCCCTAGTGGGGAACGAGGAGGGAATCGGCGGCGACCTGTCGGATCTTATCAATCGAGCCGCATCAGCGGCTCGATTGATAAGGCACATCGGAGCCTCATCTACGCATGTAGATGAGGCTTTACACATCGTACGGTGCTACAGAATATGTTGGTGCTCTATAAATAATGATAGATGCAGATTCTTTATTCTTTAAGAAACCAAGATCAGCAGCACCACTCTTAGAGAAATAGATCTTTATTCAGACACGTAATTAACCACTTCGCGTCCCTGGAGTTTTCCTCCTTAAAAACCAGAGCAATTTTCTACATTTCACACTCCTCCTATTCATTAGCCAATAACTTTATCACAACTTATCACACATAAATGATCTATACCTTATTTTTTTCGCCACCAATTAGGCTTTCTTTGGGTGGTACTTTTTGCTAAGAATTATCTTATTTTGTATGGATTTTAAAGGTAATAAGGGGAAAAATGAAAAAAAGTAATTATTTCTCAGTTTTCAGCCATAATAGTTTGAAAATAATAAGTGCTACTGTAGATTAAACCCACACATTTGATTTGTCCGTTTGTCCTGGTTATTACAGTGGTTAAAGTATGATCCTAGTACAGTGTATGGCGACAATATATTATTTGGAAATAAAGGTGCATGTTTTCCATTTCGTGTCTTTGGGTTTTTCTTTAATTGATGGGCCACTTTTTAATGCTCCCCACCCCCACGTTAGCCAGATGTGCTTTTTTATATCCCCCCCCCCTCTCCCATAGTTGGTCATATGTGCCGCTGTACCCCTCCCCAGCCCTAGATGTGCCTCTGTAACCCCCCAATAAGCCAGAGGTGCATGTTTACCCCCCCCCCCCCCCACATAGTCAGTCAGATGTGTTTTTTTCATTACCCTCCTACCCCTGTTCATTGCCAGGTGTGTGCCCCTTCATCCCTCCCCCATTGATGGTCAACTATGTGCCCCTTTTATTTAAACCTCCCCATAGATAGCCAGGTGTTGGCCCTTTTAAGATGCCCTCAAGTGCCAGGTGTTCTCTCTCCCTCTCCCCCCCCCCCCCCTGCAGAGTTGGATGCAGGGAAGCTTTACAAGCAACAATCTCTCACCTGGCCTTGTTCCACCGGCGATCACGTTCTCCTCCCTGCAGTACCCCTGGCAGCCTCACTATGCTGACCGGATCGGGTCCCAGCTTGATGACATCATCAAGCCGGGACCCGATTAATTCAGCATAGTGAGGCTGACAGTGGGACAGCGGGGAGAGGATCGCGATCGCCACAGGAACAAGGTAAAGATTGTCGCATTGTAATCCTCCATGCTGCCCGATCGCAGCATGGAGGGGGAGGGAGGTTATTACATGAGATCGGGTGGGGGTGGGGGGATTGGAGCCCCGGCAAGGGATGCTTATGTAGTGTAGTTAGGGGGTGGGGGGTTAATGAGCCCAGGAGCGTGCTAGCACGCCCGCTGTGCTCATTAAATGAAAGAAACTTATATTCACGTCCGGTGGCTTTCAGGAGCCACTTGCAACTATGTGAATATACTGTATGCAAGATGTAAACTGGTTAAATTCACATGCCAAAAAAATGGGCTTAGACGCAGCTACAGCCCGCTGTTTCGAATGCTTCTTTGTCAAGCTGCAAGCTCATAATGACATGCTATATAGACGCACCACTTTATATACCCCTGATCAGATACAAACTGACCAATCAGGCATACTATCTAAAAAGAGCGACCATTCAGCAGGTTCCTATAGTAAGGAGGACCTGATGGGGAACTGCAGATAAAAATAGAACTCCCTCTGACATCATCAATGACATCACTTAGGGGGAGGTAATCACTGGTAAAAGAGAGTAGGCTTGGCCAACAAAACAACTCCCAGCCAATGAGGGCTGTAGGTGACTGAATAGTGTAATGATCAAAGGCTCTGTCTCCAACACAGCAGACCAGGGTTCGAATCCCGGCTCCACCTGTAAACCAACATCCACTCAACACCGCCACCACCCACAAAGTGCGCCGGCGCCCCGAGTCAAAAGCTCGTCTTTTGTCTTTTAGTAAGTCGTCCACTACCAATCAGAAACTGTTAACGCGTAAAAATGTACGCAAAGAATCCAGTACACCCACTGGAGTCCAAAATGGCAGGAGAAGATAGACCAAGACAAAAAGCGAAAAAATAAAAAAAATAAATAACAAGGAATCTGCTGAGTGATCGGTCATAATAAAGATACTATCAAATTCAATCCAAGAATGTCATGGAGGATTTGAAGAAGCTTGAACATGACTTTTTACAAGGTCATACTAAGATTAATTTCAATATGAGTAGGCTGGAGAGACTAGCTTTAGGGACCTTAAGGAGGAATGAGTCCATTACCATCTGTGCTGCGGATAAGGGAGGGGCAGTTGTAGTTCTAGATACTATGTATTATCATGAGGAAATTCTCAGTCAGTTGAGCCAAGATGACGTGTACCTTTAAATTGGAAAGTGGCCGTTGAGTCAGATTACTCGGAGGATTGATCGAGTGTTAGACAATGCTGTCAATCAGGGTATCATTGATAGTGACTTGAGGAGGTTTTTTAAAAAAGAACCTCCTGCTACCCTCTCCTTTTATACTCTTCCAAAAATCCACAAGAACCCACACCGGCCACCGGGGCGACCAATTGTGGCCGGCATGGATTCTTTGTTTGTGCCCTTTGCTGTTTTTTTTGGGATAGGTTGCTACAGCCCTTTGTTGTCTTATTAGATTCTTATCTCAAAGACACCTCTATGTTCCTGGACAGGTTAGGCTCACTGGAGGTTGGTGACGAACAGGTCTTGCTTGTGACACTTGACGTGGAAAGCCTCTACACCTCTATCCCACATGATGGGGGTATGGAGGCTGTTGTCTGGTTTCTCTTAACCCAGTCTGACTTATATCCTCCACAGAGAAAATTTGTTATTGATCTTTTGCGTATTATTTTGGAGGAGAACTATTTCTTTTTTGGGGGCACGTTTTAAAAGCAGCTTAGAGGCACAGCAATTGGTTCCAATGTGTCCCTCTCCTACGCGAATTTCTTTATGGGTCTTACATCGATGATGTTTTGTGCGTGTGGAGAGGGGTTAATTTCAAAGCTCAACTTGCTTATTGAAGAACTTGGGGCACTTTGCCCTTGTATTAAACTTACTGCTCATGCTGACTGTGCGCATTTCTCCTTTTTGGACACTATGGTCATCCGTAGTGGGACACTGTTGGTCACCGACCTCTTTGTTAAGCCGACCGATAGGAACTCACTTCTAGAATTTTCCAGTTTTCACCCACACTCTGTTAAAGAGCACATACCACAGGGTCAATTCTCTCCGGTTGAGAGGATTGTTTCAGATCCACAAGTGTGTGATCAACGTCTACAGGAGATGATGATGACATTTAGACAGAGGGGCTATCCTGAATACACTCTTATGAGAAAGACATGGAAACCTAAACGCAATCGAAATCTAAGACTCCCCTTTGTCTCTACATACAATACTTGCAGTCGTCAACTGGAGCCTATTGTTAAGAGGCACTGGGGCCTCTTGCAGCAGTCTTTTCCGCAAGTTATGGAATTTAAATACCCTCCTTTACTATCTTTTAAAAGGGCACCTACTATTAGTGACAAGATTGGACTGTAATGATCCGCTCAGCTGGCTGCACAGGCAGACAGCTGTTTGACCATTCCTCTAGTCTGTGGGCTGCAGGTCTCTGGAAGAGAGACCTGTCTTTTCTTTGCAAGTTTCTGACCTGCTCTGCTGCTGAGGAATTTGCATACATTTGTTATGCAAATAGCCTAGCTGCCTCCTTTGAAGGCTGGCAGTATAAATACCATGTGATCCGACAATCCTATGCTGGTCATCCTTCATGGTGTTACTGATGAACTCTCCTAGAGTATCAGCCCTGTTTGTTTGCTAAAGTTTATCTTAGAGTAAATCTTGGGACTGCACTAGGCAGCTTCTCTAGTGCAGTCAGGTTACTTTATCTGTTTTGTCATTGTTGCCGCATTGCTGCGATTGTCCTGTCGCCAGCGGTGGTCGACAGAAAATCGTTCTGTCTGTCTGGGGGTGCTAACCAGAGCAGCGGTTGCTACTGGTAGCCCCTTCTGTTCATCTGTCTGGATCGCACTAGCCTCTAGCGGTAGCGGCTGTGGATCCTTCTGATCTATGTTCCTGGAGTGTAAGCTGGAGCAGCGGTTGCTACAGGCTACCTCATCTGTCTGTTTGGATCGCTCTAGCAGTAGCGGCTGTGGATCCTTTTGATCGGTTTTTCTGGAGTGTAAGCTGGAGCAGCGGTTGCTACTGGCTACCTCAACTGTCTGTCTTGCTTGGATCGCCCTAGCCTCTAGCGGTAGCGGCTGTGGATCCTTCTGATCTGTATTCTTGGAGTGTAAGCTGGAGCAGCGGTTGCTACTGGCTACCTCACCTGTCTGTCTTGCAGTGGATCCTGCTAAACCTATTCTGTACTTGGTTCACACTCGCTCTCGTGGAAAGAGCAGTGGATCTTTCCTGTCCCTCAACAGGATCGCACTCGCTCTGGCGGAAGAGCGGTGGGTCTTATCTGTCCTTTTCCTGGTTTCCGTTCGTCTGTCTGTCTTGTCCTGTGTTTACGCCTGCTGTTGTCTGGTTTGAGGCAACCGATTAGCAAGCGTCTGCGCAACCTGTTTGTCTGTGTTGATCGCTTGCTTTCGCAAGCGTTCATTCTGTCTGTCTCAGTCTATTCGTGATCATTTGTATTACTTGTGGTTAGTTAGGCTGGCGTGCTTGTCTCTTTTGTGCTTATCGTGTGGAGACCGCGCCGTAAACACGTTCGCTGTTGCGAATGAGTGCGGTGTTCGCGTTCAGCTAGCGTTTGTTATTTTCGTTATCTTTTATTGTTGTTTGCTGTGCCTTTGCTACTCTCTTGTTCTGTCCTGCTCGAAATCGTGTCACTATTTGGCAATCGCCATTCTTGTGATTGCGTTCTTGCTTTGTTTCTGTTGATGTGTGTTCACCGTCGCTGGGTGGCGACTAGATTGGGGGACACACATTCATCCTGTCTCTGTGCTCCTTCTCTTTAGGGCTGTTCAGCCCTGCATTGCCTTAAATCTGTACAATTCCCATCTTGGCATCTGTGGCTGTGCGGAGGCTGTGCTCGTCTTCACTCCACAACGCCATCTGCCGGTGGGAATTGCCCTCTGCCGGTGCTTCGTACCTAACCTGAGTTCACCTAATTATACGCTTGTAGAGGGTTTCCACTGTGTCAGTGCGCATCTTGTGCGCTGACCACGGAAACGATTCCGCAAACGTTACAGAATGACCAGCCAAACCGAAATTCCCAGGGTAGAGGGAATGTTCGATTTGCTTCAGATGTCATTGCCTAAGACAAAAGCATATGTGGATCCTATTATAGGTAGGATCTTACATTATATAAAAGTAGTTAAAAAAATCTGTGCATGTTCCTGATCCCAACCCATATGAAGATTACCTTGATACAGAGTTGTTTGAACCGCCATTTGCCTCATGGGAAATTGGAGCTTTAATGGAGGAATTTGAGTTTGATTGGAAGGCCTTTTGCGATTTTTACATCGCAAAAAGCGAAGATATTCTGAATGATTGTCTCGATTCTATGTACATTTTGATTGATTCTGATGAGTGTTTTGTGGATCCGGTGATTTGTGTGTGGCAGACGATTTTGGATGAATTGCACACACACCAACCAATTAATTCCAATAAAGAGACACCCTTCTCACATGATTATTCCTGTCTTTCTGGGGTAAAGCAAGTGAGTTTGGACACTGTGCGACCTGAAATGAATGGGTGTGCCTCGTTTGTGGACACCTGTGTGAGTTCTGATAGAATTTCTTCTGTTTGTTTGGAGTTTAAATCTGTGCGATCTGATGCCTGTTTTTCACATGATCCTGTTGTGGAGAAAATTCCTTGACCATGCAGCCTCAAAAGTAACCCTTTGAACACCTTGCACTCCGCTCTACAGATTGCGGAGGCTTGCGCTTAGGAAGCGTCTGTTTCGCAACCTAAAGCGATCGTGGATTCGCAAATCTTGCGTTCTGTCTCCTCGGATTCGACATAGTTAGCGGAGTCTGGGGGTGAGACAGCGCTTTGTTTTTGCAAATCTGATACTGAGGAAAGTAATGATTTCCCACCCTGTACTCTGGATGAGTCAATATTGCCTTGTACAATATCTCCTGCAGTGACCCTAGAGGCTTGTCTAGGTATTGCTACTATTCTCACCTGTTTCTTTGCTATTTTAGAATTGCAGTCTGGTTTGACTGCTATGGAGGATTCTGCCTGCGGTGAAACGAAAACTCAGAAAGTCAGAGCTAGTTTCACTAAATATTCCTGTGTATCCTTGTCTTGATGATGAAATTCAGTCTCAGCTTATGGTGGAACCATTCCTGGGACATCTGCCCTGCCTGCAGGAGGTATTTAATGTCCGGCCCTGTAACATGGATAGTTCAGAATCCTTCTTAGAAAACTTGGAAAATGACACTTCTGAGGTCTTGTTTGATGTTTTGGAGGTTTCCAAGTCCCTCCTAAAGGGTGCAGAACCTCTAGGAGATGCCTCCTGCCTCCCAGACCCGTCTGAGGTTTTGCCCACTTCAGTAGGCATTGCTGTTGTGCTGACTACCTTTGCAGCTCTTGTGGAGCTTCACTCATGTGTAGTCAATGATGAGTTTTGGTTAGAGGATATTACAGTCACAGAAATTTCTGAGTTTGAGTCCGAGTCTTCTTTTAAAAGACCAGTGCCTGTGACCTCTATTCGTGATGATTTTCTGCCCGGTCCTGGTTTTGGTCTTGTCGTGTCGGACTCTGAGGTTGGCAGTTCCCCGACATGTCCTGAGGTTTCTCCTGTGCTGGTGTACCCCGATGTGCTCTGTGACCCAGAAAGCCCAAGTGTGCCTCGGTTACCAGCATGCTCAGATGCTTCCTCGGTGGAGACATGTTCTGTTATGGCCTGCCTGCTTGCATGCCCAGAAGTGGTCCTTTGAAAGTCCTGATCTTGATGGGTGTCCTAGTAATTCTGAATCCGGAATAATCATAGGTTCCATAGGGGTTCTTGGTAGTTCTCCATGTGAGCCTGGTGAGCGTTCTGGCCTCTTGGGATCTCTGTGGAGCTTCAAAGGGTTCTGGGAGATTCCGGGAGAAATTTTGCTTGGTACCCTGGATAGGATCAACAGTGGCTTTTGTGTTGAAAGGGACACTTCGAACAGGTATTGTGGCAGGTTTGGTATTTTCCGACGCTCCCTGGAAGGTGGTGGGTATTGTCTGGAGGGTGTCGATGGCTTCTTCTCTGGCATTCACAGTCCTGATGGGTGTTACGCTGAGACTTGTAGTACTGTTGGGCATGTTTCGGTGGCTTCTGCTTCCGATGAGGTCGGTTTCGGGTGGATTGACTCTGGAATTGGGCCTTGTCGGGCTGTCCTGACCTTCATGAATCTTCAGTTAGAGTTTTTTGGAAACGCCAGTTTTGAGAGACGTCTGGAATCCGTCCCTAGAGGGGGGGGGGGCAGCTACTGTAATGATCCACTCAGCTGTTTGACCATTCCTCTAGTCTGTGGACTGCACAGACTTTTCTTTGCAATTTTCTGATCTGCTCTGCTGCTTAGGAATTTGCATATATTTGTTATGCAAATCGTCTAGCTGCCACCTTTGAAGGCTGGCAGTATAAATACCATGTGATCCCACAATCCTTTGCTGGTCATCGTTCATGGTTTGTTACTGATGAACTCTCCTAGAGTATCAGCCCTGTTTGTTTGCTAAAGTTTATCTTAGAGTGCTCACCATTTTAGATACCTGCAATTGAAACACGCCTTCCAGGCACAATTTAAAAAGTTATCCATATGCATAGAGCCCCACAGTATACTGCATTTAATTGAAAACGGTCCCACCAAACACCAAATAGGAGACATTTATAAAGAACTAATAGAAAGAGGTGCGTGCGATCGCACTCTTGTGTCTAAGGAGCGGTGGCTTAGTGAGGGACTGGTTTTGGAGGATGATGATTGGGATGAGGCCTTGGAGGCAGTTAAGAGAGTCTCGGTGTGCATTAGAGACCGGGCCACCCAGTTATATATTCTACATCAGGCTTATCTTACCCCGTCTCGTGTGGTCAGATACGATGCAAAAGCCAGCAGGTTGTGTCCTAAATGTGGGTTTGATGCCCCCTCTTTTTTTCACTTAATTTGGAGCTGCCCTCAAATAACCATTTTTTGGAAGCAAGTAATAAAATTCTTACATGATAAGATGGGCTCCCCAATAACCCTTGACCCAATTTTGTGTGTGTTGGGGGTCATCCAAGATGAGGGCCTACAGCCCTGCACTAAGACATTTATTCGTGAGGTCCTATTCGCGGCGCGACAGGAGATAGCCCTACGTTGGCTGTCTCCTGTAGTGCCGCCGCTCCCCAGCTGGATTAAACGCTTGGATGATGGACTGGCCTATAAAAAACTGGTCTATACACACAGGAGCCGTACACCCCAATTCCACCTAATCTGGGACCAATGGAAAAACCGTAAATAAACCCTACCTATCTAACTTAATATGCCTAAGAGAACACTCCTTGCTAGAGGCGTGACATTCTATATCCTAAATTGTGTTTATATACCAGTACCTGTAATCTATGTGTCACGCTAAGCTGCATTTAGTTGTCCTAATGGGTTACTTCCCCCTTACTGCTCCTTGATGTCCTTTAAAACGCACCAGACCAGCCTACTTCCGCCCACTATGGTAGATTCTATCGTTATAATTTGCAAATATTTCATGGTTTGACACCTTTTTTTTTTTTTAATTTACAGAAACTGGGTGTTCACAATGCGTTGTGTATCTCTGAATTATGCATTGAGATGTGTATATAATGTGTCCCTTGTGTTCTGTGGATGCAGTTTTTGCCTGTACATGTACTATATGCAAAATAAACTTCTTTTTGGTTAAAAAAAAAAAGTTTATCTTAGAGTAAATCTTGGGACTGCACTAGGCAGCTTCTCTAGTGCAGTCAGGTTACTTTATCTGTTTTGTCTTTGTTGCCTATTTGCTGTGATTGTCCTGTCGCCAGCGGTGGTCGACAGGAAATCGTTCTGTCTGTCTGGGGGTGCTAACCAGAGCAGCGGTTGCTACTGGTAGCCCTTTCTGTTCATCTGTCTGGATCACACTAGCCTCTAGCGGTAGCGGCTGTGGATCCTTCTGATCTATGTTCCTGGAGTGGAAGCTGAAGCAGCGGTTGCTACTGGCTACCTCATCTGTCTGTTTGTTTGGATCGCACTAGCCTCTAGCGGTAGCGGCTGTGGATCCTTCTGACCGGTGTTTCTGGAGCGTAAGCTGGAGCAGCGGTTGCTACTGGCTACCTCATCTGTCTGTCTTGCTTGGATCGCATTAGTCTCTAGCGGTAGCGGCTGTGGATCCTTCTGATCTGTATTCTTGGAGTGTAAGCTGGAGCAGCGGTTGCTACTGGCTACCTCACCTGTCTGTCTTGCAGTGGATCCTGCTAAACCTATTCTGTACTTGGTTCACACTCGCTCTGGCGGAAAGAGCAGTGGATCTTTCCTGTCTTGTCCCTGAACCGGATTGCACTCGCTCTGGCGGAAGAGTGGTGGATCTTATCTGTCCTATTCCTGTTTTCCGTTCGTCTGTCTGTCTTGTCCTGTGTTTACGCCTGCTGTTGCCTGGTGTGAGGCAAGCGTATGCGCAACCTGTTTGTGTTGATCGCTTGCTTTCGCAAGCGTTCATTCTGTCTGTCTCAGTCTATTTGTGTTCATTTGTATTACTTGTGGTTAGTTAGGGTGGCGTGGTTGTCTCTGTTGCGCTTACCGTGTGGAGACCGTGCCGTAAGCGCGTTCGCTGTTGCTGAGTGCGGTGTTCGCTTTTAGCTAGCGTTTATTTTCGTTATCTTTTATTGTTGTTTGCTGTGCCTTTGCTACTCTCGTGTTCTGTCCTGCTCGACCTTGTGTCACTATTTGGCAATCACCATTCTTGCGATTGCGTCCTCGCTTTGTTTCTGTTGATGTGTGTTCACCGTTGCTGGGTGGCGACTAGATTGGGGGACACACATTCATCCTGTCTCTGTGCTCCTTTTCTTTAGGGCTGTTCAGCCCTGCATTGCCTTAAATCTGTACAATTCCCATCTTGCATCTGTGGCCATGCAGAGGCTGTGCTCGTCTGCACTCCACAGCGACATCTGCCGGTGGGAATTGCACTCTGCCGGTGCATCGCACCTAACCTGGGTTCACCTAATTATAGGCTTGTGGAGGGTTTCTGCTGTGTCAGTGCGCATCTTGTGCGCTGACCACGGAAACGAATCCGCAAACGTTACATGGACAAGGCAAATATGGTGGCACACCTGTTCATGATGCATCGGCTAAATGTGGTACTTACCCTTGTTTGGGCTGCCATGCATGCAGCCACATAATTAAAGGTGATGTTTTTCGACATCCATCAATGGGTACTGAATTTAAAATACGTGGTCGTTTATTTTGTGACTCCTCTTATGTGGTTTACCTAATTAAGTGCCTGTGTGGGCTTGCCTATGTGGGCATGACCACACAAGCTTTGCGTGTTCGCCTTTCGTCGCATAAGTCTGCTATACGTAATAATAATTACGAACAGGCTGTCTCCTCCCATTTTGTTGACTCCAGGCATTTAGTTTCTCAATTAAAAATACAGGTTATAGATAGTGCTCCTAGATCTTTAAAAGGGGGGTGACCGACAGAAAGTACTTCTCAAACGTGAGGCTGGGTAGATTAGGCGGTTGGGGACTCTGGGTAGGGGCGGCTTAAACAGGGAGTATGATTTATCCTTTTGTGTTTGATTTGATGTGCCTGTTGGGGTGTGTGCTGGTGCTGCTTATTTGTGAGGGTTGGGGTAGCTGCACACATGGCATTGTCTAGCTTTGGTGTGTATACTGCCTGTTTTTTCCTCACCCTCAATGCCTTTTTGTATTTTGTATTAAATTTGATAGTATCTTTATTATGAGCGATCACTCAGCAGATTCCTTGTTGTTTTGTTTTTTTATTTTTTCGCTTTTTGTCTTGGTCTATCGTCTCCTGCCATTTTGGACTCCCAGTGGGTGTACTGGATTCTTTGCGTACATTTTTACGCGTTAACAGTTTGTTTGCATATTCTTACACGTTATTTTTACGCGCATATGCATACGGTACGTCTTTTTGCATCTATGCGTTATTTTTGGGCGTTTTTATTTCCGATTGCCAGTGGGCGACTTACTAAAAGACAAAAGACGAGCTTTTGACCCGGGGCCCCTGGGCTGCGGCGCCCTTTGTGGGCAGTGGCGGTGTTGAGTGGATGTTGGTTTGCAGGTGGAGCCGGGATTCGAACCCTGGTCTGCTGTGTTGGAGACGGAGCCTTTGACCATTACACTATCCAGTCACCTACAGCCCTCATTGGTTTGTTGGCCAAGCCTACTCTCTTTTACCAGTGATTACCTCCCCCTAAGTGATGTCATTGATGATGTCAGAGGGAGTTCTATTTTTATGAGCAGTTCCCCATCAGGTCCCCCTTACTACAGGAACCTGCTGATTGGTTGCTCTTTTTAGATAGTATGCCTGATTGGTCAGTTTGTATCTGATCAGGGGTATATGAAGTGGTGTGTCTATATAGCATGTCGTTATGAGCTTGCAGCTTAACAAAGAAGCATTTGAAACAGCGAGCTGTATCTGCGTCTAAGCCCATTTTTTTGGCATGTGATTTTAATTACGTGTCTGAATAAAGAGCTATTTCTTCAAGAGTGGTGCTGCTGATCTTGGTTTCTTGAATCGGTGACCCTTGGGCATCAGGGTCATATCCGCTTTGGCACACTCCTATCTCCATTGGAGTGCTTGGCCTAACACTGTGTGCTTCTTTATTCTTTATTCTTCTTTAGATATCTCTTTTACATAAGAAAAATCTCATGAAATAAAACCTGGCCTAAACACTTCTTATGTGTGTCAATGCAGTAGCAGTTGAGTCTTGTATTGTCTTTTCAGTTAAATATATATCAGTTAAAGCAGAACGTTTAACTCAGGATTCTATTTTTTTGGCCAACTTTGTAAAGAGAAAGCTTTTGACCCAATAGATAGGTATTTTTCAAACGCTTCTTCCTGATTCCATCCTTCCTACATGTGTATTGATGTTATTTGCTCAGGAGTTTAGTGTACAACTAAAACTGAGATTTGTGAATAATCGTTTCTTCTGTATCAACCTAGAGGTGAGATTCCTTAAAAGCTTTATGCTCATGGCCAAGCAGTTTTAAACAGAATTGTACAGATATTTGTCACCTTACCTCTTGACAGTAGAACACCATCTTGCGAATGATAAGCTCATAAGGCGTGAAAATTACCTTATTGTTTTTGATTATGCTGTATACATCCTAATGCAACAGCATGTGTTTCTGATTTATTTAGATTACACATGTTCCACCACATTAATATGTATTTATATTTTTTGTCTGTGCTTATTTGTCCCAAGTATGAACTGTATACAGTATGTATTACAGTATAATCTCGTTACTTGTAAACTCTGATATCGTAAACCTCTGGATATAGTAAACTCAGTCTTCAGGTCCCAGAAATTGCAACTGTGTAAATATAAAATGTATGACCAATTCTGAGATAGTAAACTTCTGATATAGTAACTGCTTTTCCTGGTCCCTGGGAGTACACTATAAAGGGATTCTACTGTAGTTACTTGTGCTCATCTACAGTATATTGCACAACACCATAGGTGGTGATGAAGGTATAAAAATCCATAATTAAATCAAAAACTGTGTGTACAACATGTGTTCATGTTTTTCTATGGTCATTATATGTAAAATTATCCTATTGTATCCTTATAAAAATCTAAAGCGGCTGTCCCCGCTGGAGAAAGAAATTGCCATCCTCAGTAACGCCAACACCTTTAAAAAAAATCGCTGAAAAATAATGTTGTTTTCCACCTGTTTAAACACGAGTGCAGAGGCACTATGATTTATCTTTGCAGCAAAGGATAAAATTAGAATTTGATTTTGCACAAATAAATAGCAAATACCTGACACAGCAGTCTCAGCAAGTGTCCTGCATGCTGACTGTCTGCTGAGTTAGCAGAAACGTGAAAGTTCAACACAGATGTAGAAACACTGCCTAGAATTGCAGGTAGATGTTGAGTGCCATGATTAGACAGATTACAGCATCATGTCTCAGCTGATTTTCTGCTGTTTAATAAATAACTGTGCTGTATGGACTTGGATTTGGCTTGTCTGGTCTCTTAAAAGGTAATATGCATTAGTCATATCTTGCACTGGTATTCATTTTTTCCTTACTAACCAGCATTTGTGTGCTCCCAAGCATGCTTATAGCCATAGCCAGTGAAGTGTCATCTTCCACATAGAAACCTGATGATTGAGGTGGTGGCAGCAATATTCCATTGTTATGTAAAACTCTACTTTTTAAGTTTTAGCATTTTTATTAAATATGTCAAGTCCAAAGATTTATTAATGAATGAATTTGCTTGGTGGGTTTAATTGCTTATATATATTTATGTATCCCTTGATGTTATGTCATGTTAAATCTAAATTAGCTGCCAGTTATAGAAACATGAACACCTTATGATTGTTCAACAGGAAGAAAATGGCAGTGCTACATCTGAATTGACCAGCTGCATAGATGTGCAGAGCCCATAACACGGGCAGATTACACATCTTGCATGCTAAACGGATGTAGCAAATGGCAGGCATTAGCTTCCAACAACAGTTTGCGTGCAGATTGTTCAGTACTAGAATCTTCCACGATGTTGACATGCCCTAACGGAAGAGCTCCTCCATTTGCTGCATCTGTTTTGAATACAAGTTGAGTAATCTGCCCGTGTTTTGGGCTCTGCACATTTATGCAGCTGGTTAATTCGGGTGCAGCCTCCAATTGCAAGCACTGTAAGTCTACTTGTGGCTAGCTGCATTCATGTGTATCAGTTTGTATTCAATTTATCTAGATTAGGGTTTAGTGCATAGTTTGCATCTGATTTGTATTCAAGGTGTGTATTTAAAGTGGATCCGAGACAGTGAAGCCTAAAAAACATCCCCAGCAAAGCTCAATCATAGCCACACTCTGCAATGCCAGATCGATAAATAATAAGACTGCAACTATACATGACCTAATAGAGCTCTCTGATTTGACCTTTTTGACAGAGACCTGGCTTGGGAAGCATGCAGGCCCAACTCTTGAAGCAACCGTGCCGACCAATTATTCAGTCTTGCACTGTGAGAGACAAGTCCGCAAGGGTGGGGGGGTTGCCATATGCTTCAGATCCTCTTTGAACATAAGGCCCCTGCCCATAGGCCCCACTGAAACCTTTGAATGTCTTGCAGCTCAACTGTCAGCAGAAGTAAACATCAACATATTGCTCATATACCGCCCCCCAAAAAATGGTCCAGCCTTTCTTAAGGAAATATCTGAACTCTTATCCTGCCTAACAGTGGAACACCCTAGATAGATAATCCTGGGAGACTTCAATGCATGCGTGGATGATCATGACTCCCACCTAGGAAGTGAACTACTTCTCATAATGAGTGAACTGGGTCTCTCTCAGGCTGTCAACCTCCCCACCCACAAGAAAGGGCACACCCTGGATCTTATATTTCATTCCGGACTTTTAATATCACACATGAATATAAACCCAGTGGTATGGTCAGACCACCACACCATCCACTTCTCTCTGACAGCACCAGCGATAAAACACAAAGGGAAAGAACTCATAAAATACCGTTCACTGAAAGATATCTCACCCCAGCACGTTCAGAATACCCTCAACTTCGACGCATTAACCAATCATTGCGCAGACCCAGACTCCATGGTCCTGATGTACAACCATGCAGTGTCATCTGCCTATGACACCCTTGCTCCAGTTCGCATTAAACGGTCTACACCACTTCACCATGCACGGTGGTTTGACAGCTCACTAAAGGACCTAAAGAAAGAAGCGCGCAGACTAGAAAGGAGGTGGCGAAAATTTCAGAATTCAAAAGATAAACACGCCCTTGTCTCTCACCTGGAGAGCTACCAAAATGCGATCACCAAGAAAAAATCCTTCTACCTATCACAGGAGATCGCAAAGGCCGCCAACAGACCAGCCCAACTATTCCGCACAGTTGATAGACTATGTAATCCACCCTGTCTAAAGCCTACTATAACTCCCTCAAAGGAGCTATGTGAGAAATTTGCTTGCTACTTTGCTGACAAAGTATCCTCTATTCGGTCTCTCATTCAATCCACAGCACCCAAGACTCATGCAACTCCTGGAAATAGCTGTAAAAACAACCTAACACCCTGGACTGACTTCAAAAGTATTAGTGAGGAAGAGATCTCAGACATCCTCAGTGGCCTCCGCCAGACAACCTGCGACCTGGACCCTGGACCAACTAAACATATGCTGAAATGCCCTGACCTGCTTGGTCCAGCATTTCACAAAATAGTAAATTGCTCTCTGCAAGCAGGGAGGTTTCCTACCTCTCTAAAAGAAGGAATCATCAAGCCCCTTCTTAAAAAACCTTCCATGGATCCAGATGCTATGAGCAGCTACAGACCTGTCTCCAACCTCCCCTTCTTAGGTAAAGTCATTGAAAAGGCTGTCTATCTGCAACTTGAAACCAGGCTGTCAGTAAACAACATCCTGGACCCTCTACAATCTGGCTTTAAGAAACACCACAGCTGTGAAACAGCCCTCATCCAAGTCTGCAACGACCTGCTCATGGCAAGGGACAGAGGGGAATGCTCCATCCTAATCCTGTTGGATCTCTCAGCGGCTTTTGATACAGTTGACCATGAAATCCTGCTTAACAGACTGCAGGAGTACTGTGGCATCAGTGGATCAGTCCTCCAGTGGTTCAGATCATTCCTGACTGACAGAACACAGAGAGTATCCTTAGGACCTTTAATGTCCAAACCTGCACCTCTACAATTCGGAGTGCCACAAGGATCAATCCTATCCCCTCTGCTGTTTGCAATCTACATGTTGCCACTCGGTACACTTATCCAACGACATGGCCTGACGTACCACTGCTACGCCGATGACACACAGCTATGCCTGTCCTTCAAACCTGGTGGAACAGACCCTACCCCAAAAATAAACTCTTGCTTAGCTGAGCTACAGGCGTGGATGAATGATAACTGGTTGAAACTGAATGCTGACAAAACTGAGGTCCTGTTTGTCCAAAGCCAGTGCACGCCATCAAAACAGCTCTATCCTAAAGCAACACCAATCAGGATTGGGAATTCAGACATAAACAGCTCCAACCTTGTGCGCAGCCTTGGGGTACTAATCGATGGGGAATTGAGTTTCAGAAACCAAATTTCATCTGTAGTTAAATCTTCCTTCTTTCATCTGAAGAACATTGCAAAGATTAAACATCTGATTCCCCCAGAGGATCTTCCAACCCTAGTCCACTCCTTCATCACATCACGGCTGGACTACTGCAATGCCCTTTATGTTGGCCTCCCCAAAAAGGACCTGCGTCGCCTGCAATTAGTGCAGAATGCTGCTGCCAGATGCTAACAAACCAGCCTCGCCACTGTCACATTACATCGATCCTTCGCTCACTGCACTGGCTACCAGTAGAATGGAGAATACTCTTCAAGATTGGACTGCTGACATTCAAATCCCTGCACAATCTGGGCCCTAGATACATGAAGGACTTGCTGAGGCTGCACCACACCTCTCACAACCTCAGATCAGCAAGTTCTATAAACTTGGTCACTCCCAGAGTGCACCTCAAAAAATCTGGAGATAGAGCCTTCTGCCATGCTGCCCCTACTCTTTGGAACTCCCTACCACACCCAGTAAAGACAGCACCATCCCTGGAGCTATTCAAATCCAGACTGAAAAGCCACCTGTTTAGCCTGGCATTTCCAGATTTACAAAATTCTTCCTCTGCACCACAATGGTCGGAGCCATGCTTATGCGCTTTGAGTCCCACGGGAGAAAAGCGCTTTACATATGTTATTTGTTGTTGTTGTTGAGATGAAAAACTAACTACAAGTAACTTGTCTATATATCTTTTCTAAAGTTTAGATAGTTTACACAGCAAATCTAGCTGCAAACAGATTCAACAGTATATGATTATTTCTTCCTGTGATACAATGAGAGCAGCCATATTCCATCATTACACACAGGCAGGCTGCTCTTCATCTCCACCCCTCAGCCTATGAAAACGTCACTCCTCTCTCAGTCCTCTTGCCTCTGAAATCTCTGGTTATGCCTCCTCCTTAAGGAAAAACCTCCTCCTCCCCAGACTGAGCTCCCATGAACACTTGCTACATGAGACTCAGAATGCCTAGGCCCTGGAGAAGCTGTGGGAGAGGCTTGTTTAGTTTATAGGGAATTAGGGTATTAAAAAAAAAGTATTTGGCTTGAGGAATGCCCTATAAACTATATGTAAGGGACACAATTATGCAATAAGTAAACGCTACCTTATGATTGTTGCCTAGTGTATACTAGTTTTTGGTTCTTCCTTCCTTTTTGCCACAGTAGAAAATTGTGCTGATGTCTGCCCCACACTGCTCTGATTGGCCACAGCGCCGTATCTGTCCTCCCTGCACTCACCCTTTGCTGCCCTGTCCTGGTGTGATGGTCTACGATTTACCGCCACACTGATTGGATGTAAATCCATGTTCAGGGACCGAAAGTGATTTCATACAATAACTGCAGCAAACAAAAAAAAAGGGTGGAAGTAAAAAACACTGATGTAAAATACAATGCTACACCTACAACAAATACAGCGATAACAAGTACATGCAATAAGGAAACAGTAAATATGATTCAATCTACATAACCAACAAGAAAGGAAGAAAGTAAAAGTAAAACACAATTATATGAAAGCAAACTAAACAAAATATAAGACTTTGATTACTACATAAGAGCAAATTAAAGGTAGCGAAGGATGGACTAGAAAGTGCGTACATGCAAAAAATTTGTCAGGAAATTTGGATGCCAGGTAATGCTGATAGGATATAAGTAATGTTACAGATATTGTACTGTCAGTTCCCCAACCTATCTTTCACACTATGTACACCTAACGCTCACCCCCTCTTCGCTTCGCTTAACACTGAGCTATAGCCGATGTGGGGTTCAGCTACATTATAGCCAAGCCCCAGGTGCCCAGTTACTTACCCACGTGCTGCCTCCAACAAATTCCGTGCTCCAGTTACTTCAAAAGAAACTGTGACCAAAGATTGGACTTCATCCACATCAGTAGCTGATGTCCCCTTTCCCATGAGAAATCTTTTCTTTTTCTCAAACGGATCATCAGGGGGCTCTGTATGGCTAATATTGTGTTGAAACCCCTCCCACAGTGTGATGTCAGGACCATGGTGCTGACATCACACTGTGGGAGCCTTGTTCTGTTGTGGGAAATAACAGCTATTTCTAACTGCCAAAAAAGCAAGCAGCAGCTACTTCCACTGACATCACCTGCCAGAAGTAAAAATGTCACCGTATGATAAATTTCAGAATGTAAATCAGGGTGGCGGCCTATGCAGATGATCGGCTATTTACCTGATAGAACCCCACACTTCCCTCCCCTCTTTGGAACTGGAATTAAAATCATACCAATACATTTCTAATTTTAAATTAATCCAGACAAATGCCAAGCTATGGGGGTATCCATGCCAACTAATTTAAGTTCCCAGATCAAAAATAACTTCCCTTATAAATGGCCACCACAAGCTATTACATATCTTGGCATACGTATTCCCTCTTCACTAAATGATTTGTACAGACTCAATTTTGTCCCTTTGACCCATACTCTAACTTCTGATCTACAGCGTTGGGACACGCCTTGCTTTTCCTGGTTAGGAAGGATCAACATTATAAAAATGAACATTTTACCAAGAATACTATACCTTTACCAAACCATACCAATAGTCTTGCGAGTGGAACACTTTAAGACTTTACTGAAGCAGTTTGCACGGTTCATCTGGAAACGCAAGCCCCCACGCATTCATTACACTGCACTTGTTCTGCCCAAAGATTCTGGTGGTTTAGCTGTGCCGGACATGGGGAAATATCACTCCGCAGCATCCTTGACTCGCCTAGTTGACTGGCACAGGAACTCCAATCAGAAAAGATGGGTACAACTGGAGCAAGATCTTGTTGGCACGGAGCTTTGTGTTTATCCTTGGTCCTCTTTTAAAATACAAAATGAATATCTCTCTGTGAACTCCACCTTAAATGCTCTCTTTAGGGTCCGCCATCTCCCAGATTTATCTCCTTGGCCTTCCCCTATGGTGCCCTTACTAAACAACCCATTATTCCCCCCAGGTTGTTCTTCTCAAAGCTATGCCTGCTGGAGAATGGGTGACATAATTAGATGCCGTGACCTCATACAAAATGAAGCTTGGATCCCACTTTCACAGATACGTGACTCGCGTTCATGTCCATTTTTGGACGAATGGCGTCACATGCAATTTGTCCACTTTCTCAGTTCTCTGGGAAATAGGGAGCAACTTTCTAGACCACTCTCTACTTTTGAGAATTTATGTTTAAGGGCACCATTAAAAAAACGCTTTCCCGGGGGGCGTGGCCGGCAATGGAGGAGTGAGGACGTCTTGCTGCTGAGCTCCCGGGCCCGCATGTTATTCTAGAGACTACATGCATCAATCTCCCACTCCCTGATGCTTACAAGGGTATGGATAAAGTGAAGAAGAGTAGGAGTAAACATCGAAAGAACTCTGCACCTTCTCAGCGCCCTGTGACCCGATATTTTCAGGCTCTTGCACCGAGTCCCGAGGCTTCCAAGATGGCGGATCCGACCACATCATCCCCGCAAACCGCTAGCCAGCCCAGACCGGGGCCTGCTGCCATGAGCAACTTGGAAGATATATGGAAGTACCTCCGCTCACTTCCAACCAAGCAGGACCTAGACGAGCAGACGGAGCGCATTGTGTCCTCCACGAGGTCGGAGATCTCCTCCATCCGCGCCGACATCTCGGGTCTCACAGGCCGGGTCTCCGCAACAGAGACGGATATTGCCCAGCTGCGAGCTGAAATTGCCTCCCTAAGAGATTCCAACGAGAAGCAACAGGCCCTAACTCGAACCACGAGATACCAGATGGAGGACCTTCAAAATAGGGGTCGGCGAAATAACATTAGGATCCGCGGAATCCCTGAGACAGTCCCTGCAGAGGATATTATACCGACGCTGAGTTCCCTGTTCAACGGACTCTTGAACCGCCCTGCAGCCCAGAAACTCAAATTCGACCGCGCGCATAGAGCCCTCCGGGCTGTGCCCACTAACCGAGAACAACCGCGGGACAAGGAGGACATCATGGTCGCAGCGCGCGCCAGCGGACCGTTAGACCATGGCGGAGCTGAAGTCACGCTTTACCAGGACTTGGCGCCATTCACCCTCGCCCAACGTAGAGCCCTACGTCCTCTCATACAGGCTTTGAAACAGGAGGGTATATCATATCGTTGGGGATTCCCGTTCCAGTTGATCGCCACCAAAGGAACCCAGGTTTGCATTCTGCGCCACCCTCGTGAGCTACCCGCATTTCTGGAGGCCCTGTCACTGGCCGCCGTAGACCTGACGGAATGGGACCCTGACTCTCCGGAATTCGGTAGGCCGCAGAAAGCAAAAAAGCACCCTCGATATCCTGCGTAAGTACTGTCACTTAGCTCCCTTTCAATAAGCTCCCTTTCGCCTCCCATGTTCTGGCAACCTCGGAGATTACCGATGGACGTAAACTTTTCCTCCCCCTGAAATCCTCACTATAGTGGACAGACTTTATCAAGCCCATTTGTGGTATGTTTACACCACCTGAGACCTCCACTCCACGCATACCTGCTATCTACCTCGGGGTCCCCACCTATCGACCCCTCTGCCTTCCATGCCTTCTCCCAGCACGAGGATGAGTTGCTGCTCTCCCTCCCGGACTAATGATATACACTAGATATCCCCACTTGGTTGATCGACCCCTCGGAGCCCACTCTACTCCATGTACGCTCTTTACCATGCTACTGATTATCATTATGTGCTGAGGCTGTTTACTGTGAAAAGGTATCCATGTCAGCGTTTTTATGTGGATTGGGAATGTGTAACGGCTTGGGGGAAGCAGGGAGCGGCTCTAGGCCGGAGGGGGTGTGGGAGGTGGGGGACCTGAGTTTAAATTAATGGTGGGACAAACGGAGGGATGATTTATGGACACACCTGTGACTCTTGCAGGGGAACCATATAGGCTGTAGGCTGTATCAGATGTAGCTTTCCCTACGGAGTTTTACTTTAATCAGATTAGTATACCGCTTTTAGAGTCGTACTCTTTCACAACAGGCATCCTTGACCAGTATAGAAATACATTCATAAGCAACTAACACCACGGATTTCAAGCGGGGATCTAGGGGGGAGGGGGGCCATTTGGGCTGCCCACAGGAGTCGAGCTCTAGCTGAGACTGGGATCTATGATGCGCCTATAGCTTAGGCAGCCAAGACACCTTTCATTATCCAAAGCTCACTTAATAGATGTTATACAAGTTCTTCTGCTACTCTTAGTTATGCATGTTTATGTAATATATCATTATACATGCGGTCGCCCGGGAGTGAGGGGGCTCACTCGCTGGTTCACTGCGGGCACACTTACCCCAGGGCGACTCGCCGATACAAAGGGGAACCCTTGCGGCTTCCTGGAAATCGAGTTGAGACTCATTCTGGATCTGGACCCGGAAAGGTCCACTCCAGGAACAAAGGTTAAAATGTTTATGACACTTATGTGTTATGCGTGGTTCTTTACACGCATCTCTGTTCTTCTTCCTTTTCTGTCCCTTATCTTCTACCTCTTTCCCCTATCAATCTCACCTGCTACATTGGGTCGTGTGTCATTCCTGGACCGCTCTCTGATCATGACAATTCCATCAGTCACTTAAATTACTTTCTCTTAATGCCAGAGGGTTAAATGTACCTGAAAAAAGGTTGTCTATACTACACCTATGCCACAAGGAGAGAGCGAACGAAGTTTGTCTACAAGAAACGCACTTCAAGGGCCCGAACCCGCCCAGGCTTTTCAATAGGTTCTTTAAAACTGCGTTCTTCAGCTCCCCGCAATCATCAAAGATCAAGGGGACTGCCATTTTAATCTCACGGGATACTCCCTTCACTCTAATAGAGCAATATCAAGATCCACAAGGCAGATTTAACTTGATTAAAGGTACGGTGTACAATCAAAAGATCACTATAGGCTCATTCTATGCTCCTAATGTCCAGCAGACGACCTTTTTCCAGTCATTCATGGCGAAACTCCACGCTTTTGCCGAGGGCAGTGTCCTCTTGGGAGGGGATTTAAATATGGCTCTAGATCCGGAGTTAGATTCCTCCTCAAAAAGGTCATCGGTCTCTCACGTAGCTCTACGTAAATGTAAATCACTACTACGCTCAATGCAACTAGTAGATGTGTGGAGGCTGCACAATCCATCCGCGATTGATTATACATATTACTCTTTCCCTCACAATGCATACACCAGGATAGACTATATTTTTGTCTCCCATAACCTCCTTTCAGTATCCTCAGCCCCCTCTATTGGAAACATTTCCCTATCTGATCATGCTCCAGTCTCTGTAGACTTAGCCATCGGGGAAAACAGACGAGGTCCCGCTTCCTGGCGGTTAAACAACTCTCTCCTGGAAGATAAACAGGTCTTCCAGAAAATCAAACGGGAACTGGGGGAATTCTTTGAGATAAATGCCACTGGAGATATGTCTCCCATCTCGATCTGGGAAACACAAAAATGCTTTACGCGAGGACTTCTGATTAGGGAAGGGGCGAGGAAAAAGCGAGAAAGAGATAAAGATATTAATGACACCCTGATATCGATTGGTGAACTAGAACAGAAACATAAAAGAGATAGAGCCCCTACAACACTGGCTACTCTTACAAACCTGAGAGAAAAACTCAAATCACTATTATTTTTTAAAGTAAAATACGCAGCCTTGCGTTGTCGGCGCACTTTCTACGAATTTGGCAACAAGTGTAGCTCAATATTGGCCAAAGCATTAAAAACCCAACAATCCTCAAACTACATACCTTGTATCAAGGATAAACACTCAGTAATGCATTATAAATATGGAAAGATTGCAGAGACCTTCAAGGATTTTTACTCCAATTTATATAATCTCCCTCACCATCACCCTGCATCCAATGTAGAGGCTAAGCAGAGTAGAATAGCTGACTATCTTAAACGATCACAGATGCCGAAGCTATCCCCAGATGATGCTAAAATGCTAGAGGAGCCATTCACAGAAGACGAATTACACATAGCCCTTTCTCAAACGCCTTCAGGCAAAGCACCAGGCCCAGATGGCTACACAGCAGAATATTATAAGAAATTCGCACAGCAATTGTCCCCGCATTTTCTCAAAACATTAAATGCCATCTCTGACCCCCTTTTGGGTGGGAGTTCCTTCTCCCCTCAAATGCTCGAATCCCACATCTCCGTAATCCTAAAGGAAGGTAAGGATCCGGCTCAGTGCCAGAGTTTCAGGCCTATATCTTTGCTTAATGTAGATCTGAAGATCTATGCGAAAATGCTGGCAAATAGATTGGCCCCCCTCATTCCCTCAATAATTCACTATGATCAGGTGGGTTTTGTCTTGGGCCGAGAGGCCAGAGACAACACCATTAGAACTCTGAACATTATGCACTGGGTGAGGTCACAGTCCATACCAACTCTCCTGCTCTCAACGGACGCAGAGAAAGCCTTCGACAGGGTGGACTGGGACCTCATTCCAGGCACACTTAGGCATATAGGTCTGCCAGATAATATGCTTAGCTGTATCCTGGCTCTCTACTCATGTCCTACTGCTAGGGTGAAAGCAAACGGCACACTATCAGACCAATTCTATATACGCAATGGCACCCGCCAGGGCTGCCCTCTCTCACCCCTAATCTTTGCGCTTTCTTTGGAGCCGTTCCTGTGCACAGTCCGAAATAATCCTGATATACAGGGAGTCACTTTCCCCAACTCTACTCACAAAATAGCTGCATATGCGGACGACCTTATGTTTTTCCTCACAAACCCCCACGTCTCACTTCCAAATTTGTTGGCCGAATTCAAAACCTATGGAGAGATATCAAACATGTCCATCAATTACGACAAGAGTGAAGCATTAAGCTTACAACTCCCAGGAGAACTCAAGACGCTTTTACAAAGTAATTTTCCCTTTAAATGGCCCACTCGCTCCTTGAAATATCTGGGCATTCAGATCACACCTAATCCCTGAGACCTGGTATCTGCAAACTTTACCCCTGCCCTGCACCGCATCAAACAGGACTTGCAGTCTTGGGACAAGCCCCAGTTCTCCTGGTTTGGAAGGAGTTGTATCATCAAAATGACGATAATGCCACGTCTCCTATACCTGTTCCAGACAATGCCTATTTTCATTCCCTCATCCTACTTCACACAATTAAGGAGAATCTTTTCCCAATTTATCTGGAACGGTAAGAAACCCAGGTTAAAATATACTATTCAAACTGCTCCCAAGGAATCAGGTGGAATGGCGGTCCCAAATCCACGCCTATATTACGTTGCAGCCTCTCTGATCAGGGTGATTGACTGGCACAGGCACGGCTCCCTCAAGCGATGGGTGAGTATGGAAGAGGAGCTAACAGGTAGCTCACTGCAGGGTAGACCTTGGTCTATTCACCCCTTAAAAGTAAACTCGGCAGCCACTATTCCCCAGCAGACCATTCGCATATTAGCTAAATACAGGGAACTGCCACTTATCTCACCCTGGCCATCTCCCCTGATGCCCATTTTAGGCAATGAGAGCTTCCCTATGGGACTTGACCCAAGAGGTTATGTCCCATGGAAATTAGGTACCACCCCTAGAGCTCACCATTTGATATCGGGGGGGAAGTGGACAGAGCTAGAGGCCTTACGTTCATCCTTGGGTTCCCCAACATTAGATATTTGGAGCCTTATCCAATTCAGACACTTTCTACTTTCCCAGGGATCGATAGCGAGTTTTGACAGACGCACTACTCCACTTGAGCACGCCTGTATGGGAGAGGGCCATATCCGTGGCACTATATCTCTGGTCTATTCCCTCCTAAACGCTACTGAGGAACCCTGCCAAGTATATAGAATTAAGTGGGAGAAGGACCTAGATATGACCTTTACGGACAAACAATGGGGGAAAATTTTAACTTTTGCCCACAAGTCCTCTATCTCCTCTCGAAGCCAGGAAGCGGGATACAAAGTCTTTACCAGATGGTACTTGACCCCCTCCAGACTCAATAAAATGTTCCCCTCGGTCTCCCCATTATGCTGGAGATGCGGACTAGAGACGGGCACATTACTACACACATTTTGGTCATGCAATAAACTCAGGCAGTTTTGGAGCGATGTGAGAGATATCATGTATTCTCTCACAGATCATCTCCCCCCTGACTCTCCCGCCTTCTTCCTATTACATCATAATCAATGGTCAATTAGACGATATAAGAAAACTCTTACAAGACACTTAGTTAATGCGGCCAAAGTTTAATTGCCCGACGCTGGAAATCACCAGATCCCCCTACAATTAAAGATTGGCTCAGAGAGATTGACTGGGTGCAAAAGATGGAGGATCTCACCTCCACTATGCATGAAAGACGTGACCAATTTATGAAGACTTGGGTTGGCTGGTTTGAGTTCATCGAAACACCCCGCTATGTCTCTCTCACCTCCAGCTAAATCCTCTCTCTTCCCCCCCCCCCTCCCTGGAGGAGACCACTGCCCACACCCGACCTCTAAGATAGTTACCCCTGGCAAACTTAACACTGACACTAAGCGGCACCAGGTAATGCACACGACCCTTTCCACCTCTTCACCTATCTTCCTTTCCTCTCCCTCACCACTAAACCTCTTTCTCTCTCCTTCTATCTGTACATATGTTCTATACTCTCACTCTTAGTAAAATAAGCAATCCTATGGAAACCCTTCTGGCGCAATTGTGAACTTTATACAATATACCAAACTGAGCTCACTTTATAAGAAGAATCCCATTACTATCGCGAGAGTCCGGGGTATGATCCCTTCTGGGCCCTGGCCTCTCACTATGATGCACCTTACACAGTACAAAGGACCCTTCCTATTCTCATCTATCTACTATTGTAATAGAACTCTCTTTGGTCAATCAAGTGTTGGACTAGTCACACCAATATCAAAACATACCTTTCTTCACTACTCGTCAGCACTGGATATCTGCCGGGGAATCTGTATGAATATTTGGCTGGAAATGTTCACTTCTTTAATAGCTTTGACTTGTCTTATTCATGTATGTTGTTTGTATTGGAAAACATTCTTGAAAATAAAAGAATCTTTAAAAAAAAAAAAAAACGCTTTCCCAATTATATCAACTTCTGCTCTCAGATACTACCTGGTCGCTAGAACTCAAATCTAAATGGGAATCAGAACTTAACTGTGTATTTTCTGATGAGCGTTGGCAGAAGATACTCACGCTAAATCAATCTCCCTTAATGTCCTCTCGGATCAAAGAGTCCAATTATAAAATCTTGTCCAGGTGGTACCTGACTCCGAGCAGATTAAATAAAATCTTCCCTAATACTAGCTCTCAATGTTGGCGATGTGACAATGCAGTAGGTTCATTAACCCATATATTCTGGGACTGCGAAGCTATAAAACCATTTTGGCAATCGGTCCAGAAATACATTAAAATTTTAACAGACGAGGATCCGATTGAAGATCCCTCATAATACCCCAAAACCCTTTAAAAAATTCAAGCACTCTCTTTCTCGCCATTTGATCCAAGCTGCAAGAGTCCTTATTGCTCGCCACTGGAAATCACAATCTGTGCCTTCAATAAGGGAATGGATCAATGAGATAAAGTTTGCCTATCAGATGGAATCTTTAACCCACACCTTACATGATAGGGACGAGGCCTTCTCACGTACATGGATTCACTGGGATATGTTTCTAGAATCAGAAGAATACCTACAAATTCCCCAGGATACATAAATACTTTAAATTTTCCCCTTCGTAATGGGGTGATTCCACATTTTTCCTCGTAAACTTGAGCTTTTTACTAGATGACGTGAGGTCTATTTGGGTTTGGCCCGGCGCGGATCTTTCTATAAATCTTTCCTTCTTTATTTCATTCTAATGGGTTCTCTGGATCTGATCTTCAGAGGACCCATTCTATTTCTCTCCTTTCCTTCCCCCTCTTTCTTTCCCCTTACCCCTCTTCATATACACGTTTAATAGTGGTTACACTACTGTTTTACTCTTTAAGCATTAATAGCGGGGGAAGGGATAGGCCCCTAGGCTTAGGATTTTAATTGTAGTGCACAATAGTTTAGAATGTTATATCTGACCTGTGGCTAGGAATGCCCCTCCCCACTAAGTGCTATTTTTATCTGTATTTATTTTGTTCAAGACTGTGATGAACTACTTGTTGTTGTTCTGTTTAAAATGCTTTTTCTTCTTCAAAATAAAATAAAGAATCTTAAAAAAAAAAGAATGTAAATCAGGGAGAGGAAACATTTTACAATGGGCAAACACTGACTAAATCATTTATACATATTTATTGTAAAAAATCAGCACTTTTGTTCATTAAGTTATTTTCACTGGAGTTCCTCTCTAAACCCTCTGCTGATATGGCATCACTTAAGACCTCCGTCCCTATTTGCATGCACTGCCGCAGCTCTCTGTGCCGCTATCCAGATTTTGGCTCCTCTCCAATTAGGGCTGCACGATTTTAGGGAAAAATTGAAATTGCGATTTTTCACTCAGAAATTGTGATTTCGATTTTTTTCACGATTTTTTTTTTTAAAGCATGCTTTAGCACTAAATTGCACATATATGCAGGTGGGGCCTTCTGTGAGGACGCTGGGCTGGGGGCAGTTAACAATGTGCGGCGTATTGCGGAGTGCTTGAGCCGGGCAGCGGTTTTAAACCGCAAAACCGTGCAGCCCTTACACACGCTCTGACACACACAGACACGCTCTGACAGACACACGCTCTGACAGACACGCTCTGACAGACACACGCTCTGACAGACACACGCTCTGACAGACACACGCTCTGACAGACACACGCTCTGACAGACACACGCTCTGACAGACACACGCTCTGACAGACACACGCTCAGACAGACACACGCTGAGACAGACACACGCTGAGACAGACACACGCTCAGACAGACACACGCTCAGACGCACGCACAGACGCACGCACAGACGCACGCACAGACATGACACACGCACAGACACGACACACAGACACTACACACAGACACGACACACAGACACACACACACTGGCACACACACTGGTACACACACAGGCAAACACTGTGCACTCATCTCCCCACCTCCACCTCCGTGCAATCACACAGCTGAAAAAAAAAAAGTTATTTCACGGGCAGCCTTTGAAGTTTCCTGGAGGAAGGAGGAGGGAGAGCTTCCCACACTCTCTCAGCTGGAGCTGCCTGTTCTCTCCATAGAGCTGTTCGCTGTCATCCTTTTCAGGGAGGGAGAAAGCAGCGGATGCAGCAGAAACAGCTCTGCTTGAGCGGCCACACTCTCCTGACTCAGTCTCCCGGCATAAGTTGTGCACAGCGCCCCTCCCCCGTCGCAGGGGCTGTGAGGTCCGTAGATACGCTGTCTCTGGGAGATGCAGTGCAGACAGAGTGGGGCGGCATAGAAGCCAGGGATTAGTGGCGGCCGGCGGGAGGTCGCTGAGCAGCTAGTAGCACAAAAAACCGAAGCTACTGACGATCTCAAGATCGTCTGCATGTGAATCACGGTTTCGGTTTTAAACCGCAAAACCGTGCAGCCCTATCTCCAATGATTGTCAGAGTTTAGCTGTGTAGTAGTTGAACTGCGCCACCCTCCAGCGTCCAGATTGTGCAGTCAGTGACATCATAGCTGCAAGTAAATTTGTTGTGTATGGCGGAGACCAAGTTTTCAGCCGGCCACAGGCACCCAAATTGCCTGCTTCACCAAAAGGGGCGAAGTCAACAGTACAGAGAAATGGAAATTAAGATTTAGGCCTTGTTTACACCATACATGTTACATTATAACATATAAATGCACTGCCAATATAACTCAATGGGCATGTGTCACGTCTCTGCTTTCCAAGGAATTCCATTATCTAACCTGCTTTCTAAGGCACATTTCTGAAGAATGCTGACACAAATGCAAATATTGGCTCTGATTCATGAAGCCACAGTAAAATCGACAAGTGCACACATGGAACAAAAGATCAATGTGCCCCCAGGAGGTGGTGCTTCCACCACTGTTCATTTCTACCAGCTTTTTCAGATAAACAAGGCAGTCATTTGGAGACTGGACATAAAAAATTAGCACCATGCAATCAATTTTTCTTTCTTTCATTTGTAGGTAATTCCATTTACTGTATGTATACCTGTATGTAGAGATTTTCTTACAAACTAGGGACTGACAATACTAAAGAGGGACAGTTGTATGAATAAAAAATTGAGAGACTAAAGGCTACCTTCTTCAGATTCTCTTGCACGGTTTCATGTTCCGTGCTTTAGAAGCTGGCTGTCGGGCCCTGTCCTACATAAAACAATTGGTGAGAGATGGAATCTGATGCATACTCATTTTTATAATGAAGGACAATCCAGTCCTTCACTGTCTTCTTTCCTGTAACGTTGAGTGCTCAATTTGTTCTTTTTGTGAGCAGCACTACATGCTAACTTGCATGGGTTTCAGTGCCCAGTTTTCAACAACAGAGACTGACACTTTAACCCTTGATTACAAAAAGTGGTTGCTTGAGATCAAGAGTACTACTGTCCCAGACCAGAAAATGAAAGCCATGTACAGTTCGGACTTTTTGTTCTAATACTATACTGAAATCCAGTTAATCTACGCCCCTAAAAACTTCATCTTAGCCTCAGGGGCGTACACATATGTACTCAGCTGCGATTGCCATTGTGCGTGCCTCCGCTCGCTCGTGTGCGCGTTCCCGTGCCCTTTCTCGCCGCTGCCAGTTAGCCTGGAGATCAATGAATGGGAATGCAGTTACCATTCATTGATCTAGGTCCCTGTGTCAATGATCGCAGCATCAATGAGATGCCTGCGGTCCTTTGTAAACACTGTAAGTTACACTTACACTCATTACTTCCTGTTTCACGTACTAAAAGCAGGCACAGGAGACTGAGTGAAGACATCTTGTGGCCAAATAGTAAAATTACACCTACTGTAACATTCTGTGGAGATGCAGCTGCGGGCTGTCAGGATGCCCACGCAGCTTCTTCGGTTTCCCTGTCGGGTGTTTCTCCTGTCTCCTCGGTGTCTAGCACGCCGAGGGGATTGTCAGTGGCTCATAGGGTGGCTTTGTTGCGCGCGCACAGACCGGACCTTTATGCGGGGAGGAGGCGCGTCAGCTGACCTGCCGGTCGGCTGACGTCAGAGAAGACTCTCGGCAGCTCTGATTGGCTGATGAGTGTGGGCGTGGCTGAGGGGTCTCCTCCGCTTCTTAACCACTTCGTCCACAGGTCAGTAGATACACGTCCTCTGGGACTTCATCTAAGCCACAGGTCAGTAGATATACGTCTTGTAGCAGAAGCAGTGCTGTGCAGGATTGGGCTTGCTCCTGTGCACATTTCTGGCACTATCTGATGCAGCACTAATTGGTGAATAGGAATATAAGTTTCCTGAGCTAATGAGATTGATTTTTACTATTAAAAATACTTGTATTTTCTCATTTCATAGTGAAAAACACACTCTGTAGCATTATTTCAGAATCAAATATCTTCACCATAAATTGTGACAGGAACATAATCTAAGTTTTGTGATAAGCAGTAAGAAATGCCAAACTAAATGTGTGTTTTTTATCTACAGTAGCACTTTTTATTTTTAAACTGGAATTGGTAAAACTGAAAAATACATGTTTTTTCTATTTTTTTTCTTTGTTTTCCCATTAAAATTCATAGAAAACAAAATAGTTTGAGGGAAAAAATGGCATACAATGAAAGCCTAGTTTGTCTTGAAAAAAAACAACAAACAATATATATTTCATTTCTGTGTCATAAGTAGGGATAAAGTTATTTCTGATTAAATTGGGACATAGCTAAACTGTCAAAACTGCTCTGGTCAATAAGTACAAAACAAGGTCTGGATGCGAAGTGGTTAAGCCTCCGAGAATCACTCGGACCTTGTCTTTGTGTGAGCACTCGGACCTTAGTTAGTTCCGGTGTGCTTTGATCTGGAAGGAAACCAGGGATTTCACACAAGACTAGGAATTGATATTACTACTGTTATTATTGCTTGATTATCTGTGTATGACTCTGGCTCTCTTCTGACTACTCTTACGCTATTAGATTCTGTACTTTTGCTCATCTGATCCTATTGCTGACTCTGCCTGAAATACCTTTATCCTTCTGCTTGCCGATTCTGTACTGTATCCTCCTGTCTGTTGCCGAACCGATCTGTCTGACCACTCTACTCACCAGTGAGCCCTTGTCACTGGTGAGGTTCCTTACTGATAGTACCCACCAGCTCCTCTGGTGAGGTTCTGCCAAAACTAATCAGTATTACTGTTGCACCAAGCACTGAACACTTGCTATTACCTTGTTTGCTATACTTGCATTATTGGTGATGTTGCAGATCACCATATAATCAGGTATAGTGTCTGACTTATTGGTGATTATTATTATTATTTAGTATTTATATAGCGCCGACATATTACGCAGCGCTGTACAGTGTATATATATATATATATATATATATATATATATATATATATTGTCTTGTCACTAACTATCCCTCAAAGGAGCTCACAATCTAATCCCTACCATTGAGATATGTCTATATTATGTAGTGTAAGTACTATAGTCTAGGGACAATTTTTAGGGGGAGCCAATTAACTTATCCGTATGTTTTTTGGAATGTGGGAGGAAACCGGAGTGCCAGGAGGAAACCCACGCAGACACGGAGAGAACATACAAACTCTTTGCAGATAGTGCCCTGGCTGGGATTTGAACCAGGGACCCAGCGCTGCAAGGCGAGAGAGCTAACCACTACGCCACCGTGCTGCTGGTGATACTGCAGATCACACAATAACCAGACTTCTGTTTGCTACACCAATCGTTACACCTACATAGATTTATTTTAATAAAGAGATCTACACTTAATTTAAAATTAACTCTTTACCTCTCACACTCTCACACATGTTATTCATTTAATTTCAGTTGTTATACATTTTATTCATCATGTTACATCTTCTATTGTAATCACCAGTTCTGTATTTTGTACCAGTGTCCATATTTGATGTATATCATTGTCTGTATCATTATGTAGCCCTTGTTTGTTTTCCTACTTTGCTCAGCAGCACGGAATATGTTGGCGCTTTATAAATAAAAAATATTAATAATAAAACAATGCACCTTTAGTTCCAAATAAAATATTGATGCCATACTGTGTGATAGGGACAATTTAAATGGTGTAATAACCAAAACAAATGGGCATGTATTATTTTAAAAGTATAATGAAACTTTCAGGTTCGAGCTTTGGAGAATACCTTTTGTAAGGCCATCCAGATACTGGGGCCAAGATTCAGCAGTAATAGATTTATTAAGGTCCTGTTCCCAAGCAGTCATGTAACCCAGTCGCATGTCAGGAGGGACCTTGGTCTGCATAGAGTATAGCAAAGAGAACCCCCTTCCTGGTCAGGTCGGAGTTAAAAATTGCTTCGAAAAAAGAATGCCCATTATAACTAAAACGTTTAAAAAGGGAACGTACATAATGAAAGACCTGAATAATTCTAAAAAAATCTCATCTGGGGAGGTTGGTATTGCTGTAAAAACTGCTTTTGATCCATGATTTCTGCTCTTGAAAGCACCTGTTGAAGTGTAGTGATCCCAGATTGTTCCACCAGATGAAGTCATTAGCGTTATGACCCACTGGGAAGTCTGGATTTCCAAACAATTATGTTATGGATGAGAGCAGAGATTTCAATTTTAGGGAGGACCTCATTGTAAACCATATCACCAAAGTGTGGCTAGTAATGGGCAAAAGAGCTACAAAATTTTTGGGTATAGTTTCCACCCATAAAATACCCTTCCATGTCAGTCGTGCAGTTAAGGCATTTTCGACCGTAACCCACAACGGTAGGTGTTCATCTGAATAAATAATGGGGATCATAGCTAGCTGAGTGGCATAGAAGTATTTCATCAGATGAGGAGTCGAAAGCCCACCTTCTTTTTTTGTGCCAGAAGATGAAGGTAAGTTATTCTAAATGGGATTTCTTGCCAAAGACATGTAGGGCAGTTTTAGGCTAAATTGCACCCAGGGTGAGGATGTAAAAATTGCGCCCCCCCCCCCCCACCCTTTCGAGTCAGGAATAGGTGTCCCCCCTTGGAGCCAGGTATAGGTTAGCAAGGTCTAGTTGCACCCAGTATAGGTAGCCAGCTATAGGTCCCACCAGTATAGGTAGCCAGTATAATTGCCCCAGTATATGTTAGCCAGGTAGGTGCCTCCAGTATAGGTAGCCAGTATAGTTACCTCCAGTGTAGGTTAGATAGGCAGATGCACCCAGTATAGGTAAGATAGGTAGGTGCCCCCAGGATAGGTTAGGTAGCTGGGTGCCTCCAATATAGGTAGCCAGTATTGTTGCCACCAGTATAGGTTAGATAGTTATGCGCCCCCAGTATAGGTTAAATAGGTAGGTGCCCACAGTATAAGTTAGATACATATATTCCCCCAGTATAAGCTAAATGGGTAGGAGCCCTCAGTATATTTTAGATAGGTAGGTGCCTGCAGTATAGGTTAGATAAATAGGAGCCCCCAGTATATTTAAGTTAGGTAGGTGCCCCCCATGAGCGATTGAGGGTGGAGCCACGGCCTCACTGGGACTCAGCCGGGGGGAGGGCGACCCGACTTCTCCCTCCCTTCCTCTCCTCGGGGGAACGGCAGGGAGGTGAGTTGCTCAATAGGAGAGGCTTCCCTGTGCTTTGCAGCGGAAGGGGGAGCACGGAGGACAGCCCCAGGGAGAGGAAGGGAGGGAGAAGTCGGGCCACCCTCCCCGTGGCTGAATCCCAGTGAGGCCGCAGCTCCCCCCTCCATCACGGCTCCCCCCCTCACAGCGCTCAGAGTGGCCACACGCCTGGCATGCCTCTAAAAACGGGGCTGGACATGTGCCTTATTATTCAACCTTCTGAGCATCACTTGACCTCAGTGCAGAGGAAATAAAGTCACAAGGGCAGAAACTCTGCCTAGATCAAGGTATTATCTTTCCACACCTAGAAATCATTGCTGCAAGTGCCCATCAATGTAAGAAAAGCATTGAAGCCCCTTTCAAATGCAAGAATAGAGTTTGCCTTAACTATTTCTTTTGGTAATATCTTTCCACACCTAAAGTCTGGTTTCCACTCAGCTGGCATGTGTCTTGTAGGATGCACACCTGCACAGGCTGTGATGTGTGTATGCGTCTGAATCCCTGTAGCTTTTTTGGGATGCATGCTGTGGTAAGATGTGGTAAACTGTAGCATGCCATTGAAATCGTGCCAGCATGCGGTTCAAATGGCAAATCTACTGTAGTAATGGAATTGTTGAAGCTTGTTGTTTTTTATGATTCATTTATTTGAATGGGCAGTGCTTAACGAGGAGCACCATGGCCGATGTTTACAGCCTGGGGAAAGTCTGTGTGAACTGGCATGGGCATCACGCGGCATCTCAGTCAAATGATTTTCTGCCCCACAGGGGGAGAGTGAGGCACGGCGGTAAACGACGCTGGGAGAAACCCTTTGCTTACAGGGTTGCCATAAAGAGAAACTGTAACCAAGGATTGAATTTCATCCCAATCATTAGCTGATACTCCCTTTACCATGATAAATCTTTACCCTTTCTCAGATAAATCGTCAGGGGGCTCTGTGTGGCTGATATTGTGGCGAAACTCCACCCACAGTGGGATGTCAGCACTTAGGTACTGACATCACACTGTGAGAGCCTTGTTGCATTGTGGGAAAGAACAGCTGTTTCCAACTGCCTCAAAAAAAGCAGCATCTCCTTCCACAGACATCACCTGCCAGCAGTAAAGATGTCGCCATGTGATAATTGTCAGATTGTAAATCAGGGAGAGAAAAGATTTTACAATGAGCAATTGCTGACTAAATAATTATTGTAAAAATTGAGCACTTTTTTCATTATGTTTTTTTCACTGCAGTTCCTCTTTAAATGAAAAATAGGTATTAAAACCCGGTGTTTGCGCAAAGACAATAAACAACGGTACTGGTTCAAATGGGCAGCACTTAAATGACAAGCACAGCAGGCATTGTTTACTGCCTGACAAGGGTGTGGGTGAAGTGGTCCTTACGCCCCATTGTCACTCAGGCGCTTTGGGATGGTGTTTTTCACTTTGCTGATTGCCGACAATTAGCAAAGAGCTGCAGCACAAGTAATCCTATGTGGTTACTCACATTGTAGCTCTATTGCTCTATTGCAATTTCCGAATATGTCACTTACACTGTATGCAGCATTTTCACAGCGGTTGCATTACTATTCTCATTCACAGCGATTCTCATTTACTCAAAATTACCGAAAATCCAATGCAAAATTAAATTTTTGTGGTTTCTACACCTTTGCAGCAGGCTACTGTAGGGAACAGTGTCAAATGTCACTGCTGCTGGATCATGCACGGCATGCGTAGTGTCTGTTCCAATGGTCCTCTGTGGTCTGGCTGGATTCCGGGGCAGATGCGTTGCTTCCAAAGGCCATATGGGGAATGCATCTAGCTGTCCAGGATTAGGTTTAGGTGGCCTGTTCACTGTCAGTTTTGCTATGCAACAAAACGTACAAAAAAGTGGGAGCAGAGCTTTACGCTGGTCATATGGAACTGACCCACTTAAGAGTCACAAAAAAATTAGTGGCCTATTGTTAACACAACTTAACCCTTTTAAAGGTGTGTACAAACCTTTGACTTGTGTCACCCGTCAGGAATCAGGACCCGATCCTCTTGGGCAACAATGCTGGGCCAGCCAGTACAGACGTGTGTCAGTTGTGTAGCTGGCGACTCATACGGTTGTTATCCGGGTGGGTGGAGGGACGACAGAGAGGCTCGTGTGTGACATCATGCTGTAAGCGAGGGAGCGGTGTCTTCAAAGAAGTTGGCTGTCTGGGTAAGTTGATCCGCTGGGTGGGTCGCTTGAGAGTTTGGGGCTGCCATACACATGCTTGATTATCTGCTGAGACGGTCGTTATCAGCCTCCTCAGCCAACTTTGGTATGGAGGAGGAGAGAAAAAAAAGAGGCACTGTGCCTTTGCACACCTTTTATTTAATCCAAACCATCACATACAGCAGTTAGCAGTGGGGGTTAGGTAACTGGCCTGACAGCTGTTTTGCGTACGATCGCGTCATCAGAGGCACCAACAACAAGTTAAGCTGCAAGCCGCAGTTTAAATAGGCCTTTCACACTTACCAGAACTCAGTCTGGAGCCAACTGCCCGCCCTCTTGCCTCGGCGTACAGCTCACGTAATTTCTCCTCCAGTAGCTTGCGTCAGGACCACTCTAGCCAATAGGCGAGTTGCGGGTCTCCCCACCCTATTTCTCTATGTCCAGCATCGTCATTTGATGGAATGCATGCGCATCCTGCCTGTGGCTTCCAGCGTCGGGCTGTTGCTATAGTGATCATGCGACCTATAGCATTGTAAAATGCAAATAAGAGCATGCAGTTTGCTTAACATTATATCACACCTACACTACATAGAGCAGTATATAACAACTTTCACGTTGAGAACACCGGGAAATAGATGTAAATGGCCCAAGACGTTCCCGTGTGCAAGCAAATTTATGTATATACAGTACATCAGGGTTTAATGTTTCATCAAAAAACAGTGGAGTTCGTTTATCTTGTTGAGTCCAAGAGGGCCACAAGCATTGGTTAGTGAGGTGTTCCTTGCTTCCTGTTGGAGCAGTAATTGCTGCCGATTGCCACCTCTATGTGGCACAGGTACAGTCAAAACTCCACAAAATCTTAAGCTATTGCTGTTGCAATTATGCATCTTCCGTACATGCTTAATTAAACCGCCAGTTCCCGCGCCCGTCTCAATCGATTTGACATGTTCCTGGAAGCAAGTACAGAGCATCCTGGTTGTCTGACCTATATAGTATCACCCGCAGGAACACATCACAGTATAAACAACATGGGTAGATCTACAGTGCAAGAATTCTCTGACTGCCAGCGTCCTGCCACCTTGAGTGACACTTCTTCCCGGTAGAAATTGGTCACATTGTCTGCAATTACCGCAGCAATGGTTTACCGTAGGTATGAACCTCTGTAGCCAATTGGTACCGGAGTCCAACTTGAACTCACTCGAGGTGACCCAGTCCCCCACAGTCCGAGCCCTCCTAAAAGAAATCGGGGGACGTTCACTACTTATTTTGGATCAACATGTAAAACTTGCCAATGTCTATAGATAATGGATTTGATCTTTTCAGCCATTGGTGAATAGTCAAAAACACACGTAACCCGATTGGAACGGGCGGTGTTACTCTTCCTTTTCTTTTTTTGGGTTCCTATCTAATCCTGACTGAATTAGACGGTTATGGTCCACCTGGTCTGCCCTCCGAAATGCTGTATTGAGATCACACATACTATAACCCCTGTTGAACATTCTCACTGCCAATTCTCTACTTTGAGATCACAAGGTTTCCTCCCTTGTCCGCTTTTTTCAGGACGATTTTCTTATTAGACCTCAACCAATCCAGGGCATCCCTTTCCTTCTCTGAGATATTGGGATGTACAGTAGGGTAAATGACGGCCTGCATATCCATGAACACTCTTTGATTTAAATTATCCACAGCCGATCCAGAGTTTGTGGCAAACTCTCGTGTGGACCTGCGTGGTCGAAAGTCCATCAGTGTCTCCTCTTCATATGTATTGTCAACTTCAGCTGAGTTACTTTCTTCCCACAATTCCTGTAGATTCAATAGAGCTTCAACATCACTCCTAGTGGACAAAGAAGGAGGCATATAGCCAAGATTACTGACGGTGGTATGACTATTCAACCTAATAGTTTGTTTCTCCAATGAAGACCGTCCTTCCAGCCAGTCTGCAATATTCAGTTTACACATGGTTTTGTACCAATCCACCTCGAATCTGAATTTATCAAACATGCAAGTGAGAGAAAAGTTGAGCCCCTTTTTCAGTACTGAACTACACCCACCAGGAAAAGGGGTGTAGGAAATGTTAATAATCTGTAGATTATTATCTGCTCCAGCATTTAACAGAGCCTTCACTTCCTTTTCCGATGTCCCTTCCCAGAGGTCCCCTTGCCCCAGGTAACCCTCTTGCCTGGACTTTCCTTGGAGGGTGGTTCGTCGTCCTCGTCAGACCCGTCCTCTAAAGGGACCTCTACACATTGTTTAGGATTCTGTCCAGACTTAAGGGATGACTTGGTTTGGGGGTTTTAGGTGTTTTATCAGGTGTTTATTTTTCCTATGGACTGCAGTTCGAGCCTGAGTCCATTGTCCTAGGCCAAATTTAATCATGCATGTGTATGAGCCTCAACAGCTGGGGATGAATGCAATCTTGGCCAGATGATTTTATTTAAATGTGCTTGCACCCCTTCTTGTGTTATGCCTGGTACACACCATGCGATTTCCCATCAGACAGACAGGACCAATCTGATTTCCGATCGATTTTCTGATCACCTCTATACAAAATCGATAAATTGCATGCTATGTAGCAGGCATTAGGTAATTTATTCTGAATGTGGTAGAATTTGTTCAACTCGCATCTCTATTATTATTTTTATTGTTATTAATTTTTAGTATTTATATAGTGCTGCGATCTCTGCAGTGTTTTACTCGACATATATCATATTTTTGAACCATAAGACAGACCTAGATTTTGAGGAAATAAACCACTTGGTTAGTCTTCATTGCGCAGGGGCGTCTTGTGAAAATGCTTTCTCCCCCTCCTAAGCTTTCTTCCCTCCTAAGCTGAAAGTGCTTCACCAGGGCTCTAGCACATCTCTCCCCCCCCCCCCCCCCCCACACACACACACTTTTTCTCTAACACCCAAAGCTAATGGAAATCCCTCTCAGAATCATGGTGGGACACAAACGGAGGAGCGCATCAGCTGAGAGGTGAGGGTGCTATACTCATTGCTGATATACTCTGACAATGCCACGGGCATTGTCATAAGCTTTGTGGTGGAAGAGAGACTGTGTGGGGTGGAATACCCGCTGCTTGCCTGGATATGTATTTTTCAGTTTGGAGTGAATGATATGGTAGTTTGTTCATTAACTGTCTCTCAGAGGGGGCTTACAATCCAATCCCCATCATAGTCTTTAGTCTGAAGCAGAGCCGGGACAGGATCCTCCAGCACCCAAGGCTGAGACACCAAAGTGCGCGCCTCCATCCCTCCCACCCCGGCCTTCACACACTGATTGCTATTAGAATAAGAGGCGCCCCAGGGCCCCCAGCACCCCCAACACCTTAATCTCTACTTATCTGGCTTGCAGTCACTGCCATGTATCCCCTCTTCTTATTTCTCTCTGCTTCAGACACAATAGTGGAATGATAGCTGAGTGAGTTCCTCCTACACTGCGCCCTGAGGCTGGAGCCTCTCTTGCCTCTGCCTTGGCCCGGTCCTGGTCTAGAGCCAATTAAGGGGAGCCAATTAATATATCTTTATTTGGGATGTGGAAGGACACAGTGTGCCTGGAGGAAATTCACACAGACATGGAGAAAATATACAGTGGGATGCAAAAGTTTGAGCAACCTTGTTAATTTTCATAATTTTCATGTATAAATCGTTGGTTGTTACTGTACAAAAATGTAAAGTCACTGTACAGTGATATTTGAGAAGTAAAATTAGGTTTATTGGATTTATAGAATGTGCATAATAATTGTGTAAATAAAATTAGGCAGGTGCATACGTTTGGGCATTTGTCATTTTATTGATTCCAAAACCTTTAGAACTAATTATTGGAACTCAAATTGGCTTGGTAAGCTCAGTGACCCCTGACCTACATACACAGATGAATCCAATTATGAGAAAGAATATTTAAGGGGGTCAATTCTAAGTTTCCTTCCTCTTTTAATTTTCTCTGAATAGTAGCAACATGGGGGTCTCAAAACAACTCTTAAATGACCTGAAGACAAAGATTGTTCACCATCATGGTTTAGAGGGAAGGATACAGAAAGCTGTCTCAGAGATTTCAGCTGTCTGTTTCCACAGTTAGGAACATATTGAGGAAATGGAAGGCCACAGGCTCAGTTCAAGTTAAGGCTCGAAGTTAAGGCTCGAAGTAGCAAACCAAGAAAAATCTCGGATAGACAGAAGCGACGAATGGTGAGAACAGTCAGTCAACCCACAGACCAGCACTAAATACTCACAACATCGTTTTGCTGCAGATGGAGTCACAGCACAAACAGACCCGCTTGTGGTATGCTAAAGCACATTTGGACAAGCCAGCTTCATTTTGGAATAAGGTGCTGTGGACTGATGAGTTATTTGTGCATAACAAGGGGCGTTATGCATGGAGGAAAGAACACAGCATTCCAAGAAAAACACCTACAGCAAAATATGGTGGTGGTTCCATCATGCTGTTGGGCTGTGTGGCCAGTGCAGGGACTGGGAATCTTGTCAAAGTTGAGGGAAGCATAGATTCCACTCAGTATGAGCAGATTCTGGAGACCTATGTCCAGGAATCAGTGACAAAGCTGAAGCTGCGCCGAGGCTGGATCTTTCAACAAGACAATGACCCTAAACACTGCTCAAAATTCACTAAGGCATTCATGCAGAGGAACAAGTTCAATGTTCTGCAATGGCCATCTCAGTCCCCAGACCTGAATACAATTGAAAATCTGTGGTGTGAATTAAAGAGAGCTGTCCATGCTCGGAAGCCATCAAACCTAAATGAACCAGAGATGTTTTGTAAAGAGGAATGGTCCAAAATACCTTCAACCAGAATCCAGACTCTCATTGGAACCTACAGGAAGCGTTTAGAGTCTGTAATTTCTGCAGAAGGAGGATCTACTAAATATTGATTTCATTTCTTTTTTTCGTTTAAACAATTATTGCACACTTTTTGTAAATCCAATAAACTTCATTTCACTTCTCAAATATCACTGTGTGTGTCTTCTATATGATATATTTAACTGACATTTTTGTACTGTAACAACCAAGGATTTATACAGGAAAATCTTGAAAATATACAAGGTTGCCCAAACTTTCGCATCCCACTGCACAACACCTGTGCAAATAGTGCATTGGCTGAGAACCAGGTAGCCAGCACTACAAGGCGGGAGTTCTCTTCACTACTACATTGCACAATACCATGCTGCCAGGTATTATGATACAAGGCATCTCCATGATAAAGACCGTTCCATTACTTTATTATAATGCTGTAACGATTGTGGAACTTTCTCCGTGATCAGCGCACAACGCGTGCGCTGATATGGCGGAAATCCTCCACAAGCGTATAATTGCAGGCACCCAGCAAAAGGTGCTACGCACCCGTAGAGGGAAATTCCTGTCGGCAGATGGCGCTGGGGAGTGCAGAGGAACCAATCCTCTGTACCTCCACAAATGCCAGACAGGAATTGTACGAAGCGCAGAACGCAATCGCAAGAGAGGCGATTGCGAATGAGAACGAGCAAAGGGACAGGTTGTATGTGTGTGCGCCAACCTAGTCGCCACCCTGCGACAGTGCACACACAACAGCAGATATGAAATAGGAACGCGGTCGCGAGAGGTGCGATCGCCAGACGTGACACAAGGCAGATCAGAACAGAATACAAGGTTAGCAAAGGCACAGCAAATAATACAAAGAGAACGATAAGGAAAATAACAAACGCTAGCTGAACGCGAACACCGCACTCATTTGCAACAGTGCACGCGTTCGTGCGCGGTCTCCGCGTGTTACGCACAACAGAGACAAGCACGCCTAACTAACCAAAGACAGACAAACACGAAACAGAGAACGCGAGCGCTTGCTTAACGGCTACCTCACCGAGCCTCCAGCAAGTGTTCGTAGCAGACAAGACAGACACACGAAAACAGGGACAAGTGAGAGATAGGATCCACAGCACTAGCGAAAGTGGCTAGCGCGATCCAGGTACAGAGTAGCAGAACAGAAGGATCCACAGCACTAGCGGAAAGTGGCTAGTGCGATCCAAGGAGACAGAACAGAAGGATCCACAGCGCTAGCGCAAAGTGGCTAGCGCGATCCAAGGAGACAGAACAGAAGGATCCACAGCGCTAGCGCAAGATGCTAGCGCGAGCCAAGTGAGACAGATCAGAAGAGATAGCTGGTAGCAACCGCTGTACCAGCTATACTCCAAGAACAGAGATCAGAACCATTTCCTGTCGACCACCACTGGGACAGGACAATAGCAACAGAACAAGCAAACAGATAAGCAATCCTAACTGCACTAAGGAAACCTGCCTAGTGCAGTTTTCCAGGAATTACTCTAAGCTGATCTTCAAACAAAGAGCATGGCTGACACTCTCCAGAGTGTTTCACAGGAAGACTCCTTATGAACAGCCAAGAATTGTGGGAAAGACATAGTACTTATAGTACACGCCTCCAAAGAATGTGGCCAGGCAATTTGCATGACAACGTATGCAAATTCCTCAGCAAGCACAAGCTGCAAAACTGACAGAAGCTCTTCTTTCCAGAGTCCTGCAGCATGCAAACCTAAACAATGGTCAAAAAACTGCCTGCCTGCACAGGCAGCCGAGCAGATCATCACAAATGCCTCTTTTCAGCTTTTGGTTTAGCTAGTCTGATAAGTTTTTATTACACTCCTTATATTTGGTTCATGCAGATGAAGTCACCTCGTTCTTTAGGGTCCTAAATTCCATTTATGGTTCAAAGAGTCTAAAATGTTTTTTTTTTTCTTTTTAGGCCTTTTTTATATCTAGAATTTTTACTGCTATAAGGGGTGTAGATTAAGAATCTCTGGTATTCAACTTTTCTGCCCGCTTACCAGTATTTAAGGATAAGTGCATTAGTAAATAAAGCAAAAAAATAAATAAACTGCATATGGGGTACTTTAAAGCAGATGCTGATCTGTAAATTCTTTCTGAAGCTTGTTCATCAGGAGTGGAAATGGGAAATTGTGATTAATCTCCACTATAAGCGTTTTCATTTATAAAGATGTTTATTGTCAGTACCACAAAAATGCAGCGGTTTGTCCAATGAATAAAAAACCATCAGTATTACAAGATAAAGTTAGTGGTAAGTCCAAGGAGATAGGACAAAAAACATGAAGAAAACTGAAAGTAAAAGAAAATGCACAATAGAAATCAGAAAACAAAATTGCTTCATAACGCCCAATGTAGGTCAGTCATAAGATTACAGTAAGAGTAATATGTCTGATTTACAGAAAGTGTTAAAAGCTATATGCTTAAAGATAACCCGAGGTGGGTTTGAACAATATTATCTGCATACAGAGGCTGGATCTGCCTATACAGCCCAGCCTCTGTTGCTATCCCAAACCCCCTTAAGGTCCCCCTGCACTCTGCAATCCCTCATAAATCATAGCCACGCTGCTGACAAACAGCTTGTCAGAGGTGGCTGTGTTTATCTCTATAGTGTCAGTCTGCTGCTCTCCCCGCCTCCTGCAGAACTCCGGTCCCCGCCTGCATCCCTTCCCTCCCTGCTGATTGGAGGGAAGGGACGGGGGCAGGGACCGGAGCTATGCAGGAGGCGGGGGAACAGCTGAGACTGACACTACAGATGTAAACACAGCCTCACAGCATGGCTGTGATTTATGAGGGATTGCAGAGTGCAGGGGGACCTTAGTGGGGTTTGGGATAGCAACAGAGGCTGGGCTGTATAGGCAGATCCAGCCTCTGTATGCAGATAACATTCTTTAAACACACCTCGGGTTCTCTTTAAATCTCAATACCTGTATAAACCAGCCATTCATCCCAGATTGAGTAAAACTTGTCAGATAAGTCTGTTAGCATAGTGCATTCTTCTGTTAGCATAATGACGTCCACCCTTTCCATAACAAGCTGCAAAGAGAGGGAACTAGACTTCCATTGCTGAGCAATAGCCCATAAGGCCCCAATTAGCAGAAACCTATACAGTTTGTGGAAAGCACCTAGAACATCAGAGTTGGGGGACAGTTATACAGCCTAATGACGTCCACCCTTTCCATAACCAGCTGCAAAGAGAGGGAACTAGATTTCCATTGCTGAGCAATAGCCCATAAGGCTCCAATTAGCAGAAACCTATACAGTTTGTGGAAAGCACCTAGAACATCAGAGTTTTGGAACAGTTATACAGCCTGCTGTACATTGAGAGGAACTGAAAAAGGAAAAATAGATGCCAGCATATCCTTCCAGTCTCCAGAATTGCTGCACTACTCTACATGACCAAAAAATGTGTAACAAACAAAGTTCCTTCCTCTCCACAGCCCATAAAACACTCTGTGGAGGTTGAGGGAAATATCTTGTGTAAGCGGGAAGGAGTGTAGTACCACCTCAACATACATTTATTAGACCATCACTATGTGAACACTAAATTTTGGAGTGAGGGGCAACTACATGATTGCTATCTTACAGGGTTGGCTATGAATATTGATTAGACATGCCTCACCACTTTACTCCATCCACTGTGTGCTTGGGTAGATCAGGTGTGGAATGATGAGGGGGTGTGCATAGCTAATTAGGGTGTGGTACATCCAAAACATATATATATATATATATATATATATATATATATATATATATATATATATATATATATATATATATATATATTATAATATAATACTGTATATATGTGAACCTGAGCCATTATCAGGTTGGCTCTGACTTGAACTATACCTTTTGTTACTATTACAATGCACTTTTGAGCACAGCACCCTTTATTATTTTCCTGACGAAGCTTAATTTTATTGATAAGCGAAACATGTTGATTTGTGGGCGTTTGTATATGTTTTGTCTGGGGGGGACCAATTCCTGTCTGTCATAGCTCAGAATTTGGGACTTTGAACCTCCTTGCATGTACTCGAGGTTGTTTGTTCTGACCTGTTGCAGATTTGGACAGTGAGAGGTGTTGGGGTTATAACCACCTACCTCCTAACCAGTATTAACCATTCATTTACTGTATATTTGACTAGCCTGTGTTGTATTGACCCTGGATGATTATTTTATCTGGGTGCATCTCTCCCACCTTTAGCTACAGTATATAATGGTCATGGCTCTCTGGTAATGAGTATCAGTGGAGCTGTTTGGTTTTCCCCCATTTAGTGTTCACATGGTGATGATCTAATAGCCCTATTTTATGATATTACTTATTATGGGTTACGTTTTAGGTATTATTATACCAATTTTACATAGAAAGGGTGAAGGAGGGATCGATGATTCCAGTATTTTGCTGTTTTCTACCCGTATTTCTAGGCAGTTTTTGGAGTGTTTTTGTATCCACATACATTTAACAGGAGTGTCCTTTAAGATGTTACATCTGGTCACTACACCCACATTCCTCCATATAGCTGACCAGATTTTAAACTAATGGAGAATCTCAACTCCTTCTCCCAGGCCTTCATATAGGCTGCCGGTTGTAATCCCTGATACTGAGTAACTTTAAGTATAGTCTAGAAATAACACCTCTCTCTCTCTGGATCCTTTATAATACATTATTTTAAAAGACGTAGCACCATCAGCTGAGGTAGCCGTAGTGTGGGCCTTAAGGAAATGTCTAATCTGGCAGTAATGCGGGAATCCCCTCAATGGGATCTCCCTAGTGAACTGAAGTTGGTAAAAAGAAGTAAACTGTCAACCCTGCCAGAATCACTCACATGAGATCAAACCTTGATCAACTCACCAATCAAAGTCAGCCGAACTGTGAAAAGATGGCAAAAAGGCAGGATTCCCCATAAATGAAATTCTGGCAGGGGATCTATTGGCTAAATGAACCCTATAAGCTTTTTGTAAACAGACTTCATTCCTTTATAAGAAGATTCCCTTATGTACATGTATAAAAGATGAAATGTCAAAGCTCTGATAACCACGACAGCCCAAATTCTACACGTAGAAAATGTTGGCAATGTCAGTGATTCAGCTTTGTGTACTGCTGCACTTACCATATCCTGTCATGAAGCTGCTACTCAAAAATCTGAAATGCTGCATACACACTACTGGGAATGAATGTGATTACATATGAGCATTCTTATAATTGAAGGACAAACCCACACGTGTTCTCCTGGCTTTCCATACATTTGAATACATTGAATTTATGAACAGAGTATTTTCAATCCTTTGTTCTTCATTAATCATCCATATTGTGCATGCGCTTTTGCACTATAAACCAATTACCTGCCTGTCAAATCTCTTATTAGCACACTTAACTCTTGACACTTGCTGCAATTTAAAGCAGAACTCTAGGCAGACCTAAACAACATTTAATTTCTTTGATTTATGATATCTAATAAAACAGTAAACTGCTCAGGAGACGCTGGCATTTTTTTCAAAATTTGTTTATGACAGGTGGCATTAGCCACCCCTTTCACCAAGTGATCCTGCCATGGAACATTTGCCTATACACAGTGTGTGCAAGACATATCTACTGCTATTTGGGCTATCCAGCAGTGACTGGATAGTGTACTGGTTAAGGGCTCTGCCTCTGACACAGGAGACCAGGGGCCCAATCCAATTCAGAATCAGAAATATTGATTTTGCCTAGTACAAAGGAGGTGTACTCGGTATTGGTTTTGGCGCACTCAGGTTCTGGAAGGAGAGGGTGGGGGAAGGTGGATGGTGAGAGTAAGGGAGAAAATGTCTGAAAGCCGAGTCTGCCAAACTACGGCGCCACCAGTTACACTTTTTAAGTTTTCTCCTAGGAGATAATTTTCATCGTGTGTTTAAAATAACTTTTTAGAACTCTGCAATTAAAAAAAGTACCAAAAAGTAGGTGAAAAAGTATGAGTATTTTATTGCTTGCTTGTGCCTTAAAAGGCATTAAATTTATAATATGTGAAAAATCACCTAGGAGAAAACCTAGAAGAAAAAGTAAATTGGGTCGGGTCCCAGGGTTGCAAGCTTGGCTCTTCCTGTTCAGTAAGCCAGCACTTATTCAGTAAGGAGACCTTAGGCACGACTCCCTAACACTGCTGCTGCCTAATGAGCCTGCCCTAGTGGCTCCACCAGGAGAAAAGCACAATATAAATATTCTGTGTCTTGTCAAACATCTCTGTTTTTACATGTTTAATATATTTGCTTTGAGGACCCAGAGATGGGGCCAAAGCAATAAAACATACATACCTGGGGCTTCCTCCAGCCTGGTCACTCCCACGCTGTCCTCCTCAGACTCCCCATTCTTCCACAATTTGACCCGGAAAGTCCTCTAGTCCGGGGCCAACTGTGCATGTGCGGCCTGGCCGTGCGTTCGCCCCCGTACTGCGCACTATGGATTGTTCCCAGCAGGTGCAGAATGCTCCTGGCAATGGGGGAGCGCGCCTGGCCGGACTGCCCATGTGCCAACTGGCCCCGACTGGAGGATTTTTCATTGTCAGATGTGGGTGATTGAAAAAGTCAACTGAGGACGACAAGGGAGCGATCAGGCCGGAGGGGTTGGAGGAAGCCCCAGGTGTGTATACATTTTTAATGAGCCCCTTTTTAGCACTATTTCCACCTCCCTAACATAATTTTAAAATAGAATGGGAAAACAAAGCACCAGCTTTTCTATCAAGGACACTTTTACTTGGAACATATAAAATACTTGTCATGGCAATGGCCGAGTCACTTCAGAAGATTAGGCAGGGGAAGCAGAGTGAATAGACTAGGCAGAGAGCTCCTAGCTGCCAATGATTACGTTAGCCGATTAGCAACGCTGTGTAAACTTTAACTGCTCTCTGCGTTGAAAGTAATCATTTTTACACATGAGGAATGCTTTCTAGTTTTCTATTATGTACCCAAGAGTAGGTACCCACATTTTAGTTTAGGGAGTGTAATCCCACTTTAATGTTCTTTTAGATCTTTTCTTTTACTGTATATGGCTTGATGCATATTTTTCCAGTGCCGGACAGTGCTTTTAAGCATTTACACTCTCAGCATATAGTTGTAGGCAGTGTAGCACCCTTCCTTGCTTCCAAATGGATGTGCCTCGGTCTGTCCGCCATCACTGCAGATATATGCAACTTGAATGAAGATGACCGGCACCATTCGTAATTATAATGCTCTTTTATTTGATCAAAGATATCATGTAGCCATCCAGCAACGTTTCAGAGTTTACCTCCTTTGTCAAGCAAGGCTAAACATGGACTGACATATCTATTCACTTCAAGACATTTATATACACTCATGTATAGTAAACAGCCAATCATGGACAGCAAAACAAACTGTCCAATCAAACAGGTCTATCTAACACGCCGACCTGATGGAAAACTGACCCCTATTGGTCGCTGATCCCTCTCACCTCCTCACGTCACAGTGCGCGCGACGTTCCCATCTCCCGGACCTGCGCATAGTTAAACTCCCGCAGCGTCACCCAGCCTTGCCCTCGGCGGACCTGATGGGAAACCGCGGCGAGTGACGTGGAGTGCGGGCGACGTCATCACCTCCCACACCTCCACTCGCTATGCGGCTATGGGAGACAGACGGAACTCCGAGCGCCGCCCTAAGGCCGCGTGCAGGTCCGACTCCTCCCACTAGTTGTCACTATGGTAACATGCAACACCAACCCCACGCGCACTGAAGAGACCTCTCCAACCATAACTATCCTATCTTATCATAAGCAGGTCAATCTCCTACCTTACAGAATACATCACACTCTTTAACAGTGAGAGGACTCAAGAGGATTGTCGCACCTATGAGGACAGAAATCAAACGATAAAATAAAATAATAAAAGTAAAAATAAAAACCAAGTATTAACAGCAAAAGTTGAAATATCAATGGGTACAGACATCGCATTAAACAAATGGGATCAAATCCAATTCCCTATTTAGGCCTCTAGGCTCCATAGAGTCCATTTTTTTTATCCAGTATGCCTCCCTATATAACAATTTTTTAACCCTATCACCCCCTCTTCTAGGAGGCAAAACTTGTTCCAAAATCATATATTTTAATTGGCTAACTGTATGTGATGCCTGGTTAAAATGAAATGGTACTGCTTGCTCGATAAGTTTTTCCCTAATGGCATGTTTATGAGATGAGAGTCTAACCTTCATTTTTTGTGTAGTCTGACCGACGTAGACTAAACCGCACGGGCACTTCAACGCATAAACAACAAACGTTGAGTCACAAGTGTGACAACCTTTAATTTAAATTTATTACCCCTATGGGGGTGTGTAATGACATCACCTTTCATAGCAGAACTGCAATGAATGCAGTTAAGACACGGAAAAGTGCCCCTGTGGGTCAGTACACGCCGGCCCATCTCTCCCCTACTACTATCAGCATGTACCAATTTATCACTCAAGAATGGTGCTTTTTTATATGAAAAAATCGGGATATTTTGAAACTCCTTAATGTTTGTACAGCTCTCAGACAGTAGATGCCAATGTCGTTTTATAATTTTTGATATATTATCACTTGCTATATTAAATTTAGACACAAAAGGCATCCTGTCAGAGAGCTTTTTGCGGCGTCTGTACCCAGTACCATCTGTCATTCTGGCCATCGCCCCCTCTACAATCTTTTCCGGATAACCTCTATGTAAGAACTTGGTTCTTATTTCTCCTATCCTTACTTCTCTCTGCTGCTGATCAGACACTATAGAGTGCACTCTTGAATTGGCTAAGTGGAATCGACCTCTTAGTAGCCAGTGAATGGAAACTCCCGTAATGAAGCAGGGAGTTAACATCCGTGAGCTTAGTGTAGAGGTCGGTTCTCAACTTATCTCCATCCTTAACTATCATGACGTCTAAAAAAGGTATCTGTCTCTCAGAACTGTGGATAGTAAACCTTATATCTCTATTACAAGACATAACCTCAGTCACAAAGGCATCTAGGGTCGAACGTGGCCCCGCCCACATGCAAAATATATCATCAATATTTCTAAACCATTGCAGGGTGTATTATTGAAACAAACTGTTAGTATATATGTACATATATTCGTATACACCCATATATATATTTGCATAGATGGGGGGCACGTTCGACCCCATTGCCGTTCCTTTCACCTGCAAGAAAAAGTCATCCTCAAATCGAAAATAGTTGTTCCTCAGAACCAAATCCAACATATCACAGATAAATATAACCTGTACCGAATTGAAATCAGAAGCTGTCTCCAGCATAAACCGGACAGCCTCTACACCCCCATCATGTGGGATGGAGGTGTAGAGGCTCTCTACATCCATAGTCACTAACAGATAGTTTTTCGATTTGAGGATCACTTTTTCTTGCAGGTGAAAGGCATGGCAATGGGGTCGAACGTGGCCCCCATCTATGCAAATATATATATGGGTGTATACGAAGATATGTACATATATACTAACCGTTTATTTCAAAAATACGCCCTGCAATGGTTTAGATATATTGATGATATATTTTGCATGTGGACGGGGCCACGTTCGACCCTAGATGCCTTTGTGACTGAGGTTATGTCTTGTAATAGAGATATAAGGTTTACTATCCACAGTTCTGAGAGACAGATACCTTTTTTAGACGTCATGATAGTTAAGGATGGAGATAAGTTGAGAACCGACCTCTACACTAAGCCGACGGATGTTAACTCCCTGCTTCATTACGGGAGTTTCCATCCGCTGGCTACTAAGAGGTCGATTCCACTTAGCCAATTCAAAAGAGTGCACTCTATAGTGTCTGATCAGCAGCAGAGAGAAGTAAGGATAGGAGAAATGAGAAACAAGTTCTTACAGAGAGGTTATCCGGAAAAGATTGTAGAGGGGGCGATGGCCAGAATGACAGATGGTACTGGGTACAGACGCCGCAAAAAGCTGTCTGACAGGATGCCTTTTGCGTCTAAATTTAATATAGCAAGTGATAATATGTCAAAAATTATAAAACGACATTGGCATCTACTGTCTGAGAGCTGTACAAATATTAATGAGTTTCAAAATATCCCGATTTTTTTTCATATATAAAAGCACCATCCTTGAGGGATAAATTGGTACAGGCTGATAGTAGTAGGGGAGAGATGGGCCGGCGTGGACTGACCCGCATGGGCACTTTTCCGTGTCTTAACTGCATTCATTGCAGTTCTGTTATGAAAGGTGATGTCATTACACACCCCCATAGGGGTACTAAATTTAAAATTAAAGGTTGTCACACTTGTGACTCGACGTTTGTTGTTTATGCATTGAAGTGCCCGTGCGGTTTAGTCTACGTCGATCAGACTACACAAAAAAATGAAGGTTAGACTCTCATCTCATAAACATGCCATTGGGGAAAAACTTATCGAGCAAGCAGTACCATTTCATTTTAACCAGGCATCACATACAGTTAGCCAATTAAAATATATGATTTTGGAACAAGTTTTGCCTCCTAGAAGAGGGGGTGATAGGGTTAAAAAATTGTTATATAGGGAGGCATACTGGATAAAAAAACTGGACTCTATGGAGCCTAGAGGCCTAAATAGGGAATTGGATTTGATCCCATTTGTTTAATGCGTTGTCTGTACCCATTGATATTTCAACTTTTGCTGTTAATACTTGGTTTTTATTTTTATTATTTTATTTTATCGTTTGATTTCTGTCCTCATAGGTGCGACAATCCTCTTGAGTCCTCTCACTGCTAAAGAGTGTGATGTATTCTGTAAGGTAGGAGATTGACCTGCTTATGATAAGATAGGATAGTTATGGTTGGAGAGGTCTCTTCAGTGCACGCAGGGTTGTTGTTGCCTGTTACCATAGTGACAACTAGTGGGAGGGGACGGACCTGCACGCGGCCTTAGGGCGGCGCTCAGAGTTCCATCTGTCTCCCATAGCCGCATAGCGAGTGGAGGTGTGGGCGGTGATGACGTCGCCCGCACTTCACATCACTCACCGCGGTTTCCCATCAGGTCCGCCGAGGGCGGGGCAGGGTGACGCTGCGGGAGTTTAACTATGTGCAGGTCTGGGAGATGGGAACGCCGTGTGCACTGTGACATGAGGAGGTGAGAGGGATCAGCGACTAATAGTTAGACAGCAGGTCAGTTTTCCATCAGGTCGGCGTGTTAGATAGACCTGTTTGATTGGACAGTTTGTTTTGCTGTCCATGATTGGCTGTTTACTATACATGAGTGTATATAAATGTCTTGAAGTGAATAGATATGTCAGTCCATGTTTAGCCTTGCTTGACAAAGGAGGTAAACTCCGAAACATTGCTGGATGGCTACATGATATCTTTGATCAAATAAAAGAGCATTATAATTACGGATGGTGCCGGTCATCTTCATTCAAGTTGCACTCTCAGCATATAGGAAACATGCTAGCAGTAATCCGTAGAACACGAATGGAGAGTATTTATTTTGCTGCAATCCCAGAGTACCAAATTTTACATGTACCAAGTACTGAACATTTTCCTTGGAGAAAAAAACTTTTCTTAGTGTGAGTAAGAAAGCTACTATAAACACTTGACCCAGATTTGTGACAGAGTACTACAATGTCAGCAATGTCTGTAAAAGATGATTTCTTCACATTATATTCTCACTTTTTCTTTCATTGTAGCTTGTGTGCATGTTTGATGGTATTGTCACTCTCTTTTACAGAAAATGATACTGAGTTTGGCAGTTGCTGCTTTCTTTGACAGTATTGCTTATATTATGGTAAGTATATGTTTTCCATTGCCTAATAGGTATTTTTTTTGTATGTTTGTAATTATGTATATAATAATCTATTGTTATTGTGCGTTTTGGATTCATGGGGAAAGCAGAAGAAATGTCAATGGATTGGTGGGAAAAGGTAGTTCAACACTATACTGTAGAACTGTAAAACAACATGAGAAAATATCCAATGAATTGAGAATGACAATCAGCAGTGTTGTAACTCTAATAAAAAAAGTTCAAAATTATAGATTTGTTGAAACCAACCCATGGCCAAGTAGACCAACTGAAATTTCAGCCACAACAGAAACATTGCTCAGGATGCAAGGGAAACACCATAAATAAATTCAGGTGAAATACAGGACTCTGAAAAAAATTGGTCACATTGCCAGAAGAAAGCCATTACTACGCATATACCACAAAGTATGCCGCTTAGAATATGTCAAACAATATGTCAAATGGAACAGAGACCAGCCTCAAACCTTCTGGCACAAAGTGATTTGGAGTGATGAAACTGAAATTGAACTTTTTTTTGCCACAACCATAAATCTACAGTTTAAGAGGCGTCAACAAGTCCTATGATGAAAGGTACACCATTCCTACTGTAAAACATGAGGGTGGATCACTGATGGTTTTTGGGCTGTGTGAACTACAAAGGCACAGTGAATTTGGTCAGAATTAATGGCAATTTAAATGCAGTAAGTTATCAAAAATACTGGAGGAAAATTTGCACTCATCAGATAGAAAGCCGAGCATGGAACATGCTTGGATATTCCAATAGGGCAATGATCCAAAACACAAGTCCAAGTCAGTCTGCAACATAAAGTGAAGGCTCTGAAGTGGCCACCTCAGTTTTCTGAACTCAATATCATTGAATCACTCTGGGGAGACCTCAAACCTGTAGGTCATGCAAGACAACTCAATAATTTATGGGAACTGGAGGCTTTTTGCCAGGAAGAATGGGCAGCTTTTCTTCCTGAGAAGATAAAGAACCTCATCCACAACTACCACAAAAAACTTCAAGCTGTTATTGATGTTGTGGAGGGGTGGTGGCACTGGTGCAACTTCTCAGGCTTATTGGAAAGTGTACAGACAAAAGGTCAGAGCCCCCCTTCCCTGTGAAAACAGCATCCTTTCTCACGTACATTTGTTATCGTTGTCTGTGTTTTATTGCCGCTTACTTTTTTGAAAATATCCCTATTATATTACAATTAAGTAGTCCTGTGCCACAAAATTTGAAGAAATAGTCACATGCTTCCAGATAAAAAAAATCAAATAGTTCCACGCCTCCAGATAAAAGAATCAAGTAGTAACATGCCGCCTAACTAAAATATTAAGTAGTAACAAGCATCCAGACAAGATAAATTATTTAAGTAGTATCACACCTCTAGATTAAATATTTAAACAGCCAAGTGCCTCAAGGTAAATAAATTGCAGCCAAGTGCGTGAAGATAAAATAACTAAGTAGGCAAGTACACTCTATATAAATAAATTAAGTAGCCATGTTCCCCAGATAACAGAATTTAGTAGTCATGTACCCCTTTATAAGGCTGGGTTCACACATTAATGGTGTTCAGTTTCATGCTGTCAGTTTTTGACAGTTAACAGTGTAAGTAGCTCCACCAGTTTAGGTAGTGACTGGTGCCCCCCCAGTTTAGGTAGTGACATTTTCCCCCAGTTAGATAGTGACGTGTGTCCACAGTTAGATAGTGATAGGTGCCCCCACCCCTGTAAGATAGTGACAGGTCCCCCCTCCCCCAGTTTAGGTAATGACAGGTGATTCCAGTTAAATAGTGACATGTGCCCCCAGTTAGCTAGCGACAGATGCCCCCCCCCCCCAGTTAGATAGTGACAGGTGCTCACCCCCAGTTAATGATAGGTTCCCCCAGTTGAGGTAGTGACAGGTGCTCCCCCCAGTTAAACAGCAACAGGAGCCCCACCCTCCCCCGTTAGATAATGACAGGTGCTCCCCCCCCCTGTTGAGGTAGTGGCAGCACGGTGGCGTAGTGGTTAGCTCTCTCGCCTTGCAGCGCTGGGTCCCTGGTTCGAATCCCCGCCAGGGCACTATCTGCAAAGAGTTTGTATGTTCTCTCCGTGTCTGCGTGCGTTTCCTCCGGGCACTCCGGTTTCCTCCCACATTCCAAAAACATACAGATAGGTTAATTGGCTCCCCCTAAAATTGGCCCTAGACTACAGTACTTACACTACATAATATAGACATATGGCAATGGTAGGGATTAGATTGTGAGCTCCTTTGAGGGACAGATAGTGACAAGATATATATATACACTGTACAGCGCTGCGTAATATGTCGGCGCTATATAAATAATAATAATAATAATAGTGGCAGGTACCTAGTGCTGCCCTCGACACGCCCGCCTGCTACCTCTTCTCAGTGCACAGACCTCAGATCAGAACTACTTGCCAATGCTCTCTTCCATCCCGCTGCCTCCATGTCACAGCATTACTCAGACCTCAGATCAGCGGCTACCGAAGTAAGCAGAGGGCACATGGTACCCACATGGCTGAACTTCACATGAGAGAAGTGCCTAATGATGTAACTTCCACGTGTGCAGTACACTCGTGTCTGTGGGTACCATGCACCTTCTGCTTGCTTCGGTCACCACTGATCTGAGGTCTGAGTAGTAACGCTGTGACATGGAAACAGTGGGACGGGAGAGAGCATTGGCGGGCGTCAAAGGAGGAATCAGTGGTGGCGGTACAGGATGGGGCAGGCATTGTGCCCATGGGCACAAAGAAGGATATCTTGCGCTCCTGGTCCGGGGTAACCAATCAAAGATGTGTTCCTCTTATGAAGTCATGCACTGCGACGCTCCGTTATAGGGTAGCTTGGCAAAAAGATCAAAGAGAAATGGAGCGCGCCATAGTGCATTAATCATAAAGGATTGTTTATTAAGAATTAAAAGTTATACTCACAAACTTAATTGTGCAATTCGCATATCAGCAGACAGCCAACCGCTTGCCTCAACAGGGGAGGACAGCGCGAATCCCGATGGCCTGGGCTCCGTCTTGCTGTGAGGTGGGCGTGGCTGGTATTCAACAGGCCTGTGTGACGTCATTACGCGTTTCGGCGCACAGCGTCTTCGTCAGATGGCGGCACACGCATAAAGACATAAACTTATAGTGTTTCCCTACATCGTCGCCTTGGCAACGGAGGGGAAGCCTCAACAAACTTTATTGAACAAGCGGATGCGTACCGCAGGGCTATGATGCGGACAATTATATTAATGATCAGTGTTGTACGACTAGCCAGCGTGTCATCCCCCGCATTTCTGGACACACATGTACGTTAAAGATAATTCATATACTGAACATTATGAATTGTATCAATCATATAAAAAATAAAATATCTACATATTAACACCACATTAAGAACAATAGATCTACATATTAAAACAACAAATTGCACACAGGAAAACTATAATGCAAGAACCAAACAATAAAACACACCAAACATGGTGTGTGCAATATAAGAACTTAATCACACCATCACATCATAGTATATAACCCCATCAGCATCATGAAACAGTAGGTATACAAAATTTATAGTGCAAGCTATGCACTTGGATATCAACTGATGGGACCATGAACTGGATCATATAAAAAAGGATTTTTTTTTTCCCAAAAAAACCCTATGGAACGACCTGCTAAAAACCATATTAGTTCTACAATACTCCTTAAAAAACTCATACGTAAATAAGCTTAAACATACAAAATAAAACATGAATAGAATAAAATCAATAAAGGGGATGAAATTGTTATTACCATGATAAACAGCTGAACAGCAAATGCTCCAGGTAACTGCAAGCTTTATCAGAACAGCATTTTCGGATGTATGATGGTGCCATCCCTTAAAAAACATATGGTCCAATATAAAGGACCATCTGGGTCCAGCCACAAATGTGTAAATAGGGCTGGTGGTAGGGGGGGGGGAGGGGAAGAGGGGGGGAGGGAGGAAGGATGGAAAGGGGGGGGGTTGGGGGGTGGAGAAGGGGGGAAGGCAAAGGAGGAAGGAAAGGAAAGGGGGGGGGAGGGGAAAGAAGATTAGAGGGGCTCAGGGGAAGGTAACAAAGTGACCTGGGGGGGGGGGGGGGGTTTCCAGAAGGAGAGAAAATGTATGTTGGCAATGGGATCTTAAACCGAAGGCCACTCTATAGGAGGGGGAAGAGGAGACCTGCTATGGACAATGCCTATTATACAGTATACTCACCACCCTCATCTAGTGTTTAGGACTGCTACTATTGGGGAGGCTAGAGGAAGGAAGAGAGAAAAGTTGAATCAATATTTGGAACCACACTTTTAAAGCACATTAAACTTTTAAACATTAGCTATTATGTCACAAATATGTTGAGATCTCTAAACCCTCATTAAGGCCCCCAGGACTCAGAGAATCCAATTTGAATATCCAGAAAGTTTCCCTCTCACACAGTCTCCTAAATCTCTGTCCTTGAAGCAAAGTCTTTGGAATCAGCTCAAGGCCCACAATTTGGAGGGTATCCACACTGCTGCTGTAATGCTTTTTGAAGTGGCGAGGAACACTATGTTTTTTCACCCCATCAAGTATGTTCCTCTTATGTTCGCCCAATCTTTGCCTAAGTGATCTAGTGGTTCTACCAACATAAAATTTTGGGCAACCACAAGTCAGGAGGTACACAACGTGATCACTTGCACAATTTATAAAATCCTTTAGTTCATGAACCTGGTGATTTCTATCAATTACATCAGTAGCTCTATGTCTGATAAATGAGCAGCAGCCACATCTTTTCACATTGCACCTGTAGGTGCCTTTCAGAGAGGGGAACATACTGCCTGGTCTTATTGTCTTCTTCTTAACATTACTTGGGGCTATGGTGTTCTTAATGGACTTGGCTCTCTTAAAAATAACTGATGGATATTCTGGAATAATATCCCTTAAAAGTGGATCCTGCTTCAAGATAGGCCAGTTCTGAGTCACTATATTTCTAATGATATTTGAAGCTTCAGTGTTAGTGGTGATGAATAGTGCCCATGGGTGCTGGGTAGCACATGGCAGAAGTACCCCTTAAGATACGCCACTGGGCTGTATGAAAAAAACAGGGCCTGATAAAAAGGGCTCTTGAGTGCAAGTTTTATGTGGGTTGGTTATCCTCTATAATAATCCTCAAGTGTCTCTGCGTCCCATGTCCGTGTGTGTGTGTTTTTTTGTTTTTTTTTGTTGTGCAGGAGGGACGCAGAGACACTGAGGAGAGCTGGGGAATGACACGTGGCTTGCAGGGGAGGACGGTGCCTGGAGGGGCGGTAGTGTGCACGCGCGCGGTGGGCATGAGCGCGCATGCTGATATGAGCGGTTACAGAAATAGCCCATTTTTAAACTGGCTAAGGTCACTAGTAGCCAATAAAACACAATAATTTACTAAAACATAAAACCATATAAGTCTTGTAAACAATATAAATGAAAGTGGATCTGAACTCTTGGATAGAAGGAAAACATAGAGAAATGTACCCTGTATGTATTTAGAGAGTTTAGCCTGTTTAATTCCTCCTCATTTGTGTCCAATCACAAGTTGTAATTTGATCTCTCCCCTGTGTCACATGACTGCCATGGCAGAGATGACAGATAAGTGTATTTGAAAGCACAGGATGTTAACAATATGTCTGCTTCCATGAACCAGGAAGAAGAAACAGTGCAGATTTATTTTAGGTTTTTTATCAGCTGTAACAAAGAAATGTCTTTTGTTTCAATGTTATTATGCTGTTGCGTATTTCTTAGAGCAGAGAGGACGTTCTGAGTTTATGTCTGCTTTAATGTGCAAATGATTATAATAAAATTAAAATATAAGAGCTAGAAAATAAAGTTTAAAAAAATATTAAAGGGACCCTGAACACAGAAAATAAATGGAATCTGGACTTGACTGGGGCTTCCTCCAGCCCCCTGTAGCCCTCGAGGTCCATCTGTATCCTCTGGGTCCCCTTTGTGGTCCTGCTGGTGGCTCAGTTAACCCAGCGACTTCAGCTAAAGTCGCACCACCGGCGCGATCAAGTGCCCGTCCCCGCAAGTGACCTGCGCATGCGCAGTTCAGTGTTTCAAGAACAACATTGGTAATAATGTTAGAAGTTAAATGATCAATGTGCAGGTAAAGACGAAGGAAATGGATTTCAGTAGTGCCAGACAATACAGTTTTCAGTGGTACCATACACATATGATGTCATCTATGAACGGATGACTGAGCACGAGATCAGTGCAATGGGGGTTGCAGGTGGGCCAAATGAGTTGGTACTTCAACCATCCCATGTGAAGGTTGGCAAAAGCTGGTGCAAATATCTTACCCATCGCCGTCCCCCGCAGCTGCAGATATTGAAGCACCCCACGCTTCAAGCATGTAAGGTGATTCTCCGCTCTCCCACTGCACACAGCAACAAGAGGTGAGCCTCATCTTGCACATAGCACTATCTTTTACAGTCTTGCACTATTGTACCTCTACAGATCAGTACTTTGTTCCACGGGTTATATCAACTGTGATATTACACTATTGCACTTTATCTCAGCACAGCAGTCTTTGCACGCAGCATCTATTGCACTGTTTTTTGTGGATACTTTTGTACACGTAATTGGAATTTTTGGGATTTTTTTATTTTTTTATTTGGATTTTCTAGAATATTGGATTTATGTCTCCCACTAATATTTAGTTGATTTATTATACTGCAGTGTACATTCACCCTTTCTTGGCTTACCCCTGGTCATCATCTTTTATTATAGTGAATTAACATATTTATTATTGGCAGTTGGGTGGCTGATTATATTCATCAACAGGAGAATTTTTATTGGATTTTAATCATGCTTTTATTGTCAAATCATTTGTCCTAATAGAATTACCATCATTGCCTGCATACTATTGAGAATTGGCATTTATTGCATAACTTTGGGGTAACTTTTTTTTGTTAATTCTTTGTGTAATCCGCCCACAAACAGTTATAAACATGTTTGCTAATCTTTTTGGTTATATACACGTCACTGAGGAAGGTAAAATAGTTATTTTCAGGATAAAATTAATAGAGTCCAGAATAGGGGGTCTCCCATTAAGTAATATTCAACATTTTAGAACATTATGCAAATGAGATTCCTACTGGATAATACAACTGGGTACCCTATCGCCACAAGACCTAAACAAAGGAGAAGATGAACTAAAACCATGGACATCTTTTGATAACAATATATTACTTGATATTTGTAATACTTTGTATTAATTTTATTCTCGAGCTTTCAATTTATATTGTTTACAAGTTTTATATGTTTTAGTAAATTATTGATCCATGTTTTATCGGCCATAACCAACCCTGCCTAAAACTTGCACTTAAAGCGGATCTGAGATGAAAAACTAACTATAACAAGTAACTTGTCTATATATCTTATCTAAAGTTTAGATAGTTTACACAGCAAATCTAGCTGCAAACAGCTTTAATAGAAAATTATCATTTCTTCCTGTGATACAATGACAGCAGCCATGTTGTTTGTAAACATTACACAGAGGCAGGCTTATCTGTATCTTGAGCACTCAGCCTGTGAAAAAAACCGAATCCCCCTCCTCCCCTCTGCCTCTGAAATCAAAGGCTAGTAACACCTCCTCCTCCTCCTGCCCAGACTGAGATCCCATGAGCCCTTGGCATTGCCAAGGCTCTCTGAAAACCTGTGGGTGTGGTTTATTTAGTTTATAGGGAATTAGAGTATTAAAACAAAAAAGTATTTGGCTTGAGGAATGCCCTATAAACAATAGGAAAGGAACACGATTATGCAATGAGTAAAAGTTCACTTCGGATCCTCTTTAATTGGCGAGATCCTTTTTTATGAGGCCCTGTTTATACAGTCTAGCCTATATTTTTACCACTCCAGCTATCCACTTCTGCCAACCGCAGACATAACTTCCACCAACCAGGCGTACTTCCGCCAACCATGTGGATTACCTTCCAAATTCTCCACCAATTACGAACGTCACTTCCAGTATCAATAATTATGCGGAATACACCACTTCCAGTCCTTAATTGCTAATACAAGATACTATTTATAGATAGCAAGCTTTGACAGTGTATGCTTGTAACCTGAGGAAGCTTGGGCGTACTCATCGTGAAACGCATTATTATTGCTCAATAAACTTTGTAACTATTGTTACGCCTTTTATAATTTTACTACTACACACATTCACTGCACCAAGCACCTCTACTTGGAGGAAACGCCTCCCAGGAACACAGCCAACCCGGATCCTAAAGGAGAACCTGACTGCACTCCTGAGCCCGGTCCCCTGTCCAAAATGAAACTAATACGACTCCTGGCTGTTGCATTCCACACACAGTCTGCAAGAACCAGGTTAGACCTGTCCTTGCGGCTATCAGCCATCCCAGTACACACTGTAAGCACTTCTTCCCCTTTTGTATCTACAATTGATGTTAAAGGGGACAATACACGATATTAACCACTTAAGCCCGAAGGGTTGACATTTTTTTACATCCGAGCAACTTTCACCCCTTATTCATTTGCCAATAACTTTATCACTACTCATCACAATTAATTGATCTATATCTTGTTTTTTCCGCCACCAATTAGGCTTTCTGTGGGTGGTACATTTTGCTAAGAGCCACTTTACTGTAAATGCATTTTAACAGGAAGAATAAGAAAAAAATGGAAAAAATTCATTATTTCTCAGTTTTCAGCCATTATAGTTTTAAAATAATACATGCCTCCATAATTAAAACTCACGTATTGTATTTGCCCATATGCCCCGGGTATTTCACCGTTAAAATTATGTCCCTATCACAATGTATGGCGACAATATTTTATTTGGAAATAAAGGTGCATTTTTTCCGTTTTGCGTCCATCACTGTTTAGAAGCCCATAATTTATTAAATCATATTGATATACTCCTTTGACATGCATATTTAAAAAGTTCAGACCCTTAGGTAACTATTTATGGTTTTTTTTTTTTTTTTATTATTGTATTTTTTTTATTTTTTTTTATTTAAACTTGTATGTGGGTATTTTTTGGTGTGGGAGGTAAACAGGGTTTTTTTTAATATATTTATATGTTTAATTTGAATTTTTTTTTTTACAGGTGTAATTTGCTATTTGGCCACAAGATGGCCAGGATCAAAAAGTCCTGGGAGCGATCGATCTCGCTCCCAGGCAGAAGAAAGCATCTGAAGAGACGCTGCCGGCTTTTCTCCGGGGGGGTCTGATCAGCGAAAGGGATTTATAATCCCTTTCACTGATCGGTAATTTAGCGGCCAGCAGCGGGGGCGCGCACGGGGGGGGGGGGGGGGGGAGCGCGCGCGACCCGCGGGAGTGCGCGCAGCCCAACTGGACGAGAAATCTCGTCCAGTTGGGCTTAAGTGGTTAAGGACTAGGATTATGGAAAGTTCTTGAGTTATCATTGATATCACATTCATTCATATTCTATGAAAAATGGATAAGAAATCATAAATATATATATTACATACACTACACAATACTTACATAGACATATGAAGTTAAGTTTTATGTTATCCTTTTCACCTACCAAACGTACTGTTAATACTTTAATGTGGTTGGTTGCTTTAACAATAAAGACATCAGTAAACTTTACTTTGTTGTTCTCGAATTGTGGTTAACGTCCCAGGTTTACCCAGAAACAGTAATTTTACAGCTCTATTTGGTGACTGAAATTATAATTTAATAAGAAGTAGACCTGGCTTTATTAATCAAGTTTCTTCCAGAGGGATAGAGTTAAAAGTAAAGTGTGCGTGTGTGTTCTGAAGGTGATTGTTAAAGAGGAGCTTATGGATTCTAATGGTTCTCTTAGTACAACTGGAAAAGTATTGTCAGCTGTAATAAGAGAAATAATAAGTGACTTAACCACTTAAGGACCACAGTCTTTTCGCCCCTTAAAGAGAATCTGTATTGTTAAAATCGCACAAAAGTAAACATACCAGTGCGTTAGGGGACATCTCCTATTACCCTCTGACACAATTTTGCCGCTCCTCGACGCATTAAAAGTGGTTAAAAACAGTTTTAAAAAGTTTGTTTATAAACAAACAAAATGGCCACCAAAACAGGAAGTAGGTTGATGTACAGTATGTCCACACATAGAAAATACATCCATACACAAGCAGGCTGTATACAGCCTTCCTTTTGAATCTCAAGAGATCATTTGTGTGTTTCTTTCCCCCTGTTCTCATGCACTGAAGTTTCAGACTGCTCTTCCTGCAAACAGCTTTGCCCTTGTCTGTAACTCCTCAGTATGTGAAAGCCCAGCCAGCTCAGAGGACGATTTATCCAGCTTGTAAAAGATAAGAGAGATGAGAGAAGCTGCTCTAATCCTAAATAACACACAGGCAGTGTGCAGAAAGGGGCCAGGAAGGGGGAGTTCATAGCAGAACCACAACACTGAAGAACTTGGCAGCCTTCCAGACACAGGCCGACAAGTCTGACAGGGGAAAGATACATTGATTTATTACAGAGACAGTGATAGTATAAAGTGCTGCAGTAAGCCAGAACACATTAGAATAGCTTTTTGAACTTGTAGGATGATAAAAAAACAGGATGCAATTTTTGTTACGGAGTCTCTTTAAGGACCAGAGCCTTTTTCTCCATTCAGACCACTGCAGCTTTCACGGTTTATTGCTCGGTCATACAACCTACCACCTAAAGGAATTTTACCTTCTTTTCTTGTCACTAATACAGCTTTCTTTTGCTGCTATTTGATTGCTGCTGCGAGTTTTAGTTTTTATTATATTCATCAAAAAAGACATGAATTTTGGCAAAAAATGACTTTTTTAACTTGCTGTGCTGACATTTTTCAAATAAAGTAAAATTTCCTATACATTTGAGCGCAAAAGTTATTCTGCTACATGTCTTTGATAAAAAAAAAAAAACATTCAGTGTATATTTATTGGATTGGGTAAAAGTTATAGCGTTTACAAACTATGGTGCCAAAAGTGAATGTTCCCATTTTCAAGCATCTCTGACTTTTCTGCGCACCTGTCAGGTTTCATGAGGGGCTAAAATTCCAGGATAGTACAAATACCCCCCAAATGACCCCATTTTGGAAAGAAGACATCCCAAAGTATTCAGTGAGAGGCATGGTGAGTTCATAGAAGATTTTATTTTTTGTCACAAGTTAGCGGAAAATGACACTTTGTGACAAAAAAAAAAAAAAGTTTCCATTTCTTCTAACTTGCGACAAAAAAAAATTAAATCTGCCACGGACTCACTATGCACCTCTCTGAATACCTTGAAGTGTCTACTTTCCAAAATGGGGTCATTTGTGGGGTGTGTTCACTGTCCTGGCATTTTGGGGGGTGCCTAATTGTAAGCACCCCTGTAAAGCCTAAAGATGCTCATTGGACTTTGGGCCCCTTAGCGCAGTTAGGCTGCAAAAAAGTGCCACACATGTGGTATTGCCGTACTCAGGAGAAGTAGTATAATGTGTTTTGGGGTGTATTTTTACACATACCCATGCTGGGTGGGAGAAATATCTCCGTAAATGACAATTGTTTTATTTTTTTTACACACAATTGTCCATTTACAGAGATATTTCTCCCACTCAGCATGGGTATGTGGAAAAATACACCCCAAAACACATTATACTACTTCTCCTGAGTACGGCTATACCACATGTGTGGCACTTTTTTGCACCCTAACTGCGCTAAGGGGCCCAAAGTTCAATGAGTACCTTTAGGATTTCACAGGTCATTTTGAGAAATTTCGTTTCAAGACTACTCCTCACGGTTTAGGGCCCCTAAAATGCCAGGACAGTATAGGAACCCCACAAATTACCCCATTTTAGAAAGAAGACACCCCAAGGTATTCCGTTAGGAGGATGGTGAGTTCATAGAAGATTTTTTTTTTTTTTGTCACAAGTTAGCGGAAATTGATTTTAATTGTTTTTTTTCACAAAGTGTCATTTTCCGCGAACTTGTGACAAAAAATAAAATCTTCTATGAACTCACCATACTCCTAACGGAATACCTTGGGGTGTCTTCTTTCTAAAATGGGGTCACTTGTGGGGTTCCTATACTGCCCTGGCATTTTAGGGGCCCTAAACCGTGAGGAGTAGTCTTGAACCCAAATGTCTCAAAATGACCTGTGAAATCCTAAAGGTACTCATTGGACTTTGGGCCCCTTAGCACAGTTAGGCTGCAAAAAAGTGTCACACATGTGGTATCGCCGTACTCAGAAGAAGTAGTATAATGTGTTTTGTGGTGTATTTTTACATATAACCATGCTGTGTGGGAGAAATATCTCTGTAAATGACACATTTTTGATTTTTTTTTACACACAATTGTCCATTTACAGAGAGATTTCTCCCACCCAGCATGGGTATGTGTAAAAATACACCACAAAACACATTATACTGCTTCTCCTGAGTATGGCGATACCACATGTGTGACACTTTTTTGCAGCCTAGGTGCGCTAAGGGGCCCAACGTCCTATTCACAGGTCATTTTGAGGCATTTGTTTTCTAGACTACTCCTCACGGTTTAGGGCCCCTAAAATGCCAGGGCAGTATAGGAACCCCACAAGTGACCCCATTTAAGAAAGAAGACACCCCAAGGTATTCCGTTAGGGATATGGTGAGTTCATAGAAGATTTTATTTTTTGTCACAAGTTAGTGAAAAATGACACTTTGTGAAAAAAACAATAAAAATCCAATTTCCGCTAACTTTTGACAAAAAATAAAATCTTCTATGAACTCATCATACACCTAACAGAATACCTTGGGGTGTCTTATTTCTAAAATGGGGTCACTTGTGGGGTTCCTATACTGCCCTGGCATTTTACGGGCCCAAAACTGTGAGTAGTCTGGAAACCAAATTTCTCAAAATGACTGTTCAGGGGTATAAGCATCTGCAAATTTTGATGACAGGTGGTCTATGAGGGAGCAAATTTTGTGGAACCGGTCATAAGCAGGGTGGCCTCTTAGATGACAGGATGTTTTGGGCCTGATCTGATGGATAGGAGTGCTAGGGGGGTGACAGGAGGGGATTGATGGGTGTCTCAGGGGGCGGTTAGAGGAGAAAATAGATGCAATCAATGCACTGGGGAGGTGATCGGAAGGGGGTCTGAGGGGGATCTGAGGGTTTGGCCGAGTGATCAGGAGCCCACACGGGGCAAATTAGGGCCTGATCTGATGGGTAGGTGTGCTAGGGGGTGACAGGAGGTGATTGATGGGTGTCTCAAGGTGTGATTAGAGGGGGGAAATAGATGCAAGCAATGCACTAGCGAGGTGATCAGGGCTGGGGTCTGAGGGCATTCTGAGGTGTGGGCGGATGAATGGGTGCCCGCAAGGGGCAGATTAGGGTCTAATCTGATGGGTAACAGTGACAGGTGGTGATAGGGGGTGATTGATGGGTAATTAGTGGGTGTTTAGAGGAAAGAAGAGATGTAAACACTGCACTTGGGAGGTGATCTGATGTCGGATCTGCGGGCAATCTATTGGTGTGGGTGGGTGATCAGATTGCCCGCAAGGGGCAGGTTAGGGGCTGATTGATGGGTGGCAGTGACAGGGGGTGATTGATGGGTGGCAGTGACAGGGGGTGATTGATAGGTGATTGACAGGTGATCAGTGGGTTATTACAGGGAATAACAGATGTAAATATTGCACTGGCGAATTGATAAGGGGGGGTTTGAGGGCAATCTGAGCGTGTGGGCGGGTGATTGGGTGCCCGCAAGGGGCAGATTAGGGTCTAATCTGATGGGTAACAGTGACAGGTGGTGATAGGGGGTGATTGATGGGTAATTAGTGGGTGTTTAGAGGAGAGAAGAGATGTAAACACTGCACTTGGGAGGTGATCTGATGTCGGATCTGCAGGCGATCTATTGGTGTGGGTGGGTGATCAGATTGCCCGCAAGGGGCAGTTTAGGGGCTGATTGATGGGTGGCAGTGACAGGGGGTGATTGATAGGTGGCAGTGACAGGGGGTGATTGATGGGTGATTGATAGGTGATTGACAGGTGATCAGTGGGTTATTACAGGGAATAACAGATGTAAATATTGCACTGGCGAATTGATAAGGGGGGTCTGAGGGCAATCTGAGCGTGTGGGTGGGTGATTGGGTGCCCGCAAGGGGCAGATTAGGGTCTAATCTGATGGGTAACAGTGACAGGTGGTGATAGGGGGTGATTGATGAGTAATTAGTGGGTGTTTATAGGAGAGAAGAGCTGTAAACACTGCACTTGGGAGGTGATCTGATGTCGGATCTGCGGGCGATCTATTGGTGTGGGTGGGTGATCAGATTGCCCGCAAGGGGCAGGTTAGGGGCTGATTGATGGGTAGCAGTGACAGGGGGTGATTGACGGGTGATTGACAGGTGATTGACAGGTGATCAGGTGGGATAGATGCATACAGTACACGAGGGGGGGGGGGGGGGTCTGGGGGGGGGGTCTGGGGAGAATCTGAGGGGTGGGGGGTGATCAGGAGGGAGTAGGGGGCAGATTAGGGACTAAAAAAAAAATTGCGTTGACAGATAGTGACAGGGAGTGATTGATGGGTGATTAGGGGGGTGACTGGGTGCAAACAGTGGTCTGGGGGGTGGGCAGGGGGGGGGGTCTGAGGGGTGCTGTGGGTGATCAGGGGGCAGGGGGGGGAAATCAGTGTGCTTGGGTGCAGACTAGGGTGGCTGCAGCCTGCCCTGGTGGTCCCTTGGACACTGGGACCACCAGGGCAGGAGGCAGCCAGTATAATAGGCTTTGTATACATTAAAAAGCCTATTATACATACGTGCAGCGGCGATCCGGGTGCTAGTAACCCGCCGGCGCTTCCGAACGGCCGGCGGGTTACAGCGAACGGTGGGCGGAGCCAGTCCCCGGCGGCTGATCGCGTCACGAATGACGCGATCCGCCGCATAGCCGCTCCCGCAGCCGCCCCCGCCGATGGGCGTATTGCGGTCGTTTGGGCCCGGACTTTGCCGCCGCCCATCGGCTGGGGGCGGTCGGGAAGTGGTTAAACGACCATGAGGTTGATTGTGAAAATTTTCTGGGAACGGCAGAAAGTACAGGTTTGGTATCTCACCACTTTATCCATAAGTTTTTTAAAGCTTCAGCTTCAAAATTATGCAGTGCTGGATGTGTTAATTTCAAGCAATGCAGAGCTTATTAGTGGTGGTTCTATTTGTGAAAATGTGGGCAAAAAGTAATCATAACATAATTTATCTTTAACCTAATGTATAAAAAATGCAGAGACAGTAAAAATAAAACCTCATTCTATAAAAGTTTATTTTCCTTTGATCAGTGGTATACTTCAGTGCACAGATTCGGAGGAAAAGTTTGTGGATTAGTTTATTTATTTATTTTTTTATTTTTACTTCCAATACGAAACAAAAATAGAAAGTTAACTCTATATAAATATATATGTGAGTTTGTTAATTGAAGCACAAAAGCCTTAAAATTAGATGTTTGTAGTGCATTTCAAAAGTTAAAACAATAAGTAAGAATCAAAATAATGTAAAAAATATACCGTATATACTCGCATATTAGCCGACCCGCGTATAAGCTGAGGTACCCACTTTTCCCTCAGAAACCAGGAAAAAGTGATTGACTCACGTATAAGCCCCCTACCCAGTAAAACCCCATCCACAGTAGCCATATCTGCCCCCAGTACAAGTCATCCTCTCTCCCCATAGCCAGATGTGCACCAATGATGATATAGCTGTGTCTCAAGATGCCACTAGATGGCATCAGAGATATGAGATTTGAGATATGAGCAATTGCCACACAGAAAAAATCCCCAATCAATTCACTGCTGACACATTGCTTGCACGATCCGCTCCACAAGCCAGAAGACACAGGTAGTCTTGAGCAGCGCACTCTGCACACCGTGTTGCAGGGGATGCGGGGCATGGACACAGCAGGGAGCCAGCTGGCAAGAGCAGGATTACTAGTGCACGATCCTTACATTCCTCTACCAGTAACAAAACCTGCTCCACCATGCAGTCTGCTCCACTGATTCGCATATAAGCCGAGGGGGAAACTTTTTAGTCTTATATGCGAGTATATATAGTACATGTGAAGGTACTTTGTCATCATCGGAAAGTTACAAAGAATACAATACTGTATAGTAAAAAAAGAATGAGGCTGCTAAAAGCAGGAAATAAAACTAAACCAAAAACATTATTAGAAATTACAGAAAGAATGCAGATTAAAAAATAAGCGAAGCTGACATGGTCAATGTCAACACAAAGAAGGCAAACATTAACCTCCCTGGCGTTCTGGACGAGCTAGGCTCGTCCAGAGACGCCGGAGGTCACCACTCAGGCCCAGCTGGGCTGATTTGAACAATTTAAAAAAAAAAAAAAAACACGCAGCGTGTTGTATCTGATCGCCGCCGATCCGCCGCTACCCGCCTCGATACAGGGCCTCCCCCCCCCCCTAGACCCCGTGCGCTGCCTGGCCAATCAGTGCCAGGAAGCGCTGAGGGGTGGAACGGGACTCCCTGTGACGTCGATGACGTCACGACGTTCGTCGCCATGGCGACGGGGGAAGCCCTCCTGGAAATCCCGTTCAGAACGGGATTTCCGGAGGGGTGATTGCGGCGGCGGCGATCGGAGAACAGGGAGGGACGCCACAGGGAGGGGGGAATCATGTAGCTAGCGCTAGGCTAGCTACATGGTAAATAAAAAAAAATGTGCAAAAAAAAATTCCTGCGGCCGCGGGAATCAGAACGCCAAGCAGGTTAAAAGCATTCCTTTGCTCTGTGTTCACTAAGCCATTGCTGAGATCCATCATGGCATAGCTGTCATAGGGTTAAAGCAAGTTGTAGCATTATCTGCTGCCTGCTTGTTTTTAAAAGTTGCTTGCTCTGCCTTGTGTTTAGAGATAATTTGGATGAATCAACTCTTCTTCCCTCACCACTATCAACTGTAAACATTGCCACTTTCCTCTCGTGATTGCTGCTCTGCCACCAGCCCCCCTTCTCATATCTTCTTTTTTGCTGGCCTACTAGCTTGGATGGCCAGAGTTGGGAATTACTTTAGGATGAGGAGATGAGTGAGCTTTAACTGTCATACTTTCTCTCATCTTTTTTTCAACCCACCTAAGTTTGTAACTACCTTATGTATGTTACTGTTTTATCAGTTTTTTAGACTTCCCCCTCCTTTATTTATTGGCATCACCATATCATCAGTAAGCCTTGAGGAGTTTACCTTAATTGTTGCTAGCAGTTTTTGTCATTGCCACATGTTGTGTTAGAATCTGTCGTTCATCTTTGCCGTGCCAAACCATGTCCCCAGCATGCCTTGAATTTTAAACGTACATTCAGAAGATGTTGCTCTGTTAGCAATGATGAGCCACTTCTTCCAGACAGAAGAGAGACATTCTATAGTCTACAAACTGTAGGCCATGTTTTCATGGAAGTTTAGCTAAAATATTTTAAAATGGTGCACTTTCCACCAAATATGAAAAACTTAGTTCTGCGTCTTTTCAGTAATTATTTTCGGAATGCTCATGCCTTGTCTTCCAAATTTATCCTATGATGTGTATAAGGCACTGCTACAGCCCATAAAACCGTGAAATGGATGGAAACCCCGGTGAAATATATATCTCTCACCAGAAGAATAGTCTGATTTGTTTTAAGCTATAGTCAAAATGTCTCATTGTGTAGCACTAAAGACACCGCAACAGCAATAACCGAGAAAACACAACCCCAAGTAATCTAACTAAACCAGGCGTAGTATACAGATATACACAAGACTGTACTGTACAAATCATCAAACTATAGTGAAGTCACAGGATGGAATGCAAAACCGGGGATTGAGAAATCAGGATCATAGAGTAGGTACAGACTATATAAATAGGAGTGTCCAGAAATTCAGTAGCTCTTGGTGCCTAGCCACCATATATTCTTGCACAGGGCTAGTGAAGGAAGAGCCCTAAAGTTAACAGCCCACATCTGATACATAATTAATGCCAGACTAATGCTTCTCGAGTCTGTAGAGATCTAAATGGCACGTGTAAGTAACACAGGATGTTTTAAGATAAATCTATACGTTGGAGAAGGCCAGCTGCTGGCTAGGCAACATAAATCTACCACAGTTAACACACATACTTCCACCAGCAGGCTAAATGTGGTTATGTTCCTAACATACATGATCAGACACATTAGGCTTGATTCACAAAGCAGTGCGAACAGTTAGCACCCTGGTGAAAAGCCCCTTATCACGCCTAAACTCAGTTTAGGCGTGATAAGTTTAGGCGTGATAAGTTTAGACGTGATAAGTTTAAGCACCAACTGGGTTAGCACCGCAGTGCACAGCTGATCAGTCTGGTGCACTTCGCGTAGAGTTTAATGGCGCTGCTTTGCGCGCGGGACTTTGCGCGCGATCTAAACTTATCTAAACTTATCACGCCTAAACTTATCTCGCCTAAACTGGTTTTTCACCAGCGTGGTGCAATGGTTATCACGCCTAAAGTCTCTAACTGGGTTAGCACCGCTTTGTAAATCGAGCCCACTGTGTCCTTTCCTTGAATAGATGCCCCCATCCAATGGAAGGTGTCACTGATTACTTTTTTTGGGTAAACACCACCATATTAAGTTAGTTCAAAAGTATTTTTAAACACTGAATTGTTAGACCAGATGTACTTCAGAATGTGCAGCCACTTTAATAAAGAAATGGTCTGTTTAGTTGTCCCAAATGTCCCAGGTACCAGTGTATGATCTCTTCTGGAAGAAAAGCCCTACATCACAAACAATGGCATTCAAATACTTTGTACTTTATGTAGATTGCTGTCTTCACCCCATGATTGCCTCAATAAACAGAGAGACTTCTCAGCTGTTATTCATTGTTTGTTTTTTGTAATAGTGCCATAACATCTGATATGGTTATGCTTGCTCAGCAACTGTTTGTCTGTCCAAATGATTATGCAAAAAATATTTCTGATGTTTACTTAACTGTCAGTTACAACATGTTTAAATACAAAGTTGAAATAGTCTTTAGAGCTGTGCATCAGTCTATCTGTTATGGCTGTATTAGAAGCAGAGCAAAAGCTCATATTCTTCAGCAAAAACTGAGAATTGAAACCGTAAATGTTAGTAAGCAAGTATGGTATTTATTAATAATCTGGGCAGCTATATACAAATGAACAATAACATCATACCATGGTGAAGTCAGCCCTAGACACAGCAATCCTAATAAAGGAGTCCTTAGTCCACAGCAACAGGTGACTACAGGATGAATGAATGTTCAGACAGTTCCCTAGGCACCTGCTGGTGCACAGTTGAAGTACCACAGTCTGGATGCATAATGCCACTAGCAGCTGTACCAGGTTACAAGTGACATTATGTAAGGAAAGATGCTGCAGGGCACCACCTGCTGGTGAGAAGATATAATAAAACATTCTAGGTGAATAGCTGCTCCAGCTGGTGCAACAATGTTGAGTTGGACTCTTCAGAATGTCCCTTTATTCTGTTATTCTTCTGAATGGTTCAGTAACAAAAGCTAGTCAGCTGACTACAGGAAGCATTTGACAAATGTTAAAACTTTTGCAGCTGACAACTTTTGTAAAAACAATTTAAGAGGTATAACTTATGAAATGTTATTCCTATTCAGTGTGTATGCTCTGGCTTAGGTGCAGGTTCTCACTGCTCTAACTTGGATGTAGATTCTGTTGACCCTGGCACCAGTGGTTGCTGAGGGATTAACCAAGGCAAGGAGCAAAAGTGGGTCCCCTCTGGTTAGATTGACCCCCACTCATAGTAAGTGACAGTAACTGACCACCAGGTTGCAGCCACTGGGACTACCCCACTGGAAACAGAAAGGATAAGGAATCTTGAGTGTGAAAATGGTTTGGGCAGTAGCGTTGCAGAAGATATGGCGACTTGGTCAGAAGATATTCCAAGGATGAGGCTAGTGGCAGACAATCAAGACAAGGAGATAGGTTTAGGTCAAGAATAGGCAGCTGACAAGTGTAGTCTGGCTCAGATTCTGAGGTCAGGCAGGCAGATAACTTGCGGGGTTGAGTAAGAAGCTGAAGTTCAGGATCAGGGCCGAGGTGAAAAAAACTAGATCATGAATAGTCAGACAACTCAGGTCAGATAACAGAAGCACAAATAAAAAGGACAAAAGGACATGGAAAAATTGAATTGGTCCCCCAAAAGAACTTTGAAAAATGATAACCTTACTCCGGGCGAAAGACAGGCCCTGGAATTTCTGAAGGAAAGGGATGATATCATCCATGCAAGTGACAAGGGTGACAATGCCTAAGACTCCTGAGTGATCATGATTCTTATTTGAGGTTGAAGGAAAACCCATTTTTGGCCATAAAGAGTAAGGTAAACTCCTTGGTGGATACTGGAAGGGAACTGGGGGTGCTCACGGTGAGGGAGGCAGAATTTTGCTGCGTTACAACTTTTAGGGCCCCAATTTTCTACACCATTCCCAAGATCCATAAGGACAGGGAGAAACCTCCGGGACGGCCAATTGTGTCGGGAATTGATGGTCCATTGGAGAGACTTGGTAAGTTTCTGGATGGAAAATTAAGACCTCTAGTTGAGGCATTACCCTCATTTGTTAGGGATACGGGTGACGTGTTGGCCGTCCTGGAGGGGGTTCCTGTGAAAGGGGAGGATTTGATTGTGAGTGTGGATGTTGAGGGTCTTTATACCTCTATACCCCATGAGGTGGGGTTGGCAGCGACAGCCTTCTTCCTCCGTGAGAACTTCCCGGAGTCGGGACTCCACAATGAGTTTGTAGTTGAAGCCTTGCAGTTAATCCTTGAATAAAATTGTTTCTGTTTTGATGGCCGCTTTTATTGCCAGACCAGGGAAACGTCGATGGGGGCATCCTGTGCCCCGGCCTACGCGTGTCGTCATCTGGGGCTGTGGGAGCAGCAGGATGTGTACCCCATGGACCTCTTCCAGAGGCATGTTCGCCTCTGGCTGAGGTTCATTGATGACGTGCTCCTGGTCTGACGGGGGGCCAGGGAGCAGCTGAGCTGTTTTATTGAAAGATTGAAAGAAAATGAAAGGAATCTCAAATTTACCTATGAATGGAGTGAGAGGGAACTCTCATTCCTGGATTTGAAAATACAGAAGGAAGGAGAGAGATTGATAACTTCTACTTACAGGAAACCAACAGCTGGGAATACTTTGTTACACTATTCCAGTTACCATCTGGAATCACAAAAAAGAGCGGTCCCGAGAGGACAGTTCTATAGGCACAAGAGAAATTGTACCCGAGAGGAGGATTTTGTGAGGGTAGGTCAGGAATTGAGTGTAAGATTGAGGGAGCAAGGTTACCCAGAGGAATTGATAGAACAGGAGTATCAAAAGATGATGGAGATAAAAAGGGAGGAGTTGAGAAAGGGCCGATCACCACGTAAAAAAACTGGGGGTGGGGGGGGTGGGGTGGACTAGATAGGGAACCCATCAGATTTGTTACAGCTTATGGGGCCCATTGGTATCCGTTACAAAGGGTGCTGCAGAATCACTGGGGGATTTTGTTGTTGGATAAGAGAATAAAAAAATCTGGTAGGGGAGAGACCATATAAGACAGCGAGAAAAGCCCCCAATTTAAAGAACAAATTGGTGAGATCGGAGTTTGCGAGTAAAGAGAAGGAGACATGGCTTGACAAGTTTCCAAATGTGTGTAGCCTGGTGGAGAGAACTAAAATATTCATGAATGCAAAAGGCACTAGGTCCTTTGAGATCAGGGACAACATAAATTGTAACTCAAAAAGAGTCGTTTATTGCATAAAGTGTCCGTGCAATTTATTGTACATTGAAAAAACCAATCGACGATTGGGTACACGGATAGGAGAACATGTGAAAAATATCGAGAAAGCGGAAAAGGATAGTCCACTGGGGTCACATTTTGCACGTTACCATAATAGGGACCCTACGGGATTACGTTTTAAAGGAATTGTTAAGCAGAAGGTGTCACACAGGGGAGGTGACATCGAAAACGATTTGTATAAAATTGAGGCAACCTGGATCTATCGTCTGGGGACACGAATACCAGACGGATTGAACTCTGGCCTGAATATGGTGTATTTTTTGAAATAGGATAGGGGGTATAGTGAAGAAGGAAGGGAAAAGAACAGAGGTACTCTCTACCTGATATTGTTGATATATGAATATGATTGGAATTAGAAGTGGAAGAAAAAGGAGAAGACCTATCATGCCTTGCCCTTAGTGTGACAGACTCTAAGATGGTGGATCGTAAACTGGGAGGAGCTAGTCAGCCGGAGATGTGAGCCTCTAAAAGGAGGTGATGCTGCAACAAGAGCCAACCCCGTGGGCGGGGAGAAACACGTCAGTGGGCGGGGCAAGGCGGACCATGTGAGCGCTCACTACCCGGGATGCCGGGCCGCACCAGGAACTCCCCGCAAGTGAAATGTGAGAGACCGGAGCAGCCAGCGCAAGTGAGGTGATGCAGAAATAGCGTCGGGCTGAGACATGTATAGGAGCCCTGAGCGAAGCTCCCTCTGAAGATTGCGGCAGAAGGCCTCAAGGTCGTGAGTAATAATAACACTTGGAGTCACACGTTGTGTTATACAGTGCAGAAGAAGAGAAAGTGACAGACAGAAGTCTGGGTTACAGGAGCTGTTGAGAACTGTGATCTGTGTTGGGCCAGTTTCTGGAAAAGGACATTAGGGGAATGTGAGGTTAATTGACATACCAACTGTGGCTATACCCCCTATTACTGGAGAACTGTACAGGTAGTGAATGTTTCTGGGGAGAAAAGGACTTGACCAGTGATCACAAAAACAAGCTTTAAAGTGACAGTGCACTGTCAATCAGCGTGTGAGTGAGGAGGCCTCGTGGTGTGCGCCGGGTGGAGGGCCCACAATTGTCCAAGTATGATTGGAGAAACCAATTGATTTGCATAGGCTGAGGCTGGGTGATCAATATGGTAATAAGCCATCATGTGGACAGTGGGTGAACATTAGTATAGCTCACGTGATCTAATGGTTTTAGGATTTTTAATGTAGTGTGAACCATGTTTGTATAATAAATTTTGCAGGCTATAATTAAAAGATACTAAGCACAAGTAGACACTCTGGTTCATTGTATTTAGATTGAAGAAATGAAAAGGTCAGGCTTAACTCCCTTGGCAGTATCCTTGAGTGTGGCTCCGGGTTACTTTACACTGCAATGAGCGGTAACACCAAGTTACACTTGTACAGACCACGAGGAGGGCAAGATGCAGAGTGCTCAGCGGGGTGGAAAGACTGGGATTGTGGGGTGTTGGGGAGTGGTGTGCTGGGTAAATAGTCTTGGCCAAGGATCCTGGGCCATGCTAACGTGATAAGTGTTCTCTGTTTGATGACCTCCAATCTGGATTCCGCCCCAGCCACTAACCGAAACTGCCCTATTCAAAGTAGCTAACGATCTGAAAAAAGCTATATCTAAAAGCCTCTACTCTATTCTCATCTACCTAGATCTTCTCACCCATATGCATTCAGGGTCTTGCTCTCTCCTGACTTTCCTGTTATCTCACAGATAGGACCTTCAGAGGCATCACCTCCTCCCCACAACTACTCACTGTTGGAGTTCCCCAAGGCTTGGTCCTCGAACCTCTCCATTTCTCTATCTACACTTATGATCTTGGTCAGCTCATCATTTCCTTTGGCTTCCAATATCACCTATACACAGACTATTCCCAAATCTACCTTTTAGCTCCTGACTTGGATGCTTTAACAGCTTATGTCCTCAACTGTCTCCTCCTGCAATCTCATCTTTCACGTCCTCACAATATTTACAACTTAATATGGACAAGACTTAAATGGTAATCCACCTCACAATTCAACACCCCTGCCTTAAATCTTTACAACCTAGGTCCTTCTTATCTAAATAAACTTATTTCCAGATACCATCCTACATGCAATATCCACTCTACTAACAATATTCTCCTGTCAAGACTTCTCTCAATCCTATCACCTCCTCTGGAACCCCTCCATCAACACATCCACCACTCACCCATGCTAACCCTTTGTAGGTGTAATCTGAAAACTCTCCTTTTCAGGAAAGGATAGTCTCCTACCGCACAAACCTGGCTGGCTTCCTCCAATCAGAAGCTAAGCCATGACCCAGGAGCATTTCCTGGGTTGCTGCTTAGCTTCCTATTCTAGGGAGGTAGCGAGGCGGAGGGAGCGGGGCTGTGCTACGCTATGGAGCAGCCAGGGGAGGCGATGCTGGAAAAAATTGACAGGCTGACGGGTAAACCTCAGGCTAGCAACAAGCAGATTGTCGCTAGCCTTGCGATGTTTATCAGGGGGGACAGCAGAGCCAGGGGAGGGGGAGGCTCGCAGCGGCAATACAAGGGCACAGAGGCACATCGTTGTGCACAGAGCATGCCTCTGTGTCCTATTAAGATTTAATACATCCACCTCAGGTTCTCTTTAACCTCCTGGGCGATAATCCCGAGCTGAGCTCGGGGTATATCGCGCAGGAAGATTTCTCAGGCCCTGGTGGGCCGATTTCATAATTTTTTTTTGTTACACGCAGCTAGCACTTTGCTAGCTGCGTGTAACTTCCGATCGCCGCTACCCGCAGCGCCGCGCAGCCCCCCCCCCCCGACCCCTTGCGCAGCCCGGCCAATCAGTGGCAGGCAGCGCTGAGGGGTGGATTGAGACTCCCTCTGACGTCACCACGTCCATGACGTTGGTGACGTCATCCCGCCCCGTCGCCATGGCGACCGGGGAAGCCCAGCAGGAAATCCCGTTCTGAACGGGATTTCCTGCTTACTCTGATCGCCGAAGGCGATCGGAGTGGGTGGGGGGATGCCGCTGCGCAGTGGCTATCATGTAGCGAGCCCAGGGCTCGCTACATGATTTAAAAAATAAAAAAAAAAGTGCTGCGCCCCCTCCTGGGCGATGTAATTACCATTGTCCAATAGGAACGTTTAGTATATGCAAAAGAGGTGAATATGCAAACATGCAAATTGTTTCAAATGGTCAGCAAACAAATTGTGGCTGATGAATGAAAGGAGGACAAATTGTTAGTGATGGCTCGAACTGTTTGCCGATGGACAGTTCCCGGCAAACTACTGTGTTCCCGTTTGCATTGCCAGGTGAAACACATGGTACGTTTGACCCACCCCCCATAAATCATCATGGAGCCAAAATTTGTCCCCTCACTCCAGAGTCAGCAGGCACATGGCAGCCAATATCTCCCTCCTGGACAAAACCCCACTATAAAAACACTTGCATGGCAACCATTTTACACTCTGCCTGTGTGCTGTTTGAAGCAGTGTAGAGAGGGAGCTGTGCTGCTGACAGACAGGGATAGCATCCTGATAAACCAACAGCAGCACTCAAAGTGACTCAGAGAGGAAGTAATAGAATATATTTATACATACCTGGGACTTCCTCCAGCCCCATCTGCATGGATCGCACCCACACCGCCGTCCTTAGCCTTCTCTATCGCCGGTACTGGGTCCCATAACTTTGGCCAGTCGCGGCCAGTTGTACGCATGCGCAGTGACTCCCTCCGTCTCTCTGGTGCCTGCCTTACACCTGCGCAGTACGAAGGGAGCGCATTGTGCTTGCTCAGACTGGCCCTGACTGGCCTAAGTTAGGGGACCCGGTACCAGCGATAGAGAAGGCTGAGGACGGCAGCGTGGGAGCAGTCCATGCGAATGGGGCTGGAGGAAGCCCCAGGTATGTATAAATCTATTCTGTTACTTCATCTCTGGGTCTCTTTAAGGGCTGGTTTATTGTTATTCTTGCTATTGTTATATTGTACTTCTGTGTGTCAACTGTCCAGTGCACTGACTTTAGCTGTTGCACACAGGTGTGCATACTGCTGCTTGTGCTACAGTACCTTCTCTAAGAGCCCTTATAGAGAGGAACTAAAGTGAAAATAATGTAATAAAAAAAGTGCTTCATTTTTACAATAATTATGTATAAATTACTTAGTCAGTGTTTTCCCATTGTAAAATCTTTCCTCTCCCTGATTTAAATTCTGACATTTTTACTGCTGGCAGGTGATGTCCATGGAAGGAGATGCTCTTGCTTTTTTGGCAGTTGGACCCAGATGTAATAAACAGCTGTTATTTCCCACAATGCAACGAGGTTCACAGACCCGTCACACTGTGGGAGGGATTTCACCACAATATCAGCCATACAGAGCCCCCTGATGATCTGTTTGTGAAAAGGAAAAGATTTCTCATGGGAAAGGAGGTGTCAGCTACTGATTGGGATGAAGTTCAATCCTTGGTCACGGTTTCTCTTTAACCTCCTTAGCGGTATGCCCAACACTGTGTTGGGCATACCGCGCTGTGGCCCCAGGAGTCCCCCATGAATAAATAAATGTTCCTAATAGCTGTAAATCCTTTAGCTAGCACTAGACTAGCTAGTAAGAGCCTCCGGCACTCCTGGATCCCCCGCGATCACCCGGTTTATACATTACCCCCCCTATATCCATCAATCGCGCAGCCTCCCGGCACAGCTCCGGTCTCTCTATGGGGAGGATCGGGTTTGCTCATGACGTCATGTGCAATCCTCCCCATAGAGAAGACTGGAGCTGTCCCTGGAGGCTGCGCGGATTGCTGGATCCAGGCTGGGTAATGTATACACGGGGGAGCGGCGGCGATCAAAGGGTGCTGGAGACTTCTAGCTAGCCTAGTGCTAGCTAGAGGATTTACAGCTATTAGGAACATTTTTTTTTTTGTAATCGGGCAAAAATTGACAAAACCTCCTGAGCGGCATAACGCTCAGGAGGTTAAGGGCTGGTATATTATTTTTCTTGCTATTGTTATATTGCTGTTCTGTGTATCCACTGTGCACTGACCTGTTGGACACAGGTGTGCACACTGCTGCTAATATTAGTTTCTTTCATAACAGCCCTTAAAGCGGAACTCCAGTGAAAATAATGTAATAAAAAAGTGCTTCATTTTTACAATAATTATGTATAAATGATTTAGTCAGTGTTTTCTCATTGTAAAATCTTTCCTCTTCCTAATTTACATTCTGACATTTATCACATGGTGACATTTTTACTGCTGGCAGGTGATGTCAGTGGAAGGAGCAGACCTCCCTGATGATCCGTTTGAGAAAACGAAAAGATTTCTTATGGGAAAGGGGGTATCATTGGGATGAAGTTCAGTTCTTGGTTTACGGTTTCTCTTTAAGGGCTTGTTTATTGTCTTTCTTGCTATTGTTATTTGCTGCCCTCTGTGTCCAGTGCACACATTAGCCATTGGAGACTGGTCTGCTGGTCATAGTAGTGCATCGACTAGATAACCCAATAACCCTTCATTACCAAATCAAATCAAAGATAGCTTTATTGGCATGACCAAGATTCATTACAGGTATTGCCAAAGCAAGGGGAAAAGGAGGACATGGGAGGGGTTGGGGTAGGGGGACAGTGGCTAAGCAGTTTGTGGACATTTTTTTTTTAGGTTTACAGTACCACTACTGGACATCATCTAGTATCCACTACTGCACCCTGTATTAGACCTCACAGGCAGGGCCTATATTGTGAAGTGATTCTTGCAGGTAGGACAAACCCATCTGTCACCTGATTTGCGCAAAGTGACATTGTTTCTCAAAAAAAAAAAAACGGAGTTTCCAGAACCACTGGCATAATCTAGTATCCACTACTCCCCCCTGTGTAAGGCCTCACTGGCAGGGCCTATATTGTTAATTGATTGTTCCAGGTAGTACAAACCCATCTGTCACCTGACCTGTGTGAAGTGACATTCAGTGTCGCAAATAACCCCCCCCCAAAAAAAAAATAGCTGAATGTCCAGAACCACTGGCATCTAGTATCCACTACTGCATTTTAAAGTACTTCCACAAATTTAGGAATGCAATGTGATTTCTGCCTTTTAGAGATTAAAGCACGACTCTGCATCAACTATGCAATTTTTTTTTGCGAGACTTTTGACATGGATCCCCCTCCAGCATGCCACCATACAGGTGTTAGGCCCCTTGAAATAACTTTTTCATCACTTTTGTGGCCAGAAACAGTCCCTATAGGTTTTAGAATTTTCCTGCCAATTGAAGTCTAAGGCGGTTTGTGTGGTTTGCCGGTTTGTGAACGTTTGTGGCAAATTGGATGTTCGCGACATGACTACAGATTGCCCTGTAAGTATATGTAAATTAGGTAGATATTCAAAAAAAAGTTGCTGCAATAGGTTTTAAATGGCTAGCAATTCAAACCATTTGTGGCTGATGAAGGAAAGAAGCGCAGATTGTAAATCCCCAAGTGAGAAGGTCAGGTCCACTGCATTTTTTTGGAGGGGGGAGGGAAGAATGGTGTGGGAGATTCTCAAGAGTGCATAAACCAGATAACCATTTTCCTCTAGATCACTATTTATTGCTCTTCAAGATTATGTGAATTATAACGCAATTAAATTAGGACATTCACTTTTTATTTTATTTAAGCTTTGACATATTACTCAGCGCTGTACAGAGTATATTTGTCACTAACTGTCCCTCAGAGGGGCTCACAATCTAGTCCCTACCATAGTCATATGTCTATGTACAGTATGTATTGTGTAGTGCATGTATTACAGTCTAGGGCCAATTTAGGGGAAGCCAATTAACTTATCTGTATGTTTTTGGGATGTTGGAGGAAACCATAGTGCCCGGAGGAAACCCACACAGACACAGGGAGAACATACAAACTCCTTGCAGATGTTTACCTGGCTGAGATTTAAACCAGGGACCCAGTGCTGCAAGGCGAGAGCGCTAACCACTATGCCACCGTGCTACCACTTACTTTCATGCAAAAAACATGCAACCCACCCAGGGCCGGTTCTAGACTTTTTTGCTGCCTGAGGCAAACTTGGTAGGATGCACCCCCACCCCAGATTTAGAATGATCGTACAGCACCCGACAATTTACTCTGCTTCATTTAATGTTCTGACAGGACATGCCGCAGCTCAACACAATAGCACACTGGCTGGCTGTAAGTCTGTGACAAACTGCTCACCCTCAGCCACTCCATTCCTCCTCAGGAATGTACACACAGTACAAAAATGCTGCCCCTGAAATCTCTGCGCCTGATGCAAATGTTTCACCTTGCTTCATGAGATAACCAGCCCTGAACATACCTAATCCACATGGAAATGTGTGTATTAGCTCAATGCATACAGTTTAGTTAAATTTTAAGGTGTACTCCCAGTTTAGCAATAATTACTTCAAAGGCAAAGATTGTTTAATAGGGAGCCAATTAACAGAGAGCCAATCAACAGGCTTCTATAGATTATATAGATGGATTGCAGGGAGGTTAAATCCAAGAGAAGTTTGAACCTCAAATGGCCCATCACATCCTCCATTAGGTCAGCCCCATACCTGCAAATATTTATAAGCGGCGAGTTTTGAGAATCTAGCTAAATACATATTTTTGTAGAAATGTTTGAGATCCATTTCCTGGTTCAGACACTGGGATACCTAAATTGAGCAGTGAATATCCAAATTTTCTTTGTATAATGATTAATTTGAATTGTCACCTCTACATCTAGACCACGGCAATTTATAAATCTCTACAATTACATTTTCTGATCTGCACCCATTTTCAACTGAATGGCTCAGGATACATTATTGCTAGATAATTCGCATTGCAGCCAGGGAACTATCATTTTTTTAAAAAGAGATCAAAAGGACCGCCACCATTTTTACACCAAATCAGTGTTTATATGTTGTATTAAACATTATAACACATAATTATTGAATAAATTACCTATTTGCTTTCTTTGGTAGGGTGAGGTGTTACCAGATGGTGTTCTATGCAATTTCCAAGCATGGTGGCTTACATATTTTGGTAAGTAATTTCTTTTGTCCACAATTATGTGAAATGGAAAAATTGTAATGCTGAACTTTTAACTGCTAAACCTTGAGTGTACAGCATGTTTTCTAATGAACTTCATAGACTTTGGAAGGTGAAGGCAATTTGGTAATCGGACAGAATCAGACAGCCCTAAAAAAAAACCTGTGTCACCAGAGAGAAATCGTATTGTTGTTCGAATCTGGGTTTCTTTATTCGGAAAACAGCTGTTCCGCGGAAAACTCAGCAGTTCAGCACCATTACTTGGAGATAGAGACACTATGGCCACTAAGAAATATATGAGATAGACCCAGTCATCTGCACAATTTTGTCTATGCAAAAGAATTCAAGTAAACTACAATGTCCTTAAAACCAGGAAAAGGTTGCTAATTGCTAGTTGTTCCAGTCTTTCAAAACATTTGTTTATATATTAGTCCTCCACCTAACCACCACCTTTAATTCCACAGAAGACACTACAGTGCCATCCAAACAATTCTTGGGAGCAAACAAATCAGTTATGCCTAAGCCAGATAATGTTCTAAAAGTATTTTCAAACTAAGGCCAGTTTCATTGATTAATGTTGACGCAAAGATCCTTGCAAATATCTTTTCCCAGATATTCTTCCTCTCATTGCAAATATATTATTCATTGCCTCCTAAGTCTTATGAAAAAAAATAAAACAAAAATAATGAAAAAAACATTTGGATCCATCCTGAAATTAATTTTTTTTTTAAAGTTGTGGACTCCAAACATATTTTTATTTAGGGAACTTGGTGGACCTATGTAAGATACATTATTCATTTTAGTTTTCTATTGCACTCCTATATATTCAGGGATCCAGTTACCCTGCAGTCTAGATGATCTTTATCCCTTGGATGTATAGCACTGCTGAAAATTAATCTATTTGCTTCTTTCTTGTATGTAAGAGATCCAGAGACAGAACAATGTCTGGCACAATAGCTTTAATTGCATGTTACATACGAACTTTATACCACGACTGCTGCTTAATGCTGATGTACTGAATATGCACTTTATCTATTCGTATGTAACCAGCAATTAAAGCTATAGTGCCAGACATTGGTCTATCTCTAAATCTCATTCATAGACTTGCTCTGCCTTCTTGAGCACATAGCTTATGCTGGGTAATGTACTGCTCTAATTAACCCAATTTTTTTCACTTTGTATAAAGCTTTGTCTGAGTGCTTGCCATTCCTCTCATTTGGTTTCTTATATGCCAGTTTCCCTACTTCTTTTAAAAGCCTACTTCAGGGCTGGTTCACACAGACGGTTCCCCCGTTGTTTTTGCCAATGTTGTGTTTTTGTGTTTTTTGTTTGTTTTTTTACAGAACCGCTTACATTCAAAATGAATGGAAGCAGTTCTTTTACTGATGGAGTGCAGGTTTATTATCGTTTACCTTCGTTGGTGCGATCGCCACGTTTGTGCACCCCCATTTTTCCAGATGTAGCCTGCACCATCTGTGACCCCAATCGCTGTTATTTAACAAAATACCAGGAAACATGCTAACCAAATGCTGCACAATGATGGTAAACAACCTACATACTGTAGTTTCCAAACTTTTGGCAGCCAGCGCAGAAAACTAAGTGAACCTACCACCCCTGGAGGATACCGTGTGAACCGGGCCTTACCAGATTTCACTTTTGAACAGAATTCTCTACAGGTGCCCTCCCTCAAATGACAAAGAACGGGTGGTATTTGAATAATGCTTTTGGCACCGTTCAGACTTGGAATCTTAAAACGCAATCACAATCGTGATTTTGCATTGAGATGTTTGTGATTTTTCTGCGACTGCATTTTGCGATTCTTATTCCAGTGTATCAGAACCGCAACACAATTGCCCAGCAAATGCTGCATGCATCACGTTTGCGATGATCGGAAATTCACAATTATGCTGCAGTGTGAGTAATCCCATAGGATTACATGTGCTGCAGTGCGTTGCTGATCACCGGCAATCAGTAAAGTGCATAATGCAGGCTGAAATCACCTCAGTGTGAATGAGGCCTTACTGATGCTCACTTAGCAGGTCTCCCCTAAATGTTATTCCTTGTTAAAACAAAATCTTAAAAATCTCATTTATTAATAACACCTAATCTATATAAAAAGCTCTCGACAATCTCAGGCCTTCTAGCTGGATTTATTCTTTTTTTGCCCCTGGCCAAGTGTGTTGTGGCTCCCCTTTCTTGTGCAGCTGCACCCCTCCCATTCCACGTGTATCCCCCTCTTCCATGTGTATCATCCATGTACTACAGCCCCTTTCTTCCATGAACAGTTCCCTTGAGCATCTGTTTTCACTTTTTTTGTGGCATTTTCCATTCTCAGCTCCCTTTTCATATGTAGAAACCCCTCTTTCATGTCAAGGTGCCTCTTCATGCTGCAGCCACCCAAGGCCCAGGCCTTTGTGGCCTTTCCAAAAATCCGGCCCTTCCTCTTGCCACCTTTGATGTGATTAAAGTGATTTGTTTCCATGTGTCCCATAAAATATTTTATTCTAAGGAGATTGTTAAGAGGCCAACCTAACCCTGAAATTAGGTGGAAAGACTGAGAAAGAATTTGAAGAACATTACATTCTTTCTCAGTCTTTCCACCTAAATCCAGGGTTAGGTTGGTCTCTTTACCATCTCCTTAGAATAAAATATTTTATGGGACACATGGAATCAAATCACTGAACTAGAATACTAATACATCCTTTCTTTTTTGGGCATAGTTTGAAATTAGAAGCTTTATTCAGATGCAAAATAAGTCATCAAATGTTGGTAGGCCCTGTACTAGATTTTAAAGCAAATCTCTAAAAAAAAAAAAACAATTTGAACAGACGTGATTTCATGGCTGTAAAATTATTTAAACTCCTGTAGTTCTGCCTAAAATATATATTTTTAAATTCTCATAAAGTAATTTTAAATTATACCACACAAGATCAGGTCTTAAAAGTCTTAATGAAATAGACCTCTGTGAGACAGCAAAGAAAGTTTCCGTATGTTTAGGGTGAGCCGAATCAGGTTGAGGGCTGTGATCTTTCTCCAAACTAGATTTTTGGTCTCATCTGTTTCACTCAGTCAGTGCTAGTCCATGTGACTAACATAGCTTGAGACCCTATTCCCTTCTTAGTGGAGAGATTGAAGAACTAAGGTTAACATCTTAAGACGGGATGGAGTAGTACAATATCCTTGCAGAAACAGGAATCCTCAGTAAAAATATATATAAATGTATATACAATTTCAGCCAAAATCCATTGAAGAGATATGCAGACCTGCTTGTTTCCTTTTGTTTACAAACGCAAGACGCACATACTGCGTACACTGTACCCCAGCTGTAATGTCTCTGCATCAATGTGTGAAAGCTTTATTAACACGTCTATTCCTAATGTGCATTGTATGTGTTTGTTTTTGTAAAGAAAAATCTAAATAAAAAAAAAACAGAAAAAAGCTGTATCTAAAGCCTAGGGACTTGTTCAGATTGTCTTCCTTATGAACTCCAAAATAAATGATGCGGACCCTCCTATCCTTAGAGATTCTGCAATAATCACTAGGATCCCCAAAAGTTCCAGTGATGAGAACACGTTGAGCTTCCTTCTGGTTCCAGTTTGGCTTCTAACGGTGGACTGGTGTGTTTCATCTGGGAGGGAAAGTGGCACTCGCACCACTCACCTCCTCCCTTAACCACTGAATGTAGGGAAGATGTGGTGGAGCCATATCAATCAAATGCTGAGCCCAACATCCACCATTTTGCCAGTCTTTTAAGTAAGCGCATTATACAACACAAAGGGAAGCTCTTTCCACAGATACACTCAATGTGTTTGTTTTATTCAATGCATTTTTTAATTGAGAATTTAATTAATTTAGAATTGCATTCTTCCCTAAGTCTTTGGCCCTTCAGAAGATAGTCATCAAGACATGCCATTTGGATTTGAGAAGTATGTATTCTCTTTAAAGGCAACATACCTGGCACTTTTTAATTTTCTTTACTGTGGATCTCCCAGGGTTTCTGGGGGTTGTAGTCTTTTTCCTAATATTGGTTGTACTTGATGGCTGTAAGGCAGGGTTCACCACTATTAAAATGTGCTAAAACATGTTCACCGCCCATTCAGTGAATCATGCTTCTAAAATTTGCATTTTCAAATGCATGAAAAAATCCTTACTTCTTGCAGCATAAATTTGCACATTGCATGCCAATTGCCATTGACTTTCATTAGCTGTTGCACGCAAAAATTTGAACACAATTTGAGCACATAAACACAAATTTTAATGTGAAAAAAATGTTCCGTTTACTGCAATGATAAATGTGAATCCTGCCTTATTCATTTTTTTTTTTATAACTTTGTCTCCAGCTAACCCTATTAAAATGAGTGTTCTTTTTGAGTAAATCGTAGATGACAATTTCAAAATGTTATTTGATTTGTACGGAAACAGCAGTTCTATTTGTTCACATTTTTAATTTGTACACACATTTTAACGTATACCTTTTAGAACATGTTACATTTTCAATTCATGAAATTGGTAGTTACTTGCAAAGTGTTTTTTGCTGTAAGGGTAATTATAAGGTCTTGGAGCAGTGCATTCCTTTTTGACCCTTCATTACAAGCTACGCCAAGCATATGAGAATCCATAATTGCTAAGAAAAACAAATCTAAAAAAAAGGAAGTTGAGTCTAAACTAGGTGTAATTATTTTAAAATTGGGTATATTGTGGCTTAATTGCACAACTCAGTTCAGCATCTCCACGTAAGGTTATTGCAGTCTCGTAAAAGCATCGCTGTTCAGGGATGACATACAGCAACATTTGAGCAGTGAACAGCTCCAGCGAGAGGCTGCAAGCGCATTAACAATGTGGGTGGCTTGGTATTCATTGCAATCAGGGAAATCCACATTTCTTTCCAGCTGGGTTGAAGTAGACAGCGCTGGCTTGCTCCTGCACTAGTAAAAAACAATGCATACATTAGCAGGAAAAGGCTTTTTAACGTGTGTTCTTGTGGTTTGCCAAAAATGATTGGCTGTGTCATAATCCATATTACAGGCAGATATTGTGTCCAGCTGATAGACAAGCAGACCCTTATCTGTCCAGACCTTATGTGACCTATCATTAATCACTTACTGTATCAAATGTGTTTTTTTTTCTTTTTTTTTTTTTTAAATCCATTAGAAGACAACAGTTGCCAGCCGACCCTTGGGGTACTGAGTTAGGGCTGGTGCACAAAAAGAGCGCTTCTTAGCGCTTTTCAAAATGCCAGCGCTTTGAAAAGAACCTTGGCTAAATCCCAAACACTAATGCGGGTCCTGCAGCATTTCTGTGCTTTTCTGAGGCGATTCAGCCTCAATGTTGAGTATAGGAAAGTGGAAAATCACTTAGAAAAGCGCTAGAACAGAGTGATTTTGCAAGCGTTTTTGTTACAGAAGCTGTTCAATTCCAGCTCTACTGTAACAAAAAATAAAAAACGCTACACCAAAACGCTCCAGAAATCGCTAGGCATGATTACAAAATTGCTAGGGACATGCCTAAAATCGCTCTGAAAAAATCTCTTCAAAAAGCACTGAGAGTTTGCGATTGCACTAGCGCTTTTTGGTGTGCACTGGCCCAAAGTGAGCAAATCTGAAAATGACCTTGTTGTTTATGTTGAAGAACTAAAAGCACAAGTAGGAGGTGTTTAAAAACAAGAGGTATATCTTGTAAGAAGACTCACAGAACTCAAATTAAAAAAATATTTTTTTCACTGTTTATTGAGCACACGGTCTGAAATACTCAATAAACAGTGGAAAAAAATGTTTTTAATTTGAATACCTATTGTTCTTGGGAACCTCCTACATGTGCTTTTAGTTCTTCTACATCACCCCACTTAGTGAGGTGCTCGTCACTACAACCCTGTTTGTAGTGCAAACTTTTGATTGGAGCAGCGACCGAATCCTGTTACTAAAGGCCAAGTGGGGACGGTACTTCCCCACATGCGCACATGAGTGGTTGCCTCTGAAAACAACCCAAGTTTGTGAGTATATACTCTGATATAATATTCTTGGCCCATAGCATTACAGTATTACGCAATAGCGGGCTCCCAGTGTCCGTGTGTCTTTTTTTGTTTTCATTTGTTGTTTATGTTGTTTGTGTTTTGGTATGATTAAACTGAATTCCCCGGAAATGTACTATGCTGGTTTCTCTCAGCATAATAAATTAGCAATGGATATAATTATAGCAATTTACAGTACTTCATTACCTGTAATGTTGCTTTAAACTCAGTAGTCATAACACTTGGGTATCAATAGTTATAATGTAGAAGTCTGAAGAAACAGGATTTTGAGGCAAAAACCTATTCCTCTAAGAATGATTATTCATAGTTTTAGGAACAAAATCCTTGCAACCTACTGATGTCATCAAGAGCAACTCTGGCTAAATCTTTTCTTAATAATAATAAATATTCTAACATTTGTATAGCACTTTTCTCCTGTCGGACTCAAATCACTTGAGAGCTGCAGCCATTAAGGGTGCGCTGAGTAGGCCACCCTGTACTGAAGGTAGCTTTGGGGTTTCATAGGTCCACTGAAGTCCACCTAGTGGACAAATGGGGGAGCCCCAGCGAAAGCTTGAAGGATGCTTTTGCCTGGGCTCCATGGAAGACTGATAAAGTGGACGGTATTAGCAGTGGTCACGGCATGTCCCGCAGGTGGCACTGAGTTACCGGGAGTGCCATGCTAGCAGAGCCTGGCATACAGCATGGATGTTGGGTAAGTGCCCATCAGCCTGCTGGCTCTAGCGGCGAATGTCTGGTGACAGCAACTTGTGCATGTGCATCTCCCAGGGGAGCAAAGCAACAGTGCCGTGGTGCTGAAGGACAGCTCCATGGTACAAATGTCTCCTCTTCATTGTTGCAGGAGCATCGCTCAGGCAAATAGCTAGTATTCTTCTTAGTTATGCTTTTAACCCTCAGACATTGCTCAGATGAAACAATTGAATTTGCTAATAAATCCTGAGCAATGTGAGATAAGAAACTCACATGTTTTGAGCTTCTAATCACCTCAAATTACATAGTGCCCAAGATCTGTTGTAAACCAGACCTGGGAAGGTAACGGTTAGCCAAACTCCTCGTAAACATAATCACATGGGATAAACCTAATTCCAATGAAAACAATTCTCTCTTGAACTTATTATTACAGCAGAATTTAAGGAGGACATTAATAAAGCATATCTTACAGTTTTACAGGGCAGTTTTGTCATACAGTAACATTTTGTGATGTATAGGCATTACTGAAACATGTTGACATATTTCTTTACTTTTATACTATTCTTTCCATGTGTGAGGAATACACTAATCAAGTTTTATCACGTAATGGAGAAAGGATGATAATCAAGCAATCTCCTTCTATATTCCAAAATATGAGATGGAGACAGATGCTAGTGTTTCTAATATTCTGCATTACGCCCAGTGTAAAAATTCCCTGTTGGGGTGTTTAAGAACAAAATTTTCCCTAATCCCAAAGGATGTATTCAGTAGTTCAGAATGCCACAACAGCTGGTAGTTTAAAGCATGGAACAGCAGTTATGTGATTAATTTTCCTCTTTGAAATGCTGATCCACCAAAATAAAGCATCTATAACTGTGTACTTTTCAAATCTAAAATGCAACCTTCATTATTTTCTGGGAAATACATTTGCTTACTGCTTGCCTCAAAATGTTAGATTTCTGGTAGCTCAGGTAAACAATCGATATTTATCTGGTATGGATCATTTTCCTGCACTCACAACCTTGCTTCATATAAATAATAGATCAGATTTCATCATAAAGGGGATTCAAAATCTGTTCCACCACTGCCAATGCTTCTATCTGTGTGTCACTTGATGGAGAAGAAAGCCATGACATTGTCCAACACACATTGCTCTCATCGTGGCTCTCCAGCGCTCAAGCTGTACAGTACGGTTCTGGTCCAGTTCTCTTTTATGGCTGAAAGAGAAAGTTGCACTTAATGGGTACAGTAATTGTAGAAAGTTTTCTTGCAAGATTTAAAAAGTATCTCTTACATTAAATTTGTTATTTTGACTAATAGTATTCTGTAGTAGTTTCTGGATCTTAGAAAATGTATATGCCTCAGCGCTTGAGCTGTGTAATCCTCTCCTCTGTGGTGCCTGCAGTCACCCAATACTCACAAAACAGTGATGTGGCAATTACCAAGGTACAAGAACCACAGTCAGGCTATATACTTTATAGCACAAGGAGGTACACTTTAATAAAACCACATAAGATAAATTCAGTTAAAACAACAACTCAAATTGAGGGTCCATGCACACCGGACCCTATTGCATGAAATTGCATATAAAGTATTCCACTACGGGGCAGGAATAAAAGGAGCATGCGACAAGTTAACTAAATGGGCGCCATCATTGACGCCATTACAAAATAGCGGTCTTTGGGTGCCAGAGCGGAGATTTTGCAGCTATATATCAGGCATTGCGGGTGCCCTAATGTCGCTATTCTTCAGCGCCTAATATTTTATGGGATTTTCTAAAACTTTTTTGTGCGGTGTGATCATTGCACCACACCATGGCTGTGTGTGTGGGATAGGGGGGGTATGGTTGCATCCTTAAGTAGTTTGTGCGGGTGGCGGGATAGTTTTAGGGATTAGGTAGGTAGTGTGTGCGGGTGGGGGGTTAGTTTTAGGCATTAGGTAGGTAGTGTGTGCGGGTGGGGGGTTAGTTTTAGGCACAAGGTAAGTAGTGTGTGCGGGTGGGAAGGGTTAGTTTTAGGCATTATGTAGGTGGTGTGTGAGGGTGGGGGTTGGTTTCAGGCATTAGGCAGGTTGTGTGTGGGGTAGGGGGGGTTAGTTTTAGGCATTTAGACAAGTAGTGTGTGCGGGTGGGGGGTAGTTTTAGGCATTAGGTAGGTTGTGTGTGAGGGTGGGGGGTTAGTTTTAGGCACTAGGCAGGTAGTGTGTGCGGGGTGGAGTGTGTGTTTTATGCATTTAGTAGGTAGTGTGTGCAGGTGGGGGAGGGGGTTAGTTTTAGGCATTAGACAAGTAGTGTGTGAGGGTGGTGGTGGGGGGGTAGTTTTAGGGCTCTTTCACACCAAGACGTTGCGTTTTAGGGGACGTTAAGGTCGCATAACGTGCCCCTAATGCAACGCATGGTGGTGTTGAAGTTGGACGTCAGATTGAGCCGCGTTATGCGGCTCTTAGTGCGCTGTTTTCATTCTATACTGATAGAACGAAAACGGTGCATGCGTCAAAAGACTGTGGAGACCACGTGATCGGAACACTCCGCATCACGTGTTCACGCCAGCCAATAGTCGCACAAAGCGACCGCTCCAGGAAGTAAACACGTTACGTCAGCACAGTGCAGTGAATATTAATTAGCCATGTGGCTAGTCACAATAGCGGACTCTCCCCTCCTCCTCTCCTGCACTGAATATCACAGCATAGGGCCGCAGAGGACACAGAGCCATATCAGCTATATATAATCAGAATCTCAATAGCAAATACAACGGAAACGGCACATGCTTAAAAAACAAAAAAAACAAAAACACATTACTGAGCATTTGCAAGCAGTGTAACGCAGCAAAGTACGAGTATAACGCACAGCATGCTGCACTTTCATTAAACATGCAGCGTTATACTCTAACGCAACGTGTGCACTGTGAACCGCACATTGATTTTTTCAGTGCTGTGAGTTGGGCTGCGTTACAGGCTGCTGTAACATGGGACTTTAACGTCCCACTGTGAAAGCAGCCTTAGGCATTAGGCAGGTAGTGTGTGCGGGTGGGGGGGGGGGGTAGTTTTAGGCATTAGGTAGGTTGTGTGTGAGGATGGTAGTGGGGTTAGTTTTAGGCATTAGACAGGTATTGTGTGCGGGTGGGGGGTAGTTTTTGGCATTAGGCAGGTACTGTGTGCAGGTGGGGGGTTTAGATTTAGGCATTAAGTAGATAGTGTGTGAGAGTGGTGGTGGTGGTGGTGGGGTTAGTTTTAGGCATTTAGGCAGGTAGTGTGTGCAGGTGGGGGGGTTAGTTTTAGGCATGGGGTGCGGTTAAGGTTAGGTGGAGGGTTCTGCGTGAGAGTAGGAGTTAGATTTGGCCATAAATGAAAATGTACCGAAAAAATATCTGAGTCACCCTGCCTGGAATATAAGAAGGGTAGAAGAGACGTATGTAGGAATGGATGAAGAGGAGGCTACTCCTCTTGTTTGTTTGGTGTGTGTGGATCCCGGGTGGCGGGGAGGTAGTGAGATACTGCTCTAACCTATGGGTAAGGGGTGGGTCCTAGAGGTCCTTGCTTCACCATGTTAGTGTTTTTTTTTTTTTTTTTGCCTCTTCTCCCTCTCGCCTCTTGTGGGGGGGGGGGGGGGGGAGGGAGGAGGAGGATCTCCTTTTCTTCTCTTTTCAAACCATGATGACCACACAATTCAACTCAGGAGTGCGGCAGGGGAGAGACACTGCTGCTACTCCATTAGTTGAGTACTCACTAACCTGGGATTGGGTACTGAGTTTGAAAAAAAAAAAAAAAAAAAAAAAAAGAGTTCGATTTGGCCATAGTAAAATATTGGGTTTAATGTCGATATTTTACAATTTTATAGTAAAATATCGGTATTTCATAACAATATTTTATTTTCACCCCTAACTACGTCCCCAAATTTCCAGATGCCCTTAACCTTCCTGGCGGTAAGCCCGAGCTGAGCTCGGGCTATGCCGCGCAGGAGGATATCTCTGCTTCTAGTGGGGCGATTCGCCCCATTCAAAGTGCTGTACGCGCAGCTAGCACTTTGCTAGCCGCAAGTACAGCTCGATCGCCGCCGCTCTGCGGTGATCGCCCGCACGCAGCGGCGGAAGAGGGCCCCCGCCAGAGCCCTGCGCTGCCCGGACCAATGAGTTCCAGGCAGCGCTATGGGCTGGATCGGAGGCGTCTGACGTCAGGACGTCGGCTGAATTCCATGACGTCCTTCTGATCGTCACCATGGCGACAGGAGAAGCCAAACAGGGGAACGTGTTATATACGCGTTCCCCTATTTGCTATTGATGCCGGCGACGATCGCACTAGAGGGACACATGCGCCCTCTAGTGGTGTTTCATGTAGCTACCACTCTGGTAGCTTTACATGAAACAAAAAAAAATGGATTTCTGCCTAATTGGCAGAAAAAATTAACCGCCAGGAGGGTTAATTGTCATATGCATTCCACTAAGGACCCTTTGCCACTGCACTGCGATTTAGCTAAATTGCAAAACACTAGCAATTTTTGAATCGCTAGGCTTTGCTATTAACATATGAATCACGGTAGGTATTTACCAATATCGCGATTTGATTTTGGCCAAAGCGCGATTGTGTTTTATAACTTGATTTTGCAATGCAAGTGTATTGCGTATGCAAAATCGTGATCGCGAAAACAAAATTGTGACAAAAAGCAATTGTTAGCTTATAGTGCAGAGTTGTATGCGAGGAACGTGCATCTACAGAGCAGTCTGCAAATCCTAATATGAGTAAACTACTGTGGGTACTGCTCTAAAGATGTGCTTTCACTGCCTACAACTCTCTATTAACACACATTTTATACAAATCTGTACATTACTTAGCAGGTAAAACCTGCTTTAGTGGGGATTGTTTGTAGGGCCAAAGTTAATGCCAGGTATTAGATGTGCTTTAAACTGATTTTCTTACATGTGCTTTTTTCAACTTCCTTTATTTTTTACATGCGGGGAACAAATGGGCGGTGGGCAGCATTTTTACACATCATGCATCCAAATCCCCATAGCCATGCTACATAACAGCTCACTTGACAGTCACTTATCATAAACCTGCAGTCCTGTTGTGAATATATAAAAAAAAAATAGGGACCCTAGCCTCTAATTAATAAACAAACATAGGTATACCTACGAGCAGCTGGCCATAGAACATTTTACACGTTATTTTATAGACAACAGCGGAGTAATGGCAATGCATCTTAAAGTGAACCGAGCACCTTTTTTATCATTCAGGACATTTCTATAGCACATGAAAAATGCATGCCGACAATCTGTTTCATTATTAAAATAAACTTTCATTTTACCTTGTATTTTACATTCAAAGTAGATTAATTACCCTGTTTCAGCAGGGCTGCCCGGCCGTCCCCGGCCGCAGAGCTTTCAGGTTCCTAATTGTTTTATTGGGCTAAATACCAAGAGGTAAACAATGCTATTAGACAACAAAGGGGGTTAGTAATTAGGACTGTTTCTTCAAAGACCTAGTTTGTGTCAATGTGTCAAGATAGCATCTCTGACTTCTGTATATAAGGAATGTGAGAAGGGGAGGGGGGAACATGGCAGCTTCTATGCCAGGAGAGATTCCATTGAAAGAGAATGTGCTCAGTTCCCTTTAAGACCAGGCCACATCTAAATGACTACAAGCAGAGGCGTGCAGTGCCCCCTAGAGGCAACATACACACTAAAGCACTAAAGCCCTAACTAGTCTCTAACTAATTTATTATTGCTTGGGTCCCTTCCAAAAAATATGGTCTCATTGCGGTGGTAGGGTCCAGTACGGAATACTTTGCATGCAAATTGTTTTGGAAGCTAACATCCTCCATTAATTTTAATTTTGGTGCAACTGTTTTGAATGCAAGAAACACACCCTGCCTATAATTAGGCTCTGCACACCTATGCTGGTAGTCATTCAGATGCAGCACTGCCACCCCTCCCGGCTGTCTAAAGGAATGTAGATTTCAATTACCGCACCGCACACTACCGCCAATCACGCCATTCTTCAGTCGCTGCAAGCCACTTACTAAGACGGCAGAGCTCTGTGAGCCAGTCAGGAGTGGATTTAATTGGCTCCTAACCCCGTGATCACTGTGAGCTAATCTCATTGGCTTACATTGATCACAGGGTCGGCTCCTGACCAGTTTGCAGAGCTCTTCCTTCATAGCGCCGGCAGAGGGAATGAGCTTCAGCGAGGGGAGAGTGGTGTGATCCGCAGTAACAGTGGGTTGCCAGTATTCTCCAATTTTTGTTAAGTGGTTAAAGTGAACCTCAGGACTAAAAATCGACTCAGCAGCACTGAAAAGGCTTGGCGTTTCTTTAACAGTTTCACAGCATCAGAACTTTGTTTCTCTTATACAAGCCTCATTTTTAGCTGCACAGAAGAAAACTGCCCGGGCTTTTTTCCCCTGATGCTGTGCAAAGCATGATGGGATTTCTGATGATGTTGTTCTCGTTCTGCTGTTTTGGTGCAATTTTTTTTTTTTTTTACATTTTGAATTTGACATTTGAAGCCTAGCGTGTGCAGCTGGGAGGGGTAATCAGGACACAGGACAGTTGGAACTGTGTCTCACGCTCCTTGTCACCTCCTTTCAACCAAAAAGATGGCTGCCCCCATGACAAAGATGGCAGCCCCCATGAATCACAAACATTTGCCTGTTCTTTTAAAACAGGGTGGGTAAGAGATTATATTACCTATCTATTCTAATTAACATAACTAATGTAACTTGATGACAGTATGTTTGTTTAGGCTGAAGTTCCCCTTTAAGGAGAGATTATGTAGAATAAAGTTATCATGTCTAGTAGTGGAAGTGCAAGCATGCACAGTACTGAGGTCACCTCTTGGCTTCTATACTAATGAAGGAGACCTATCACAGTTATATTGAAGAAAAGTAGCATCATGGAGATCTCCACCTTGGCTTACATTGGAGCTTACCGGTCTTGCTGATAAACCCTTGGAATGGTAAATATTGATGCAGTGCATACAATCATTTTTTTTCCTTTTATTCATTAATATTGAAGTCCACTTTGATATCTGCATATAGCAATTACAAATTGGTTCCTCATGTGATAATGCCGTCTGCTTGCTGCTGCATCAGGGGCACAAGAGGGTATACACGACAAGCAGTGGGTTGACACTTCTCTATTGCTTGGAAAGAAAATGGTATACGTTGTACTTCCCCCTTTAACAGCATGAGTACAATTTTTGACACAGCATCAATTTCTATTTTTAATTAAAATAATTTCAGCTAAACTCTACAATCTTAAATGTGCTGAACTGACGAATGTAGATCTGTTCAGCAGAATAGAATTCACAATGTATAATTTGGAAAATTTTTATAAGTATAACGTTGTTTTAGCTTTATTAGTATGCTGCAATATACATTGTGTGAAATTCAGGAGGGAAATGTGTGGTGTTCATTTCATCAGTCTTGGGCCTGCACATTAATCCCAGGAGGTACGGTTCTGGATTGCACCTGTATTTCAACCAGCTCTGAACGATTTCTTGGTTTTATCCACAGCATATAAGCTGTATACTTACATATGTGATTTCCTCGAAGAGTGCAGGATGTGCTTTGCATCCACAATGTTCCGTGTATTACAGCCATATGGGCACTGGATATATCTCCTGTCTGAAATTGCCTAAGCAATTTATTTTTTCTGTGTTGCGCACTAAAATCATTCAATGTCATCCCCAGCACCGCCTTATTTATCAAAGCTGTATTTCTAGGAGATGCAAATAATTATGTTCGTGCCATGCAAATTTCTCACCTGCATCTGCCTGAGGAAAAAGGCGAACACCATAAATGAGATACAGCCTTCATTCCCCATGTATGGCTTCTGAATTTATAAGGAGTGCACTGAAATAGGAGGTTTATGTACAGGCGTGGAGACCTGTCACAGAACAGAGATATTTAGAATCCTAAATTTGCTTTATTCTTAAGTTATTTTGGGAGTCCCAATGCTTTATTCACTGAGATTTGCTCAGATTTGAAAAACAAATTTACAGTAAAAGTGACTTGTTTTGTAAAATCAGACATTTCTTATTACTGTGTGAAAAATATCTGTACATTAGAATGTCTTCTGGCTATTGACCTGTAGCGGTTACGGTCACTGTTATTAGTGGTTGCTAGCTGGATATAGAATTGATGTTATTCTCCTAAGATCAAACCCTACCCTTGCTATATATGGTCCAGTACCAGAATCTCAGTGACCAATAGAAGCTTTCACACTGGGAGGGGAAACCTTCCTAATGCTGGGGGCACATCTGGCTGTCTAGACTGGGGGGAGGTGGAACCTTCCTAATACTGGGATCATATCTGGCTATCTATACTGGGAAGGCGGCTACCTAATACTGGAGGCACATCTGGCTATTTGTACTGTGGAAAAGGCTGCCTAATACAGGAGGCATATCTGAGTATCTATACTGGGGAGGGGGATTGCCTAACACTTGGGGGCACATCTGACTATTTATACTGGGTGGGCTACTGATACTGGGGGTACATCTGGCTTCCTTTGCTCCTTTGCTGGGGTAGAGGAGTGCTGCTTAATACTGGCACATTTGGTTACATAAACTAGGTTGGGGGAGGAGGGCTATCTGATACTGTGGGCACATCTGACATGTCACATGTGAGTACAGCAGCAGTCATGCTCAAATTTGACTCAATACAGTGGCTGCCTCTGCAGCACCTGTGCCCTGAGCGCTAACACGCACCCAGCCGGTGCACAGGAGTAGCTGACCAGAGGTGAATTCACAACTTTCCGCTTTCCGTGTGTCAAGGTTTGCCTTGAAAAATGTCAAAGTCGCCAAAAGTGCGAAAATCATTGGAAAAATCATGTAGTGGGTATGGGCCTTTAGAGAGTGAGCCTTTGTATACCGCTCACTTTAGGTTCCCTTTAAAGTTTTAAATATACTTGTTCATCAACACCCTGTGCTGGACTTTCTTTGAAGGATGTGGGCAGTGTTGCAGATTTCTGCCTTCAGAGCGTAAACTACATTTGCATAATGAGTGCCTCAGGCTTAGTGATTTCCATGGCATTCTCAAGGTTTTAAAAAGAGCTGTGCCTGCTTTAACTTCTGCTTTAAAGAGACTCCGTAACAAAAATTGCATCCTGTTTTTTATCATCCTACAAGTTCCAAAAGCTATTCTAATGTGTTCTGGCTTACTGCAGCACGTTCTACTATCACCATCTCTGTACTAAATCAACTTATCTCTCTCTTGTCAGACTTGTCAGGCCTGTGTCTGGAAGGCTGCCAAGTTCTTCAGTGTTGTGGTTCTGCTATGAACTCCCCCATCCAGGCCCCTCTCTGCACACTGCCTGTGTGATATTTAGATTAGTGCAGCTTCTCTCTGTTCTATTATCTTTTACAAGCTGGATAAATCCTCCTCTGAGCTGGCTGGGCTTTCACATACTGAGGAATTGCATACAGGCAGAGCTGTCTGCACTCTGCAGGAAGAAACAGCCTGACACTTCAGTGGAAGATAGCTGCAGGGGGAAAGAAACACACAAATGATCTCTTGAGATTCAAAAGGATGGCTGTATACAGCCTGCTTGTGTATGGATGTATTTTCTATGTGTGGACATACTGTACATCAATCTACTTCCTGTTTTGGTGGCCATTTTGTTTGTTTATAAACAAACTTTTTAAAACTGTTTTTAACCACTTTTAATGCGGCGAGGAGCGGCGAAATTGTGACAGAGGGTAATAGGAGATGCCCCCTAACGCACTGGTATGTTTACTTTTGTGCGATTTTAACAATACAGATTCTCTTTAAAATGGAATTTGAGGTGGTCTTTATTAAATTACCCTTGATAATGGTGGTTGAGGGGGGATTGAATTATCTTTTAAAACTGCCTAAACTCTAACCCAGAGTGGCTTCTTTACACGCTGAAGCTCCTTCTCTGGAAATTACTTTCAGCTGATCCTTTATTGAAACCGAATGCATAATAAGCAGACCTAAAGTTACAGTTTATTACAGTTTTGGTGCGCTCTAAGCAGAGTGAGCAGGTGACATGTTTCCTCGAACTGTTAAATTGAAGATAGCCCTTGCTGGTAATTAGGACATATTATTAATTCTGTCATTGATTTCTCGCAGTGGTAAGTTTCTTGGCTTACTCAATTAAAACCAGTGTTATTTAATGAGCCGCTGCTAATCCCAATCAATATTCTTTACATTGAAGATTAGTGTGGTTTAAGGTCACACTTTCTCCAATTAACAATTAGCTTGTCAGTTAACCTAATACTAATGATAACCTTATTCTCCCTGAAGAGCAACACATAGAGACCCTCACCCCAATATACATTTACAAGATTTAGGGCTGATTGTATTTAATAGGAAGGAAACTCATTTAAAGTATCTCAGACCTAGAAAGAGAACAATGAAAATGAATTGCCTATATGTAAAAATATGATTTGTGATCGATGTGTAAATGGTTTATAATTACATTTACTTTATTACATTTTAAAAAGTGCCTAAATTATAAATTGCAGTTTGCTTTTAACTTAAAACGTTGGCAAGATATATTAAATCCCACATAATAAAGTATAGTTTTCTCATCCCCAGAGTCTGTATTCAATATATGGGCTTGAAATCCCCACCCCCTGTCGAAAATCAGGTCCTGGCCATTTTTTATCTTTGCTAGCCATGGGCCCAAAGGATGCTGAGGGATTGATGTCATGACTCCACCCCCCATGTCCTGCTCCCAGCCCACATCCTCTATGAAAAGGGATGTAATCTGATCCAGGCAGACTACTGCTGTACCAAAACCAGTCTGGGTCTTATTCAGTCCGGGCCCACAGAGCATGTGTGGGATTTCACATGCATATTTGTATGAAGGGGAGGGCACAAGGCTAGAGGGGAAGACACAATGCTGAGGGTGTACTTACAAGGCATCAGCATGATGAGAAAGATGGAGGTGCTACTACAGATATAAATGTGTGGCTGTTCTAAACACTACAATGTACCAGATATAAACTTTATATTTCCAATCCAGTAAAACTGAGTCAGCTGACTCAGGGTACCTGATCTGCTGGATGCTTGTTTGGAGTCTATCGCTAAATGTATTAGAGACACAGGATCAGCAGGGCTGCCAGGCAACTGGTATTGTTTAAAAGGAAATACATATGGCAGCCTCCATATCCCTTTTCACCTCAGGTTCCCTTTAAAAGTCAGAAAAAACAACTACTGCTCCACATGACCTATCAGGTGTAGTGTAAACTAACCCTTAGACGACTTTTTTTCTAATTTATCCAAGTGCATCATCTTTCATTGCCTGACACATGTTTCATGACCTACTAGCAGCTTCCTCAGAGGCCCAACATGAAACAATTTAAGTATGATTCATAAATCTCGTAATCAGTATGATAGGAGTTAAAGAGACACTGAAGCGAAAAAATATATATGATATAATGAATTGGTTGTGTACTATGAATAATTACTAGAAGATTAGCAGCAAAGAAAATATTCTCATATTTTTATTTTTAGGTATATAGTGTTTTTTCTAACATTGCATTATTCTATAATATGTGCAGATTACACAACACTCAGCATTCAAAATGAGTCTTTCAGAGCAGTCTATGAAGTAATGAACTCTACTCTAGCAGAGGAAAAGTAAACAGTTCAATTACAGTTGAGATAATAAAAGTCAGATAACAGCCCTCTCCACGACTAAGTTAGTCGGAGAGCTTAATAGCTTTTTTGCATAGAGATAACAACTGGAGTTTCTCAACTCTTCCTGTACTGGAAACAATTAGACTGATGTATCTGATCTTAATGTTTTTTTTCTTAGCTGTACTACACATACAAATCATAATATCATATTTTTTTTTTCGCTTCAGTGTCTCTTTAAGCTTTTCTAATCGTATGCTTGGCAGGGAGCTTTTTTGTTATAAAAATTCTGATTTTTATCCTTGCATTCTTTGGGTAGACAGATCCTATAGCAATGTAATACAATGTGGTGTCTCGCGGTGCCCAGGATAGCATGAAGTTGCCATTCCACGTGTACTAAAGCGTATATTGAATATTACAAAGTTTGAGGTCTTGTATTCTACTTCTGAACCTTCTGTGGTGAACTAAGAAGAAGGGAGAATTGTATTTGTGACCAGCGAAGAGCTGCATCTTGGGGCAACTATTAAGAGGTATATAACAGTAAACTGATGGGTTTGTACCAAGTGGGTGTGACAGAATAAACAGCAATGAGGGCATCTTGGGCAATTGTCCCATTATTTTTGCTGTTGATCAGGTATCAATAGATCACCTGGGGCTCCAGTTTAGCAAGCATTTGGGACTTGGTTCCTTACATCTGGGCCTTTGAGGCTGCTTGTCCATGAAGGAATAAATTATTATTATAATGTCATAACTGCAGAGTTACCAACTCCAATGGGCAGTCATGATAGATGAGAGCATATAAAGGCGTAGAATTACCTTTAAAATTGTTACTGTCATAAAAGATTACATTACAGAAGAACATCCTCCTGACAAAAAATACAGCAAAAGTTTGAAGGAACACTTAAAATATCTTCAGTATGGGAACACTTAAAATATCTTCAGTATGTACTTAAAATATCTGCAGTATATATACCTTGCTTTGGATAGTTTGGATAGTTTGTCTGCACAGGGGCTAATATTTAGTAAGCTAATCCATGTGCTATGACTGTACATAGACAAGAAGACTTTTCCCCGCATGCAGTGCAGCTTAGGCATTTATGAGTAACAAGATTCTGTGAACTGTAGGAATCGCGCCATACATATTAAGTGATACATCATTTTAAGCAGAATAGCTTTAGGAAAGCTGCCATTCCTAACTAAAGAGAAGACAAAAAGCATCTGCCTGGAGAAACTGCACCTCGGGGAGCCATTGATCAGCAGTATTTTGAAATCACATGCTATGGAAGGCTGGTCCACAGTGAATGCTTAAAAAGTGAACACTTTCATTAGTTGCATGACAGCCTGGCTCATTTCAAAGGCAGTGCAAAAAGCAAAAGGATCTGCAATCTACAGAAACACATTCCAACCATTTGGATTTTACTTAACTGAATCACCTTAGTCTAGTTAGCGCAATAGGCTTGATTCACTAAGACAAATGGCACGCCTTATCAAAGTTAATGCACCTTATCAGAGTAGCATAGCAAGTGCTACGAACCCACAGGGGCTCAGGGCAGGATGAGTGGAGCTCTCGTCCTTGCCAATTAGCAGGCATAAGTTCGCTATGTACTCTGATAAGGCATGTTAACTTTGATAAGGCGTGCTAACTTTGATAAGGCGTGCTATTTGTCTTAGTGAATCAAGCCCAATGTTTGATAGTAAATACAGTAAGTTGCCTATTATTGTTTCAGTATTATTATTATTATGCATCTATATATAGCACTGACATGTTCTGCACTGCTTTACAGAATAGTTTTGTCACTATCTCTCCCTCAGAGGAGCTCACAAACTAATTGTTTTCTCCTTTAACTAGTTCAAACCAGTCAGGATAATGCTTGGTAGTACCCCAGGACAGATAGCTTTTGCTGTGTGTAAAATTAGCATGTTCAGTACAGATGCACAGGCCTCCTGGTGAACTGGAAAGATCACAAAACAATCTAAGTAAGAGCATGAGCATTCCCCAGTTTTACAGTCCATATAGTACTGAGGAATGAAAATACATATTTTCATTTTCACGTTTTCAGAGTCAGGTTAGGGGAGGGTTACTTTGAGAATTTGGTTAATTTTTAATGACTTTTTTTTACTTAAGCACGCTTAACATTTGAGAATGCTAGATCATGACCTACAATGTAAACAGCATCAGGGAACACCTGTACACAAAGATTTTTTACCAAACAAAACAACGTGATCATATTGGCCTAGGATATTCTAAAATGTGTACACACCTTATGTATGCAGGGTAAGATCTGAGACTTTTTGTGGCAAGAGTTGACCTTTACAAGTAGTCATGGAATGTGATTGACTGATGCAGACATAAAGAAACTATTCTTTCAGCACACTTTTCATATATCAGGCCTAATGGGCCTTACTTACTAGGTCAGAAGCATCACACTGCATCTTTTGCAGGCCACAAAGAGGAATCTGTACTAAAGTAGAAAAATGACTTTCCAGACCAACTTCCTATATACAAAATAAATGTATCTGTGTGCACATTACACAAAAAAATAGTATCCCACCCTTTCATACATGACAAAATGTCATGCGTTTTTGACACATCCTTCATTACAGTAACTTATTTTTATTTGACTGTATTGGCTCCTTTAGTTTAGTTCTGCAAATGAAATGCCACCTTTGTTAGTAGTGTTACATTTGTGTAGCATCAATGCTAAATAAATCATCCTATAATTTAATGTTGATAAAAATATTTTTCCTTTTGAGTTTACAGCCAGTAATGAAAGTTTTAAAGGGCCTGTAGGTTAAAATTGCAGTTTTGTTCTAACCAAGTAACACCCATTTAACTCCAATATACCTGCATAAGTAATTCGTAATTTAGCAAATGTGGAGTAATTATCAGCAAATTGCCTTATAGAATAGTCATTGTGCCAGCTGTATTTAGTTTTCTCCTAGGCAATATTTTCATGGAAGTGGTTGCACCTCCTTCAAGAGATTGCAGATAATTAGTTTTGTGATTCTTGTGCATGTGGGAAATCAGGGATGTTGTACCCAAATGGGATCCGGCCTGTCCTCTGCAGATCAGTCTTTGGCACAGGATACTGAGTGAGACTAGTTGTTGGGTTTCAGCATGAAAAAAGGCCCACACTAAAGAGAGGTGTGTGTGTGCAACCACTCTGCTCTTTTTCCTTCGAGACAAGTAAAAAGGGTGCCGGACATCAGACTGTAGTGTGAATTATGGCTATAGCTGCGCTCAGAGGGTCAATTGGGCGCCAGCAAAAGATGGAGCCCAAATTACAAAAAAAAGTGCAGTTCAGCCACCAGCAATAGCTTGCAGCCGAATAGCATCTTACTCCTGAGTCTGTGGCGGCCTGGATGGTGAATAGTAATCTATGCCATCAGAAAATTAGCAATAGCAGCGCGAGCCATTTTTTAGCTTCACCCTGCACCCAAATTTTTACACTTTTTACACGTATGCACTTTTCTTGCTGCATAACCTCCATCTCCTCCTGCTTCACTTCCATGGCTGCCACATCCCTGACTATAGCCCTGCTTGTGTTGACTCCTCAGTCTCTTCTTTGTGATTCACATGGGGTGTACTGGCAGCCCCTTCCATCCCCAGTCTCCTGCTGCATTTACTCTGTCTGTTTCGGAACTGTCACTAATCCTCCCATGCCTCAGTGGTTCCCAGGTGCCATCACCGTTGTAATCATCCTCATTTTGCCAACTGTTGCATTTGCAGCCACTGTACCAGATACCTCTACTTCTACAGCATCCAGCAGGCCCTGGGCACATGCTCTAAGGGCTCTTTCACACTAGGAGCTGATCCGTGACGGATCGCTCCTAGGATGTGGTAAGCAGAGTAACATGAAAGTCTATTGACTTCATGTTACCTTTCACATTAGGCAAAGTGTTCCAGAACATTGCGTTGTAATGCTTCCGGGAACTTGTAATCGCCTGCCACAAGCGTTTTCACGTTGAGTGAATTAGAACTGGCGTCGCTGATCAGTAGCAAACAGCAACTTCCCAACGTCACGCCGTAGGTCATAACGCATGCATGCGTTGCCTAGTGTGAAAGAATCCTTAGGGTATCGAAGTCTGCCTCCTGCTCTCTAGGTTGCAGTGAAAGATCTTCAGGCTCACCATCAAACATCATGCGAGTGTAATTGGGAGATACCTGCACATTTGCAACACTAGTGGGTGTTTTTTTTTCTGTCAATGCTGTGCTTGTTCTTGCAGTAGAAGAGCTTGCTGTACTTGTGCTCCAGAGACCCAGTCCACAATTCACTCCAGATGACATTGCTGTATGCTCTTATACATCATCCAAATACAAGTAGAACATACTGGAACTCTGCATTAATCTCAGACCTGTTTGAGACCTAGTGCTGCTGCTGCTGCTGTCCTACAGTGGTGGACTCCCTAGGTTTATGCCCCTGCCAGATGCAGCAGCTTACCCAATGCCACACCGACCCCTGGGTCTATTCTTCATGTTAATTTCTGTGCTGTAGTGTAAAAACCGCAAAGTTTGGCAGTAACCCTAGCTTTGTTTTTTTCTCTCTTTCTTAAAGAGGAGCTGTCAGCCATACTATCTCCAGAAAAAAAAACATATATATAAGTAGATAAATACTTGCTCTACTTACATAACATATGTATTGCACTGTCCACATTTTGATTTTTGTGATTTTTCAACAGTAAAAAAAGATAAAATCCTTCTTAGCGTCTGGAGTCCCCCAGGATTAATGTAACAGATTGCATGGCTGCAAAAGCTTTAGCTAGCACTAGGCCAGCTAGTATAGGTAGCCAGCACCCCACGATCGCCCCCGATCCCCTGATCCAGCCACTTCACCACTTGAGGACCATAGTCTTTCTACCCCTTAAGGACCAGAGCCTTTTTCTCCATTCAGACCACTGCAGCTTTCACGATTTATTGCTCGGTCATACAACCTACCACCTAAATGAATTTTACCTCCTTTTCTTGTCACTAATACAGCTTTCTTTTGGTGCTATTTGATTGCTGCTGCGATTTTTAGTTTTTATTATATTCATCAAAAAAGACATGCATTTTGTAAAAAAAAAATGTTTTTGTTTTTTTTTACTTTCTGTGCTGACATTTTTCAAATAAAGTAAAATTTCTGTATACATTTTTGTCCAAATTTATTCTGCTACATGTCTTTGATAAAAAAAAATCCATTCAGTGTATATTTATTGGTTTGGTTAAAAGTTACAGCGTTTACAATCTATGGTGCCAAAAGTGAATTATCCCATTTTGAAGCATCTCTGACTTTTCTGACCACCTGTCATGTTTCATGAGGTGCTAAAATTCCAGGATAGTATAAATACCTCCAATTACCCCATTTTGGAAAGAAGACATCCCAAAGTATTCACTGAGAGGCATGGTGAGTTCATAGAAGATTTTATTTTTTTGTCACAAGTTAGTGGAAAATGACACTTTGTGACAAAAAAAAAGTTTCCATTTCTTCTAACTTGCGACAAAAAAAGTGAAATCTGCCACGGACTCACTATGCTCCTCTCTGAATACCTTGAAGTGTCTACTTTCCAAAATGGGGTCATTTGTGGGGTGTGTTTACTGTCCTGGCATTTTGAGGGGTGCTAAATTGTAAGCACCCCTGTAAAGCCTAAAGGTGCTCATTGGATTTTGGGCCCCTTAGCGCAGTTAGGCTGCAAAAAAGTGCCACACATGTGGTATTGCCATACTCAGGAGAAGTAGTATAATGTGTTTTGGGGTGTATTTTTACACATACCCATACTGGGTGGGAGAAATATCTCTGTAAATGACAATTTTTTGATTTTTTTTTACACACTATTATCCATTTACAGAGATATTTCTCCCACTCAGCATGGGTATGTGTAAAAATACACCCCAAAACACATTATACTACTTCTCCTGAGTACGGCGATACCACATGTGTGGCACTTTTTTGCACCCTAACTGCGCTAAGGGGCCCAAAGTCCAAAGAGTACCTTTAGGATTTCACAGGTCATTTTGCAACATTTGGTTTCAAGACTACTCCTCACGATTTAGGACCCCTAAAATGCCAGGGCAGTATATGAACCCCACAAGTGACCCCATTTTAGAAAGAAGACACCCCAAGGTATTCCGTTAGGTGTATGGTGAGTTCATAGAAGATCTTATTTTTTGTCACAAGTTAGTGAAAACTGACACTTTGTGAAAAAAACAATAAAAATCAATTTCCGCTAACTTTTGACAAAAAATATAATCTTCTATGAACTTGTCATACACCTAACAGAATACCTTGGGCTGTCTTTTTTCTAAAAAGGGGCAACTTGTGGAGTTCCTATACTGCCCTGGTATTTTACGGGCCCAAAACCGTGAGTAGTCTGGAAACCAAATGTCTCAAAATGACTGTTCAGAGGTATAAGCATCTGCAAATTTTGATGACAGGTGGTCTATGAGGGGGCGAATTTTGTGGAACTGGTCATAAGCAGGGTGGCCTCTTAGATGACAGGTTGTATTGGGCCTGATCTGGTGGATAGGAGTGCTAGGGGGGTGACAGGAGGTGATTGATGGGTGTCTCGGGGTGGTTAGAGGGGAAAATAGATACAATCAATGCACTGGGGAGGTGATCGGAAGGGGGTCTGAGGGGGATCTGAGGGTTTGGCCGAGTGGTCAGGAGCCCACACGGGGCAAATTGCGGCCTGATTTGATGGGTAGGTGTGCTAGGGGGTGACAGGTAGTGACAGGAGGTGATTGATGGGTGTCTCAAGGTGTGATTAGTGGGGGGAATAGATGCAAGCAATGCACTGGCGAGGTGATCAGGGCTGGGGTCTGAGGGCGTTCTGAGGGTGTGGGCGGATGATTGGGTGCCCTAGGGGCAGATAGGGGTCTAATCTGATGGGTAGCAGTGACAGGTGGTGACAGGGGTGATTGATGGGTAATTAGTGGGTGTTTAGAGGAGAGAACAGATGTAAACAATGCACTTGGGAGGTGATCTGACGGCGGGTCTGCAGGCGATCTGATGGTGTGGGTGGGTGATCAGATTGCCCGCAAGGGGCAGGTTAGGGGCTGATTGATGGGTGGCAGTGACAGGGGGTGATTGATGGGTGATTGATGGGTGATTGATAGGTGATTGACAGGTGATTGATAGGTGATTGACAGGTGATTGACAGGTGATCAGTGGGTTATTACAGGGAAGAACAGATGTAAATAATGCACTGGCGAATTGATAAGGTGGGGTCTGAGGGCAATCTGAGCGTGTGGGCGGGTGATTGGGTGCCCGCAAGGGGCAGATTAGGGTCTAATCTGATGGGTAACAGTGACAGGTGATGACAGGGGGTGATTGATGGGTAATTAGTGGGTGTTTAGAGGAGAGAACAGATGTAAACATCGCACTTGGGAGGTGATCTGAGGGCGGGTCTGCAGGCGATCTGATGGTGTGGGTGGGTGATCAGATTGCCCGCAAGGGGCAGGTTAGGGGCTGATTGATGGGTGGCAGTGACAGGGAGTGATTGACAGGTGATTGACAGGTGATCAGGGGGGATAGATGCATACAGTACACAGGGGGGGTCTGGGGAGAATCTGAGTGGTGGGGGGGGGGGGTGATCAGAAGTCCCCAGGGTGCAGTTAGGGACCTAATAAAAAAAATTGCGTTGACAGATAGGGACAGGGAGTGATTGATGGGTGAATAGGGGGTGATTGGGTGAAAACAGTGGTCTGGGAGGTGGGCAGGAGGGGGGGTCTGAGGGGTGCTGTGGGCGATCAGGGGGTAGGGGGGGGGATATCAGTGTGCTTGGGTGCAGACTAGGGTGGCTGCAGTCTGCCCTGGTGGTCCCTCGGACACTGGGACCACCAGGGCAGGAGGCAGCCTGTATAATACAATTTGTATACATTACAAAGTGTATTCTACACTTTGTAGCAGCGATCGTGGGGTTAACAACCCGCCGGCGCTTTCAAACGGCCGGCGGGTTGTCTTCGCGGGTGGGCGGAGCCAGTTGCCGGGGGAAGCGCGCGTCATCAATGACGCGATCGCTCCCCAGCATGCCGAAAGGATGCAACGCCCTTGGGCGTATTGTGGTCCTTTCGGCGTCCACTTTGCCGCCGCCCATCGGCTGTGGGCGGTCAGCAAGTGGTTAATGCATTTCCAGCCTGGCTCCAGCGATCGGCGCAGCCTCCCAGCACAGCTCTGGTCTCTCTATGGGGAGGATCGGGTCTGCGCATGATGTCATGACGTCCGTGGCATCATGACGTCATGTACGATCCTCCCCATAGAGAAGAGTGGAGCTGTGTGGGGAGGCTGCGCCGATCGCTGGAGGCAGGCTGGGTAATGTATTAAGTGGCTGGATCGGGGGCTACCTATACTAGCTAGCTTAGTGCTGCCATGCAATCTGTTACATTAATAATGGGGACTCAAAACCCCCATAGCGGCGTAACGCTCAGCAGGTTAACTGTGTCTATTTTGAAGCCAATGTCATTTCCTCCCTTACTCTCCTCTGCCTGATTGTGTATGCATTGCCCGCAATCCACTATAGAAAGTGCATTGTCTCAGCATGTGAAATATTGGCCAATATTGGTGGGAGGGGGAAAACAGGAGGAAAAGAGGCTTCAGCCAATCAGCCTGCATTAGTGAAGTCTGAGGGGAAGTAGAGAAGCAAAAAAGGACAAACCAGCCCTGCACTCCCTTTGTGCATACCAAATTTTGTGTGTACCAAATAAGAGTCAGATAAACTGGGGAATTATCATTTATCAACAAGAAAAGTAATAGTGATTTTAACTTTTGGATTGTCTGGTTAGCATCCTTATTACTTGTTTACCAGCTAAAAATAAAGAATTGATTTTATGGCCGAAAGTTACAATTAATATGCAGCAGTTCTATGCCTATGTAATAAAGTAGGAACAGTGTCTTCAACAATTTAAATAAGTATGTAACAAATTGTTTGCAACATCTATGCAGTGCAGTCAGTCTTGGTGAAACAATATTGAACAGGTCAGCGTCTTCAACAATTAGGTTATTTTCACACTAAGGGCTTGATTCACTAAACCGTGATATCTGATATCACGGTCGAGCTAGCGTTTTGCGCGCGTTATAATATGCATAATGTTTTTTTGCGTGCAATTGCGAATTTTCACGAGCAAATGCAAATTTTCGCACAAAAATGGCCTCATTTTCTCACGAAAATTTGCGATTGCGCATGAAAACGTTACGCGCGTTATAATGCGTGCAAAACACGAGCGTCGCAATGGACAATATCATCACAAAACAGTGCAATGATATTCCTTTGGGGCTTTCACATCTAGTGGGGTGAGTAATGCGTGCGCTTACAGCAGCAGTGAGGCATACTTTCACTGTACTGTATGGTTGCACCTTAACATTACCAGTTGATGTGACTTTTTGGGTACAATGCAATGTTTTTGTGAAAGGGCCCTAAAATAAATTAGCTAACAGTTTTATGCAACACCTATGTGGTTCACTCAGTGGTGGTGCAATGATATGCAAGAGGTCAGTATCTTTTTTAACAATTAAAGAAATGAGGAAACATTTTTTTTTTCAAAACCTACAGAGTGGTGATCATTCATAAAGCATTTCCGCATGCGGAAATGCTTAAAACAAATGACTTTACCGAACACTTAGCAACTGCTGCATTCATAAAGGCTCTTTCCGCATGAAAAGCTGGCACTACCGAGCACAGCGATAAATCACCGCCTTGTGCGGTGATTATCGTAAAAAATGGAACAAAATTATAATTCATAAAGATTACCGCAAGTGGTATGAGGACGGGAAATACCGCTCCTTCTGATGTGGCGATAACAATGTTAAGTGAATGTAAAGACAGACCTCCCAGGCAGCTGCAGTGGAGCGGAACACGGAGAAATGTATCAACTCCGCAGCTTCCTGTGCTTCCGCGAGCCTACCGCCTGCCTACTGACAGCCTAGTTCGGGGAATCTCCGCACTGCTATCACAACTGGATACATTTTTATGAATGAGCAGCCAGAAGTCTAAAACACCGACAGCTGTGTTTTCCCGCACAGATTCTCTTTACCGACAACAGGTTTATGAATGATAGCCTATGTGGTGCAATGAGCGTGAGGTCTGTGTCTTTAACAATTACATGATTGAGCGGTGGGGTGTAAAATTGTGAAATCTGTAAAAAAAAAGTCAAAATGGAATGTAATGCAGATACTTTTTATTGGGGTGGGCAATGGACACAGTATAATACAACTTATTGCTATTATTTCTACAGTAAGTTAATAAGTATTAAAGGATACCTGAAGTGACATGTGACATGATGAGATAGACGTGTTTGTACAGTGCCTAGCACACAAATAACTATGCTGTGTTCCTTTTTTTTCTTTCTCTGCCTGAAAGAGTTAAATATCAGGTATGTAAGAGGCTGACTCTGGCCTGACTCAGACAGGAAGTGACTACAGTGTGACCCTCACAGATAAGAAATTCCCCTTTTTATCTCTTTCTTGCTCTCAGAAGCCATTGGTCTCAATTCACTAAGCTTATCTCCTGTCTTTAATAACGTTTCTATAGTTATCACCATGGTGACGAGGCATGTCGTATTCAGGAAACCTTTTACCTCAGGCAAACCTAAAGTTAACTCTTCGGTCTTTAAGTTAACTCTTCAATCCTTAAAATAACTCCAGAATTCTAAAGTTAAAGACAGGCTGTGTAACGATCGGTGTAACACAGAGAGGATCTGATTATTGGTGATCTGCAGTATCACCAAAAATACAGATATATACCTGATAATTGATGATCTGCAGTATCACTGATAATCAGATATATTACTAACCTCTGGACACCTGAGAGATATGAGTGTTTGGTGCAACAGTAATACTTTGAGAACAATACCAGGAGGACAGGTACAAGGCAGTAAGGAATACTGCTAGAGTAAGTACCTTTCAGCAGCCTGAGACTCTCCCGCAGGGAGGAGTCAGACTGGGAGAGGGAAGGACCAGAGCGTGAGTGACACCAATAGGAGGATGTCACTGACTGATCTGTGAACTATCTCTTAACTGCGGAGATAGCTCTCAAGGTCGGACAAGCCAGGTCGGCACCACACGGACATACAAAGTACAAAGACAGGAGGCTGATTTGGTAATCCTATGGCAAGCAGGGTCTGGCAACAGAGTATCAGATATAGCGAAGTACCGAATCAGTGAACAGAAGAGTGGTCAGGAAAGCAGAAAGTCAACAGATAATAAACAATGCCTAGTCTTGGGTGTGAGCTCCGTGATCATCAACACCCTGGAACTAGTCTGAAGTATAACAGAATGGTAACACAAGTCCCTAATCTTGGGTGTGAGGTCCTTGATCATCAACACCCTGGAACTAGTCTGAGGTATAACAGAATGATAACGCAAGTCCCTAATCTTGGGTGTGAGGTCCTTGGTCATCAACACCCTGGAACTAGTCTGAAGTATAACAGAATGATAACACAGATTCATAATCTTGGGTGTGAGGTCCTTGATCATCAACACCCTGGAACTAGTCTGAAGTATAACAGAATGATAACACAGATTCCTAATCTTGGGTGTGAGGTCCTTGATCATCAACACCCTGGAACTAGTCTGAAGTATAACAGAATGATAACAAAGATTCCTAATCTTGGGTGTGAGGTCCTTGATCATCAACACCCTGGGACTAGTCTGAAGTATAACAGAGTAATAACATAGATTTTGACAATAAGGTCTGAGTGCTACCACGTAGTGATCGCAACGGCAGACAACCAGCGAATGACCAGCACCCAGTATATATAGCCCAGCGCTCTCCAGCGCCTCCCCTAAGTGCTGAACCAATAGGAACTGGTACAATCGTCAGTTGACCGGCTGGGTCAGCTGACTCCCTTCTGGCTGTCATAAAAGTTCTGCCTCTCAGTGCGCGCGCGCACGCGTCCTTCTAAACCTGTGTGGACTATCAGTCCCAGCCACACCAGACATGTCTTGCGTATCACTAGCCGCGCTGGACGCGGAACCAGCCGCACCGCTATCAAGGCATGCGGCTGTTTCTACGCGTTCAGCCACACTGGCAGATGTAGGCCCACGCGTGCAAACCGCCGCGTTGGATGCGGAATCAGCCACCTTGTTCTGAGCGCACGCGGCGGCTTTTCCGCGTTTTCTCACAGGCTGTTAATTAACTGCAAGTGAAAATAACTACAGAGGAGGTAGCTTAACTACAGAGGAGGTAGCTCAACTACAGAGGAGGTAGCTCAACTACAGAGGAGGTAGCTCAACTACAGAGGAGGTAACTTAAGGAATGAAGAGATAAGATGACTCTCTAACTGTGTGGTGGCAAGTTATCTCTTGCCTTATTATCTCCAGCATGATCTTAGTGAATTGAGGCAATTTTCTGCTAGGAAAATGTTTTATAGTTGGAATTTCTTATCAGTGAGGGTCACACTGTAGTCACTTCCTGTCTAAGTCTGGACTGAGTCAGCCACTTACATACCTGATGTTTAACTCTTTCAGGCAGAGAAAGAAAAAAAGGAACACAGCATAGTTGTTTGTGTGCTAGGCACTGCACATAAACATGTCTATCTCATCATGTCACATGTCACTTCGGGTATCCTTTAAAGCAGCATACATTCACTCGTATAAATATAAAGTGTATCTCCCTACTGCATGGGCTGTATCTAGTCAGACACAGCATCAAGCCCCTCAGACTAAGGCTGAGACTTCACTCTCTACCATCCAACAGTACCATGCTGTGCAGCTTAATTACATATTACGTTGGTGCTAGTTCGTTGTGGGGCAGAGCTAGGATGCATGCCCTGACCCTAATCTCCCACTGATGGACAGGTTGCCTCCTGGCATTAGTGCGAGAAGATAGAAAACTCAAACGGCATAGCACTGCCATATACCATCCCCCCCCCCCCCCCCCCCCCCGCACAGTACATGAAAAGTTAAAAAACTAAGAGGTGCTAAAGAAACGTGGATGATCTCAAAAATGGTTTGGAAAGGGTTAGGACAGATAAAGAGGGGTAATTCATTACATAATAGTAATAATCAGACAAGTCTTATTCATGAGGTTAAAGAGGAACTCCAGTGAAAATAATGTAGTAAAAAAAGTGCTTCATTTTTTACCATAATTATGTATAAATGATTTAGTCAGTGTTTGCTCATTGTAAAATCTTTCCTCTCCCAGATTCACATTCTGACATGTATTACATGGTGACATTGTTACTGTGGGCAAGTTATGTAACTGTTTCTAGCTGTTCTGGCTGTTAGACAGCTCTAAACAGCCATTTCCTGTCTGTGAACATTGTTACATTGTGGCAGTTTGCCAGGAGTACCGCGGTATTCAGAGCCTCTAGTGGGAGTGGTTTCAGCACAAAATCAGTCACCCAGCGCCCCCCTGATGGTCTGTTTGTGAAAATCATTCTATTTCTCATGTAAAAGGGGGTATCAGCTACTGATTGGGATAAAGTTCAATTCTTGGTTGGAGTTTCTCTTTAAACAGATAAGGGGCCTGATATATGAAGCTCTAGTAAATTTGCTCAGGTAGCTAATAGCGCAACTTGTACTACTCACCTGACATTAGTGCCTGGAAAAGTGTTGTACGCTGCCTGCCATTAGGCCCAAGGTGAGATAAATTGTGAGCTAAGGCAGATAGAGTGATATAATTTATAAGTAATCAAAGTAATTTATAAGTAAAGCAAGGGAAATATTGGAATAACTAGTAGCAACAGCAGTGGACTTGGGAATGAAGGGTTCACAAATGCCTATTCGCACAGGTGTGACAAATTCCCTTAAAGAGCATTGACAGCCTTTGTAAGTAGGTTAAATGTGTGATTGATCGCCAGCATTTCCGATTACACTGCAACTAATTGAATCTTGTGTTTCTTTCTCCTTTCTGAACATTAAATAAGTGTGACGGCCCTGGCGTGGAGTTTGACCCATGCTTGTAAAGCTGGCAGAGGACAAAACAATTGATTTACCATCTCTGTTAGCCCAGTTCTGTGAGACTGCATTGAATTTCTTCTGCTTCCTGTATGCACTGTGTTCATTTATTTCTATGGCTCCGGAATCTTAGGGTGTGTGCAGGCTGAGTAATGTGAACAAGGGAGGATAATCGAGACTACACAAATGCAGAAACCATTCCTAGTAGCAAGTGCATACCAATTTATGCAATACCATATTTAACAGTAAAAAGTATTGAAGCAGATGGAGAGCTCAATCAAATCCAGACTACATTGTAAATGCACTGTTCTGATAATTCTTATAATTATTTATTATAATTGCAAAGAGTGTCAATGATGCAATTTTTCTGTTGTTCCTCATTAATGGGTTATTTAAAAGTAAAACTGAAGTAAGAAGATTACCGGTATATAGGCTGCTATCTTTAATGACTTTTAAAAATAATGGGAGGGAGAACAATGTTTATATATTAAAACCAAAAAAAAAAAGCTTGCTTATTCGACCAAATTCATTTTTCTTCTAGGCTCAGTTTCCATTCTCTTATAGCCATTACCTCAAAAGTGACTATCCATCGCTGCGGCTCTGCTTCCTGTTACTCTCTCCTCATGGCTGACTGCAAACAGGCAGGATTTTCAAGCTTTTTCCCTTTAATGCACACATTGGGCCTGATTCACTGTTTGGTGCTAACCTAGTTGGCACTCCTTAAAGGGAACCTAAACTGAGAAGGATGTGGCTTTTTCCTTTTAAAATAATACCATTTGCCTTGCTGATCCTGTCTCTAATACTTTTATCCACAGCCCCTCAACAAGCATGCAGATCAGGTGCTCTGACTGGATTAGATGCATGCTTGTTTCAGGTGTGTGATTCAGCCACTGCTACAGCTAAAGAGATCAGCAGGACTGACAAGGAACTGGTATTGTTTAAAAGGAAACATCCATATCCCTCTCAGTTTAGGTTCCCTTTAAGGCTTTGAGCGTGCTAACTAGGGTCTTAAGTAGTTAGCATGCACCAAGCTGAATAAGATCATGTGCAAAGTCCCACGCACAAAACTTTGCACGCGCAAAGGCCGGTGCCTGCAAAATGTCGAACCGGGTGCGATGAAAACGGTGCATCCTATGCGCCTATAAGTTCGCATTGGATGCGTCCTAAAAGTCGCATTGGATGCACCCTAAACGTCTTATAGGCGCATAGGATGCACCGTTTGCGATGCACCCGGTGCAACGTTTCGCGTGCACTGGACTTTGCGCACGGGACTTTGCATGCGAGCGCTAATTAGATGATAAAGGGCTTTTCACAAGCGTGCTAACAGTTAGCACTGCTTTGTGAATCAAGCCCATTGACGTCGTCATGCATGTGTACGAATGGCACACAGGGAACATACCAAGAACAGAGGGGGACACAAAGCAGCCACTCCCCATAAGTAATAGTGGCGAGGGGAGGTCATATTGGCCGCTCAGATAAAACCTTACTGCTTCTTTCAACTATGGAGCTTTTCTTCAGATTTTCTTTTAAAATCACAAGGTTTGTTGATGGTGAATTCTACATCTACAAGGAAGATAACTAACAAAGTATGTTTGTAAAAATTTTTGATCAAGAAGAAAACAATGGCCTAGAGCTGAAGAATCTTTAAGTGGACTAATTTGCTGCTTAATTTATTCCTGGATTGTCCATGAAATCGCAAATTCTGTCTTTATGATGTGACTTTTTGCAACAAAGTTCTAAATCCTCTAGGGGAGGAGTTGGAGCATGGACAATCTAAGTTAGAAGATCCCATGAGGTCAATATAAAAGTATGTGGATTCTCAGGAAAAATAATTGGATGATCATTGGATGAAAATGAACAATTTAGAAAACAGGAGTAGGCACAATAATGGGAGGGTTCAGGGACTACCTGAGGCCACTGGCCTGGAAGATCTTATACAATTTCTGGAAAGTATCTTTCAAAAGTTAGTGGGTGAGCCTGGTGACTTTAATATTGAAATTGACTGAGCACATAGAGTGTTTAGGCCAAGGTCTATAGATATCAATTACCCAAGGGATGTTATATGAAGAGTGCATCACTTTGCAGTAAAAGAAGCCATTATGGCAGCGGCACATGCTCAGAGAGATGGACTTAGACAGCGCCACCTTGCATTTTTATGCAGATTTTTCCAGGCATACTTTATTGCTGAGGAGGGTAGTCATGCCTCTCCTGAATGCGCTACGCGATATCGGGGCTACATAAGCCTGGGAATTTCAGTTTTCCCTCCTCATTGAGGCCTCTTGCACACTACATGTGATTTCAATTTTTATATGTGATCTAATTTTTGATTCAGATTAAAAAAGTAGCAGCATGCAGTACTTTTTTTTTTTTTTTTAATATGAATCAAAAATCGGATCGTATAAAAAATCGGAATCGCATGTAGTGTGCCAAAAGGCCTGAGATAGATGAACAATCTGCGATTTTCCAGTCTCCAGCAGATTTGCAGAAGGTGGAGGCCAAGTTTCATCTCGTTAAAATCTCTTTTATTGACTGGCTGAGTACAGACAAGCTGATCTCGCTACAATGAAGAGAGCACTGGATTGCGCCGCCATCCAGAAAGCAGGGCAATAGATCTGATCCTGATGCAGGCCCTACTCCAGGCTGTTCATTTTAAAAGTTCTAAAAGGACTTTGAGTGGGCCTGGAGTATGTGTCTCTTCATTTAAAGTGTACCTGAACTGAAGCTTGGGTACAAAATTAGATACTTACCTAAAGAGAGGGAAGCCTGAGGATCCTATGGAGAGTAGCCCCCCGGAAGATTAGCAACAAGGCATAGCCGCTAACCATATCGGAGCCGAGCTGCTCCTCTTCGTGCAGCATGGCCTTTACGAGCCTGCCCGGGCATGCACAGTTAGCTGGAGCCTTTTGTGTATGAGCAGCTCTGTGGTACTTCACAGAGCCGAGCGGGCTTGAGCAGCTACTGCATGGCCACGGTCATAACAGTGGAGGAGTGCTCAGCAAGGGAGGGCATCGAAGTAGGATCCTGAGGCTTCCCTCTCTTCAGTTAAGTATCTGATTTTGATCCTAAGCTTTAGCTTGGGATCACTTTAAAGTTTAACTGTTTTGGCATAAAATCAAATATAAATTCTTTATTTTTATCTGGTAGTAATAAGGATGCTAACCAGGCAATGCAAAAGTTAAAATCACTATTACTTTTTTTTTGTTGATAAATGATCATTCCCCAGTTTACCTGACTCTTATTTGGTACACAAAAAATCTGGTACGCACAAAGAAAGTTGCAAGGCATGCTGAGTTGTCATTTTTTGCTTCTCTATTTTCCCCTCAGATTTAACTAACGCAGCCTGAGTGGCTGAAGCCTCTTTCCCTCCTGTTTTCCCCTCCCACACCTCTGTTCCTCTCTGATTGGCCAATATTTCTCATGCTAAGACAATGCACTTTCTATAGTGGAGGGCGGGAAATGCAATTTTTATTTTTGCACCCATTCACCTTATTTGATGTGCATTGTCTTTCTGTCAATAACCCTGAGTACTGTCAGTCCGGTTCTATATTGCTGGCAATGGACTTCCGGGACATTTAAGCTGCTTTGCAAAGTGTAGTTACAAAGATACACACTGCTCCACTGTAATTTATGACGCTTTAATTTGAACATACTTGTTGTTTTTCTTATTGCTTAATAATGGAAGTCTAAGCATGCCTTAACTCTTGATGGTATTGAATTTGTGTTTCCATTTAGATGTTTATGCAGACAATTTATCACTGTAGGACATAAAGTTAACCTGGTTTCACCCCCAATTGGGGGTTAATTTTCTATAGAATAATAGCGTTAACATAAGTTGGTGTGGTCTTGTTGTTGATATATGCTGAAGGCAGGATACAGTGGGTGGCTATTGGTTGATGTCTGCTTTTTTTGGTCTCCCATTTTCCCCCAGAGGTTGTGTGACCTGATTTTAGACTACAGACCCATCCTGTCCTTGCCACGGTTATTGTTCTTTTGTAGGTAGGGGCAAGGTTACAGGTGTATTCATCACTTTTTGGTGGAATAATGTGGTTTCCTTGTGGGACTTTTAATTTTATCTTTCTTTTTATCTTGTATGTCCTCCTCTCTCTTACTGCTTATGATTCTTGCTCCCTTGTTAGCTGCTCTGATGGTGTGGCTGAATAAAAACAATAGGTATATCTATGATGAAAGTGGCCTCTCTGAATGTAAATGGCTTTAACATTCCACACAAGCGATTTTATATGGGTCTCACAAAGAGAAGGTACAGATTTTAATGTCGCAGGAGACTCATTTCAAGAAGAAACAGATTCCCTGAATTAACCTCATAATTCTTTCCCACGCGGCATGTACAACAGGCTGAATGTGTTCTTTGTCTCCAATGTGCTCTTTTCCTGGCAGCACAGGTCATCTATAGGGTTTAATCATGATCTGATCATTCCTCGGTGTATGTAGAGCTTAAAGAGAAACTCCGACCAAGAATTGAACTTTATCCCAGTAGCTGATACCCCCTTGTACGTGAGAAATCTATTCCTTTTCACAAACCGACCATCAGGGGGCGCTGTATGACTGATATTGTGGTGAAACCCCTCCCACAAGGAACTCTTGAGTACGTACTCCTGGCAGTTTCATGTCTGGGAACCTTGCTGCATTGTGGGAAATAGCTGTTTACAGCTGTTTCCAACTGCCCAAAAAACATGCATCAGCTACATCACCTGCCAACAGTAAAAATGTCACCATGTAATAAATGTCAGAATGTAAATCAGGGATTTAAAAGATTTTACAATGGGCAAACACTGACTAAATCATTTATACATAATTATTGTAAAAATGAAGCACTTTTTTTATTACATTATTTTCACTGGAGTTCCTCTTTAAGATTAAGCCACAACAATCCAAGGGAACCTCTTGGAGAATGAATACTACCTTGCTAAAAGACAAGCCTTGTGCCGCTCATTATGCTCAGGTCTCGTCTGATTTTGTAGCTCATACTTGCAATGTAGAGGGGCCTAGTCCTCTTAATATCTGGGAGGCCCACAATATGTGTTCTAAGGAAGCTATGATTCAAATGGGTGTGAGATATAAGAGGGAGAATGCAGCGTAGGAGGAGTTAAGGGTTTTGGAGTTACAACACAAGCAGTCCTTGGCATAGCAGCCGTTGGTACAGTTGCCTGAGAAACTCAAAGAATTATTGAGGATGTTTGAAGGTAGTAGGAAGTTAGATAATTTTATGAGATATAAGGCCCATTTAGATGCATAAAATAATAAGTGCAGCAGAATAGTGGCTAGATTATTAAAGGCAAAGCAATTATCCTTCTATATTCCTAAACTTACACAGGTAAATTAGTGGTTACATTTGAGGAGGACATATTACAAACTTTTCATGAATACTTTTCTGGACTATATAATTTTAAAAGGTGCCTATTCTGATATGTTCCTTGACTCGGTAGATGGTATGATTGATGCTTTCTTGCAGAGGTACACACTATCCTTTCTGAGTCACAATTGGCTGACCTGAATAGTCATATTATGGAGGATGAGTTCTTACAACCCTGGGGTTCCGGTCTAATGGTAATATGTCTGGGCCAGATGGCTTCTGCGTCGAGTATTATGAGGCATATAAAGCACCCTTGGCCCTTATGTTCATTAAGGCCTTTGACAGGGTTTCCATTGCTAACCCTCCTTGTAGGGACTTACTCCAAATCTATATTACGGTCATCCTGATGTCTGGGAAGGATCCCTTACTGTGTACCAATTATCTCCTCATATGTTTTATAAATGTAGACCTAAAGATCATGTCAATAATCTTTGCCACAAGGCTGCCAATGTTTATTACCCTTTTGATACATAACAATCAGGTGTGCGTTATCCTTCATAGAGAGGCAGCAGACAATACAGCAAAGACACTGCTTCTGATGCAATTTTCCCACCTGCCAGGATCCCTGCTCTGTTGCATTCAGTTGATACTAAAAAAGTGTTTGACAGGTTATCCTGGCGCTTTTTGCAATGAGTATTGGGGCTCTGGGGGGTTTAGAAAAAGATGAGTTTCTAACAAAAGGTGTTTGCCTTGTATCAGTTTCCCACTGCTAGAATTTAGGTCAATGGGTGTTTGTCTCAGGCGATTTCTGTGGGTAATGGGACCCCACAGGGTTGCTGCCTTTCCCCCCTTCTTAATATTCTTTATATGGAGCAACAGGCAGTGGTGATAAGATCACATCCGGACATTAGAGGTATATAGGTGGGTGCCTGGGAATATAAAACTCCTATCTATGCAGGTGATTTTTTAAATTGGTGGAGGAATTAAGCAATTCTAAAATTAATTTAAACAAATTGGAGATAATGGGCTCTATTCACAAAATGTATCATAAATGACTTCTCACCTAATTGATAAAAATAACCATTCAGCACATTTACAAGCAAAGTAATCACTCAAACAAAGTTGTTCCTGATTAACTTAATTTCAATATTACTTTTCTTTCCTTAATTATATTATGTTTTTGCTCTTTGTGATCTTAAAAAAGTAACATAGATGAGGTGAAAACAGAGAAAAACAGGTGAAAAGTTTTGTGAATCATGCCCAGTGAATATTTCATTGTCAGCGAAGTTTCAAGTGCAGTTGCAGAGCTCTTTTTCCTTTATGTGGAAGTCTCAGACAATTACATATTTGGGGTGCAATTGAACTCAGATTTGACAAGGCTGTATGAGTTGAATTGCCTTTCTTTGATTGCTAAGAGAGATATAAAAAGTGCACTGCCTTATAGTCCACCGCAGCCTTTTTGAGTAGGTCATTTGGACCATAGGTAGTTCACCACACAAAGTTCACCATATAAAAGTTCTCCAGTCCTTCAAACGTCTCCTCTCTTGCCCTCAATTCCAGTATAATTATACCTCAAAACAAAGCACAAGAAAACAAAACAATTAATCGTGCAGACTGTATAACTAATTCACTGAAGCACCACACCAGCTATGATAGCCTTGTGTGGTTCTATAAAGAAAGTGAATCCTCCACGTCCAATGCTCACCTTCTGTGGTAGCTGGCCTGACCCACAGACAGCACTACAAAGTGCTTTCCTGGCCTCAAATCAGTCACGGATAGCCATCCATATTAGGTAGCTTCTCATTGCCAAATAAGACACAAAAGGCCTCATGGCACAGACTATTTAAGCTTCAAACAGGAGAGCCCTATCACCACGGCAATGTCCTCCCGTACTGTGCCTTACAAAAATAGAGTCACCCAAACACATGTGCCTCACACCTCAAGGGGCCATGCTCACCCTTGGGTGTAGTTTCCCTGACCCACAGACAGCCCAATGCTCTTTAAAACACAGTCCAGGCTCACGTAGTCTCTCTTTCAGCTTACAGCCCAGCCAAAAACCTCCCAACACGCTCTGTTAACTAACATGCATCTCCATAGTGTAAAACCGTCATATTTATTGGTATACAAGGGTAGTACTACTTACAAACAATGATTAAGATCAAGTATGTAAAATGAGGACGTCTTCTCCACTGAACACTTCCTGCCCGTCAAGCCACGCCCTACGTGTTTTGTCACACAACTTATCGTGTGAGTATTCTTGTTTTCTTTCTATGATTTTCTTTTCGGGGTGGGGGGAGAGGGGATATGATACAAGTCTCTCAAAAGCAAAATTCAGGGATCGGGGTAACTGTGATCGTCTTTTTTTTTTTTTTTTTCTTTTAACTAACTAGGGGCTAATGTAACATCTAGTGTTCCAGGGAGAAATGGTACAAGGTAACTGGTGAGAGCAGAGGAGCACATTAGTATAACATTACAATTATTTTTTGTTTATAAATTAGCCCTTAAGTTATGAAACCTGTGAAGAAGTAACGTTTAGCAGACTTTCTAAATGATCACAAGTGAGGGTAAAATAGTCCAAGCAAAGCCTTTTCCTTTTATTCTCTGCAGCATTCAGTGCAGCTTTTGACAGAAGCTGAACGTTTTGAATTTGCTAATCATAAGATTGTTGTAGGACACAAAATAGTGATACGTGAGAGATACCATTTATGTCAAAACTGTGTGGAGTCTGGTGTAATTGATGACCTATTAAAGGTGTGCATTTCATAACGCTGTCCAAATCTGAGCTCACAGAGATCTATATGACTTATTAAAATATATAGCATTTATGCATTCACAAATCGAAATGGTCCAGTACTTGTTATGCACAGTTGTCTTGCAGAGAAATTTATGGCAGTGGGGTAGATCACATCCCTTCTTTGCTTGTCCCACAGTCCTTAAATCACTATGTCTTCTGGGAGTATAAATTTTAAAGAAATGTGAATGAAACACGGGTTTTATGATGTGAAGTTGAAGTGCTAAAGATACAACAAATGAGAATTTGAAAAAAAAAAAATGCTTATTCAAGCAGTCCAGCGTATTTGAGGCTGAACTCCACACAAATTTTGTGGCGATGCTGATAATAGGGAGTTTTTCTGTTCCCGGAATATGTTGACTGCGCTATTTGATGAGGGAGTCGATTTGCATATTCTCAATTTAGACCAAAGTAGGTGCTAATTGATTACTGTTGAAAGTGTGCACGCTCTGATTATCTGCTTAGGATGCTCAGGGGGATGTGAGGGAAAAACCTGAGTGGCATGAGGATGTGCTTTTATTCATAGAGAGGAAATTAAAAATAAATGACTGGGGCTGAGGGGCACTGGAGTGATTACTAGCATAAATCTGATCAGGAAGAATAAATGCAGGTTGAGGCTCATTTTTCTTCAATACAGTTTACGTGCCGAAAGAAAATCTGACTTACATAAAGGATGGCACACGTTATCTGTAAATGAGATGAGAGGCACATCTAAGGCCCATCTATAACAGAGAAGGTATATAAATGTTATGCCATCTATTTCAGCCGTGCATAAAGATCACCTTGTCTTTGTAGGGGTTTGATTTTGAAATGTCTGTTATGTAATAATCCCATAATTATGTGGGAAGTGCATTCTTGAGGTATATTTATATGCCGCATACTTTATTTTGTTAGCTTGCATGTGTCATATGCAGAATTCCATGAAAATATGTCTTTCCACCAAATCATGTAACTTAATAGGATAAAAAGCAATGAAGGCATTAAAAGAGGAATATTTTGACAACGTATCTGTATAGGGCCTGAACAAATAATGTGCAATTTGCAAACCAACAAACACTTTTTAACCAAACATCTGTCTAATATAGTCATAAAGACGGACCTGCTAATACAGGTGCACAGTTTGTCAGTAGTTTTTCAAATAGAACACTAAACCCTAATTCATTGCTTTTTATATTTTTCCTTAAGATCTTTTAAATGCAATTTACTGCCTTCATTATTTGTATTGTTTGAAAAATCAAGCCAATCCACCCAGAGGCGTAGCAATGAGGATAGCAGCCATAGCGTTGCTATGGGCCCCGCGGCAGCCCTACGTCACAGGGGGCCCGTAGCTGCCCGAGAGGACTTTTTTTTTTATTAAACTGCCGGCCCGGGCCCCCCCCCACCCTCCTCCGCCACCCTCCATCACCTCGGCGGGCCCCCCTCCTTTTACAAGCGGCGGGAGGTGCGGCATATTCAGCAGGCTTTGGCGGGGTAATCAGGCGCTAGAGATCCAGCTGCCTCTGGGCTACGGTGTCTCCTCTGTATGCCGCGCGCACTGCTTCCTGGTTTATTGCGCGCGGCATACAGAGGAGACACCGTAGCCCGGGAGACAGCTGAACCTCTAGCGGCTGATTACCCCGCCAGAGCCTGCTGTATATGCCGCACCTCCCGCCGCTCGTAAAAGGAGGGGGGGGGCCTGGACCCCAGGTGAGGTGGGGGGGGATAGTAGTCAGTCCCCTACCCCACTAAACCACCCGCCCAATCACCCACCTGCCTAATCACCTACCCGCCTAATTACCCACCCACCCGCCTAATTACCCACCCACCCAGCCACCGAGCTGCCTAATTACCCACCCACCAACCCAGCTGCCTAATTACCCACCCAGCTGCCTAATTAACCACCCACCCAGCTGCCTAATTACCCACACACCCACCCGCCTAATTACCCACCCACCCAACTGCCTAATTACCCACCCACCAAACCAGCTGCCTAATTAACAACCCACCCAGCCAGCTACCTAATTACCCACCCAGCTGCCTAATTACCCAAAAGCTGCCTAATTACCCACCCACCCAGCTGCCTAATTAACCACCCACCCACCCAGCTGCCTAATTAACCACCCACCCACCCAGCTGCCTATTTAACCACCCACCCAGCTGCCTTATTAACCACCCACCCACCCAGCTGCCTAATTACCCACCCACCCAGCTGCCAAATTACCCACCCACCCACCCAGCTGCCTAATTACCCACCCACCCACCCAGCTGCCTAATTACCCACCCAGCTGCCTAATTACCCACCCAGCCAGCTGCCTAATTACCCACCCACCCAGTGCCACACATGTGGTATTGCCGTACTCCGGAGAAGTAGTATAATGTGTTTTGGGGTGTATTTTTACACATACCCATGCTGGGTGGGAGAAATATCTCTGTAAATGACAATTTTTTGATTTTTTTTTTTACACACAATTGTCCATTTAAAGAGATATTTCTCCCACTCAGCATGGGTATGTGTAAAAATACACCCCAAAACACATTATACTACTTCTCCTGAGTACGGCGATACCACATGTGTGGCACTTTTTTGCACCCTAAGTGCGCTAAGGGGCCCAAAGTCCAATGAGTACCTTTAGGATTTCACAGGTCATTTTGCGGCATTTGGTTTCAAGACTACTCCTCGCGGTTTAGGGCCCCTAAAATGCCAGGGCGGTATAGGAACCCCACAAATGACTCCATTTTAGAAAGAAGACACCCCAAGGTATTCCGTTAGGAGTATGGTGAGTTCATAGAAGATTTTATTTTTTGTCACAAGTAAGCGGAAATTGATTTTAATTGTTTTTTTTTTTTTTCACAAAGTGTCATTTTGTGCCATCGGCTTTGGGCGGTCGGCAAGTGGTTAAAGGACAACTGAAGTGAGAGGGATATGGAGGATGCAATATTTATTTCCTTTTAAACAATACTAGTTGCCTGGCAGCCCTGCTGATCTATTTGGCTGCAGTGGTGTCTGAATCGCACCAGAAATAAGCATGTGGCTAATCTTGTCAGATCTGACAATAATGTCAGATAGACCTGCTGCACGCTTGTTCAGGGTGTATGGCTAAAATCATTAGGGGCAGAAGATCAGCGAAACAGCCAGTCAACTGGTATTGTTTAAAAGGAAATAAATATGGCAGCCTCCATATCCCTCTCTCTTCAGTAAGCCAAGCATGAGTCCAAAACACTTAGTAATTTTATTTTACTGAGCCATTTATTTAATACTTCAAGTAGTAGCTCTTTAGGGCTATCTGGCCTTTATCAGTGCAGGGTCTAGAATTGAATTAATGCATTTTTCCAAAAAGCGTATGTCTTATATAGTCACATTCATCCAGTTACTAATCCTTGATGGGTAGTATTTTTTCCTTTCTTTCTTTTTTTTTTTTTGAACAGCAAATACATTGACATTCATTTGATATAGGGACATGCATCTGCTCCTAAATGCAGCAGACACTGCAACTGAAAAGGAACCAGAGGTGTGAGAATTATGGAAGCTGCCATATTTCACTTTTGTGGTCAGTAGGGTCTAATTCACATACCTGAAACAAGCATGCAGCTAATCTTGCCAGATTTTGTTATAGACATCTGATCTGCATGCTTGTTCAGGGTTTAATAGCTTTAAGTATTAGAGGCAGAGGATCAGCAGGACAGCCAGGCAATGTGCATTTTTTAAAAGGAAATAAACATGTCAGTCTCCATATCCCTCTCACCTCGGATTCCCTTTAACCCTAAAGCAACGCAGTATCTATCTATCTATCTATCTATCTATCTATCTATCTATCTATCTATCTATCTATCTAACTTAAGAAATGCTTCTTCAATGTAATCCATTTCTGTTTTCCAAGACATCAGGGCCCATATACAGTTAACTTTTTCTCCAGAATTTTCTCCTAGGAGATAATTTTTCATCTTCAATTTAAAATAACTTTTTAGCACTTTTGCAATGGAAGAAGTACCAAAAAGTAGGTGAAAAGTCAAAGTCAAAATAATTTTGAGAACGTATTTTTTGGACTAGAAGACGCTCCTGACCATAAGATGCACCTAATTTTAGTGGACAGAAACCAGGGGAAAATATATATACTAACCTGGTGCATCCATGTTGAAGGGGCATCTTGTGGATTATGCCCCCTCATGCCTACTTGTTCCTCTTGTGTCTCCCTGTGTCCTCCTCTGTCCCCCGTGTGTCCTCCTTTGTCCCCCGTGTCTGCCTCTGTCCTCCTTGTGTCCTCCGCGATGCCCCTTTGTGTCCCCCTGTGTCTTCCGTTTGTCCCCCTGTGTCCTCCTCTGCATTGGCACAGTACAGGGAGTCCCCGACATTGCAACAGGTTGGTGGTTCGTATTGGCAGGCGTTCATAAGTCGGGGGAGAAAAAGTGAGGCTTCTAGTCCACAAAATGCAGTGTTTGTTTGCTTGTTGCTGGTTTAAAAGCCATTTTATTTACAAGTTTGTTTTGAAAATATCACCTGGGAGAAAACTCAGTTGAAAAAGTGAATTGCAAATGAGCCCTGGGGCCATATGCAATTCATTGTTTCACTTTTCCCATAAGTGAAATTTTCAATCTTGTCAGTAAAATGCCTTTTAAGCCCCCAGCAAGCAAACAAATACTGAAAATAATTTTTACAGTACTTTTTCACCTACTTTTTGATACTTTTTCCATTGCAAAATGCTAAAAAGTTATTTACAATCCAAAATGAAAAATTATCTCCTAGGAGAAAACTCCAGTGAAAAAGTGAATTGCATATGGCCCCTGGAATCTTATCTTATTTGGGAGTTAGCATTGCAGGAGTATATCTACTTATTTTAAGAAGCTTTTCAGCGAAGAAAAGTATTTATCCTCTTACAGTAACTTAATGCTGTATAGGAAAACTCTGTTTACCTAGTCTTATATATAACAATTTGCAATTAACTACTGAACGACCGCGTAACGCCAGTGGGCGTGAACGTGGTGGCAGCCCCAGGACCGCCTAACGCCAATTAGCGTCAAGTCCTTAGGCCGTCTACTGCAGGAGATCGCGCGCAGGTTGCTCGCACCTCTCCTGCTTGGGAGGCGGAGCTTTGCCCCGCCTTCAGTCTCCGAGAGGCGATCGCCATCTTTCTACTAAGTACAGCGCTGCGATCTGCAGCAATGCTGTACTGGGGACAGCCGTGTGATAAGCTGAAGCCTATGACAGCCGATCGCGTCATTGGCTGGAGGGAGGGAGGGTTTTCAGGCAAAGAGGAAAAAAAATAGTAAATTTACTTTAAAAAAAAAAATTATTATTGATAAATACAAAAATAAACAATGAGGGGGCGATTAGACCCCACCAACAGAGAGCTCCGTTGGTGGGGAATCACTTGTGTGCTGTGTTGTGCGGCCCTGCAGCTTGGCCTTAAAGCTGCAGTGGCCAATTTAGTGAAAATTGGCCTGGTCTTTAGGGGGGGGGGTTAACACTGCGGTCCTCAAGAGGTTAAAGAACAATCTGGGGAGCTGTAACTGATGAGCCTTACCAGCAAAGTGAAACACAGTCTATTAACCTTTTCAGTAACGTTTTATCAAACAGTTTGTTGTCCTTAGAAGTTCTTATTGTGTGGCAAATCTGTGGTCGCAGGCAGCAAATTTTGACTATGGTTCCACTTTAAAAGAAATCCATTCACTCATAAATGTTTTTAGTTTTTGACATTTTTTTAGCATGTTTTGTCAATGAAAAATGGACATAGAATATGGGTTAATAGTTGAATATCTTTTGCACCAGCTTTATTTGCTTGTTTCTTTTGGAAAGAATGGCTAATCCGTGCTCTTTCCATTACAATGCTGAAATTAGATTTTAAATACTTATAGAATACTATAAATTACCCTCAGATGACAGAATGTTCTTTCCAATCAGTAAATTACCATAACTGTGTTTAATTTCATCAAGCGTTTTATATAACGAAGTCAATTTTTGAAATACGGTACACATTATTTGCTGCTATGAATATTGTGCTGAACATTTTGAGACTTCCTCTCTTACATTAATGCACAGAACTTGAAGCAAAGCAGCCAAGGAAACAAGTAAAAATGTTGCTGTCTTATCCTTGGAGTATCTAGAAGAAGCTACAGGAGAGCTGGCACCGTGCGCAGCTTCCAGACAGCCTGAGGTAGCACAAACTTGTTATTCAGTGATCAATCTCCGTCATCCAGGCAATAACTGTATAAACATTGGGAATGCAGTGCCGGGAGCACTGGATGATGTTGACGGAAAAAAAGGTGCTTTAGGTGATAACTGCGTTTCTTTTCTAAGTGATAAGCCGAGGAAGAAGTGTTTATAAAAATAAAAGGCCTTAACAGAATATAAATGATAATCATTAGTCAATGTGTGCTCAAGACACTAAACAGCACAATCTGTCAACTCTTTTCTTTCAGCATCATTCCTATCTTAAAGAGACTCTGTAACAAATTGTTTATCTTTATTTCTTCTATGCTATAAGTTCCTATGCCTTTTCTAATGTGGTCTGGCTTACTGCAGCTTTTCCTAATTGCACAGTAGCTGTGTTATCTCTGTTATATGATCTAATCTTCTCTCTATAGTCGGCACAGTCAGGCTGAGGCAGTCAGACTGGAATGTGCAGGGCTGCTTGTGATTAGCTAGAAGCTGTACACACCCCCTGCAGGCTCTGTGTGACTAACACACTCTGCTTAGCTGAGCCTATTAGAAGCTGGTTAGTTTGTTTGTAAACACTGCCTAAAACTGGCAATTACAAGCCAGGTTTGCAGCAGAGAATGGCAGAAACAGCACAGAGGGGACCAGGAGCACATAATGAATAGAATGGTATGCTTTTTATTGTAAGAATTTCAGAGTACAGATTCTCTTTAAAGAAGGATTCTGGCATAATAGAAAGGCTGGAAAGGATTATAAGATTAATGGAGAACTTTTAAAAACATTAACCATAATGAAGTAATACTTTTTTCCCTAGGACCCATTAATAAAACGAAGGCACCATTAGCGAAGTACCATAGGGCAGTAAAATGACCATGTTTGTTAGCTGTCTGTAGACTCTGCATGATCTTTAATCTAATCAATTGAAGTCTCTTCTTACAGCTTCTGTAGTGCAGAGCTACTATTGGCAACATGACCTCACATGGCATATCAAAATCACGAGTACCATAAGTTTATACTAATACAATTCTTCTGCAGAATTCCTGATCAAATGATGTACAATCCATGTACTATTTAAAACAACACTTTAGTAGCAGGGCTTTTTGGTCTCTTTTAGTCCCCTATACTTTCCTAGTGGTTCTGGGTCACCATGATCTACTTGGGTATTCTATTTAAAACAAATGACTGTCTTGAAAATCAGACATAATTTTGATTAAAAAAATACCACCCTATGAGCAACTTTCCATCATTGAAATCTGTATCCCACCTAAATGATGTCTTAACTATCTTTGGAAATAAGCAATACAGGCCTCAAAGTTATGAGACCATTAGGCCATCATGCCATTACCGTGATGAGGCCATCCTTTTGGAAGGGACCTCTAGGGGGCTGTGCACACTTCTGTTGTTAGTCATTCAGATACGGCCTGGTTTTAGGATGCGCTGCCATTTCTCCCTTGTCTGTAAAAATTTTTTTTTAAAAATGTGTAAACCATTTATGGGTAGCTGCTCCCAGGTTATGCATATGCTGGTTTGTGAGTTTAGTTATAAGCTAGGGTCCCTTTCAAAAGGATGCCCTTATCACGGTGGAAGGGTCCAGTATAAAAAACCTTTGCATGCAAACTGTTTTGGAAGTTAAAATCCTCCAATAATGTTTGGTGCATCTGTTTTGAGTGCAATATGTGTATCGTGTCTATGATTGGGCTCTGCACCCCTATGCTGGTAGTCATTCAGATGCAGCCTGCTTCGGAAAACGCTGCCACCTCTCCCTGTCATCCAAAAAAATGCCTAGCTGCCCTATGTTGCTATTTTTGTTTACATTCTGTTTTTATCAGAAGGTAGGGCATATTGCAGCATCTGTTTTGAATACAAGGTGTGTATATTGCCTCTAGGGGGCTCTGCATGCCTCTTTTGATAGTTATTCAGATGTGGCCTGGTTTTAGGATGTGCTGCCATTTCTCCTTTGTTGCCTTTAGAACACGTGGAGAACTCCATGCCAGTGTTTAGGATGGACTGAGAAAGAAAGGAATGTGTTCTACCTGATGGACCACACCTTTCCTGATTTCTGATTAGACCCATCAATTAATTTGAGCTGTATCAAAAATGTGTGAGGATCTCAGCCCTCGTAGGACTGGTTTGACATACTTGCTTTAGAAACTGTTTTGGCAGTTGTGAATAAACATTCATGCATTTCAGTCTGTGCAGTACCCCGGCTGCATTTCTGGAGGATTTCCTATTTGCACCTCTGTATGATATATTTTCTGCATCCTTAAAACCAAGAGCATGTTAGAACATTTTTTGGACACATAGACTAAATGAAGGGTGGTATCTAAAAATCATGCAGTTGCTCCAGAGCAACTTTGATGGGCCCTCTCTCTTACTTTACTACCCTTTCTACTTGGTGGCCCTCTGAGTTATAAAGCTAGTGTCACCCTGATCTGTGCTCCTATAGGAACCACCTCTCCTCTTCCTCCTCCCCTTTGCAGAGAAGCAAGGTGGTGGTGCTGGCATCTTACCTCATCCAGTGCCAAATCCACTCCATTCTTCCCTGCTGCATCTGCCTGCTGTAACCCTGCCTCCCAACCTAAGACATGACCTTATGCGATGTGCAGAAGACCAAGATGGAGGCATAAAATGCCAGCCTCACCACTGTGTTTCAGTAGCTATGCCATGGACAGTATGCAAAGCCTGAAAACTGTGAGTTTTAAGTTTATGTAGCCTTTGAGTTTCATTATCCCCACTAGCAGACTCTCTATTGACTCCCCAAAGGCATCATTCATAGTTAAATAGCCTGCTCCTAATGGTCATAAAGGCGTCCATTTCACAGATCATTCTGTCATCTGACCTCCCACTCATTTAGCCAACATTCATTCCCCTTTTCAATGGATTGATGAAACCCAAAAAGCCTTTGACGATCTCAAAACTTGAACTCCCTTCACATGGTAATAAGTGTGGACAGTTCTGGAAAGCTTGGTTCATGCTTGATGCCTTCTATTTGCAACCCAGCCTACCATAATTGTATAGCCTCTTGCCCTTGTTGCGGTCATCTGCCTGATGCCTTGATTCCTGACTCTGCCTTGTTGATTGCATGTCCAAACCTTTGCCTGTTTACTGACTGTGCCTTATCTGCAGCATGTCTCATTTTTTGCTCATAATATTGACTTTGTCTTCTCCAACCTAAACTCCAGCTTCCTGCCTTTATCTGTTGACTCTCCTGTTCTCTCTATTTCCAATGGGGCAATCCCAGGAGCTGAGACCTAGTAGTCACTTGTAGCAAAGTAGTTTTTGGTAAAGACTAGTGGCTTCTTAGACTCCGTGGTGTGGGGGAAGCTGTGCCTCTACCACTAGTGCCAGGGCCAACAGGCAATCTACTATCAAAATGAGAATATATGATTGTTCATTGAATTTATCTCACTCTAACTTTTTCTGTAGTGTTCCAATACACAGTTGTATAGTGACATGTGCACTTTTCCTGTCTAGACTCTCATATGCAGAATGATGGCTTCCTTTCAGGAACTGGCTAAAGGAAAAGCATACCAGTATGTATTATACTTCACAGCAGAAGGCAAAGTATGCATATCCTGGAATAACAATTGCTTGCCAGCTGCATTTTTGTCATGTGATGAGGTTATAAAATATCATCTTTTTTTTTTCTATGTACAAAACCATGAATATTGTATGTGTTCGATAAATAATTGTGTGCATTATAGGTCCTTAAAGGTTATCAATGAAGATAATATATGACAAAACATTTGTCATATAATTTTTTTGTTGCTTGGTGTCTCTGCCAAATTCTTATCTTTACATCTTGTTTATTATAAATATTTTCATTTTACGTTAAAATTCAGCTCCAGGCACAGCTCTAAATATGCCACCTAAATGTACACTACCCCAACATGGTAGAGAACAGAGGCGCCAAAAGGATAAAAACAATATTTAAAAGTTTTAAAATTATTGCTTAGGAGGCAGTGGTGGACTCACCTCCCACAAGCAGACACAACAACTGTGTATTCACAAAAGGGACATTTATTGGTATACTCCAAATAAGGTTGCAACGCGTTTCGCAGGTCAAACCCGCTTCATCAGGCAATTACAGGAAGGAGCACACAACTGGGGGTAAGAGGCAACACATTTGTACAAATCCTGAACAGACTGCATATCAATAAACATAAATATTTGTATGATGGAATTCACTGGTGTGATTTAAATTAACGGGAAGAGGTGGCTAATTATTGTATTGTATTGTATGGCAATAGTCAGCGGGGAGCACTAGTGCTGTGATTGGGGATTTCATTTCAGGGGGTGGAGGGGGGGGCGGGGAGAGGGGGGGGGGAAAGAGGACGGAGGGCCGGGGGGGGGGAAATGGGGAAAGAATTGGAGATGGGAAATGGGAGGGGGGGGGGGGAAGAGGGGGGGGGAAGGGGAAGAAGGGTGGGGGGGGTTTGTTTTAGGGGGAAGAAAGATAGTGGTAATTTTAAGTATTACATCATAGCATTAATATTCATAAACATAATCATAAACATAATCAAACGTTAATCTCAAGCATGTGGCGAGATACTTTCATAACATACAGTAAACAGTATCATAATTCATATATATATATATTTTACATATAAAAAAAAAATATATATATGAATTATGATACTGTTTACTGTATGTTATGAAAGTATCTCGCCACATGCTTGAGATTAACGTTTGATTATGTTTATGATTATGTTTATGAATATTAATGCTATGATGTAATACTTAAAATTACCACTATCTTTCTTCCCCCTAAAACAAACCCCCCCCCACCCTTCTTCCCCTTCCCCCTTTCCCCCCTCTTCCCCCCCCTCCCATTTCCCATCTCCAATTCTTTCCCCATTTCCCCCCCCCCCCCCGGCCCTCCGTCCTCTTCCCCCCCCCCCCTCTCCCCGCCCCCCCCTCCACCCCCAAAATACAATAATTAGCCACCTCTTCCCGTTAATTTAAATCACACCAGTGAATTCCATCATACAAATATTTATGTTTATTGATATGCAGTCTGTTCAGGATTTGTACAAATGTGTTGCCTCTTACCCCCAGTTGTGTGCTCCTTCCTGTAATTGCCTGGGTTTGACCTGCGAAACGCGTTGCAACCTTATTTGGAGTATACCAATAAATGTCCCTTTTGTGAATACACAGTTGTTGTGTCTGCTTGTGGGAGGTGAGTCCACCACTGCCTCCTAAGCAATAATTTTAAAACTTTTAAATATTGTTTTTATCCTTTTGGCGCCTCTGTTCTCTACCATAATACTGATTGTATCCACCTTTGGTGGAGGGGGATACCCCTTCTTGTTTTTCAAGCCTACAGAGAGCGACTTCTTATTCCTGAGTGAGGACAGGCTAATCTCCTCACCTGCCTACACAGTGGTTGCCTGGAGGTAACCCTGGTTTGTGAGTATACAATTCATACTCTTTATAATTATCCAATTACCTTGACATACTACACCATATCGGGCTCTCGGTTCTCTCTTCTTCACTACCCCAACATTTTCATGTGAAAAGAAACTTCAGTTAATAAAAATAGTATTTTTAAACATACTGTAATTCTTTAACAGCAATATTAAAGTCTTTTCAGGTAGGATTCTTATTGCTCTAATTAGCAGACTAATACTTTTTTCATGTCACCCTATACTTTATTGTGGTCAGTATGGCAATAGTCAGCGGGGAGCACTAGTGCTGTGATTGGGGATTTCATCAGGTACAGTGGTACCTGGCAGTGTTGGGGGTAGGTGCCCAACAGAAAAGCACTGAGCAGTATCCACGGAGGTGTGGCAGTAGCGACCTTGCAACTAGAGATGCCGCGAACCTCCGATTTTCGAAAGGTTCGGTTCACGAAAAAGTTCGCGAACCGCAATACACTTCAATGGGGAGGCGAACTTTGAAAAAAAGAAAAAATTCTGACACCTAGAAAAATGATGGAAAACATGTTTCAAAGGCTCTAATACCTGGAGGCAGACATGATTGAGTGAAATACACATCACTGCTGGAGGACCCAAAACCCTCCCACCCGCCCTCTTCCAAGCTAGGTCCTTATACCATTTGACTCAGTTGTCTGCCTACACTAATTAGTTATGGGACAGCTGCTACACACTCTGCTAGGGAGATTTTAATTAGCCTCTTGTGGGCTCCCTCCTCCCACATTCAGATATGAATCTATCTGGCTATCTGAGGTTCTCTTTGGACAACTGTTGAACACAAAATACAAGGCCATGTCTGGCTACATGTCTGTAAGCAGTGGCTGCATGGTGTAATGGTGAATGGCTCTGCCTCTGACACAGGAGACCAGAGTTCGAATCTCGTCTCTGTCTGTTCAGTAAGCCAGCACCTTTTCAGTAGGAGACCTTAGGCAAGTCTTCATAACACTGCTATCTTGTCTAATTTTTCTCTTGACAACTGTTGAACACAAAATACAAGGCCATGTCTGGCTACATATCTGTGCTACTGCCTATAGAGTGTGCCCTAGTGGCTGCAGCTCTGGTGCTTTGAGTCTGCCAGGAGAAAAGTGTGATATAAATGTTATTTGTCTTGTCTAATTTTTCTCTTGCATTAAGCATAAATGGTACATGCTAGGCTACTTTCAGCTACTTTCAGCTACTTTCAGCTAGTAGTGTTGGTGGTACAATGGATATGTTAGTTGCCTACCATACACTGAGGCCTGGGTTCAAATCCCTATCATGGTATATAAGCTGGTTTTTGAAATACTGGAATTCCCTGGCAGATGAGACCCTCCTCCCTCCGGTAGGAGGGAGGAGGGAATAGGTAGAAGGGAGGAGGGAGGTGGGAGGAAGGGACCCACAAACAGGCTAATTAAAATCTCCCTAGCAGAGTGTGTAGCAGCTGTCCCTTAACTAATTAGTGTAGGCAGTATAAGGACCTTACTTGGAGGAGGGAGCAGTGTGTATGGCAATAATGTGTCTGCTGGCTGTAATATAAAGAGTCAAAGTTTTGCTCTATAGAGCTTTATGGGGTGAATCGAACTTCCGGGAAAGTTCGCGTTTGGTAGGCGAACGCGAACCCCCGAAGTTCGCCTGGAACCGTTCGCCGGCGAACAGTTCGCAACATCTCTACTTGCAACTACGTTTTTAGAAGAAAGCAGAAAGAAAGAATATCAGAAGACTAGATAAAAATAATTTTAAAGGAGAAGCATGACATTCAAAGAGTCATTTGATTAAAGATGATAGAAGTATACAGAAGAAAACATCACAAGATACAAGAATAGATTAGAAGACAATGTATAAAGATGAAGAAGAGATTACAGATGACATTTTTTTTAATCATTTTAATAATCATCTTTATTGTTGGCTTTCATTTTAAATAAAGATTCAACTTTTAACCCTTTATTGTATTTTTTTTTTTAATTTACCCCTCTTTGCCTATTTATCTGGGAGGTGATGAGCATCTGAGAACCCCTCTGTTGTTAAGGAGGGCTTCTAGGTTACACCATAGGTCTTACCTCCTCTCAGGACTCTGCTGACACGTGTGCCATAGTTATCCCAACCTTCCTAAGGAAGGAACCCTTTGTCCTTGAGAGGGACAAGGAGGCTGTTCTGGAGAGGAGAAAGATTGTTTCTGGCATAAAAGACAAAGAGATGTAGAGGATGTAACACTTATAAATTACCGTATATACTCGCATATAAGCCGACCCGCATATAAGCCGACCCCCCAACTTTTACCTGAAAAAACAGGGGAAAATGATTGACCCCCATATAAGCCGGGGGTAGGAAATGCTGGCCGCCTTATTCCCCTAATGTGTCCCAGTATACCTAGTAAAGTGCCCAGTATGGGTAGGTAGTGCCCCAGTATAGCTAGTATAGTGCCCAGTATAGCTAGTATAGTGCCCCAGTTTAGCTAGTATAGTGCCCCAGTTTAGCTAGTATAGTGCTCAGTATAGCTAGTATAGTGCTCAGTATAGCTAGTAAAGTGCTCAGTATAGCTAGTATAGTGCTCAGTATAGCTAGTATAGTGCCCCAGTTTAGCTAGTATAGTGCCCCAGTTTAGCTAGTATAGTGCTCAGTATAGCTAGTATAGTGCTCAGTATAGCTAGTAAAGTGCTCAGTATAGCTAGTATAGTGCTCAGTATAGCTAGTATAGTGCTCAGTATAGCTAGTATAGTGCTCAGTATAGCTAGTATAGTGCTCAGTATAGCTAGTATAGTGCTCAGTATAGCTAGTATAGTGCTCAGTATAGCTAGTATAGTGCTCAGTATAGCTAGTATAGTGCTCAGTATAGCTAGTATAGTGCTCAGTATAGCTAGTATAGTGCTCAGTATAGCTAGTATAGTGCCCAGTATAGCTAGTATAGTGCTCAGTTTAGCTAGTATAGTGCCCCAGTTTAGCTAGTATAGTGCCCCAGTTTAGCTAGTATAGTGCTCAGTATAGCTAGTATAGTGCTCAGTATAGCTAGTATAGTGCCCAGTATAGCTAGTATAGTGCTCAGTTTAGCTAGTATAGTGCCCCAGTTTAGCTAGTATAGTGCCCCAGTTTAGCTAGTATAGTGCTCAGTATAGCTAGTATAGTGCCCTGCCCCGCACTGCCCCACACGCTCCCTCCCTCCCTCCGCGGCCGCTGCTGCTGCTGCTATTACCTGCTTCAGCGGCCGCTTCCTAATCCGGGTTCCCCTCTTCATCCTGCGGACTCCGTAAGTGTATCACAGCAGCGCGCCCGGCGCTGCTGCTGTGATGATGCAGGGGCCAGGAAAGAGCGGTTCCCCTGGTAACGGCGATGCGCCGTTACCAGGGGAACCGCTCTTTCCTGCCCCCTGCATCGTCACAGCAGCAGCGCCGGGCGCGCTGCTGTGATACACTTACGGAGTCCGCAGGATGAAGAGGGGAACCCGGATTAGGAAGCGGCCGCTGAAGCAGGTAATAGCAGCAGCGGCCGCGGAGGGAGGGGGCGAGCAAGCGGGCGGGCGGGGGGCGCAGACCACCACCCACGACTCGCATACAAGCCGACCCCCCAACTTTTGGCCCCCTTTTTGGGGGTCAAAAATTCGGCTTGTATGCGAGTATATACGGTACATGGTGAAATCTGTTGTTGGTTGTTTTATACCTAAGGTTGTATGGTTCTTATTGAAATAATTGTAGGACCTGCAAAAAGTCAGATTATTTTTTTTTCTTATGTCCCAGTATGCAAAATCTTAAAATTGAAAGAGGACTTGCTTTATTTTTCTTGCTTTTTAAAAACATACATATTCTTTCTGTTTTAGTATTATACGATGGCTAAACTGTATAAAAACCTAATAAACTAACATTTTAATCTTCCAGTTTTCTTAGGGCCCTTTTCCACCAGCGCGTTTGCGCTGGCTGAATCGCAAAACCGCAAACCGCTAGCGATTTTACAATCGCTACGGTTTGCTTTTTAACATAGGAATCGCGGTAGGTCATTTCCACTACCGCGATTCGCTTTTGTCGGGAACGCGAACGCGTGGCGGAGCGATAATTGCCGCGATTCTGCTATGCAGTGCATAGCATAGCAAAATCGCGGCCGCAAACGTCGGGGGAATCGCCGGTTTTGCGATTCAGCAATCGCTAGCGTTCAGCGTGAATGCTAGCGATTGCAGGTGGAAAAGGGCCCTTAAAGTAGGTTCCCATCACATATGTTTTCCTTGTATAGGTAATGATAATGTAGTTCTAATCTCCTTACTAATCTACAGATTTGCTGAGAAATGATCTAAGCATACATTGCAACCAGATTGTCGGCAGATTTTCCCACGAAATGCAACCAGATTGTCTGCAGAATTCCCCATAAAATACAATCAGATTATCGCCAGATTTCCAGACATAATGCAATCAGATTGTCACCAAATTTCCCCAACAAAATGCAATCAGATTGTCGCCAGATTTCCCCACAAAATGCAGTATACTGTATGTAGACAGGTCTATAGTGGGCTAACATTAATTACCTGGAGGGGAGGGTGGTGGAGCAGGCTGGCACGCTATTTGTGGTGCAGGCACTGCACTGGGTAGGCAGTTAGGTAGCTGTGTGGGAGGGTAAGCAGTTACGTAGCTGGGTAGGCAGACAGGTAGCTAGGTGGCATGGTAGGTGAACGCTAGCGATTGCAGGTGGAAAAGGGCCCTTAAAGTAGGTTCCCATCACATATGTTTTCCTTGTATAGGTAATGATAATGTAGTTCTAATCTCCTTACTAATCTACAGATTTGCTGAGAAATGATCTAAGCATACATTTATGGGCAGAATTTACCGTAGTTATTTAGTTACCACAGGGATAAATAGGAATAGTTACGTTCGTTAGCCCGTTGATCAGTATTAGTAGTATACAATTACTGCTGTAAGCCATGTTTACATTCTCTACATACTGCCCATGTGTCTTTACATACTGGTTTAGGGCTCGTTCACACTAGTTCCGGAAACGTATCTGTATGTATGTATATGTATATGTATGTTACGTAGTCTAGGGCCAATTTTGGGGGAATCCAGTTAACTTATCTGTATGTTTTTTGGATGTGGGAGGAGACCGGACAAACTCCATGTAGATAGTGCCCTGGCTGGGATATGAACCCGGGGACCCAGCACTGAAGGGCGAGAGTTCTAACCATTAGGCCACCGTGCTCGTCCTTTTTTCTTTTTATCACAACTGCACATTTTTTAAAAGCCTATAAGCTCAGATATCATTGTTTTTCTTCCCATAAAAAAATACATTTTCAATACATTTTAGTACACTGTCTAAAGGTGCCCACTAATGAACCTTTTTTTGTCCAATCTTACCATTTCTATGAAATACAAGGGACTACCTAAAGTATCCATTAAATATTTTCACTCAGTTTACTCTTCTACTCTGCATAGATTTGGTAAGAGTGTGCAAAAATGATTGGCTTATTAGTTGCTATCATTAAAGTGAACCTCCAGACTAAAAATCTGCTCAGCAGCACTGAAAAGGCTTGGTGTTTAACAGTTTCGCAGCATCAGAACGTTGTTTTTCCTACGTAAGCCCTATTTTTAGCTGTACAAAAGCTAAGCTCCGCCCCGTCAAAGACAACTGCCCGTGCATTTTTCCCCTGATGCTGTGCAAAGCATGATGGGATTTCCCATGTTGTTGTTCATGTTGCCTAGCATTTCCCCACAAAACGCAACCAGATTGTCGGCAGATTTCCACACAATATGCAACCAGATAGTCTGCAGATTTCCACACAATATGCAACCAGATTGTCTGCAGATTTCCACACAATATGCAACCAGATTGTCGGCAGATTTCCACACAATATGCAACTAGATTGTCGGCAGATTTCCCCACAAAATGCAACCAGATTGTCGGCAGATTTCCGCACAATATGCAACCAGATTGTCGGCAGATTTCCCCACAAAATGCAACCAGATTGTTGGCAGATTTCCCCACAAATTGTAACCAGATTGTGGGAAGATTTCCCAACAAAATGCAACCAGATTGGCGGCAGATTTCCCCACAAATTGCAACCAGATTGGCGGCAGATTTCCCCCCCCAAAATGCAACCAAATTGGCAGCAGATTTCCCAAAATAATGCAACCAGATTGCCGGCAGATTTTCCCACAAATTGCAACCAGATTGTCGGCAGATTTCCCCACAAATTGCAACCAGATTGGCGGCAGATTTCCCCAAAAAATGCAACCAGATTGGTGGCAGATTTCCCCACAAATTGCAACCAGATTGTCGGCAGATTTTCCCACGAAATGCAACCAGATTGTCTGCAGAATTCCCCATAAAATACAATCAGATTATCGCCAGATTTCCAGACATAATGCAATCAGATTGTCACCAAATTTCCCCAACAAAATGCAATCAGATTGTCGCCAGATTTCCCCACAAAATGCAGTATACTGTATGTAGACAGGTCTATAGTGGGCTAACATTAATTACCTGGAGGGGAGGGTGGTGGAGCAGGCTGGCACGCTATTTGTGGTGCAGGCACTGCACTGGGTAGGCAGTTAGGTAGCTGTGTGGGAGGGTAAGCAGTTACGTAGCTGGGTAGGCAGACAGGTAGCTAGGTGGCATGGTAGGCAGATAGGTAGCTAGGTGGCAGATAGGTAGACGGGTAGGCAGTTAGGTAGCAGGGTAGGTAGAAAGGTAGCTGGGTGGCAGGGTAGGCAGATAGGTAGCTGGGTGGCAGGGTAGGCAGTTAGGTAGCTGTGTGGCAGGGTAGGCAGATAGCTAGCTGGGTGGCAGGGTAGGCAGTTAGGTAGCTGTGTGGCAGAGTAGGCAGATAGGTAGCTGGGTGGCAGGGTAGGCAGTTAGGTAGCTGGGTGGGCAGTTAGGTGGGCGGGTGGGCAGTTAGGTAGCCGGGTGTGCAGTTAGGAAGCCGGGTCGCAGGGTTGTTGAGTTAGGTAGCCGGGTGGGCAGGCGGGCAGTTTTGTAGCTGGGTGGGAGGGTGGGCGGTTAGGCAGCTGGGTGGGTGGGCGGCTAGGCAGCTGGGTGGGTGGGCGGGCGGTTAGGCAGCTCCGGTTAGGCAGCTGGGTGGGTGGGTGGTTAGGCAGATGGGTGGGTGGATGGTTAGGCAGCTGGGTGGGTGGGTTGGTGGGTGGTTAGGCAGCTGGGTGGGTGGGTGGTTAGGCAGGTGGGTGGTTAGGTTGGTGGGTGGGTGGTTAGGCAGCTGGATGGGTGGGTGGTTAGGCAGCTGGGTGGTTAGGCAGCTGGGTGGGTGGTTGGTTAGGCAGCTGGGTGGGCTGGTGGGTGGTTGGTTAGGCAGCTGGGTGGGTGGATGGGTGGGTGGTTAGGCAGCTGGGTGGGTGGATGGGTGGGTGGTTAGGCAGCTGGCTGGGTGGGTGGTTGGTTAGGCAGCTGGGTGGGTGGGTGCCTAGGCAGCTGGGTTGGATGGATGGGTAGGTGGATGGGTGGGTGGTTAGGCAGCTGGGTGGGTGGGTGGTTAGGTTGCTGGGTGGGCGGTTAGGCAGCTGGGTGGGTAGTTTAGTGGGGTTGGGGCCCGACTCCTATTCTCCCCTGCCTCACCTGGGGTCCGGGGTTCCCCCTTCTTTTACGAGCGGTGGGAGGTGCCGCGCGTACTGCTTCCTGGTTTATTGCGCGCGGCATACAGAGGAGACACCGTAGCCCGGGAGGCAGCTGAACCTCTAGCTTCTGATTACCCCCGCCGGACCCTGCTGAATATGCCGCACCTCCTGCCGCTCATAAAAGGAGGGGGGCCTGCCGAGGTGAGGGAGGGAGGCGGGGGGAGGCCCGGGCCGGCAGTATAATAAAATGTCCTCTCAGGCAGCTGCGGGCCCCCTGTGACGTAGGGCTGCTGCGGGGCCCCATAGCAACGCTATGGCTGCTATCCCCATTGCTACGCCTCTGGTGATCAGCACAAAGGACAGTTGGAACTGTGTCTCATGCTCCCTGTCACCTCCTTTCAACCAAAAAGATCGCTGCCCTTATGAAATCAAACATTTGCCTGTTCTTTTAAAACAGGGGGGTGACTCTGGAGTTATCACCCGGCTGCAGCAATCTGGAAAATGACACATCCAGCAGGCATTTTCTGATCAACTGTGGAATGGATGGTCTCATTTCTGCTCATAAGTAAATGTGCAACAGCTGATTAGGCCCATTTTACAAATGCAGCTGTTCATTCCTCACGTGTCAACTTCTCCCTTGCACCTTATTACCTTATTCTTCAAAATTCTCATAATTTATGGATGTAAAATAAGTGTACTGATATATTTTAAGTATACAGGTATTGAAAATGTTGTTGGAAGGGCAAGTTTGCATGCATGTCTTCTGAAGCAAACTCTGCCCCCACGTTGTTCCTAAAAAATATCCTAATAGCATGTCACAGCTTTTTATACGGTGTTGGTGAAGTTATACGCCATGTACATGGTTATGACCTACTATGGTATTGTTATTGTTATTAATTTTTTTAATGTAAATTGGTTTCTGAGCTCCTGACAATTTTCCTTTAAGGCACTTGAACTTGACCCGATGAAGCGGTTTGTTGCCGCGAAGCGCGTTGTGCACGATAAAAATCGTTATATTTTTATTGAAAATTTGCATTCTTTAATACGACAACCTTAAGGTAGGATACCCTTGCCTCTATAACTGATTGCTATACCTTGGGTGCCTACTACATTCCCCTAATCTACATAAGTAACCCCCTGATGAGTAGTATACTTAGTCCTTGACCTCCCAGTTTGAGAGGCAAAGACACTACTTTTTCTGGAGCAGTGACCACCACATCTTCTCACAAAGGCCGAGTGGGGACGGTACTTCTCCACATGCTTGTATGAGTGATTGCATCCTCTGCAACCCACCTTTGCGGGTATTTTTGAACACTACATACAATTTCTCCTCCATATCGATGGCGTTACACGATATCGGGCTCCCGGTATCTCTGTGTCTTTTTGCCATCTTTCTAACAGTTAGAAGGGCGACCAGTAGTGCTCAGCGTTTTTTGGATGTCTCCTTCTCCTCACTATCTGGACAGCACGGTGTGCATCAAAGCACAAATACCTAATGCAGCAGTAGATACTCTCCTTTTCTCCTCTGCAACTTATCACCATATGGACCGCTGCCTAGATATTGCTGCCTTAATCATTTCAAGTAGCTTCATGGTAGGACTGAACCTGGTTCAGAGATTATATGGAAGGTTAGGGGATAGTTAGGAAGGTTAACTTTATTACTTAAAGGACAAATGAAGCGAGAGGTATATGGAGGCTGCCATATTTATTTTCTTTTAAAGCAGAATGAAACTTTGCTCTAATAGATTATCTACAGCATATTATATACAACCAGCATTTTTTTTTTACTAGAACAGCAAAGGGTTCAAAGGGTTATGCTGGGAATACACGGGTTGATTTTGCCTCTCGATTCCGCACCCGATCGTTTTCCTCACTTGATTCTGCGGGCAATTCTCTTATCTTCCATTTGTTTTCTTATGTTTTCCTATTGTGCAGAATCAAGCACGGAAACAATCGGGCGCGAGATCGGACATGTCGGAAATTATCTATCGAGCCATCTAAATGGCTCAGAATCGAGCCGTGTATTCCCAGCATTAAACACAGGCCTTAAGGTGCGTACACACACGTGACTAAAGAGAACGACGGGTCCGTCAGACCCTCCCGCTGGGCGGTCGTTCTCCCGACACTAGTGCGTGTGTACAGTCTGTCTGCAGACTGATGAGGCTGTTTCTGAGCGGATCGTTCAGAAACAGCCTTATCAGTCTGCAGACAGACTGTACACACGCACTACTGTCGGGTTCGCCCCCGGTCTGACGGACCCGTCGTTCTCTTTTGAAGTGCATGTGTAAGCACCTTTAGAACTTCCGTGGTTTGCGATCGCGGAGAACCGAAAACTTTTCCGGAAGTTCGGTTCGCCCCCACAGTGCATCATGATGGTCAACTTTGACCCTCTACATCACAGTCAGCAGGCACATTGTAGCCAATTAGGCAACACTCCCTCCTGGAGCCCCCCCCCCTATAAAAGGCAGGCATCGACAAGCATTGGACTCACTCGTGTGCCTGCATTAATTAGAGAAAGGAAAGCTGCTGCAGACTCTCATAGGGAAAGCTTAGTTAGGCTCTTGTAGGCTTGTTAGCTCCTTGCTGATTCTTATTGCTAAAAAAGCACCCCTCAACAGCTCTTTTGAGAGCTAATCTTGTTCTTGTGATCTATTTTTTTGTGTGTGTGTACCACTGACACTTGTGTTGCATAGACAGCCTTGGTAATTCCTACTGTGTGTGCCACTGCCAGGCCCAGCACATTCAGTGACTACCTGTGTGTGTGACAGGTGCACATTACCCATCACTGCATATACCTACCTGTTGTTCAATGTGCCCCTATGTGAGCGCTCGCAAGTCGGTCAGTGTCATATACAGCAGGGCCTCGGAAGTCCTCCTGTATTGCTATTTTTTGTCACTACCTCGGGACTTGCATGCCTTGCCTGCTGCCTTTCTTGGATGTGTGGTGGTAGACGTTTCTCAGGTTCTAACTCCGGACCGGAATCAAACCCTGACTCCCCGGCCATACGCTTTCTTTAAAGAGAACCCGAGGTAGGTTTGAAGAATATTATCTGTATACAGAGGCTGGATCTGCCTATACAGCCCAGCCTCTGTTGCTATCCCAAACCCCCCTAAGGTCCCCCTGCACTCTGCAATCCCTCATAAATCACAGCCGTGCTGCTGACAAACAGCTTGTCAGAGCTGGCTGTGTTTATCTCTATAGTGTCAGTCTGCTGCTCTCCCCGCCTCCTGCAGAACTCCAGTCCCCGCCTGCATCCCTTTCCTCCCTGCTGATTGGAGGGAAGAGACGGGGGCAGGGACTGGAGCTATGCAGGAGGCGGGGGAGCAGCTGAGACTGATACTACGGATGTAAACACAGCCTCACAGCACGGCTGTGATTTATGAGGGATTGCAGAGTGCAAGGGGACCTTAGTGGGGTTTGGGATAGCAACAGAGGCTGGGCTGTAAAGGCAGATCCAGCCTCTGTATGCAAATAACATTCTTTAAACATACCTCGGATTCTCTTTAACAATGGTAGAGAAAGAACCATTGACATTATGAGCAGCGATGGACTACTGGGTGCACAGGCTTGACCTGTGGCTAGAGCTGTCACAATTTGCCATCCAACTTCTGCCTTGCCCTGCCTCAAGCGTCCTGTCAGAAAGGACCTTCAGCGCAGCTGGAGGCATTGTCACTGAGAAGAGAAGTCGCCTAAGACTAAGTCACAAAAGTGTTCAGTACCTTACCTTTATCAAAATGAATGAGGCATGGATCTAAGACTAAGTCAGTCCCCACACACCGCATCTCTGCCTGCATGCCGTATGACTGCCTGCCCCAAGACTAAGTCGCTCCCCACACAGCATCTCTGCCCGCAGGCCGCTCGACTGCCTTCTCCACCACCACCAACAGGGTCCAGGACTCCAGGTGGATTCCTGAATTTTTAAGGCCGCTGCTAGCAGCGGCCGCTATAATAATTTTTCTGGTGCGTATGCATGCCTGCCTAATTTTTCTGCCTGCATTGCAGCTGCAACAACAAAACAAAAGGCATGTACATGTGCCAATTCCCCTTTTGCCGTCTATCCCACTCCGCCATGCCCCCCCCTCCAGGTGTTAGACCCCTTGAAACATCTTTTCCATCACTTTTCTGGCCAGCATAAGTGTTTCTAGTTTTCAAAGTTCGCTTCCCCATTGAAGTCTATTGCGGTTCGCAAAAGTTTGCATGACCCGGTTCGCAAACTGAAAATTGGAGGTTCGGGCCATCTCTAAAGATGAATAAAGCAGTTATGAATAAAATGCAAAGTCAGCTTTCAGAGCAAAAAAAAGTGTACTTTGGGAACATATAATTTCTAAATGAATAAAGCAAATATGATAACCGTATGGCATATAAAAAGTAGGAAAACATGTTTTTCTTGAATATTATGTCAGGGTTTTATACCGCTTTAAGCAATACCAGTTACTGGACATCCTGCTGATCCTCTGCCTCTAATACTTTTAGCCATAGACCCTGTACAAGTATGCAGCAGGTCAGGTGTTTCTGACATTGTCAGATCTGACAAGATTAGCAGCATGCTTGTTTCTGGGGATATTCAGACTCTACTGTAGCCAAATAGATCAGCAGGGCTGCCAGGCAACTGTATTGTTTAAACAAAATAAATATGGCAGTCTTCATACCCCTCTTGCTTCAGTTGTCCTTTAAAGGTACATACACACGTCACATTTTTCTAAACGACCCGCCTTTTGGACGTCAAATCGGGCGTGTGTACAGTCGGTCGTTCAGCTGATAACGCTGGTTTTGACAGATCCTCTTGGCGGATCCGTCAAAAAAGCATTATAAGCTAAACGACCGACTGTACACACGCCCGATTTGACGTCCAAACGACGGGTCGTTTGAAAAAATCCGACATGTGTATGTACCTTAAGAGCTGAAAATGGAATCAATCCTGAACCACATATTGGATGAGCAGTACCATGCCTGAAGCACCAGTCCAGAAACATGCATTCCAATATTATGAACAGTAATGCAAAATTTTGTAATAGCACAGTATCTGCCATTTTAAAAAGAAGACATACATTAAACACCACTATCAGTACCCTTCAGGAGCTAGAACAGAAAACCTGAAAGGCCCCAGTAGAAATAAATGTTTAAGTTAATAAAGTAACCTTGAAGCAGAAACTTAAATATGGCATATACGTTTATGTGCTTCCTGTTTACAGGCGTTTGGTTAATCTATAGTTCTAAAGTAATGAGCGTGTTTGCAAATGTGGAATAAAATGATGTTATTACAAAGCAGCCCGGTGGCTTAGTGGTTAGTGCTCTCGCCTTGCAGCGCTGGGTCACCGATTCGAATTCCAGCCAGGTCAACATCTGCAAGGAGTTTGTATGTTTTCCCTGTGTCTGTGTGGGTTTCCTCCGGGCACTCCAGTTTCCTCCCACATCACAAAAACATACAGATAAGTTAATTGGCTTCCCCTAAATTGTCCCCAGACTATGATGCATACCTAGACATATGACTCTGGTAGGGACTAGATTGTTAGCGCCTCCGAGGGACAGTTAGTGACAAGACAATATACTCTGTCCAGCGCTGTGTAATATGTTGACGCTATATAAATACTTAAATACATAAATAAATAAAGGTATTTCTGGTTTATGGTAATGGTGAACATAGGCACAAATTGAAAAAAAAAACTGATGAGACTGTACAATACTGAAGCCCCCATTTTGCATAGTCATCATTTTAATCTTGTTCTGAGGTAATAATTTTTGTCACTGGAGGCTGTCTATTTGTAGAACTTTTTCCTGTGTGACCTAGTTTGGATTGAGCAATATGATATCAAATTTTCCACTGGTCTGCCAGAAGCGAAAGTGAGATGTTTGGTCTATTGCTCCAGTAACTTCTGCCAGCTTTTAACTAGTTCTCTTTACATGGCTGTGAGCCTATAAAATATCCTGTATGTGTTTTTGCCTTAAAGTTGAAATTAATATATAATACTGTATATATGTATATTCTCCACAAGTTGAACAACTGATTACAACAATGCTTTAAGAATAAAAAAAAATAGATATATTATCCGTGCAAATGCAACTCATAATCTTGATTTAATCCAGTTGGAAATGATGTGGTAAGCTACTGTATCAAAAATGTCTCACTCTATTTAAGCAGGAGGATATGATCTCCTCCTTGCCTTACCTTGGGATCATGATCTATATATATATATCAGAATTATTAGGCAAGTTGTATTTTTGAGGAATAATTTTATTATTGAACAACAACCATGTTCCCAAAAAACTCATTAACCTCCTGAGCGGTATGGACGAGCTCAGCTCGTCCATCACCGCCGGAGGCTGCCGCTCAGGCCCTGCTGGGCCGATTTTCCCCAAATAAAAAGCAGCACACGCAGCCGGCACTTTGCCAGCCGCGTGTGCTGCCTGATCGCCGCCGCTCTGCGGCGATCCGCCGCGAGCAGCGGCGAAAGAGGGTCCCCCCAGCCGCCCGAGCCCTGCGCAGCCGGACCAATCAGTTCCGGCCAGCGCTAAGGGCTGGATCGGAGGCGGCTGACGTCAGGACGTCGGCTGACGTCCATGACGTCACTCCGCTCGTCGCCATGGCGACGAGGAAAGCCAAACAAGGAAGGCTGCTCATTGCGGCCTTCCTTGTTTGTTCTGGGCGCCGGAGGCGATCGGAAGAACGCCTCCGGAGCGCCCTCTAGTGGGCTTTCATGTAGCCAACTTTCAGTTGGCTGCATGAAATAGTTTTTTTTTAATTGAAAAAAAAACCCTCCCGCAGCCTCCCTGGCAATCTCAATAGAACGCCGGGGAGGTTAATATCAAAGCTGAATATTTTTGAAAGTAGTTTTTAGTTTGTTTTTAGTTTTAGCTATTTTAGGGGGATATCTGTGTGTGCAGGTGACTATTACTGTGCATAATTATTAGGCAACTTAACAAAAATCAAATATATACCCATTTCAATTATTTATTTTTACCAGTGAAACCAATATAACATCTCAACATTCACAAATATACATTTCTGACATTCAAAAACAAAACAAAAACAAATCAGTGACCAATATAGCCACCTTTCTTTGCAAGGACACTCAAAAGCCTGCCATCCATGGATTCTGTCAGTGTTTTGATCTGTTCACCATCAACATTGCGTGCAGCAGCAACCACAGCCTCCCAGACACTGTTCAGTGAGGTGTACTGTTTTCCCTCCTTGTAAATCTCACATTTTATGATGGACCACAGGTTCTCAATGGCGTTCAGATCAGGTGAATAAGGAGGCCATGTCATTAGTTTTTCTTCTTTTATACCCTTTCTTGCCAGCCACTCTGTGGAGTACTTGGACGCGTGTGATGGAGCATTGTCCTGCATGAAAATCATGTTTTTCTTGAAGGATGCAGACTTTTTCCTGTACCACTGCTTGAAGAAGGTGTCTTCCAGAAACTGGCAGTAGGACTGGGAGTTGAGCTTGACTCCATCCTCACCCCGAAAAGCTCATCTTTGATGATACCAGCCCAAACCAGTACTCCACCTCCACCTTGCTGGTGTCTGAGTCGGACTGGAGCTCTCTGCCCTTTACCAATCCAGCCACGGGCCCATCCATCTGGCCCATCAAGACTCACTCTCATTTCATCAGTCCATAAAAACTTTGAAAAATCAGTCTTGAGATATTTCTTGGCCCAGTCTTGATGTTTCAGCTTGTGTGTCTTGTTCAGTGGTGGTCGTCTTTCAGCCTTTCTTACCTTGGCCATGTCTCTGAGGATTGCACACCTTGTGCTTTTGGGCACTCCAGTGATGTTGCAGCTCTGAAATATGGCCAAACTGGTGGCAAGTGGCATCTTGGCAGCTGCACGCTTGACTTTTCTCAGTTCAGGGGCAGTTATTTTGCGCCTTGGTTTTTCCACACGCTTCTTGCGACCCTGTTGACTATTTTGAATGAAACGCTTGATTGTTCAATGATCACGCTTCAGAAGCTTTGCAATTTTAAGAGTGCTGCTGCTGCATCCCTCTGCAAGATATCTCACTATTTTTGACTTTTCTGAGCCTGTCAAGTCCTTCTTTTGACCCATTTTGCCAAAGGAAAGGAAGTTGCCTAATAATTATGCACACCTGATATAGGGTGTTGATGTTGTTAGACCACACCTCTTCTCATTACAGAGATGCACATCACCTAATATGCTTAATTGGTAGTAGGCTTTCGAGCCTATACAGCTTGGAGTAAGACAACATGCATAAAGAGGATGATGTGGTCAAAATACTCATTTGCCTAATAATTCTGCATTCCCTGCATCTATCTATCTATCTATCTATCTATCTATCTATCTATCTATCTATCTATCTATCTATCTATCTATCTATCTATCCATCCATCCATCCATCCATCCATCCATCCATCCATCCATCCATCCATCTATCTATCTATCTATATGTGTGTGTGTATGTGTGTGTGTGTGTGTGTGTGTGTGTGTGTGTGTGTGTGTGTGTGTGTGTATGTGTGTGTGTGTGTGTGTGTGTGTGTGTGTGTGTGTGTGTGTGTGTGTGTGTGTGTATATATGTGTGTTTGTGCGTGTATATATATATATATATATATATATATATATATATATATATATATATATATATATATATATATATATATTAGAATAACTATGGCCTGCTTCTATGAAATTTCACACAAGTTAGTTGTTCTATTTATACCTGTCAATCCCATTTTGCTTTGTTTCTCCCATGCATAGACAAATATATCTTCAAACTAACTTTTAAGGTTAAATGCAAATCCATACTTCTAGTAGTTAAGACTAGTCAAGAACAGCAATATAAATAAAGCAGAAATGTATGACCCAGGCAGCAGCAAACATACATGGAGACCAAATTTCACAACTCAGTGAAGATGAAAAGCTGAATGAACATGCATGTAAAGTAACAGAAACACCTTCTGAGGATTTGTTGACTCCCGCGGTGTGAGATAAAACTTATGAAAGGTCTTATAAGTTCAGCTATCCCCCTTGGCTTCTGATATGTTTGTTTACAGCTTATTTTAGCTCCTAGGTTTCAGTTACCACCATTGATTGCTGTGCACAAATGTTCTCAGCATGTCACCTTACTCCATCTGTTTTTACCGCCATCTATCAGAACAGAACAGTTAGCAATAGTTCATGAAAACATGCAATCCTGTATTATTTTACTAATTGAGCTCTTCAGAGTGAAACAAAGAGACTTGTCAGTGTTTGCTTTAAAATCCCACATTTAAACTTACTTGTCAACCTTAAGTTAAATTATTGAGCGCTAACTTAACACAGTTAATTTAGTTGTTTCATAAAATATGGGCTTCTGAGCCACACTTATATACTTTAATACCTTTAAGTATACTGACAACCTGAATTAAAGGATACCCAAAGTTGTCATAGAACACACGGGCCGGTCCTTGATCGGGTCAATCGCTCAGTCAGGAACTCGGTCTCGCTGTTGGTTTGCGCATAGATGCCCATATGTGGATTCGCAATCTATGGACCGACTAGCCGAGAGGAGCATCCTGACTCCAAAGGATTCACCTCACACGTACAATTCAAATACTTGCCACCACATGTGAGTCAGCACATGACTGTAAATATATTAGCACACTGCGAACACTGTAAGTTAACCCTTAGCTGTGTGCAGGGATCGGCGCCAGATCTGTTTATCTGTGCCCGATTCAAGCATACGGGTTATAAATACAAGATACTCTAGAACACAAGGTAACGGTTTCGGAGAAGTAAGTATGATTGTGTATGTTCAGGAACAGGTCATAACCGTAAAATGATTTTTAAATGTTTTAATAACAAGAATGCATTACGCACATTTACATACACTAATTAACATATACACACAAAGCTTAAAATAAAAGGGAATAATTGTGAAAGGTTTACTTAGCCGAAATGCAGTCTGTGTGGGGATATTACCTTCTGGGAAAAGAAATGCAAAGTCCTTGGTTTCAGAGTCATAGGCCTTTAAGTATATTTTGTAATCCAAGCAGATGTTACAGTTCCAAGATGGCCGCTAACCACATGGTCCTCTGGTTAGCAGCAGCAGCCTCTCGTGAAATGGGATTTGGAGGACTGAAGTCCGCCTGCTGGCAATGTGCTTTAGATGAAGCTGGTTTGGGGGTGTGGCAATGCCTGTCCCCTCTGAATTACCCACCAATGACAGTCCACCTCCTCCTAGGAGGATTTGGAGCTTAAATTGTAAAACCCTGTAACTCATAAACTATACATGTCATATGTAGGTGGATAGCAGATTCATACTTGTCAGAAAATACCGATTAATATGACATCTTGCATGAGTGCATTAGGCTGTCCTGTCCCTGAGAAGGGTTGTACACCAATAACCGGACGGGTTATGGTTATGATTTTTATATCAGCACATTGGGCAGATTTTAACAAACAAGACTATATTCATTTCATAGCTGTGCTATACATGGTTTTCATTTAACAGACCGAAATTAAAAACCATATGCATTCAAACCTGTTCCCCAGCGGTGCCGCTTCGGCTGGATTCCCGCTGGGAATGCTGCCGTAGCCTTTCCTGTGATGAAAGGAACTTTTGGTGCTCAATTAGGATCTGAGTGTGACCAGCCAGAACAACCTTTGACATATTACACCTGGATTATGGCTATCTTTGACACCCCTCGGCTAATTAACCTCCCTGGCGGTATATTAAAACCCGCCAGGGGGCAGCGCTGCCGTTTTTTTGTGTTTTTTTTTTTTTAAATCATGTAGCGAGCCTAGGGCTCGCTACATGATAGCCTCCGGCGATAGGCGATCAGGAAATCCCGTTCAAAGAACGGGATTTCCTGGAGGGCTTCCCTCGTCGCCATGCCGACGGGGCGGGATGACGTCACCGACGTCATGGACGTCGTGACGTCTAAGGGAGTCCCGATCCACCCCTTAGCGCTGCCTGGCGCTGATAGGCCAGGCAGCGCAGGGGTCTGGGGGGGCTCTACAGCGGTGCGGATAGCGGCGATCGAGCGCGGGGTGGCGGCGATCGGTGTGCTGGCGCAGCTAGCAAAGTGCTAGCTGCGTCCAGCAAAAGAAAATTACGGAAATCGGCCAAGCAGGGCCTGAGAAAACCTCCTGAGCGGCTTACCGCCAAGGAGGTTAACAAGTCACTGGCCACACACATGCCTACACTGAAAAGAAAAAATGTCATTTTGAGCTACTTTGTGGAACGATACAGAATCGCTAATCGTCCCGACTTCCGTATCATTCATGACAAAGTGACATGTGACGTGATGAGATAGACATGTGTATATAGAGTGCCTAGCACACAAATAACTATGCTGTGTTCCTTTTTTTCTTTCTCTGCCTGAAAGAGTTAAATATCAGGTATGATATGTGGCTGACTCAGTCCTGACTCAGACAGGAAATGACTACAGTGTGACCTTCACTGATAAGAAATTCCCCTTTTTATCTCTTTCTTGCTCTCAGAAGGCATTTTCTGCTAGGAAAGTTTTTTTTATTGGAATTTCTTATCAGTGAGGGTCACACTGTAGTCACTTCCTGTCTGAGTCAGGACTGAGTCAGCCACTTACATACCTGATATTTAACACTTTCAGGCAGAGAAAGAAAAAAAAGAAAAACAGCATTGTTATTTGTGTGCTAGGCTCTGTACATACACATGTCTATCTCATCATGTCACATGTCACTTCGGGTATCCTTTAATCTATGTATACTCACTATTCATCTGGAACAGCTGTATAGAAATATAAAATAAGCGCTGATGTCCCCCAACACCATGAGGGATGACGTTAGTGATTCCTGTTGATGGTTAATATTAATTGACTGTTGTTGTTCTACAGTTCTTGCAGCAAGGAATCTCTTGTTCTCAACCGTAGCTAAGGCTGCATAGAAGGCAGCTATACTGTTTTTTTTATATTTGATTTGTTACTGTGCAACTCCTTTTCCCTTAAACAAACTGGACATTTGGCCACACAAGCTCCTTCTTTAACTATTGTCTCCACCCCCACCCTTTAGATTGTAAGCTTCTGGCAGGGCCCTCCTCCCTAATGTTTCAGCTTGATTATGCAATCTTACTGTCTATCACCCCTCTTGTGGACAGTCTCTATTTTGACCTATGACACTGTACTAATATCAAATTATTTGCATGATCTTGTTTTGTTGTGAGTTTCCTGTATGTCC